>NC_142578.1:2645000-3845000 GCF_041283825.1 Pyrus communis
GTGTTATAGTTTTGGTTGTTGAGCTTCTTGATTCCTCCAACAACTTGAAGATCACCCATCGTATCGGCAAGACTTTGACTACACCGAACAAGCTTGAGTGACTACCGTGCAGAGTAATACACTACTCTCGACACAAAGAAGCTCCCTCTCAGGGTTTGTGATAACCCCAGCAATAATCTCAAGAAACCTTTTCTGATGTGGAAGATCAGTCAAAACTGCAACCACAGAGCATACTCGGAATTTCAAGAGACTTTACAACCAATGCTCTACCAAGAACGATCCCTGACCGACTTGGCTCTGATACCAATTGTTGAATAAGAAGAGTATCCAAGATAACTCTAATGATCCCAAGAAGAAGAAAATAGAGCACACACTTAAAGAAAGCTCACAAAACAAACTAATTAGCAAAGCTTTTCTTCTTTAGCTCTAGGCTTTGTTTTTCTTTGAATGATTTACAATGCTTGAGAACTTAGGTATTTATAGCAAACCAAATGATTAAACTAAGATTATTTATTACCACACAAAACACATTAATTGCACCTAATAATTTTTATTCAACCATACCTAACATTGACTAACTTTCCTTGCCTAACTTTGACATTGATTTTCAACAAACCACTTACCTGTGGAAGACATCGTCTTAAAGAACTAGGATTAATAACTGAAGTTCTTCTGCAACTCTACACAACCGAAAGCAAGTCTCTCTCAATGGGGCTTGAGTTTTCTGTAAACTTGCGTGTACTGTGAGAGAGCAGGGACCTCAGTTTTATACTTCATACGATGGAATTCAATAAGGATCCCTCCCATTAAGTGATCCTTATCAAAGAGTAGCCTTATCACCGTGAAACACTTATGCATTATATCAGCTAGAAGAGTTCTAGTTTTATCGAGAATGTATCTGACTTGAAACTTTAATTAATACAACTCCTAATAAGTCTACCACAAGTGTCAATCCTAATCTCCTTATCATTCCAAATGTCTTTAATCAAATCACCAAAGTGTTTGCTCTCATATAGAACTTACACATACGAGTCTTCAAACGAAACGTTACGTAGTAGAGTCTTTGGGTGGTTGTGGTGGAGGCAAAACACGGCGGAGAAGAACGCTTCATCATAAAGTTTTCCAGAGTCAAGGTTGCTGATGAGCTTGAGTCGAGTGTGATTAAGGGATTGTGAGACCAGGCTAAGGGCAGCAGTTGCTTCAGATTGTTAAGCAAACCGGAATTATGTGAGGCCTGCTCGGTGTCATCTTTGAAGTATTTTTGTGTCACATGGAAAAACAGATCAAGGCAGGGATCGCCGTAGGAGGAGTAGAAGGAGGAGATCTTGCCAGCCATGGCGTCGTTGGAAATTATGTAATTTGATGACTGGCTTTGTTTCAATGAGTTTTCTTGTAGGAGATGACTAATAAGGAGGATTTGTATATATAGGAGAAGAAAGTGTGAAGGGCCCCTTTCCAATTATTCAACTTGGCATGTCAGATTATCTGCCTATACAAGGTAGTTTATGACGGACAGAGATCCTCCTCAGATCTATCCTACGTCCAAGGATCAAGCAATTCGGACCACTCTAATTGGATTCGACGATTTTATTAACTCATTCCATTGACTCACTTTACACAGATTAAGGGCTCCGATTTCTCTTTCACACAAACCAAATACTCGAATTTCCTGGTCCTTAGACTCTAAGTACGAAGGTCCAGAGAGGATCCAAATTTGTTTATAACTTCGCATGCCACATCCTTACATATAATCTTAACATATATTTTCCTTCTATTAGGGTAAACAAACAAAGCACAAATCAATTCAAAGTAAATAACGTCACTTACCAAGTTTGAACGAAGCATTTAAAATAATAAACAAGAAATAAGAAAAAGGAAAGTTAACATTTGAGTCATTTGGCTATCTACAGTAACAAAAATTTAATTAATATTGTTAAAAATGCTCTCACTAAACCGTAGTATTGATTGAATATAGTTTGAAAGTTGGTGAAAAGGCAGACTGCACCACTTTAACCCATGATTGAGTAGCATTGATCATATTATGTGAAGGTGAAAACAGCCGGTGATAAATCTAAATTATATATGGGGTAATTGATTGAGTAGCAAATTCTGTTACTAGGCAATTCAGCGTGCTCTGTTTCTGTTCAAGACATTATCTTCCATATTACTTACGCAAGTAAACAAGTCATTCATCAAACAGTACTTATTAGGTAGATTCCTGACAAACGATAGGATAATTTACACTAAAATATTTTAAATTATAGGACAATTCGAACTTGAATGCAAAGAAAGGGAGTACATTGCTTTAGCTAACTCGACTCACTCCAGGTATGCTATTTATTTGATCAATGCATTGCATTTTTCAGGTAGGGGAAGATAATTTCTTTTCTTTTTTCCATTTTTTTTTTACTATTATTAAGACAAGAGGAAGAGTTTGAAACTATTACAATAATTTAAGGAAGGGGAGTTCGAACCAGCAAAGCATGGGTAAAAATCCAATAACCTAAGAAGGGGCAAAATTGATTGGATTTTTCGTTTCTTTACAAGAAGAATTTACATAAACGAATCCGAGTAGAAAAGTTAATTTATTTGTGAACTATATATGTAACATTTCGTCATTATATATATTGAGTAGCATAGCTAGAACCTCCTTCATGTTTGGCCTTGACTGTGGTGCCTCGGCCGTGCACTTTATGCCAACCTTAAGCAGCTCGCACATCTCCTCCGCCCCATCAACCAGCCCCGATCCCATAAGCATAACCGGCATCACAGACCGGTTGAATCCTTGCCGTCCATTTCCCATTACCCTTCTTGCCCATTCCACAAGGCACTCCTCTCCTCCATCCACCGCTCGCCTCCCGGTTGCCAACTCCATTGCCAGCACTCCGTAACTATACACATCTCCTTTTGTCGTGGCTTGCCATGTCTGCCCATATTCGGGCGCGACATAACCAACAGTCCCCGCCACTATTGTGCTCACATGAGTATTCCCTGCATCGACCATTCTAGCCAGCCCGAAATCTGTAACTCTCGCCTTTCCATCCTTGTCTAGCAGCACATTGCTCGCCTTCACATCGCGGTGCACGATGGCAGGGAAGCACTCGTGGTGTAGAAACACCAAGGCTCTAGCCACATCAACTGCCACATCAACTCGCCTTCGCCATGTCAGTCTTACTCTATCAGTTATAAAATCCTCCAAGGTCCCGCCTTCCATGTACTCGTAGACTAGTATTTTTTCGGATCCATAGAGACACCAGCCGTGAAGAGTTACAAGGTTCGGGTGAGGCCAGCCAAAGCCACTCCCACTAAGAACCTCCATTTCAGCTCGGAACTCCCTTTCACCTTCGAGTCCTTCTCTTAGAAGCTTCTTCACCGCTACTACTCTCCCATCCGGCAATACTCCTTGGTACACTGTCCCAAACCCTCCCCTCCCTATAATCATATCTTCCGAAAAATTGCGTGTAGCTTTCAAAATGTCAGCATGTGTAAAAGCCATTTTGTCCAAACGAATGATCTTAACAGTATCCGACAACCACGGGGATGAACTGCTAGAGCTCGAGGCCAAGTCATGCCGGTATTTGATGTCCTGCAACAAGTATCCTGGGGGCTGTGGCGGGCTCTTTCCGGATAAGCACGCTACAAGTGACAAAACTCCACATACCAAGACAGCAAATAGCAAAACCAAGACCAAAACATATGCAGCAAGCTTTTTAGGCTTTTTCGGATTCCTGTATGGTTTTTTAGCTGGATACGTGGAGTTGTCGATGAATATGGGAAGCTTCAGGAGGGGGTCACCGAGATAGGACACTTTCTCGAACGTTGCCAACTGCCCGCTCGAAGGAATTACGCCGGAGATGAGCGGATTGTACGAAATGTTGAACTTACTTAGATCAGTCAAACCGTTTAGGCTCACAGGAAATATGCCAGAAAAATTGTTGTATGACATATCAAGATTCTGCATGCACTTAATATTCCCAATCTCCTCCGGAATTTGACCCGAAAAATTGTTCGCACTGATGTTGAACACTACAAGTGGCAACTGACCGATATTTGCAGGGAGTTCGCCTTGGAATCTATTGACACCCAAATGTATCATGCTAAAATTGCGCAATGTTCCGATATCTGGTGGGAGATGACCCGAAAGCTGATTCCCACTCAGTTGAATGTAACCCGAAATTTGTTGTGTCCGTACAGAAGAGCCAGCCGCACATATTTCAAACAGGCCGTTTCCCTTAAGCAGCCGGTCCCATATGCTTTGACAACTCTTCCTAGTGAGGATCATGTACACGAAACTGAATGGTGGGTAATCTGCAGGAATCCATCTCTTCATCGCCAAGCACTCTACTGATCCCCCTATGACCTTATCATAGTCCTGATTATTTTTGTCGAATGTTTGCTTAACATTTCTCCCAATTTTTGTCAGTTGAGATGGGATTGGCCCGGAGAGCTTGTTGTTCTTGAGATTAAGCCACAGCAAACTACCACAATTTCCCAATTCGTGTGGAATTGGACCAGTCAGGAAATTGTTCGCAAGCATCAACCACAAGAGAGAGCTCAAGTTTCCGAGGGTGCTTGGAATTGCTCCCGTTAGGCTGTTGAAGGAAAGGTCCAGGGCTTGGAGGGTTGGAATGTTTCCGTACTCAGGTGGTATAGTTCCGTTGAATTGATTGAAAGCGAGGACTAAAAACTCCAACTTCGGCATCTGAGAAATAACAAGCGGCAGAGGACCAGTAAAATTGTTGTAGCTGAGGTCTAACCTCGTAACATTTGGTAACTTGAGAATGCCAGAGGAATAGATCCCACCGGTGTACCAGTTTGAGTGCAGCACAAGAAACTTCACCTGTCTGAGTCTCCCGAAAATGTCTTGTATATCTCCGCTAAAATTGTTCCTGCTCAAATCCAAGAATGTCAAGCTGTTCAAATCCAAAAGGGATTCCGGGATATCTCTTGAAAAGCTGTTTTTGCCCAAGAACAAGGCCTGCAGACTCGAAATTGATCCAATCTCAGACGGGATTGGCCCCGTAAACTTGTTCCCCCATAGATCCAATTTGACCAGCCTCTGGCATTTCGAAATCTCTGCAGGAACTGCACCAGAAAAACTGTTTTCGGACAAGTCCAAATCGACAAGACTACAATTATTCGCAAAAACAGAAGGCAAAATAGCGCCATTGAAATAGTTTTCTGATGCTGAAAACTCCGTAAGCCTACTGAATCCACTCCATATCTCACCACTAAAAGAGTTCGTGCTCAAATCCAAGTACTGCAAATTGAAGCATTCATCAAACATGTGATCAATCCTTCCGTTAAAATTATTCGCTGAGAGATTCGCAACCACTAGGTTACTGCAAACTCCGGGAAAGCTCATCTCCAGATCGCCGTAAAATCTATTGACAGTCAAATCAAGAACCTCCAGCTGATTCAAACCATTCAAGTTCAGCACACCGTCTATAGTGTTATGTGACAAGTTGAGGTATTTGAGGCTGTGGCATTGACTCAAGTCCTCCGGGAGGGCTCCGGTTATTGTGTTTTTCGAGAGGTCGAGGTGCGAAAGTGCTGTCAGTGCAGAGAAGTTTAGGAAAATCTCACCGGTGATTTGTTGGTTGGAGAGCTGAACGCCGCTGACTCTCTTGCTGTCATGGTTGCACGAAATTCCGGGCCACTCGCACGGGTTGCTGCTATTCTGATTCCACTGCGAGTATATTCCTTGGTTGACGCGGTTGGTTTGCTGAAGAAATGCTTTGAGGCTCAGCAGAACTTCTCTGTCTGTGTTCAGAGAATCTCCGGCTACCATGAAAGCACCTGCGAAAAACGATAAAACTGTTAAAGATTTCAAAGTCGGGCTAGCAACTAGTAAATTAAATAATGATCGTCCTTGAAAAACGCTTTTTCATTACACATGACAGAATCATTCTCGAAAAACTAAATCAACATAATCATCCTTGGAAAACGGGTGAATTTAAAAATCAAAAAACAAAAGTACCCGTGACAAAGATTCTTTTAAAATTTTACCAAAAAAAAATGATTTTTTAAAAATCTGCAACATGTTGGAGTAAGTACCTGTGATCATGATCACAACCAAGACCAAGAATATAGAACACGCTGCGCGCCATGAATTATTTTTCGTGATCGATGAGTACATGATGCAAACTTTTTTATTTTCTGCTCCGCTCGCTACTTGCAAAACTTTGATATTGAATCTTAATTAGGCGCTACAATCTAATGAAAGATGTGTTCGTAGAGATTAAAGAATATTTGTTTTTATTTACAGGTGAAGAATGTATGAAGGTTGAAACTGTCGGAGGAATGTCTTTGAAGGCACACAGTCTGCAATACGTATACAAACGAAAGCAGAATTTGAAACAAAGAATTTTTCTTCTGTATTTATTTTATATTTAAGTGATTTAATATAACAATTAATTATTGGTTAAAAATATTAACAACGTTGCTTGATTGCGTTGATTAGCTTAAAATCTCTCTGCTAATACAGTTTGCTGGGGGCCGTTGAGCCGCCCATGTTGACCGGTTTGATTAAACCGGCTTTGGGATTTCACTCGGGAGAGAAAAAGATAAGACGGAAAGAAGAGTCCGGTCAGGTGTCCATTAGTCCATGTCTACATGCTTTTACGTTGGTTTGTTTGAGATTTCAGAATGTCTAGAGTATAGACACATACGTCATTTTTGATACATAAATTGTGGGATACTTAAAAAAAAAACTTCCGCCCACTTGGGTAATAACATGGGTGGTGCTATCCATACGCCTATTTTTACCTCTCAACCATCACTCTCAATTTCCGTTTTTGAGATGAAAAAAAAATTGAAGAAAATCATTGACAAAAATTAACAAATGTGTGTGAAAAGTAAAAAGAAATATGTAAATAATACTACCATAGTAGCATATGATGCCCGACCCTATATTCCGAATGCATTGAAAAATCATTCGTTTGTTTGGATTCTAAGATTTGACATTTGGCATGTTTTGCTTTAATAATCCAAGCAAAATTACTAATAAAGGGAATAATATTTTTCAAAGTCAAAAGGGCACCCATGGTTTTGGAATTTGATGCAAAACCTTCTACAAAATTAGTACCCCCTTAATACTCTCAAATTTTATCCATATAGAAGTCGAGTTAGACCCGGTTCCTAACTGTTGATTAAGCTCTAAAAAAAATTTAGGTAACATAAGGGGTAGATGACCCTAAAACCAACTCAATAAATTATTGCAAACAATTCAGGTTCCAGAGACTCTGATCATATTATTAAATAAATGAGTTTCAATTCATTCGGATGGATTCTCAAAATAATAATACTCAAGGTTTATATTATAATTCCAATTGGCAATCCATAACAACATTCTTCTCCCCATAGACATGAACCAACTTGCAATCTGCTATGCGTACTATAAGCTGTTTGCATTGGTCAATGATGTTGGCAAAAGAACGAAAGTCGGTATTAGTTAATGTTAATTAAATTAACAATTATAGCTGGGGACATCTCCACACGAAGGCTTGAAATAATTTTTTTTTACTGCAAGCTAAGAGGACAAAACTTTGAATATGCAGATTGGAGCTTTATTAACAAAAGGCTACAACTAACGTGTGCTATGGTGGTGGCTCACCTAACAAATTATAAAGATAAACATGAAATTATTAGTTTATTGATATACAAAAGAAAATGAAATGGTTTACACTTTTTTCTTTTGTGGTAGCAATAGAAACAATGATTTCTCAAATGCATATCTTGTAAGATAGTTATGGAATGTGAGAGCAGTCGTTCGATCAATCAATTTAATAAATAGACCCACTGGGCACTCAAAATTTTCAACTATCCAGCAAGACTAAATGATGAAGTCCCAAAACCATTGAGAGATCCTTGTCCAAAACTTGAAGGCAACAATGATATGGTTAAAAGACTCAAAACCAGAACCTTTGGTTGTTTAATTATGAGATAACTAATACCTTCTTTTTCGTAACCCTAAGCTTTTAGGTATTTCCCAACAACTTCTGGATCTAATATATGGGACCCTTACAATGTGAGAAGGAGCACATATATGCTTGTTGGTCTTTTTGCTCATGCAATCCATGTAACATCCCACGTCGTCTAGAGAAGTGGATCATGTAAGTCTTATATGTATATTTCCATCTCTACCTAGCACGAGGCCTTTTGGGAGCCCACTAGCTTCGAGTTCCATCAGAACTCTGAAGTTAAGCGAGTTCAGGCGAAAGCATTTCTAGGATGGGTGATCCACTTGGAAGTTCTCGTGTGAGTTCCCAGAAACAAAACCGTGAGAGCGTGGTCGGGGCCCAAAGCAGACAATATCGTGCTACGGTGGAGTCGAGCCTAGGATGTGGTAGGGGCCCGGGCCGGGATGTGACGATTCAAGTCTGGGAAAAATTATTTTCAAGACACTGATAGAGCTGGGCAATTAGGGATGTTATTTTACTTTTATAAATAAGAGATTAGAACAAACTTTTCATTGATTTTTCACTTCATGTAGGCTATAACGCTTTTGAAGATGAGACTTGAATTACAATTTTTTTTTTTAAATAATAATAATAACAGGTGGCTTCGTCACCAGTGTCCATTCTTTCGGAGACAAGAAAGACTTACGTAGTATTTCAGCTTTTCCTAACCACGATCGTGTGATACATCAGTACTAGGAATCGAACTCAGGACGTCCGTATAGAATACGAATATGAAATTCGTTCCCAACCACACTGTGGTGGTTCTCGAATTACAATTTGTGTGAAAAAAAAATATGCTTGTTTCGCGTTTTTGGGATTAAATATCAAAACCAAAATGTCCTAATACCAGTACTTTATTATAAAACAAAAATATTACATGTACTAAGTACAAAACAAGCAAAAATTCCCATATAGATCAGAGAAAACTAATAAGAAAACGACATAAAGCTAGGGTTCTTATAAACTGTTTTTGCACGTAATGTAAGGAATTGGATACTCTCCAAATCTTTTCATTAGGAATTTCGGAGATCAATTAATACCAACTGTTCATCAAAGATCGTGCGATCACAATTAATGCTTTTTATATTTTCAATAGTAAGGCAAGCTCGTTTTGCTTGAAAAATATAAATAAAAAAAACTGTAACTGCACGATCTTTGATGATAGGATTGTTATTAATTGATCTCCGGTATCCCCGGTGTGAGAATCCGAAGGGAAACTAATTCCTTAATGTAAATCCATAGAAATAAAATTGACCGGTCAAAGGACATTTTTTTAATCTACTTTTTCATTTTTCATGGCCTAATTAGTTTATCTAAGCCAGGGCGCGGTCGGAATCTACGAAAACAAGTCCATGCATTTAGAGAAATTTTTTAGTGTGTTAAGAATACAGCTTGATACTACAAATATTATAACACAATTTGTTAAAAACTTAGAAAAAAAAATTTCACTCAATTGTATTTTGATATTTGAAATGCCAGACTATCTTCTCAAGATACTGAACAATTTCTCGTGCTTGGAGGTTTTCAAAGGCATCTGTGGGTCGGCCAGCGGTCGTGATCGTGGATTTGGATTCACAGCATAGTCATGTACTTAAAGGGACGTGGGGTGGTCCCTAATTTGCTTGATTATCATATTCTAATTGAGTAATTTACAAGTTCATAGTCAAAGTGAAGACTTTTATTGTCAACTATGTATTATCTTTGTATGGTGTGACACGGAGAGCATCAGATAACTTTTGTTCCGATCTAGTCACACGTGTTGTGGTTTGGAAAATCTTTATATAACTGAAAATATTCCTTTCACACAAGGATTTCACCGATGTAAATGATATTATTACTCTATATTACTTTTTATTACTCATTAATATTGGACGCGACTCAGTTATAAAGTAAAAATTATGTTGTCATCACTGCAACTATCGCGAACTCATTCAAATAAATAAGTTAAATAAAAGAAAATGCCAAGCACAATGTAGTCAAGCTCAAGCATATAATAAGTCTGATAAAAATAAGAGAACCATTTGTTGCACATAAGGAAGCTCTTTTAAAATTTGCCTGCATAAATTATCATGGAAAAAGAAAAAGAAAATAAGAGTATGAAAACAACACAATAAAAAATAAAAATAAAATTGAAGCACTTATCCTCTACTGATGATGATGTAATAGAATTTGGACATACAGAAATGGGTTCATTTTCTCTTATATTTAATGAATTTAGAGATTTCAATCATATATATTTGCAGCTCAATTTACTTTTACGCTCTCAGCCAAAAGTTCCAGAAAATATTTAATTGGGTTTTGAATTTTGATGGCCGGCCATTGGCCATTTAATAATTCCATGCAAAAATATGGTTTTGGACTGAGGTCGAAAATTAAAAGCCAAAAGAAAGATCAACAAAGATACTAATACAACAGGAGACAAAGGTCATAGAAATTAGAATCACAGAAAGTAAATTTATTTATACTAAAATCTCACACGCTTACAGTGACTGCATGCACCCCCAAGTTGTAGGTATTTGTTAATTAATTATGGAAAATGAAATTACAAGGTAATCAACGAGTCCAAATCTTCGGCCTCCAAAACTCTTTCTGATCTCCACGTGTTTTAACTCATTGCTTGACACATGTCCTCAAACTAATTAACGGGATTTAACTTTGTCAATTATTAATTAAAAATAAAAATACAATGAACAAATCAACCCAGTTGTCACAGACACACCCAATGGTTAGACGACTGATTGTTGAATTAAATCAGTACAGTGGAGCTTGAATTAGAGCTGATATGGTGATGATTTGAGGAGGCATATGGATTGTTACAAGATTGGCAGAGAGAGAGAGAGGGAGAGATACAGATGGAGAGTGAGACAGAGGGAGCAAAATGGGTAAATTTATGTCCTTCTTATCTATTTTTTTTTATTTATATTTTTTCTTATACCATGACGAGTTAAGTTCATGTCCCCATGATTAAGTGCAGCTTATTTTTTTTGTTATTAATAAAATTTCTGTCATTTGGTCAAGGTTTTCTTAAAAACAAAAAAACAAAAAAAAAGAAAAGAAGAGTGCTAATACATCCTTTTTCCTTGGTCCTTACCACGATAGTGGGGTCACGACTATCCCAGTCAAAATACAACGTAATTAGTATGGTCAAGCATGTAAAACAATTCCCACACTACCCGTGTGCAGAAACTTCAGACCCTTCTGGTCTAAAAATTGCATTCCAAATCCTTCCAAGTTCAAACTTTATATAAGACTTGACGTCAGTGGTAGTATATGGAGAAAAATTAAGTTCACAGGTTCACACTAGGGCTCCTACCAATTACGTGCCTGCTACGCTGCTAGTCACAGCTCGAAACCCAAAACCCACGTCGGCTTTTCCCTTTTTTGACAAATGATAAAACGTTAAATTCATCTAAACTACGAGAAGGAGAATCAGAATTTGGGTGCAAAAGTAAGTGCACTATTCTAGTCAACTTAGTTAAGCCCAAATCTGTTAACCCACTTTTGGGTTTAAGTTTTCACAATTTCTAATCCTCAGATTGAATCCGTTCCGGCTTAGATTTCCCTAATAGGGTAAAGATGCTGTGGTAGGTTTTCTCAATGTGACAGTTGTGAAGATCAACTGATGTTACAATCTTTTTCTGCAAATTACGTTGGATTCAAGGAAACGAACCTCTAGTCAAACTTAGAGAAAGGGGAATTCACGTCACAAGTATGATTTGATATTTGCAGATGTTGACCTGTGATGGTAATCAAATCTTCAATGGTTTTGTACAAAGTTTGAACAATAATGTAACTATTCCGACCGGCTTATGTTTTGAACACGCTTGCTTTCTTCTAGTTCCCGAATTCGGCTTGCTTCCATTCGGGCTTCAATAGCAGCCGGGTTCACGGAGCACTCAAATTGTCAATCGTTTGAAATGTTTGAATGACCCTTCTGACATAGGAAACGGATCACTTAAAAATAAGAAAGGAAGACGAACGCGTGCAAACGGAAGCATAAGGAATACATTTGGAAAGGAAAAGCACATTAGAAACAAGCAAATGGTAATTACTAATGATAACTGAATACATGAATTCAACAAGCAGTATGTGCTTCTCACATGAACAACTATTTAGCTAAGTCTAATCTTAAGAAAAAGCAGCTAGAATTTCATTTTAAGTACGTCACGCAATTGCGGATATGTTTTTTGTATTTCTTCTGATGCATTAGGCTTCAATTCATCTGGAGATTCATATGCAGGAGGCTTAATTTCATCTGGAGATTCATATGCGGGAGGGCTAAATTGTTTAGGAAGAGACACCTCCCTAAGCGCAGCAAGAGCAGCTCTTCTCTTTTGCCTCACCTTTCGCCAAATCCTTATCCGGTCCTCTAGTCTTTCTTTCGCTCTCTCGGCAAGATCAGCCCTAGTAGTAGCCTGC
The DNA here is from genome assembly GCF_041283825.1 of Pyrus communis. Lineage (NCBI taxonomy): Eukaryota > Viridiplantae > Streptophyta > Magnoliopsida > Rosales > Rosaceae > Pyrus > Pyrus communis. The sequence goes on from NC_142578.1 coordinate 2,657,381, forward strand.
TCAGCCCGGTTCCTGAATTGCGCAACCTTTTCCATTGCAGCTTCCAACTCCTTCTTCAAATGTTCCAACTCAGACTTATCTCCTGCGGTGCTGAAGCTCAACTGACGACTAAAGGCTTCCACCAATGACAAAGGAATTTGATCAGCCTGGTCAGCCTTCTTAACCAAGTACTTGTATTCCTTCAATGAAATTGTTACATGGGAATCATTCTCTTCCTGTCGCTCTTCAGCTTCTTCCTTAAGTTCACCAATTTTGGAAACCTCAGCATCTTCATTAGAATAAAAAAGGGGAGAGTGTTCGTCCGTTTCTTCGTCTGCGCTATCTGCTCCTTGCTTTAACATTCTGTTTTCCATCTTGGCAGTCTCGGCTTCTATTACTAGTTGATGAATCGCAAGGTACAACCCCGATTTAACATTTTCGGTTCTTGCTTCAGCTGCCTCTGCTGCTGCAATTTTTGACCTCCCTCTATGAAGCTCAGATTCCAGCATTGCTATCTCAACCTGCGCATTGTTTTCCCTTTCCGCCATCTCATCAAGCTCTATTTTAGCTTTCTGTAAATCCTCAGTAAGAACTTCAATGTCGCGCTTCAGGCTGTTGGCCACTTGATTTGCATCACTAAGCTCCAATTTTAACTGATTCAGTTCCATTTCTAGCCCCTCGATGAAACCTTCCTGATCCGAGATCTTTCTTTCCTTCTCTTCTAACTCTTTTTCCAGCTGCTTCAAGTCATTCATCGCGTCAGAAGACGCCATCCCAGAGAAGCTAAGGTTTTCATTCACCTGTTTAATCTCCAGCTGAAGCATCTCAATGAACGAAGACTTGGCGAGGAGCTGATCCTCCAACTCCTCCATCTTCACCGTTTGTTTCTTAGAATATTCGAGCTGCTCCTGCGCTTGAAGAGCAGCCTGTGTAGCTAACTCAATCTCAGTATCCTTCGCAGATAATATCGCCAACTTCTCTTTATCTGTCTCACTAGCAGCAACCTTTGACTTAACCACGGCTTCACTTAGCTCCGAGACATGTTTAAGAAGCTCTTCCACCCTCTCATTTTCCATCACGAAATCTGTTTCCATTAGCTCCACTTGAGTTAGAGCTTTTAGCTCCGAATCTCTAGCGTCCGCTAGTTTTGTTTCCATGCCAAGCAGCTCTGATTGTGTAGCCTTCAACTCCCTAAAAACATGCATGAGGTGCTCTCTCACCTTTTGAGTCTCAGTTAGCTGATCCCCCATTTCCTTTACCTTGGATTCAAGATGGTATATCTGCGCCCGAGCCTCTTTACATTCCTCGACGCACTTATCTCTCTCGAACTCGATGTTTTCAAGGAGGGCAGGGAGTTCGTCCGCTGTGTACTCGTGGTGTTGCAGCTTGAGAAGGGCTTGCATGTAGGAAGCATCTTTTGCTTCCAGCTTCACCTTGTAATTGGCCAAATCCTTCAACACACCTTCAAGCTCTCTTTCTTTCTCACTATCCTTCTGCAAAATATTTTCGGAATCAACAAACTTAAGAACAATATTTGCATGCCAAAACAGCCTATCAAGAGTATGGTTACATACAAACTACCAGATTGTCCTTATTTATTTAGTAAATCAGTTCTGGTATTAATTACCATCTTCAAATATACATTTCCATAAGTACTACCAAATCAAATTTGGTGAAGAAAGTTGAGGTTTTACTGTTGCAAAGTTTCTTAACCTTGCAATGTCTGACAATCGTTCAAATCTTTCACATCCCCTTTCACGCGTGGAAAAATTTCAAGCCTAATACATGAATAATTTTACTGGGGTGACATAGAGCACAACTCCTTAACAATTGACAATAGTGGGAGTAGCTTAGCTCCTTATAAACTCTTGCAAGACTTTTAAATTTCCGATGCGAATTATCCTCACATTTGGAACCCTACTAATTCTAGAAATTACCTAATAATGATCATGCATCACTTGTTTTCATTTTATTCGAGCAATATTCTAATTTAATCCAAATTACGAAGAGTGAGATTTAAACTTAGTTACAAAAGTACGAGCAGATTGCTATATCCAAATTGACTATGCCATCACATCTTTAACTACACAGCATAATTGCATAAACAGAAGAAAAAAAATGAAGCTATGAGTTTGGACTAGGAAACCATCTGCATATTTTACAACTCAAACTTAAGGGAAAGGATCTTCCTATCGAACTGAGCTGTTAGGCTGTTACCATACCAGTTCATGTGTACACACACGATCACTTACATCTGTGCCGGAAAGCCGGGTTTTCCGATGATCGTTCTTCTCTTCAAACAGGGACAATGCAGCCTGGACTGGTTCAATTGGTTTTGTATCAGTCTCCCCCATGTTTCCCAGTCAGTTATATCTCCTGAAAAGTTGATGTGAATTCTGGGGATTAATGATGGAATGAAACATTGTTTTATTTGCTTTGGAGGATGCGCTGCAGAATAAGGCGAAGGTTCTCCTGTGTATGTTCCGCCAGTGCTTTGGGTTGATCGCCAGAAACGTTCGGCAGAATTTAAACACTTCTGTGTTCTAAAGATGGGGAGCAACAAATGTAGTTGGACAATGTGACATATAGATGGACAACAAGAATATGCCTGCGCACTTGTGTGCTAAGTCCAATTGTTCTTAGTAATTAATGGTATATACAACGGGAATGGATATGTGGCACCATATTTTTTACACAACTTTTGACACAAGTTTTAATGGCCCAACTCTTAATATATTTCAAGGATCCAAACCTTCTGTCTTTTATAATGTTATTCATAAATCATCCTTTCAAAAAAAATTAGACAAATTCAAAATTATTAAGATATTCATTTAATGTGAAAAAAATTGACGAATACGGTTCTACGAAACCCTAAACCCTTAATTTAATAGTTATATGGTGTCATATTTGAATGATTTTTTGTAGACATGGTATTTTAGGGAGACCTAAAATATAAGACGGTTCGGATTGTTGAAATACATTATTGAAACTCGAAAAACTTGGGTCAAAATATTGTGCAAAAAAAATAGTATCATGGATCCATCTCCATATATATACACACATTAAAAATTCAACATGTGACTCACATCTAGATATGCATTATCCACGTTTGTAGTGTGGTTCGTTGACGGTGTGAAGAAACCAAGGCCGAAAGATGCCTGTGAAATGCCCAGTGTTGCCATTCGAGTAGAAGAATTTTGAGGAAGTGCGAAAATTTTCGAATTTACACTCGTTATATTTTGGAAAATATGAAAATCTTAAACAAAGAATTGTGACAGTCGATCCTTTTTATGCTATTCAAATATGCAAAACTTGTGAACACAAAACAAAACGAAACTGCAGAAACAAAAGAAAAAGAAAATGATTCATGCAGACTCCTAGCTTTTTCATCAGATTGGGCAAGAATTTAAGAGAGAACAAAAAGTTAGTGTTCAAAGTTCAAACTATCGGTAAAAAGTATGTGCAGAAATCACTTCCCGCAAAAAAATCTGCAAACAATAGGAGAAGTAAGGAAAGAGATTCAAACCAACTAGTCATCTCTTGTCAATTTAATTCTTAATTTTTAAGTATGTGATTAGGGATTTCAAGAAAAAACTTAAAATTTTATGATTCTACACTTGTAAGTAAATACTAAAAAAAATTAAGAGGTGGTTCACTTACCTCTATTTTAATAAACGCAGAAAACTCAAGAATTAATCAGATTTCAGTTCTTATTGTCTGTAAGTAAATACATTACCCTAAACAAGTGAAAAAGCAAAACAGGGGAGCGACTGAGGGTGTCATCCTTAACCGTTGGATCAGATCAGAACTAAGAAAGTGGCGGGAGGTTATTACAAGTGGTACAATATGATTGGCGGTCGGGACCACGTCAGCGATCTGACATGGCAAAGTTTCTCTCTCTAGAAACTCTCAAATTCTGTGTCTCTTCCGGTTCAAGAAGAGAGAGAGAGAGGGGGGGATGAGTTCTTCGCCGAAGAGCAAGGGTGACGAAAGACCACGGTTCTTCGATTCAAAAACGAAGAGCAAGTGCTGGGCAAACGCGGATGTGGTGCCGGGTCGACACCCTGAGCGGTGGCGGCAAGACGCCGCCGGCAACGTCGTCTGTAAGCGCTTCTGCAACTGCCAGGGCTGCCTCTGCTTCGAGTACGATCACATCGTTCCCTTCTCCAAAGGTCAGAACTTCCTCTCTTTTCAACTAGATAGTTTCAAATTCTTTCCACAAAGTTTCAATCTTTTGATTGATTGTCATGAATTCTGAACTGGGTATCTTGAATTTTAGCAATTTTGTTGCCAAGTTTCAATTATTTGATTGGTTTTTTATGATTTTTGAACTGGGTATTTTGAAATTTAGCATTTTAGTGCATATACTACTTAATTGAGCTGAATTTCGATATTGTTATTTGTGCTTTTATTGGGTTTTATTTTTGAAAATCACTTGCTCTCATAGCTGACTCTAATTGATATGTAATTTACTTTATTTTTTCACTTTTTGAATTGTTCAAATTCAAAATCGTGGCGTTATGAGGCAAAAATTTTCGGAAGTTTTTTCTTTGCTGTTCCTCAGCAGTAACCATGCAAATGTGGGCTTTAATCTGTCAGCGAATTTGGTGTTTGAGTTAATCGAGATTTGGGGTTGTGTTGTAGGTGGTGAATCCACAGAAGAAAATTGTCAGATTCTTCAAACAAGGGTAAACAGATTCAAATCAGACAAAGACAAAATCGATACAAATATATTGAAAGGTTACTCTTGTGATGTCAAGTTTACAGGTAAGTTTTTCGCGTTCTCTTCTTCACTGTTACTATTAGATTCGGAGTTCTGATCTATTTAGTTTGGAACCCAGAATTGTGGTTATTGGGTCGAGCATAATGGTTTTGTCTTTGAATCATAAACACAATTCATCATTGTTGTTCGTATCTAATGATTTTAGGGGCGATTGTTTTCAAGTCGAGTGCACATGATTATAATCAAAGTTTAGAACGTGTTTCGTGAATCTACGTGACCTGATGCTCCTACGTTCCATTGATAACAATTATGGGTGTCATCCGCAATTTGTCACCATTTTGAACAATTCTTGTTAACTGTTTTTCTGATCTAAAGTGTCCAAAGATTCGCAATGAGAATATATGTTTTAGGTCCATATGTACAATACTGGTTTTAGTCATCTCAGTATGTCCAATGCTTTGTAAATGTTCTAGTCGGGGTCACTGTTCACAATGTAGGTGTGCTAAGAGGGTTGTGGGTTAGTTTATAGGATGGACTGAGGGGTTAAGTTTGGCTAGCTTGGTCTTTGTTGAGCTACATAACCTCATCATTTTTCCCGATTGAGAATTGACATCATATCATATTCTTATTGGTGTAAATATGAAATCAGAAATACAAATTACTCAGGTTCACTCGTACTACTGTTCTAGTATGCCTTTCGTTATGGAAAAAGTTCGGAGCTTTATGTCTAGAGACATTAACTCATGATCAATTATCTAAGCAGAAGGGCGGGATGTACATTGTCTCTAGCTTATATCCAAAGTGAAAATGCCACACTGTAGTTTAGGCTATACCTTTGCTCTGAACTTTTTCTGATAACAACGTTTCCACTTAATTTCATAATTACTTTCTGCAATTATTCTCAGAAAAACCTTTTCCCCTGATCCTTCCCCATATCCTTGACTTCCTAGTGCTTGTTTTTGAACATAAAGAGCAGCAGATCTTGTTATCGGAATATTTTCATAAACCTAGATTTGATTATTTGTTCATTATACAAAGTAAATCATTCAACGAATTCCAAATTTAAAGAAAAGGGAATGGAAAATTTCAACTTGGGCCGCTTTCTCCAAGACCCCAGCTATTGCAAGATTTACTTCATAAAATGGTGGAGAAGAGGAGGAACCTTCGAGTAATTTGAATCTTTCAACATTCAAAAAACATTTGTACGAACTTCTGATTGCCTTTCTATCCGAGTCAACACAGTTGTGATTTTCTTTGTTGGCACATTGCTTTCAACCTAGTGGTATTTTGGTGTTCATTCTGGCCTACTTGGAAGCTAGTTCGTTATTAGAACTGGTGAGACTCGTATCTCATGATCGCACATCGCTTTTACTTGCAGATAAGGAGCTTGACATAATCGAAATGGCCGTATATGGTGACGTGATCCGCCCAGGAAACCAATGCCGATGCAGAACTGTAGCCGAGATGCTTGGACAGCACAAGTCGAAAGACCAAACAGCTGCTTGCAAGTTGCCATAGGTTGGGCTCTTTAGCACCCAATTACTAGTTTGTAAGACTTAAAGTGAGTTCATCAATTCAACTTGTGACCCTGCACACAAATTTGGGTCAACTTGTATAATGTCTGATTAGACATGTTAATCAAATTTTAACTTTCCTTGTACCATCATGGCCATTGACATAATGTTTGGAATTTATCTTCCCCCATCAAAGAAATTTTCTTATCTTGCTTAAGTCAATGGAAACGGTTAAAGTATCACTCATTGTTTTACGAAAATGATTACAACACATCTCTTTTTCTCCTTCGTGTCTATTTCTGTCTCTTACAACAACAATTAACAACCAAGCTTTATTCTATTAAGTGAGGTTAGCTGTATGAAATATAAAACACTACTCACTCAGTTTTGCGTTATATCTTTTGTTAGTTCTAAGTACTTCATATATTTTCTTAAAGTTTGTTTTCTCCTTCATGTGTGTTTCCGTCTCTTAACATACATGAAATAACTTCCTACTTAAGTAAATAAAATCTTAGTATACATGATTAGTGAATGGGACATTACTAATTCAAGCATTTCTAAGGTCTAAGCATGCAGTCCCTTTAGGGACATCTGATAAAATTGGAACGATACAAAGAAAATTAGCATAGTCTTTCCGCAAGGATGGCACGCATAAATCGAGAAATTGTCAAAAAAAAAATTCTCTAAAAATAAAATAAAAAATCTAAGCATGCACGATTGATGCTACACCACCGTCTAATCATTGAAGGTTGTTGGAATAAAGTTTAAACCAAATAAATAGTAGGAACATCATGTAGAGGGGACATAATAGAATAATGGGTCGTATCTCCATTGAGACCTACCTTCTTGATTGACCCATCGACTGCGGTACAAGTCTAGCTCCAAGCAATCATGAATCTTAAAGCTCATTTTAGGGAGAGACAAGAGTATGAGCTCGGTAGAAATACTTTTAAAATGATTGAAATTGTTTTAGGATAAAATATTTTTAGATTTCAAAAGCATTTTAAATGCTTTTTTCAAGATTCATTTGCGTTTTTACTAAGAATTGGTTCTAAAAATATTTTCACCAAAAATGATTTCAGTTGTTTTGAAAGCACTTTCAAGCGAACCTTATATCTTTTGGCAAGTTTGATACTAGATTATACCAGACTACCAAAATAACTTGATTTTGGGCACATCTTTTCACTAGGATGATCTACAAATGATGTTATAAAATGTAGACAATTTTGATTGTTGAAATACATAATGAAGTGGATCCTACAAAACGTGTGCCATATTTGTGTAAAAAAAGTGATGTCACGGATCCGTCATATATATATATTCGTTATGTTCTACTGGAATTGACATTATATATAGAGTAACTTTAGTTATAACAATGATAATTAACCTAACCTAACAGCCTAAAAGCGTATTATTATTTGATAAGTCCATGCAACCAAACCTAAAAGCATATTCGTGAATATATATTCTTCTTTTTTTTTTATTATTTGTAAGTCAAAAATATCTGTAAAAAATTAATTTAAATATATTTTTTTTAACTAAAATGATCTCTGAGATTAGCATAATTCTTTATTTTGATTCTTGAGATTTAAAATCGATAGTAGTGGTCCATGTGATTGTCCACAGTAAATCAATTGAATCCTTCAGTGAAAAATATTTGTTAAATTGAGAGTATTTTTGTCAAATGAACCTCTCCACTTGAACTATTGATTTCTTCAATTTAACAAAAAAAATTTTACAAGATAACTAAAATGATTAACAGTGAACAGTCTCAGAAGCATAATTAAATAACTAAACCAAAAAACCACAAATCTACTTATTTGTTTGTCTTGTCGTTTTTAGTCTGTGACCTGTCCTACTTGTTCTTCTATCTTTTGCCCATAAATAAGATACTAAAAATGTATTCACCAAAGGACATATTAGCTGTTGATTAATTAGCTCCTCTTAATATATTTACACCATGATCTTAATTATATTATATATGAGTGAAGTCGTTGAACTATGTGGTATTTGGAAGTGACACATATGCAACTAGACCTACCTTCAACTACCCCATCAAATATCCCTAATTCTTTAAGGTTAACTGTGCAATTTGGTTTCCGGATTTGTCTTTTGTAGTTCAAGTCTAACAAGTAGTCTAATTTTTTAAGTAATTTTTATCATTTGATTCATTTAGAGTAAAACTTTACCGTTCATTTCTGAACTACTTAGAAATTTCAGACATTTGAAGAAAAATTGGTCATATATCCACAAGAAGATTCTAGTTTCAGAATTAGGGTTTGGGGTTTCTTACGAAAAGTAGGTTTCAAGGTCATCAAGAAATATTCAAAAGTAAGCCTTAGGTCAATGCAAAAATAGCTCTAGGGCTAGTGGTGCTCTTTGCCTCAATGTGATAATTAATAAAAACAAATTAATATGATAACCTATTTTTTTGTAAATTAAAAAATATATGATAACCAAATTCTTATATTTTCTGGTGCGTGAGTGCTATCGATGAGTGGCTAGAGATCTTGATTGGATCATGGGAAGCAGCAATCATAACTTAAGGGTGAGAGTTCAAGGTAGTGGTGGCAACTGGCATGCACACACATCACATGCCAAATTCTTAATTTAAGTACGTAAAAGTTGGATTATCATAATCTTATTAACCAACTAATTAGAAGGTTATAGCCGTGGAGTAGAATTCTCTCTTCTTCCATTTTCCTTCTTCTCGAGTCTGTTCATATTTAAATGATCACGATTAAACCACGACAATATTTTATGTTGTCTTCGTTATGGAGCGAGAAAGAAAGAAAAAATAAAAGGGAGGAAGGAGACTGGATGAGAGGAGAATAAGAGAGGAGAGAATCCTGATGCATAGCTAATACATACATCCCATTGATGGATTGGTCCAGGTTGTAGCATCACAGCTAGCTAATTAAAATAGTAAAATTGATACAGATTATACTATTTTTGTGTATGTCATATGAACGTACGAAACTCCATGCATATATTGTTTCGTGGAAACCAAAAAATAAGCTAACATATTGCGTATTTTGCACGTAGATTACCAAAGCAGCAGACCCCTCACTCCAACAAGTATTTGTTAAACCTCAGCTAAACAGACTTAAGAAGGTCGGCTTCGCTATCTTTGTAACTGGGAAGCTTGAAAATCAAGGATTAGCATTGTTAGACAACTGCCGTGCTCCATAAGATTAAGCTCTAAAAACTTAAGCCTAGAAAAATGCACAGCACAACGAAACCTCATGGAATCCAAGTTTTAACCATAGAAAGATACACAACGCAACAAAAACTCATGAAATATCATATTAGATAACTACTAAGCCTCAAAAGCTTAAGTAGAGACAGATTCACGGCACAACGAAACCTCATGAAAAAACTAAAACTTTGATACCATATTAGACTCGAAACTTTATGGCTCATTTGGAAGTACTTTTAAAATAGCTGAAAGCGCTTTTGATGAATATGTTTTTTAGACCAATCTTTAATTAGTAAAAATGTTAGTGAAACTTTGAAAAGCATTTCCTGTTGTTTTTTGAACCAAAAAACATTTTTTTCAAAAACATTCTCAATTATTTTAAATAAGCTTCCAAATGAGCCCTTAAATTGTAAAAAAAATACGCCGACAATGTATATTAAACTAAGAAAAATTACTTTTAACATCCATTGTACTGCATAATTGCTTTGGATTTACTTTGGGATTGAGATGTGGTTTGAGTAGATCACAACTTTACATTTATGCATTGCTCCTCACTTTCTCAGGCATGCCCTTAAATATATTTACTTTTTAGCTAACTACTTTTTTCACATCTCATCAATTGTATGTCCTCAAAACATCATATGAAAGTGTCAATTGTGAAAACCCCACTATTCATTTATTTTCAGCACCCAAAAAATGTACTCCTTCAATAAATGAAATGTTGTCAATCTCACTCGTCAATATTTAGATATTATGATATTAAATTTTACATTTAGGGACTTAGATACTCCTACCAAACTGAGATAAAAACAGATAGTATAATTAAGATGATTCATTTCTTCCTTTTGGTGGGCAGATGCAGCAAACCAACTTGAGCTACAACTGCAAAGAGAAATGTTATGCACACCCTTCCAAAGTCGGATTTTTTATGGACTTTTTATTACATAACAATTTAACGTTAATTTTCGTACTAATATTATAAAACATTGTACAAAAAATATAAGATGACACAAAGTTTATAAAAAATCTCGCTTTTGAGAGAGTCTCCTTATCATTTTTTTATTGCTAAACTAAGATTAAGCATAGAGATGCTTTGTCCCAATTATTTAGTGGATCCCACCATCAAACTCAACATGTGGGGCCATGAGACTAATGAAGTTTGAAGGCCTCATGAGAAATGTCAGAAACTTAGAAGTGGGAGATGGGCAAAAGAACAGCATGGAGAAGGAAGGGCCTTTTGTTCGAGTTTTCCTCTCTCCTTTTTCTTGCTTTCCAATTCTTCTTTAATCGTTCACCAAAAAACAAAAGTCTTCTTTAATCAACTCCCTTTCTTTCCTTCCATTCCCCTTTCTTGGATCCATCCACAAACCCAACCCCTACTCCTATGCCAAAGCTTGAAACAGACTTTACAAAATCAGATATATTTGGTTTTGAAATATATATGATTTTTGTATAAATATTTTACCGCCACCACACCACCGACAAAATTACGTCACTGTAATTTGTCTAGTCATAACTATATAATAACTAGATATTGATTTCGTTATAGGCCTTAATAAACTAAGTGAGTTGAATTTGAGATAAGTGAAGACAGGTGCTAAGAGACTACTTTAACTGAGCTAGTTACAACTAGGTATTGAATTCATCATTAATACTAATAAAGTAAGTCAGTCGAACTTAAGACGAGTAGAGACAGCTGTCAACATCAAATTAAACTACCAAATATATTATTCTTGCACCTAGAAGAATCGAGCCTAACACATTACCAGCTAAATTAATACAACTACCATTAAACCAAGAACTAGTTGCTTCAAAATCAATTTATATAACCCAAAACACAATCACAACCCCATTACATATACCATTAGTCAACATTACAACAACTACCCCATTTATGAGTTCATGACCTCATGACTCATGACCCAACCACTAAACTAGCTCCCAATCCCCAAACTTGATTGGGACCCCACTTGTGTAATGCCAGTCTATTTCCCTCCCATGCAGCAATATGCAACCCCATGTAGCTGCCTAATGGTGGCCTACATAATACAAACCTCAATAACTTTGAACACACACAAATTAGCAATGGAAACAAAGAAAAATAGCAATGCAAACAAAAACCAGAGAATAAAATGGTTGCAACAAAACAAGAACAGTCCCCACAAAAACTCCCGTTGGCAATCGCATGACGCGTTCTCATTTTGTTTACAAAAAAAGCAAAGAAAAGTAACATTTTTTACGTCTTGAAAAAACATAATCAAAACGTAATGTGGATTAGTATCGTTTCTTTTTTAGACAACGATATGATTAGCTGAATAAGTGAGATATTTGTGTGAAGCTACACTATAAGTTAGTTATAATAAATAAATACGAAACTTGTCATCAATTTAAATTAAATTTAAGACATTTTCATTACCTAAGAAGTGAAGAGAAATACCACATACAAGCGATATTAAAAAACGAAAGAAAACCGTATGTAAATTGCTTTGATAGTTAAAGTCTTCATCTTTTAACATCTTGCGTCCCAGATTCAAACATTTTTTTTATTTTCTTTAACGCAAATTAGCATAAAATATCGTTCTGTGTTATAAAAAATTAAAAATTAAAAAAAAAAAGACTCAAATTTTGGCAGCACGAGGAGGGCACATATACATTTTGTTCCGTCTGCATGAAGAAAACCGCGCATTAAAATCCTCTATCCCCATCCCCGCGATTACCGCAAAAAAAATAGAAAATTAAATTTTCAAAAAAGCAAAAAAAAAAAAAAGTTAGAGAGAGAAAGCAAGTGATGAAATGAATATAATTACAAACAAACATTCTATCTTTGGATTGTTTGTATAAAACCCAGTTTCTGTTTGCTCCTCAATTCCAGCTCTACATTTTCCATTTTTGATGTTTTGAGCAAACCAGTTGGTTGGTTGCTCCGGACTTCCAACCCGAGCTGAGCCGGCGGCTTCCCGATACACCCAGATTTCGGCGGGTGGGTCGTGCATGGTAATTGGGTCGGCGCCCGGCGATGGGTTGCGTGAGCTCCAAGCAAGCGGTGTCGGTGACGCCGGCGTTCGACCACTCGGGGGCCTTCAGGGACAATGTGGGGAATTCGGGTCGGAGTCGGGTCGGGCTGGGGGAGGCGGAGAAGAAGAGTAAGAAGGGGGCTGAGTTGAGCGGGAGCGAGTTGGGTGAGTCAGGAAGAGCGAGTTCGAATGGCGGCGGTGGCGGGAATTGTCACAAGAGCAATAATAATTATTCCGAGTCTCTGAGTTTTAGATTGAGCAATCTGCAGAAGTATGTGGAGGGTGAGCAGGTGGCCGCCGGCTGGCCTACTTGGCTCAGCGCCGTCGCCGGCGAAGCCATTCAAGGGTGGGTCCCACTCCGTGCCGATGCCTATGAGAAGTTAGAGAAAGTGAGTCTCTCTCTCTCTCACTCATTTTATTAGATTTTGTTTGCGAAGTTTGAGTTTTTCTGTTGATTGTTTGGTTTTTGTTTAAAAAGGTTTTGGATTTCACAAAAATGTTGAGCACAAACGTTAAAATTCAATGTAGCTAGTGAGACATTTACACTTCATTTTCTTACACTTACTTACAAAGTTGGCATATTTGTTTAGAGTAGTTTTTGAACCCGTGTTTGATCCCGTCTAAATTAGAGTAGTTTAGAATATCGACAGCTTAAAAAGCTAAACACTTTAAGCACTTGCTTGAAATCGATGGCGTGCATCGGAGTCAGCTTACAACAACTTACCATTTGCAGATTGTTTGGTAAAACGCAACGCCTTCAAATCCAAACTGGTGTTTCTGTGACTGTTTTTTTCTTGTCCAAACCTTCGACATGGTTAATTTTGCTGTCCCGGAATATCTACATGATATATTTTTCGATAGGATCGTTATAATCTAACTTTTGTTATTGTTTGTATTCTTCATTGCAAGTATTAATTGATTGTGAATTGTAGAAACTATATCTACATGGTATATGTTTTGTTACTCTTGATAGTTTACCATCTTTCTTCTTATCTGTTCTTATTCGATCGCAACTCCTTGAATAGATTGGACAGGGTACATATAGTAGTGTGTTCCGAGCACGGGACCTCGAAACTGGGAAGATAGTTGCCTTGAAGAAGGTGCGGTTTGACAATTTTGAGCCTGAGAGCGTCAGGTTTATGGCACGAGAAATCTTGATTCTTAGAAGGCTTGACCATCCAAACGTCGTTAAACTGGAGGGCTTAATTACTTCCCGATTATCATGTAGCATATACCTTGTGTTCGAGTACATGGAACATGACATTACCGGACTCTTGTCTAACCCTGACATCAAATTCAGTGAGGCACAGGTTTGCTTCTATTGCTCTTATGAATAGTTGTCATGCTAGTTTAGTAGGATTCATCTTTCGTGATGTTCTACTTCACAGTTAGTCGTCTATCTTTCCGTCCATGTTGAAGCTCAAATTGGTGGTGTTGGCTGTATTTTGTAGATTAAATGCTACATGAAGCAGCTGTTATCTGGACTTGAGCATTGTCACTCGCGGGGTGTAATGCATCGGGACGTAAAAGGATCAAATCTTCTGGTGAGCAATGAAGGAATTCTGAAGGTGGCTGATTTTGGGTTGGCAAACTTCTGTAATACCGGTCATAAGCAACCCCTAACTAGTCGTGTTGTAACTCTATGGTATCGTCCTCCCGAACTTTTGCTTGGATCGACTGATTATGGAGCTTTTATAGATCTATGGAGTGTTGGCTGTGCGTTTGCAGAGCTACTAATGGGGAAACCTGTTCTTCAAGGGAGAACAGAGGTGATTAACGAATCGAAATACATTGCTTTTCTTTATCAGTCTTGGAAAAATAGTCAGAATGTGGAGTCCTCCGTTATGCTTGCATAAATCGAAAAATTAAAGATCTGATTCTCTTAATTAGTGCATATTTTTATGAGAACTAACACGTTGATTCTCTTAGGATGCGTTATATTAGTCCTCTTTTATGTAAGCATCTAAAGTTGTACAAGGATTGCTGTTGTCATACTTTGCTTTGGTGCTCCTGTTCGATTGCTTATATGCATTTTCCACTGACAGGTTGAACAATTACACAAGATTTTCAAGCTTTGTGGCTCCCCGCCAGAAGATTACTGGAAAAAGTCCAAACTTCCTCACGCCACTCTATTTAAACCACAACAACCTTACGATAGTTCTCTGCGGGATACCTTTAAAGATTTTCCTGCAGCCACTTTGAACCTACTTGAGACTCTCCTTTCTGTAGAACCACACAAGCGTGGGACTGCCTCCTCCGCTCTTGCATCCGAGGTAACGTGCAAAATAATGTAATATGTACCTTATGCGTTGGTTCTCATCATTCGGGTTTTCCTAATACAGTATTCTTTATTCCCACTTCAGTATTTCAAAATGAAGCCTCATGCATGCGATCCGTCAAGCTTGCCTATATACCCACCTAGCAAGGAGATAGATGCGAACAACCGGGAGGAGGCAAATAGGTGAGTGGTTCTCGTTCACTTGTGTGAAAAAAATTAGTGTAGTCCCCACCAAAGTATGAAAATTGAAATTTAGTGCGGTCGCTGAATTTTCAGGAAAAAAATTGGTGGGCGAGTTCGTGGATCTGAAACACGAAAGCCAGCAAGAAAGTCACTTGGGTTTAGTAAATTGGCACCAGCAGAGGTCTCTCTCTTGTATGTTGTTCGCGGGTCTGTGTGTTTTAATGGTAACCATTTGAAGGTTCTTATTGATAATCTCAACCTTATCTTGCAGGACTTGGCAGCTGAGTCTCGAGGTTCTTATAAAATTAATGGCACTAATGGACATATTCTCAAGGAAGATAATTCAATAGTAGGTAGGGAGCTTCCAAAGCCGTCAGCTGGTAAAGCAGAAGACTCTTCGCATGTGAAAAATGCATCTCAAGGAGACATTCCGTTCACCGGTCCATTAGAGGTTTCTACATCAAGTGGCTTTGCATGGGCAAAGAGACGAAAAAATGAGGCTAGAAGATCTCATACTCGGTCTATTTCAAGAGGACACATTTTTAACACGTTAGAATCTTCGATCACAGTGCATACAAGGAGCAACTTTGACTCAAGAAGGCATGAAAATGGGGAACTTACGTACAAGGGGTGCACTGATTCTAGAGGGCACGATTCATACGAGATTGCAAAGCTTGCGATGCTGAAACAATGGGGCAAGCTTGAGCATCCAGATTCCTTTGATGCTTCCGAGGAGTACCATTCGCAGGAATTATCATTGGCACTTTATCAGAGAGAGGAAATGGCAGCTAAAAGTGATACAGTAAGTTTGTAAATACAGAAATCAGATACAATTATATGACTTTCAACATACAACTCCCAGTTTTCACATTACCTGGAACACCACAAGAATACCGTCTCATTTATCTTTTAGCTTTTCGTAGTTACTCATTTTTTTGGTCGAGTTGAATACAAGTTGTAAGGCAAACAAATTTTCTTTTTGGTGATGTTATATATGATCACCTGGCATCTTTAACCTCATTAATATTGGTTTTGTAACAGGGGTTTCAAGTTCAAGATCAAGGAGACAAGGTTGAATTTTCTGGACCCTTGTTGTCTCAACCGTATAGAGTTGATGAATTTTTGGACAGACATGAGCGCCGCATCAGAAGGGCGACCCGGAACTCATGGTTTCATAGAGGTACAGGACTAACACTACTAACTTACCATATATCTTCTGGTTTTCCCCACAGACCTAGTGGGTCGGGGATGGAGAAGGGTACATTACTACATTATCATGTAGCTGACTAAATATAGGTGATGATTGCAATGGCTGTCTTCGGCTAAATAATGTGACTTTTGAATTGCAGGTAAGAAGCAGGGGAAGTAAATGTCTGATGGAGAGGCTTTTGAGTAAACCAGAAAAGGAAACAGGTCTCGACTAGAAACAGATTATACAAGAGTTCAACTTGGTTGCTGGCATTTCCATCTAGGTGGCTGCATCCACTAGTTGAGGAAGTGAAAATCTCCGCCACAAACTCGGTGACAAAGCAAGCAGAGAAACTACCGATCCACCTTAGAATATTCGGGAGGGGAGGAAGGCATGGTCTCTTTCTCTTGTTCAAACTTTTTGTTTGTTGCCTGATTAGCTCCTGGTTTCCTGTTTTGTCAAAGTCCCGTTGGGCTAATGTATAGATTCGTAGCAATGGTTTCCGAGGAAAAGCTGTGTACAGTTTCTTGTTTCGTAGGTTAGGGCATCAGGCCTCTCTTCGTATCGTTATAGCTTTGGTTCTTCTGAACTTCTCAGCTTTCAGAAGAGTCTTGAAGTGAAAGAACAGCAAAAATGGAAGGATTCTTAGCTCGCAGCAGGTTTGCATATTTAAACGTTTGACAGGCTCAGATTATTGCACGCATACAACATTTTGAGGCCCAAAATCTGAAACACATTCAGATTTAAGACCGATCCAACTTCACATTCACATTTAAGTCCAATCCAATTTTTATCATGTGGATTAGGAAGAGTCATTCATTTGATGGAGACCTCGAAGGCGTGAGTATACTGCTGCTGTGGTGTCCCGTGTTAGTAAAACAACCGTATGTAAATAAAAACTTACACATGATGTTGTATCACCGACTAAAGAAATCATGGTGGCTCATGTATTCATGTCATGGAATGGAAGTCCTACGCGAGAGAGAGAGAGAGGAGAGAGAGAGAGAGAGAGAGAGAGACTTACCTGAAATCAGGTTTATACAATGTACTTCGTACGTGAGACATGAAGAAAGAGACAAATACTTAAGGAGTGCACTTGATTATATGTAGCTTTTAACCCGTAATTGAGAGAATAACTTTGCCGAAACAATGATGTAATGGTGATTGTGTTCCAAATCAATTATGTGTTGTCGTGTAACAAAGTTCATACATATGGAGACATGATAAGTTTGGGACACCTTTAGCTCGTCACTTTGGTGTCCCCGTCTCATGTAAGTCTACTAGATATCTCAAAACCTTAGCTACAATTACAACTTGTAAGCTTTGCATCAATTGGACGAAAACAAATAGAAAACAACGTAAGATGAAAAACTAAAGCATGAGTGAAGGGCTCTGCAACCTCCATTATTGTTAAGGGGAACATGAAAGGGAACCAATGGCCCAAATCTGTCACTGCCATAGATAAAAAAGGGGTCTATCTGGTTTTCCTCCACTCAAACCCTTCAAGTCACACTCATTGTCAGAGCTAGTCTATTATTCAAGATAAATTTGCGTCCGTAACAATATTTTAAGTTAATCATGCATTATTATGTGTTTTGACTTTTTCAAATACAGTGCATGATTGGTCACTTACACCCACACCTAACGGGCACTAATAAGATCGCATTCCGCATGAGAAACTGCTGAGCATTGTTAACAGCTTAATTTGAAGAAAGTACAATTCATAACGTACAATTGTTTAAGCTAGTTAGAGAAATGTACCTGCATCTTTTTGTCTCTATAACAATATTTCAAGCCAAATACGTATTGTTGTACGTTAAACTCATCACATAAAAGTGATTGACTTAAGATATTATCACCATGATATTCTTGTCGCATGAAAGTTTTTCTTCTATGTGTGGTCGTTAACAGTGCACATCAGGTGCGAGGCTTATCAATCAACACTCACACCCTCGCTTTGCTCAACACCAAAATAGTCCTTATTACAAACACCGTTCTGTTACTTAATAATTAGTACTAGCACTCGTTTAAAAGTATCTTTAAAATGATTAAAAATATTTTTGATAAAAGTATTTTTAGAACCAAACCCTTAATAAAAATGCAAGTGAATTCTCGAAAAATACTCGAAGCGCTGATGCTTATTTCAGGAAACACTTCAAGTACTTTTAGAATCTAAAAATATTTTCTCTAAAATCGTTTTCAAACAAATCCCTAATCAGTACCATCGAATTAATTAAAGTAAGTGGTTATCAAAAATAGTTATTGAAGCAATTGGGATTACTGTTACCATAATAATTACCTTAAGACAAACACATGATGGTGAAGGTTTTAGAAGGTGAGGTCTCGCTTTCACGAATCATCTCCCCAATTGATAAATATTCTCTCAGAATATGCTAGGGTGCACATGGCACGCACGGAGTGGCTGTAATCATTTCGTGGGGCCCTTTTAAGATGATCACAGTAATCTCACCGTTCATGCTTCTGACGTTTTGACAAAATAACCAGATTGTCTGCTCTCATGTTTAGTGTCCTTTTCATTCATTTCTATTTTACGTGGTCATAGTTAAGTTATGTCAATATTTTATATTAATTATTTTTATAGAAATAATAAAACAAAAAGTAATAAGAATATAAAATATTGATGTGACTTAATCGTGACCGTACAAATAAAAAGGGATAAGAAGGGTACCCATACAGGGCAGACAATCTACCTCCTTTGATAAATCAGTTGCATTGCATGTACGCCACGTGGATCTGGATCTGGATCTCATTGCCTTAGTGGTCCTAGCTTTTCACCCCAACATGTGCCTCTGATTTCTGTAATGACAATGTTTCTTTGGTTACAAGGAAATTTAAAGTGATTAACATACTAATTAACAACTTAAGTAAATAATGTGGTCAAAAATCCCAAACAAAACTAAGAAACAACATCCGAACAAACAAAACAAGCCTTGGAGATCCCTAAGCAATCATCCATCAACACCAGTCAATGATTTGTGGTAAAAAATCACAAATCAAAATAACGTGCGAGCTTCATCTTGCCCAGCAAGAGAAATTGTTTCTCTTGCGCATATAAATTGGAGAGTAGGCTACTAACAACCAGTCAATGATTTTGATTTAATTTTTTATGACATGATGTGTCTTAGATTATTACTATATAACAAAAGTTGCTTGACCACCACCCTATATTTCATTGTCACCGTCCATTGGTTGAATTGGATGAAAGTAAAAGATTGGACGGCGGTGATTGGACCGCGAATGAAAACAAATTAGACGGTCCAAACGAATACACGTGAGAGAGCAATCACGTGGTGGTTCCGGCTCCAAGTGCTAAACGACATCCCTCGGGACTCAACAGCTGTCGTACAGTCGATAACGAGCAAAAGGCATTTCGGGAAACGGAAACGTACAATTAGAAGAAGGAAAAAGAAGGACCCAGCTACTCTGCTCTTTCATTTTTCATACATTTTTATTTTCTTTTATTTGTACGATCACAGATCACAGTTAAATTATGTTAATATTTTATATTAATATTATTTTTTATCTTATTATCTTTATAAAAAAATCAATATAAAATATTAACGTGGCTTAACCATAACCACACAAAATAATAAGAAAAGATGAGAGCGTATGGGAAGTGGAAGGAGAGAGAAGCCGGAGAGCAGAGAGAGTCAGCGCACTGCGCGCGCATGGGGATTGGCTAATCGACGACATGACGTTTTTTTGGCACGTTATGCGGTGTGATTGTATAATTTCTTTACTCCACTATCCTCAAAAGATGAACATTTGAGACTTAAGACTTTTGAAAATAATTATGTACCAGAATTTAGAAATTTCATAGTAAATCGTCCCATTCTGAAAATAACTTCGTAGTTGGAATACATAAAAAAATAAAAAAAATAAAAACTCGGATCGCACAAATTAATTATGTAATTCTTGATTTATCTTTAGAATGATTGTTTTGAAATAAACTTGAGTCATTGCTTTGCAGCACTTTTAAGTTTCCGACACAACTAATCCAGTCGATCTTTATGAGGATTCCGAGAATTTGTTAATCTTGTTAGTTCATCATATATTGTAAGGTCAGAAATTATTTTTAATCTTTTTATTTAAAATTAAAAATAAACAATCTTGACAAAAATTGATCACATAATATATGATAAACGAACACAATTCACGAATTTTTAAGATCTTCACGATTCGAAAAGGATCATGTTGGCACAAAGAAAGTCACCCAGATAGCGGAGAGAGTCAGCGCACTGCGCGCACATAGGGATTGGCTATTCGACGACATGACCTTTTTTTGGAACGTTATGTGGTATGATTATATAATTTCTTTACTCCACTATCCTCAAAAGATGAACATTTGGGACTTAAGACTTTGGAAAATTCTTGGATGGTAAATCAAAGCAAATTAAAATAATTATGTACCTTAGAAATTTCGAAGTAAATCGTCCCACTCTGAAACAACTTCAGAGTTGGAATACATAAAAGAAGACAAAACTCGAATCACGCAAATCAAATATGTGATTCTTAATTTATCTTGAGAATGATTGTTTCGAAATAATCTTGAGTCGTTGCTTTGCAACACTTTTAAGTTTCCGACCCAACAAATCTGTTGCAATAAAAGGAGAAAAATTTTAAGCAGATTCTTTAAAAAATAAATTTTCATAGACACTTTGTTATCTCATATTTTCAGCACATTATTTTATAAGATTGCTAGAAAAATTAATATTAAATTGTAAGATAACAGAGAGTCTATAAAGAATTCAAAACTTTAGGAGAGTCTCTTTGACATTTCTCTTAAAAGGAAGTAAACTTTCTCAATGCTTGTCAATCATGAATAATTTCTATGTTTATTTATTTATTGAACAAATGATATTATTTACATTAAGAGGGAGTGGGTGAACTTAACCTCACAATGGCTAGCAATAATATGGTTTAAACTTGCCTTTAGTAAGAATCGAACATAATACCTCTCACTTATAAGTGAAAATGAATATCATTAGATCGTAGTGCTACATGACGAATAATAATTTCTATGTTGAAAGCATAAGTTTGACTAAACCGTAAATACCAAAAAAAAAAAAAAAAAAGGTTTAACCTTAGACCTAAGAAACGGAAATTTGATCTAACAGCTACAAACATGGATCCTTTTAAAAGTTATAATAATTTTAACCGTTTGATCAAATTTTAAAGATCCGAATTAAGTAATTAAGTGGATTTGATGAATTTGATGAAAGAGATCCGAAGAAAATCTTTTTCCGACGCAAAGTAATCTTTTCCCTTTTCAGACAGTGACAGTGGTCTTAATTATCTCATAACGAATTTTATTCATCAATTAATTAATTTACCACTATCGTATTTGGCACAGCTGCCGGCCGATCCCTCCGCCGCGCTGCCCCACCCGAAAGACGGAAAAACAAAAAAAGAAGAAAATTAAATTAAACAAAAAATAAAAAAAGAAAGCGAGAGTTGCAGAAGACACACAGAGGTGCCCCCACGGAGACAAGGAGAAGAAGACGGGTCGGGTCTTGTAGCTGCTTTCTCCTTCTCAGTCCACTTATCTTCTCTCTCTCTTCTTTCTCTCTCTAGAATTCCCTTTGCTTTCCCTTCCCAAAACCCCCACTCCCTCACTTCGTCTCGGGAATTCAATTCCCCCCTTTGATTTTTTCTCAATTGGCGATTTTTTTCGGGATTTTCTTTTCGCCGGAAGGGTTTGGCTCGTTCGGGTCGGGTTTTGGACCGTTGAAGAATCGGCGAGATCTGGCTGCGTATATTGCTAGGGATCGGAATTGTGATCCAATTGGAGCTGGTTTCGATTACCGTTTTGGATCCGATCGGGGGAGAAACAGCGCCATCAGATGGCGCTGTTCAGACGATTCTTCTATCGGAAGCCGCCGGATCGGCTTCTTGAGATCTCTGAGCGGGTGTACGGTACGTCGCCGTTTCGTCTTTCTTGAGAATTTTGCCAAATTCTGGTCTTTTTGTGCTCAACCTGTTGATGTTTGGGCCAATGCGGTTGAATTTGATGGAAATTCAGAGTCTTTTTTTGGGGTTCTTGTTGAAATGCGATTGAATTTGCTTAGAATTCGATCAAATTTTGTTTTTTCGCGCATTATATATGTTTGTGGATTGCTTTAGCTCAAAATTGTGAACCTTTTAGTGTAATGTGGATTGATTTTAACTAGTTTTGGCTCCGAATTTTGCAGTTTTCGACTGCTGCTTCTCGACCGATGTGTTGGAAGAAGATGAGTACAAAGTATACTTGGGTGGCATTGTAGCACAGCTGCAAGACTACTTCCCAGATGCTTCTTTCATGGTGTTTAACTTCAGAGAAGGGGATAAGCGGAGCCAAATTTCCGACGTGCTTACGCAGTATGACATGACAGTAATGGATTACCCTCGGCAATATGAGGGGTGCCCGCTGTTGCCACTAGAGATGATTCATCACTTCCTTCGTTCGAGTGAGAGTTGGTTGTCATTGGAGGGGCAACAGAATGTGTTGTTGATGCACTGCGAAAGAGGAGGATGGCCTGTTCTCGCGTTTATGCTTGCGGGTCTTCTGTTGTACCGTAAACAATACAGTGGGGAGCAGAAGACTCTTGAAATGGTTTACAAGCAGGCTCCTAGGGAACTTCTCAATATTTTATCTCCTTTAAACCCACAGCCTTCGCAGATGAGATATCTTCAGTACATTTCGCGACGAAATTTGGGTTCTGAATGGCCTCCATCAGATACACCTCTACTTTTGGATTGTCTGATACTTCGAAACCTACCGCTTTTTGATGACGGAAAAGGTTGCAGGCCTTTTATACGTGTTTTTGGTCAAGATCCTTCTACACCAGCTAACAGGAGCTCTAAGCTTCTCTTTCCAACTTTAAGGAATGAAAAGAATACCCACCTCTATGTACAGGTAATGTCTACTTCATGCAACAAAATCTGATGAATAAGATGATATATTTTTTAGCGTTCTTATGAATCCTAATCACAGGCAGAGTGTGTGCTGGTGAAAATTGATATTCGTTGCCGTGTTCGAGGGGATGTGGTTCTTGAATGCATCCACCTAGATGAAGATCTGGTTCGCGAGGAGATGATGCTCCGGGTTATGTTCCACACAGCATTTGTACGATCAAATATACTGATGCTGGGTCGTGATGATATTGATATTCTTTGGGATGCCAAGGATCAGTTTCCAAAGGACTTTAGAGCAGAGGTATGTCATTGTTTATTCTTATATGGGTGTCCTTTTCTGAAGCTATAGGAGTTAAATGCATACTCAAATCTGTATCAGGTACTTTTTCTGGACGCTGATGCTGTTGTGCCTAATATCACCACAGTTGTGGCAAGTGAAGAAAGTGAGGCAGGGAATGCATCACCCGAGGAATTTTTTGAGGTGGAAGAGATATTTAGCAATGCATTGGATTCACACGAAGTGAAGGCGGATTTAGACACTTCCATGGTTCACGACAATACTCCTAAAGATATAGATCAGAAAAAAATCTGGAAGGAGGATTTAGATCGTCAGGCATTTGTAGACTGTACTTCAGATGATGGGAAGCACAGAAAGGACAGAAAGGCAAATTCTAATATTGATGCGGTGAAGGACATTGCTGTTGACGATGTGAAGTACAAGCTCAATGAGGTGGATTCCAATGTCGATGCAGTGAAAGACATTGCTGTGGATGATGGAGATATGAAGTCAAATTTCATCCCTGTTGCTGCTGATGTGCGGAGTCATACTGGATCTAAGGAAGTGGTAGAAGAGGGGTGTCTGAAATTGGAAGAGATGGAAGATATAATTAATGAAGAAGACTGCTGTCCACGGAAGAGGTTAGAGACCAAGGTTGCACAATCAAAACCGAGTGCTGAGGTCTCTAGACTGAAATCTGAGAGATTGCAGCCACCTGCTTATAAGAGACAGCCTTCATTTAATGCAAAAGTAGGTGCAGAAACTACGGTAGCAAAACAGAAGACTAAACAACAAGAAACTCAGGGCACTCCAGCAAAAATAGCAAAACCAAATGCGGTATCTAGGTGGATTCCCCCTAACAAAGGCTCTTATACTAATTCAATGCATGTTTACTATCCACCATCAAGATATAATAGTGCACCAGCTGGTCTTGCCAGTACTGCTTCTTCAAAAGATACAAATGCAAATGCTAGATTGAAAGCTTCTTCTGGAACTGTGGTTTCAAAGGATGTGGAAACTGAACTGAAACATAGTAAGGTGGACCCTTTGAAGCATTCAAAGTCTGCACCAGAGACACTTACAGAGGCATCCACATCCTGCCTGCCATCGACACTACCACCAATCCAAGAGACACAGCCTTCCTCTATTAAAACAGAACATATTGATGCACCAGTAGTGGCCCCTCCGCCTCCACCTCCACCTCCACCTCCACCTCCACCTCCACCTCCTCCTCCTCCCCCTCCCCCGCCCCCTCCACCACCTATGTCTCAAATATCTTCATTGTACACTTCTCCTATGCTTTTGTCACCAGCTTCCCCATTGTCACAGGTAGCTGTACCTCCTCCACCACCACCACTGCCACCTCTGCTAGGTGCTAACTCTGTCTTCTCAAAGCCCTCTTCAGCCTCGTCCTTATTCCCGTCTCCTCCCCTGCCACCACCACCACCTCCACCTCCACCTCCACCTCCTTATGCCTCATCATCTAGCACGCAGAATATTGGTATAGCTTTGGTCCCTGCACCTCCCTCTCCCCCTTCGCGACAATCTGGTGGGCAGAATAGTGGCACCATAATGCCTCCACAGCCTTCTTCATCTCTTTGGAAGGTTGGGTACTCTTCAGCTGCTTGTGTTACGGTGGCAAGTTCTCAAACTTCACCACCGCCACCTCCCCCTCCACCTCCACCTCCTTTTGCTGCAAGTGCATCCAAGCCTTTTGGAGTTGGAGTACCTACTCCTCTGCCACCACCTACTTGTGGTGCACCACCCCCACCCCCACCCCCACCACCACCTCCAATGCAAGGAACTCCACGTCCACCAACCCCACCTCCATTACATGGAGCTTTACCGCCACCCCCGCCCCCACCACCTCCAATGCAAGGAGCTCCACCTCCACCACCGGCACCACCATTACGTGGAACTCCACCTCCACCACCCCCACCACCATTTTCAGTGCAAGGAGCACCTCCACCACCACCACCACCTCCAATGCAGGGGCCCCCCCCTCCGCCGCCACCTCCTATGTATGGTGCCCCACCTCCGCCACCACCTCCTATGTATGGTGCCCCACCTCCACCGCCCCCTCCAATGCATGGGGGGCCACCTCCACCACCTTCAGGACATGGTGCACCACCTCCTCCTCCACCTCCTAGTGGGGGTCGCGCTCCCTCACTGCCTGGAGCACCACCTCCACCACCACCTCCAGGAGGTCGTGTTCCTGGGCCTCCTGCTCCACCTGGACTTCCTGGTGGTGCTCCTCCACCGCCACCCACATTAGGTGCCAGAGGAGCTACTGCTGGTAGAGGGCGCGGACGTGGGATACCTGCCACAGCGCCCCGACGGTCCTCTTGTAAACCACTACATTGGAGCAAGGTGACAAGGGCGTTGCATGGAAGCCTGTGGGAGGAACTGCAAAGACATGGAGAGACTCAAAAGTATTCCATCTTATTTTTCAACTTATCATTCCATTAGCAGCATGTTTTCTGCCATAAAGTTATGTTGTTGATTTGATGGATCTTACATGTTTAACACATGCAACCTTGTATTTTGTTTCAGATTGTTCATTTCAAATCACTAATGTGCTTCTCTTTTAATCTAGTGAGCCAGAATTTGATGTGTCAGAGATAGAGAGCCTTTTCTCTGCTATAGTTCCAAAACCTGCAAACTCAGATAAATCTGGAGGGCGCCGCAAGTCTGCTGGTTCTAAACCTGAGAAAGTCCAACTGGTAATTTTGTACAATTGGTTATTTTACAGTAAAATCATATCTTCTTAAAGTTATGCTTGTTAAAGGGGATTCTTTTCCTGTTATACTTTCTGGGTCTTCCTACCAGTTATGGGATTTGATTATTCTGTTAGAATGTAACCATCTATCATCCATCCCTCCATGTCGCCAGAGTTTTTGTTGCATAGTTGCACTTATATTAATAAGTTGGGTGTGCACGATGCTGCATGTTGGCTATATTCGTTAAAGCAGAGATTTGTTCTGATGAATATTTTTTTTCTTCATTTTTCAATATAATGTCAGATGCTATTACTTCTCTACTTTCTTACTGTGATTCTCTTTGTACCACATTGTAGATTGACCTGAGAAGGGCAAACAACACAGAAATTATGCTCACAAAAGTTAAGATGCCACTTCCTGATATGATGGTAAGCTGATCCAGTTGAATTTCTTCTTACTCGTGGTTCGTGAATATAGATAATTTGCTTATCCGATGAGTCTTCTCAATTGGCTTTTACTTCCCTAATGTTTTTAATGCTGATGTTGTAAATGAATACTTTTCATACTTAGCTAATTATGTATTTATATGCACATTCTCAGGCTGCCGTTTTAGCAATGGATGATTCAGTATTAGATGTTGATCAGGTGGAAAATTTAATTAAATTTTGTCCTACTAAAGAAGAGATGGAACTTCTTAAGGTGTGGCCTTTATTCGTTTTTACAATTTGTGTTTTTTTTTTTTTTTTTTTTTTTTTTCGATTTTGTTGGTTATTTTTATAGTCCTTTTGCACAGTTATAGTCCCTTTTTACAATCTGAAATGACTTCATCTCCTCATCAATTATATATTTTCTTTCTTGTGATTTCTGTTGTTTAGAACTACACTGGTGACAAGGAGACCCTGGGGAAGTGTGAAAAGGTATAACCAGATCATAGTATATTCTCGAAGTATTTGTCTTAGTAGATTAATGACTATAAGAGCATCTCCAATGGTAAGATGGATATTTTGCATCTCCATTGGAGCTTTCCAGCCAACCAAAAATGTATATTACACATTCAAGGGATTGTGCATCTCCCATTGGAGATGCTCTAAGTCGCTGGCCTTTTCTGTGCCATATAAAAAAGCTTTGACCAGATTTTGAATGTTATAAATTATGATTTAAATCTTATTGTGTCCCCATGATCTTGTGCTTTATTAATTTATAATATTAAGGAGACAGAGATTAGTCCATTCACCACTTATTCAGTTTAATTTAAAAATATTCCTCCAATATTATTACACTTGTAAATGTGGCGGCAATGGAAGACTTGAAGATGGCTGATAATCGGTAAACATCAATAAATGATTTCCCGTGACTGTTGAAAAATAAAAGATTTTGAGATGGACCAAATTCTTTTTGCGTACAATATATGGAATTTTTCCATCTAATACCAAGAATTGATATGTTTTGCAATGTTTTAAGGGATATAATTTGCTTGTCCTTGTTTAAGATGCTAAATTACACTTCTATTGGTTTAATCGGTGTCTTAATTAGATATAGGAAAACCACAAATAAAATTAGCGAGGCACTACATAAACTTTATTGAATGGTCAGGTGGAATCATTTCAGATTAGTTTCTTGGAGATATTCCCAACTTTTGTGATAGTAGTGCTCTGCATTACATAAACTTAAGTTTTTGAATATTGTTATGTTTTATGTTGCTCGGAGAATTTCAATAATAGCAGTTATGTTTCAGATGTTTTGAGTGCTTATTGGATTGTAATTTCCCTTACATATTTACAGCTATAACTAATTGTCAGATATTTAAAGTCTCTGTATATTTGTAATGTTTCAGTATTTTTTGGAGTTGATGAAAGTGCCTCGGGTGGAGTCAAAGATGAGAGTTTTTTCTTTCAAGATTCAGTTCGGCACTCAGGTTTGGTAGTATGTGCTATTTTGTTCCTGATGTTAGTAAATGTGACCTCATGTTTTTCTCTTTGCATCATTATCTAATTTTTGACCTCTTTTGCAGGTCTCAGAATTTAAAAGAAGTTTGAACACAGTAAACTCTGCATGTGAGGAGGTATGTCAGTACTAATAATGAATCGCTTCCTGCAGTATATAGATACCGATATTAACTCAGCTACTCTTTTACTGATAAATTAGGTTCGGAACTCTGCTAAGTTGAAGGAGATTATGAAGAAGATTCTTTTTTTGGGGAACACATTGAACCAAGGAACTGCAAGGGGTATGTTATATTGGAATTTGTTATGTTTGTTGACTTTAGAGCACGTAGGAAGGTTGTTTTATGTGTTGCTTAAAGTAAGAACTTTAAGATAACGTATTATTGTAGACAGGGAAGTATTAAGATAAATTATGTGAAACATGCTGGAGAATTAAGAGTTACCGGCAGAAGCATCCTTTATTTGAAACCAGCTATTTCGTATTCCATTTTAAATTCCCATCTGCGCTTAGCTTTATTTTTTTGTAGCCCTTGTGAAATGATATGAGTTGTTAAATTATTTGTACAGGTGCTGCTGTTGGGTTTAAGTTAGACAGTCTACTGAAGCTCTATGATACACGTGCGTCTACTAGTAAGATGACACTCATGCATTATCTTTGTAAGGTATGTTTCATTTTTTTTTTTTTTTTTTTGGGTTATGAGTGAATATATTGACACTCATGCGTTATTGTCTGATGAGAACTAACAAATAAGAGATGATTGCGTGCAAAATTTCTTGTTCTTGCCAAATGTTTTTGGATACAAGTTTTCTCTCAGATGGATATGTTGTCTGTGTCTTTTGTGTAAGCGGAACTTACCATCAAATTTTGATTCTAAGGTTTGGCTTTCTTGTGTCTTAGATCCTTGCATCTAAATCACCGGGACTTCTTGATTTTCACCAGGACCTTGTCAGCCTGGAACCTGCAACAAAGGTGCCCATTTGTTTCCTTGCTGTTAATTTAATTGTAAGCATTGTAGTTAAATTTTGCATGTGACGAATCTTGTTTCCATGCAGATACAATTGAAGTCTTTAGCAGAAGAAATGCAAGCCATAATCAAGGGGTTGGAAAAGCTCAATCAGGAGCTGACGGCATCAGAAAATGATGGCCCTGTGTCAGAGGTTTTCCGTAAGGTATTAAATCTTTCCCTTTTAATGCTAAAAGGCCAGTCTTTTTCTTCTTCTGGTTTCTTTATGGGTTCCCTAACAATTTTTTTGGTATTTGTTTTTATTGTTGAATTTCTAGACATTGAAAGAGTTCATTACTGTTGCTGAGACCGAAGTGGTATCTGTGACGAACCTATATTCTGTGGTGGTAATACGCTAATTATCAACTGTGTCCTTGTGGCCGGTCTTATTTTGTATTTTATGATCTCAGCATTGTCATTTGCTTTTGGTGGACAGGGTAGAAATGCAGATGCACTTGCATTGTATTTTGGTGAGGATCCCGCCCGCTGTCCATTTGAGCAAGGTTAGTGGTGGATGGGGGTGAGGGTTTTTTAAGTTTTTAGATTTTGGATTTGGTAAGAGAGTTTATGTTTTCGGTGGAACCTTTATGTTTTTTATGGGACGGGGGTTTTTCTGGATGCGCACAATCTGTAATTAACTCTTTTCATGTAGACATTCTGAAACTAACTATCATCATATTAAAAACCCATTTTTGATGACTGCAGTTACTGTGACTCTCTTAAATTTCGTTAAGTTGTTTCGGAAAGCACACGAAGAGAATGTCAAACAGGCTGAATTGGAGAAGAAGAAAGTCGAAAAGGAAGCTGAAATGGAAAAGGCCAAGGGCATCAACCTCACAAAAAAACCACCAAAATAGGTGAAGATTATAGTCACTATATTGCTACATGGAAAGTTGAGCTCTCCTGCCATACTTGCTTTTAGGACCCAGTGTTCGGTCGCAGTGTTCCTAACTAGTTGCAAGGAGCATATTTGCTTTTAGGATCCTGGTTGGAATCCCTTTCTCAGAGCTTGTGCAACGGAAAGCCCTTCGAGATTTATTTGGGTGAGGGCAGAAAGGGCAACTGGTCGAGTCCTGCAGCATTCGAAGTTGTGAACTATGCATGAATCTTAACTATACATGCTTGACAAGATGTTCAATCGGATGATCACGGCCAACTGATCAATCATGCGGGATATCATACAAAGAGACCGGACCTTGGCTTTCACTCGACAGTTCTATCCATTAATTGAGAAGCAAGGGTTCCCCGAGGCAATCTGGTTTCGGCTGCCGTCATGATGTCGGATCTGGCCCCTCTGGCATCCTTGTGAGAGCAAAGTTCAGTCTCGGTTCAGCCTAGGCGATCAGGTTTCGGCTTTCACCATTCGTTTGGCATAAAATGTACAGCACACACCAAGGAAGATGCCATTGGGATCTGTAAAGCACCGGCATTCCTGCTGTACCGTTAAATACTGTACAAATCACGCTAACCCCTCTCTCTGTAGTTTAGAATTCAATTCATGTTCGTGTAACATATAATTTAGTTCCTCGTTACGTTGAAATTTTGGATAGGAGACCCCGTCGTGATAGGCGTTGTATAGGTGATCAGGTTCAGAAAGAAACTAGACGAACGACGGGGAATTTCTTTAATTTTTTAGGGTAATTGTAAAATAAGTATAGGCTGGTTTTAGAAACTGACTGTTGTTTCCTTATGGTTGTTAGTCGAAAAGTGTACTTCATTCATGAAATGTATTTTTTTGGTTAAATAAAGGGGCTAATAGCCCGAGAAAAGAGAAATTACAAAATAATGGTGCGAGGTCGAGAGACACCAGAAATTATAAAATATCAAACAATGATAAATGCTTACAAATTATGTTTTCGAATGATTTTTGTAGTTTTCGCAAAATCAATATGAAAAATCCTTGCGCTACATTTTTTGGAA
The DNA here is from genome assembly GCF_041283825.1 of Pyrus communis. Taxonomy (NCBI): domain Eukaryota; kingdom Viridiplantae; phylum Streptophyta; class Magnoliopsida; order Rosales; family Rosaceae; genus Pyrus; species Pyrus communis. The sequence goes on from NC_142578.1 coordinate 2,688,239, forward strand.
AAATGCCATAAAAAATGCGATCGCGAGTTTTCACAAGATCTTTTGCAGACACAATTAGAGAACAATTTACGCAGGCCGAAACATCTATGAATTTTCATGCATGAATTGTAAGAATTTATAAACGGTTGCAAAATGTAAATTTCATATTGCTCAATCACTCCGGTACATTTACATTGGAATATGACCGATATTGTTCGTTTAATTCTAAGCCAACACAAAACTAATCAAGATTTATAAGCATCTGTCACCAGCTGGTCCACAATTTAAAAGAAAATATGACTTGAATAACAAAAAAGGAAAAAGAAACAAAGAGACCTAAATGTATCATCCACACTGCTAAAGTTGACAATCTAACTTAACAAAGCAACTAAATTAAATTGGAATAAAATAATAATAAGCTTTTTTTTTTTTTTTTTTTTTTTTTTGCAATGCCTTTTTTATATTCTTTCCTCTATAAACAAAGAAAGAACTAAAAATGGATTGGTTTGAACTTTGAAGTTTGAAGGGTCCTTTGAATTTCTGAACCAAAATTCATGGAAACACTTTCATGGAAGCACTTTTGACAGCCTTCAAATCTCCACGACTTTCTTCGTCGTCTCTGTGTTCGATCCGCCGAGAACTCGGCTTGCAGCTTTGCAAGAACATAAAGCTCACAGTAGTATCAAGAACAACAAGAATTGAGTACAAATAAGCAATGAAAACACCCTCCATAGCCATGGAAGATCCGAGCTTTCCTGCGAAATGATAAGCTCGTACGACTCGGTATTGGAACAATGCTTCAACTGCAGCTAGGGTTAAGCTGACAGGCAGAGCAAGACAGAGAGCCGTTGAAGTTCTTCCTCTGATCAAAAGACAAGCCTTGAGAAGTGCCAAGTAACCACCACTCTTTTGTGCACCTGATAGAACCAATGCAAGATTGCATATTATGAGTCCATTGGCAAGAACAATGGAGTACAGAACTGCCCCAGATACCGATAAGAAGAGGAGGGTGTTCGGAGAAGAGAAACCGAGTCCTTCGAGGACATTGAAGGCGATGAACAAGAGAGAAAACATTGTTGCATTGGCAGAGAGGATCAAAAACGAGTTGTAGACATGAGTGTGGAGGAGTGGGGTGTAGAGAGAAATTGTGGAAAGAAACGATGGGTGTGACGAGGTATTCGGTTTTTGGTGGTGGCTGAGAGATTGGATTACAAAAGCCTTGGTTATGAGGAGGAAGGTGAGGGAGAATGGGAATGTGAAGATTGAGGAGGTGATGGTTTGAGAGAGCTTGTTGTTGAGAATGGTGAAGAATTCCAAGGAGGGAGGGAAGCCGGCGGCGTCAAAAAGGCTGTGCAGGCGGTTGTAGACGGCGGGCAAGAGGGCGGAGCTATACGGAAGAAGTGCTTGTGAGATGAGAACTGAGGCTGAGAAGGGTAAGGCAATGACTGCTGCAATTGAGGTGAAGTATTGGTAGTTTAGAAGGAATGTGTGGACTGATTTTCTGATAATCCTGCCTGCCTTTTCCATTGCAAGAACTTTTTGAGCCTTCTTGCACTCCAAGGGAGAGGAAATTGGTATGAAACTGGGTGTGTGAATCACAGATTTGGGTGTGTATTAGAAGAGAAATGTCGGTTCTCTTCTGTTCCCAAATTTTTTATTTGGGTCTCTCTCTCTCTCTTTCTCTCTCTCGGTTGGTGTCTTGGATGCAAGGACTGGCCAACAACTAAAACTAACAAATTTGCAGAGGTGGAGTTGTTTGGGAAGGCTATTGTTTTCATCAAAGAAATATTTGGAGCCTTTTATGACTTTGTAATCTCCAAATTCCCAATAATGTAATTGGACAAAGGAGGATGTTGTGGCAATTTCTTGAGTAAAATTTTGAGTAGAAAGAAACCTTTGTTTTGGATTGCTTCAAGTATACTTTTTTTTGTTTTTTTTGTTTTTGTTTTTTTGTTTCATGATGATAGCATCATTTTTTTTTCCTTGACTTAACTTCAAAGAACTGTTTTTTGATTTGGATATAAAATCATATGAAAATGTAAACCCTACATATTTTTCTGGAAATTCTTATTGGGGAGGGATATGTGGCACCACTTTTTTACACTAATTTTTACGCACGTTTTTGTGGGGCCTACTTTGTAATATATTTCAACGATACTAAATGTCTATGTTTTAGGTCTGTCCTCAAATATCATATCTACCAAAAACTACCTAAATCTGAACCTATATAACTGTTGGAGTAAGGGTTTAGGGTTTCTTTGTAAAGCCGTATTCATCCATTTTCTTCGCTACAAATGAATGTCTTAATGGTTTTGGACTTATCTAATGTTTTGTAAGGATAATTCATTGATGATGTTCTAAAACATAAACAGTTTCGATTATTAAAACACATTATAAAGTAGGTTCCACAAAAATGTGAGTCAATAGTTATACAAAAAGTGGTGGCACAAATCCGCCCCATGTTTAATGGTATTTGAAAAAGTTATTCTGCATTCTTCCAGAATAAAAAGTAAAAGAAGAAAGAGGGTAGGATGACTATTAGAATACTAAATACTAATAACAATCTCCTAATTTATGAATTATCATATATATGAAAATTTGAGTTCAACTCTAAGAAGACAAAGGTAGATCTTGTTGTTTGCCAAACATATCTATACATGCATGAATTTTGTAAAAGATAAAAGGTAGAATACTTCTCTTTTTTTTTTTTTTAATTCAAAAGGGACCAGCTAGTCGCAAGTTATGACAATTAAACTTCTATAGGAAAAAAAATTATAAATATAGAGAATATTAAATAATTAGTTAATTAATAATTTATTAATTTATCAATTAACTAATACCTTATTAATTTTCAACTAATTAATAACTTATTAATTTATTAAGGTATTCTTTATTTTCTAAAATATTTTATATTGTAATCCATGTATTTTTTTTAACCAAGTAAAATTCATGAATTTACTTTCTTTTTTTTTCAAAAATAGATTGTGCATTGTTGAATATACTACATTATTTTATTTTATGAACATTTAAACAAACAAAAACTCTGTTTAAACAAACAAAACAGAAAATTTTGAATTTTGTCATAACCATTAAACAAAGTTATATGAGTAATTTTTTTGTTAAGGTTTAAATATTTGGGGCTTTTATCGTTAACTTTATTATTCTTGAAAGTAAATTCTAAGATAAATAGACAAACAGTTGACCTTCACGCGACCTGTAAAGTAGTCCTTAGTTTGTAATGTTTCACGTGGGAATAGTATAATTCTTAGCTTGCAATATAATTATAATAATAGCTACGTACGAAATAAAAAGGAAAATGAAATGTCGAAATAAATTAAATACAAATTGGTTTAGAATAAGATGTGTTACCTTCTTGTTCTGTCAACAATTATTTATGATAATAACAGGACCCTATCATTTTTTAACATAAATCCTCACCGTCGATTTTCATATTAAATCAGATCCACTGATAGATGCCTCCACCTCTTGAATTTCTGCGTAAATGCACATCATCCATTTTTTGGCCCATTATTTATTAAATTGAAGGTATTTTTTTTTTCATTTTGATCTTTATTTAACATAGATTTTCATGGAATGACAAAATGATTGATGTTGGACAAACGCATGGACCACTTCTATTGATTTCAAATCTCAATGACCAAATTGAGGAGTTAGGTCAATCTCAGCGACCATTTTGGCTAAAATGCCATTTTTTTCTCTAAGGCAGTTAGAGGGATAGAGCTAAGGGAGCGAAAAGGGTTTTCCATGAGATGAGAAATGAAAACTATTAGCCCCACATAGGGTTTGTGAATAAGTGATTGTTTGATAATGAGCAAGGAATATGTCTTTCTGCTAAACATGATGTATCGAACTCATAATTCATTAGATACTTTTTATGAATGTCAACTAAGTATCGTAAATAAATTACGCCCGGTTGTTCAATCATTTGATAACTATTATGTCGCATATGTTATTGATATTGTCAATAACTTGATTTTACAGTCCTATACGTGTTATAAGTATGTTGAACTTTTAAGAAAAGTGTTGTTAATGGAGAAATTGTGTTAGTATGAGAGGAAATGGTTTTTAAATTTTATTGACTTAAATAATTAAATGAAATAATATTAGTGAAATTCTGCTGAGTTAATCAACATCACTAGGTATGTTTAGGTGAGGAGACCTATTCCGATGGCCCAATATGTACAAAGATGATGAGGGATTATCGTCTTCATCATGCGGTTGAGCTTGGTGCGCAGACTTTTGACTTGGTTGGGTGCTTACTTCCCTGCTTTGGTGAAGTGTCTGTGTTTGTGGTGACCTTCTAACTTACACATAATTAAAACCAAAATGTGTTGTATAAGGATTATGAGTTCACCTCGCTACATTCCATGTCAACTTCACATAAATAAATAACAAAAATACTACTTTTATCATATTTTTCGTACCATATTTTTAATAGAGATGGAATCATGTGTATTGGTGTATTCTACCTCAATTAGAGAGGTTTTAACGAGACATCTATTATGGGTTGGTCATATCCTTGTATGCATTCTACTTGTATCTTGAAGACGTTTAGTTTTGACTTAATGCAGCGTCTGACCTTCTCCTTAGACTATGAGTTTTATTCTAGCTTGTGCATAACTAGGTTTTGTGAGTTTTACTACTTGTGCATTCTTCCATTTATTTTTTAGACTTGCATTCGCTCATTGTGACGACTTCATCATCTACAGCATCACATGAAGACATGATGTGCATTTACTTGAGTATTTACACACTCAAAGAGTCTTGCAATCCTAATCTCATTAAAAGTGTGATTATTTAAATCTTAGTAGATTAAGAGTGGGATTGCTCAATAAGCTTAATTACAGAGTTTATGCTAATATTCCAATCATTAGTTTTAGTTTCTATGGGATATAAAATGAGCTGGTTGCTTTGGTCAAGTGTCTGTGTTTGTGGTGACCTTCTAACTTAAAGATAATTTAAACAAAAATGTGTTGTACAAGGATTACGAGTTCACCCAGCTACATTCCATGTGAACTTCACATAAATAAACAACAAAAATGATACTTTTATTTCATTTTTCGTATAAATTTTTTTAATAGAGATGGAACCTACATGTATTAGTGGGCCCCCTCTCGATTAGAGAGGTTTTAATGAGATATCTATTATGGGTTGGCCATACCCTTGTGTGCGTTCTACTTGCGTCCTAAAAACGTTTAGTTTTGATTTAATGCAACTTCTCACTATTATCCATAGATTGTGAGATTTATCCTACCTTCTGTTTTACCATAGTCAGGTTTTGTGAGTTTTACTACTTATGTATTCTTTCGTTATTTATTAGGCTCGCATTCACTCATTGTGCCGACTTGACAAGACTACTTCATCAACTATTTCTACATCATCACATGAAAACCTAATGTGTAATTTACTTGAGTATTTACACACTCAAGGGGGTGTTGCAATCCAAATATCGTTAAAAGTGTGATTGTTTAAATCCTAGTAAATTATATGTAGGATTTTGCATTATCTTTTAGATAGTTTTCTTGTACAACATGTATTACTTAGAGAACAAATTTATTTCTTCCTTATTAGTATAAATAAAAGCATATAAATAAAGATATAATGCATGATGAATAACACTCACGAATCTCTCGAGCCCTTCTCTCTCTTCTCCTTGCTATTAACCTAAGAAACTATGATAAACTCAAAGCATAGAACAATAGTAGAAAGAATAACGAAGAAGAAGAAGAGAAAGCTCTGCATATTTCAAAGAGTATATGAAGTACAATACAATCTCAATGATTGCTATATCAGCTATTTATAGTGACTAAAAGTATCTTCAAAGGAGATGTCAAAATGTCCAAATCAGCAATAATGGTAACAAAAGACAATATTAATGTTTTCCAATCGAGAAACCAAATCTGATGTGGCATGACATGGATTGGCATCTCTCCCCCTTGCTATCAAATTTGACAGCACCTTCAAATTTTTTTAATTAATTATTAAATGCTTTTTATTAATTTTTTATTGGTTTAAACCATTACCTTTTTGTTTCTTTTCATTCCCAATGCAAAGAAAATACATATGAATTATTATTTTATGTTTAAAATTTGACATATTGGTTGGAGATCAAAAGTTCAAAAGATGTCAAAGTGTCATGTAAGCTTTCAAATTTAAATTTTAGGTTTAAAATTTGACATCTCCTTTAAAGATGGTCTAATATCTTATTACAAAATGACTCAATTACCCTCTCTAACAACTTCGTCTTAACTAACTCAATCCAATTGATTAACCAATGAATCAGTATTGCTATATGGTTATTACTTGCCGCTAGTTCTCCCCATTGCTTTTCCCTCAGTAAAATAGGGGTACAACAGAATTAGCTTTGTTGAATAAACTTTTTTATTTAATACAAATGACCAAATATAATAAATACACCCTAATTGCGATTAACGACCTTTTCCAACAAGTGAGATATATACATCTTTGCATAAAGTTGACAATAAATTAATCAAGAATACACATCAAGTGACTGTTTTTAATTATTTTGATTTTGAACTTTATTTGCCAAGAGTTGTTCGATCTACCAAATTAATTATTGGATCAATTGCTTTTTCATTTTCTTATTGTGAAAAATTAAAGACACACATGGGTTGTAATCTGTGTATAAACAGCAAGACAACCCCTATTATTCATATTTGGTTCTTCAATAATACAATGTATTAGTTTCATCATCTAATGATTATATATATATACAAGAGAAAAATGATTAAATAACAAAAGTTGCACACACCAAAAAAAAAAAAAAAGACGAAAAAATGCATACACTAAAAGATAAGAAGAAATTCGACTGGTAGGACCCTACATATTTGATACCCTCGCCTACGAAAAAAAAACCCGCAATACCGATTTCATTCGTATTTCCATCAATTACTAGCTCAGTCTATGAAAAAACTATCTAATTTTAAACTCAACTTGGGGACATTCTTGTGTGAGGGTTTCGATGTCATGTCATCTGTTCACCAAAGCCACACACACAAAAAGCAAGAATCTCTCCACATTTTGAGTGGAAACTTACCAAAACATCCATTGCTTTCTTGCCTGAAGTTATACTGCTACCATGAAATCAGGTTAGCAGGAAGATTATTTTGACTTAATCCTATTGTCTTTTGTTGTAACATTAATCCACCAAGAAACTGCACCACCTTTACTAATTATTTTTGCAGTTGATTACGTACGTTATTGTTTGGATCCCATCCACATACCTTGCCAAATCTCTCATAAGTGCCTAAAAATATTTGAAGAGGGTTTATTTATCTAAATAAACTTGGTGGTTAAGGCATGCTAATCTATATATTAGATCGAACTTATGTGTCAATGGATTAAGTCAACTGACTTATAGCACTCCGATGTGTGAGAATGTGAGAATGTGAGAATGAAGTCGCACATGACAGTGAGTGACCAAACTATGTAAGAGTTTATAATGAGTTGGGCTATTCCTTATTTTGCGAAGTGATTTGTTGTCAAGTGATTTTATGGTGGAACTCTAACTTTTTGCATGGTATCAAAGCAAATTGTCCCACATGTGAAGCCCAACGGTCACACGTGCTTCTCGTCACACAATTTGTGTTCTCCACGCTTATAAGGAGTTGTGTTGCTTCCTTTATTACCAAGTGGTTGACGTCTTTTACTTGAGATACACTTGAGTGTAGCCGGATATATGTTCAATGTTTTATATAAGAAACTCTCTTCATAATTTTAGCATGATATATATCGATCTATCTTTGACGAAACATTAGGATTACAGATCCAAATTAATTTGTCTTCACTTTTTTGTTGGCTTATTATATTAACACTCTACATATTGTTGAATAAAATTCACATATTTAATACACTCTACATTTGCCATTACAATTGAAATTTCATAATACACTCAACATACTTCTCCATGATACCCTCACATCCCACATTCTCAACGTACATCTTACATTTTCTATATACACCCACATTTTTCAAATCTTATAACACTCATTTTAATTTTCAGAGACTGAATCTAAATATGTGAACGTTTAGTTTGCCGAATGATTTCAAATTGAGTGATTTGAAAAAAAAAATATTTAGATTCATTTGAACGTGTTTTTAATAATAATAACAACGATTTCAAACTACCCTAAAAGATGAATAAGAACGGAGAAGCTTAAATGATTTGAGACTTCATTTGAATGTTCTTCATGTATTCCCTAAAAGATGAATAAGAGTGAAGAAGCTTAAATAACACAGCAAAAGCTAGATTTAATAATTATAGATGTCTCTGAAATCACTAAAACAATGAAAAATAAGAAGTCTCACCTCATGTGAAGCTTTCGCAACATCGATTTCATGTTCCATTCGTCAAAAATAATTTTTCCCAATCAACGTTTTTGTAGTTTCATTGGTTAGAATTTTGTTCAACAATGGAAAGTGGGATGAGTTTTGATAATTGAAGAAGATAAAAAATACGTTAAAAGTGATTTGGAGTGTATTTTGAAAATTTAATTTTTTTCAAAACCTATAAAGGCCAAAATTGTCATTGCATAATAGGGTACATGAGTCATATAATATTAAATTCTAATGTAGGGTATATTCAACATTACGTGGAGTGCTAATATAAAATCCCTTTTTGTTTTAATTATTTGTCCTATATTTTGCCCTTTTGGGTTTATTGATAAGTGCAAGAAGCTCTTAGGCCTTAAGTTGGAGTTGGAAAAAGAAATGGTGGATGATGATTTCAAGGCCTCTAGCTGAGGATTGGGCTGATAATGATAGGCCCAGGCTAGTTTTTGGGTTAGGCCCGAACTACTTTGTATTTGCATGGGAGACGGACGTGTCTTTATGGCATCCATGCATCCATGCATATTCCTCCTCTATATCACTTCACGTTGCGAAAGATGTATCCACACATTTTTAATTCCACACACTCTTGTTAATTTTTTATCATCGATCTTCTTTAATTCATTCTATTTTACAACAAAAAATTAAGAGAAATATGTGAGAATTAAAAATGAGTGTTTGAATATCACTATTCTTACATTATTTCAATTTCGATCTTGTATTTCAATTCGTTTTCGTGTGAGCGCCTCTCCTGGTGGATGAGAAATTTTTCAATGTATTTAGAATGCAAGACGATATAAAAATGTCATAGATAAGTAGAATATTAAGAAATAATGAAATATATTTTAAAAGTGGAACGTATTAACACTGTCATATTAGACCGACATATTAAACGAAGAGTAAAACTAAAATAAAATCATATTAGACCAAATGATGACCTACAATAACACAACCTTACAACATGTGAGACCACACAAAGACTTGCAACAAGTGAGACCAAATAAAGAGGTATCTCGTGCTATTTCAATACGGATCGACTGTATTAATTGTACATTTTAGATCTCGTTTAACAGCTCGGACCGTACTGATTATTTCAGTCGGATAAGATAAATAGTCATTGAATAGTTCAGACTAAATTAGTCGGTTGTTTGGTGTAACATCAGACTAATTACCGTATTATTTATATAATGTTTGGCACTGTAATGATAAGAGTAAGAAGAAGAAAAAACCCAGGTCATCGTCTTCCTCTCTCCATCATCTTTCCCTGATGAAATTGCCCAGATGAAACCTTTCATAATTTTGAAATCTTATTATCGATTCTCATCAAATCTCAATATCAATTCCCAGCAAAACCTATCATCTTTCCCAATTTGAAATATTTCCTAGAAAAATCTAATTTTAAATCTATCATCAATTCATCACCACCTTCAATTTCCTTCAAAAGCCCAGATGAAATCTTTCACATTTTGAGTTTAATTACCTCATAACAAAAAATCAATTACTATTTAATCCAAAAACCTAGATGAAATCTCTCCTTCTGCATTCACAATTTTTCTGGATTTTTCGGAAATTCGGAATCTGAAATTGCAAAATTGAGTTGTGAGAGAGAGAGAGAGAGAGGGACATGATCCCTAGCAATGTTGAGTGACGGCGACGACCTGGACGAGGACGAGCTCTTCTATATCTCAAGGAAGAAGCCCAGCGCGACGTCCAACAACTCCCGCTTTACCCCGTCGCCAATTACGTGCAGCAGTCCCACCAGCAACTGCCGCAGAAAATTGCAAGAAAAATAGGAGGGGAGAACAGAGAGGCAAGAAGAAGAACCTGAGATTCTCGAGCAAGCGATGCGAGAGGGACGAGAGAGAGCGACGAGATGGACGGAGAGAGCAAGCAAGCAAGAGTGTTTTCTACCCGACTAAATAATACAGTGGTTTTAAAGTGTATAACTAAGCGGGTGTACACCGTATAAAATAGATAGAGCCGGATTATTTAATCATGTGCCTATTTAACACATATGGACGCCAACCACCCGACTCCATATTATTAGTCATTTTCGATGCCTAAGAGCATTTCCGGCGTTGGCTTTTGCTCGGGGGACAGGCTGCCCGAGAGCCTGGCCTATTGACTTCAGCGTGTGGGAGCCCGAGGGACAGGGCATGCTCGAGCACCAAGCTTGTCACGAATTATCAGCCCGCGAGCCCGAAGGCTAGCTAACGCAAGGTTGACATCAGCCAGGCATTAGCCTTGTTTTTTATTTTTTTATGTCAGGCACGTGCACTACACCCGAGTGTGGGGACGCGTCACCAGACATGTTTTCAGCTAATGGGGCCCGCGGTGTAGTTTCAAATTGTTATTGTTGGGAAGCCACGTAGCTTCCCATGGTCCGTTGGATCTCAACGGCAAGAAAATGTAGATCGTCAGATTTGCAACGGTAAAAAAATAAAAAAATCTTATTTAATATCAATCGTTGGATCTAAGATCAACAGTTGATATTATTCTCCTTTATAAAAAAAATAGTTTGAAATTCATAAATGTTACCGTTGTGCCACGTGACACAATCTGGAGTGTTGGAATTCAATTTTTTAAATCCAACGGCATAGATTAATTAGTTGAATAAAAAATTGTAAAAAATGAATAAAAATCTGAAAAAAAATTTGAAAAATTAAAAAAAAAAATTGTTTTTACTTTTCTATAAATATCTTCTCATTATCATCTACCTTATACCACAATTTCATATTTTCTCAACTACTTTCAACCACATTCCTATCTTCCTCTCAAAGTTTCAATCCAATTTTTTTCAACAAAATGACTACTGATGTATGTACGAATTGGATGCTTCTTGAAGATGTTGCGTTGTGTACTAGCTGGGTTGAAGTTACTCATAGTTCGCTTACGGGTAATGAGATGCAGTTGCAAGAAATGTGAGTCTTATTCATACCAATTATCTTGAGAAAATGAGTGGGAAAAGAACCAAAGAATCAATGTCCAGTCATTGAAAATTACTTAGCCAATCGTTTAGTATGTGGAGAGACGCATTGGCACAAGTTAGTACTAATCTTTGAAGTAGGGAAAATTACGCGGATCAGGTAACAATATATTATTTATTTGTTTGTACTATACCCAAATTTACATTATAATTATTTGTTACCTACTTTCATTATAATTATTTGTTTGTATTATTTATTTGTTACCTACTTTCATTATAATTATTTATTTGTATTATTTATTTGTTACCTACTTTCATTATAATTATTTCTTATCCCGCATTGTGTAGCAACTTCAAGCATAAGCTTGGTATGGTGCCAAAACCAAAAGCAAAAATAAATCATTCAACCGGTGGGAATGTTGGAATATTGTGAAAGATTGTCCTAACTTCAAAGTTGTGTCTGTCGGTTCATAAGTTTTCATGAACAACACCCCTCTACACTCTACACCCGATCATGCCTCGCATGTTCATGAAGATGAAGCAGAAGAAGTGCCTGAAACGCCCCCCACCCGCGAACAAGCGTTGGGATCGACCCGTTATCCAATTAGGCCTTAAGGTAAGAAGACTTCAAAGTGAAAAGGGAGTGCTTCCAAGAATGATTATGCAAAGTATATGGAAGAACTTGCTCGCCAAGGTAAATTGACTTTGGCGCTGGAAATGCCGAAATTTGAGGCTGAAAAAGCTAGAGAGGAGGCAAAAGCTGTAGCTGTTGAGAGAACATTTTAAGCTAATGAGAGAGAAAGAGAGCTACTTAGGCAATAAATGGAACATGTTAGAGAAGAAAGAATGGCTCAATGAGATCGTGACATTATGAACATGTCTTTAGAAGGGAAGTCTCCAAATTCTAAATATTTTTGGAAGTCAGAGAAAGCGGAAGTGGTGCGAAGGAGGCGTGCAAGAGGAGATGATCCTAGCACGACAAGAGAAGATCATTCTAGCACCACAAATTGGTTAAGTAATGATGAATATAGTACTTTTTGTAATTAGAGCCCATAATTTTCCAATCAATTTGGGTTGTAATTTCTTATTTATTGAATATAGTACTTTATGTTGTTTTCCAATTTATTGATTTTAGTACTTTATTTAAACTAAGAGTATATTTATTTAATTTGGTAATTTATTTATAATAAGAGAATCTTTATTCAAAAGACATTTAAACACACCAAATAAAATTACATAAACATACCAAATAATTAAAAACTCACTAAATGAACTAAAAAAAAAAACATACCAAATAAAATTAAATAAACACACAAAAAAAAACAAAAAAACAAACACACTAAATGAACTTAAGTATCTTGAGTTTGTTTCAATTTCTACTGGTGCTTTATCAAATAAATTTGCGGGGCATTGTGCATATATGACATTTAAAGTGCAGTATATTGTTGAATGATCAAATCATTGTAACGTCCATCCCTTTCTAATGCTCATGTTGCACGGGTTTTGCGGTGGCGTCATGAGCATAATATATACGTGTTCTTTAATTGTCTGGCTCATATTCATCAATGGCATCATAGTCGTACTCATATTCCAAAATCATGTTGTGAAGAATGATGGACGTTATCATGATGGATTAAAGCGACTCTACATCAAACAATCTGGCGGCACCCCTGACGATCGCCCATCGAGCTTGGAGGATACCAAAACAACGCTCCACATCCTTTATGCTCCTTTCTTGATAACTTCCAAAGTGTTTTTCCTTTGCACTTCGTGGACGTGGCATTGTTTTGACAAAATGTTGACCACCTTGGGTAAATGCCATCTGCTAGGTAGTATGGCCCATCGTACATATGTTCGTTGATGCAGTACGTGACTTTTGGTGCCTTTCCTTGCAGGACATCGTTGAACAATGGGGATTGGGCAAGGACGTTGAGGTCATTTTAAGCTCTCAGAACCCTGAAAAATGTGTGCCAAATCCATGTATCAAAAGATGTCACCGCCTCCAAAATGATACTTTTTGCTTATTTTATGTTCCTATAAGCGCCTTACCATGCACTTTGACACTTTTTCCACGTCCAGTGCATACAATCAATGCTTCCAATTATCCCAGGAAAACCTCGCATCTCGCTGTTCTTCAGAAGCCTTTGCAACTTCATGTCAGTAGGTTTCTGGAGGTACTATGCGGTGTAGATAGATTCCATTGCTCAGCAAAACTTCAGCAGGGACTCAAGAATGGTTGATTTCCCCATCCTCGTTATCGCATCCACTTGGTCTGTGGATGTTCCATATGTAAGCATCCGCAAGGCATTAGTAATTTTTTCCTGAGGAAGGAGACCCATAGCACCAAAAGCATCATTCTTTTGCACAAAGTAAGATTCATGGTTGCAAACAACAATCATGATTTTGTTGAACAAATGTCATTCCATTCTAAAACGACGTCTAAAGTACGTATCAAGGAATGCATTATTATGGACAAAATAATCATCCAAGAGTTCCGTACCTCGTTATTGCCTGCTTCTATCAAGGTTTCCGGAATGGCTGGCCCTGCAGATTTGACCCACAGCTTGGATGACTCGATGGGAATGTGAGGCTCTGCCCATTCTTGCTTTGTCATCTATCCTTCTATGCTCCTCATCCTCTTCCCTCTCATTTTAGGCCACTTGGAGATTGAACATTCCTTCTGATTGGTTAAACAATTATTCCTCTTGCTGATCAATTTCCCACATCATCCTTGAAGAAGAAGACATTGTAAAAATGAAGCAAAAAGTATGAATAATGATAGAGATTTTGGTGAAGAATGAAGTAGAAACTATGAATAATGATAGAGATCTTGAGAAAATTGGTGTGAGATTTGTGAGGTTGGATGGTGGATTATATGGAGGATTCAGAAAGGATTAGGTTGTAGATAATGTCACGTGGCATACTGTCATTCATTAAAAATCTAATGGAAATTTATCCTCAAATATTGTAAACAAATTATGACACGTGACCCGACGTGATTGGTTAATAATCTTATCGGAAATCCATCACCAATAATTGTATTTTCGGATAATGACACGTGACGCAACAAGTACAATTAAAAATCTTATCATAAATCTATCACCAATAATTGTCTTTTCGGATTTTATGACATGTGGCGCAATGAGAACGATTAAAAATCTTATCTGAAATTACAAATAAAATTATTTTGTATTATTTTATAACTTTTCAGATAATGACACGTGGCGCAATGAAAGCGATTAAAAATCTTATCCGAAATTACAAATAAAATTATTTTGTATTATTTTATAAATAAAAAATATATTAATATTTTATTGCCTATTGTCAGGATTATTGAAGTGCAACGATGGAGATGCAAAAGATAATTACTATTCATTAAGGGTAATTACTGTTCACTGAATGGATAACATAATGTATTACCTGAGGGTTCTCACGTTGAAAGTGCTCTAATATAGCGTACCAAACGAAGCTTCATTGTAAGAGTATTATTTGTACTTTGAAAAAAGTCATTGGAAAGTGCGATTAGACAAATGACTAAAAGAGGACAGTTTGAAGTGGGCAAATGAAAAGTCAAACTCGTTTTCACAAGCTACATAGACAATTGACTACTTCTATATGTGTAGGCAAAACTCGACCTCACACATCTGTTTATAATAAAATGAGTTTGTTTAGAAGTGTTTTTAAAATAACTGAAAACGTTTATAGTGAAATTGATTTTGAGTTCCAAAAATGTTTTAAGTGTTTTTTTAGAAGAACCACCAAATATGTGCCTTTTGTAGAAAATATTTCAAGTATTTTTTTCAAGATTTTACTAAGGATTGATTTCAAAAACATTTTTATCAAAATAGTTTTCAGTCATTTTAATAACATGTCGCAATGAGCCTGTATTCTATATGATGAGGGGACAAAGTAAAAAATAAAAGATAAAAATAAATATCAAAGGTGAAAAAAAATATATAATTTTTTAAAATTTGTTTTTGCCTATTCACCTATTTCATTGGAGTGATACATTTTTTCATTAGATAATTGTTTTTTGAAAATAAGGTGGATCACAAATTCACAAACAGACAGTTTATAAGGCCATCATTTATGCCTGATGAGAAGAAGACATTTGGGGTAGACCAAGTTTCATTGATTCCAAATTCATAGCGACAATACAATACAAGACAATATTTGAATCTTGCTCGTTTGTTTTATGCATTTAAGTTTGCATTTTTATTATAGTTTGAAATGCTGTGAATTAATCGAAGTGGTGGTAAACCGTTTAGCGTTTAATGAAGCTTAGACAGTGTTAAGCGAAATTTTTTAGAACAACGACCATTAGACCAAATGATCACGTTGAACAGCAAACCGGATTTTGATACGAAACTTGCCACATAATTTATCCAAATACCATTTCAACCATAACTACTTAGCAAAAAAACTTAAAAACTCTTTTACTATCTAAAAACGCTTATAAACAGCAGTACTTTCTACAATGACAGTTTTAACTTTCAAACCAATTAAGTCTTCTTTTTGAGTGGGAAAGCAGGCCAGAATTAAGACAAAGACAGATGCTTAGTTGCTTATCAATTTAACAATAGAATAATAACAATAATAAAACCAAAAGGACAGAAAAAAATAATGTGGATATAACCAGGTCAACGTGGCCTTATCTCAATCAAACACCACCCTAAAAATCCCTAGTCCACATAATCCCAACTCACTCCTACCCAAATCTGCCCTAACCTGTATTATTCGAGAAATTTTTTAGTGTACCGAGAATACACAATAGAATACTAAGTGTTATAGATTAAATTTTTTTTTTTTTAAGTTTTAAATCAATTATAGTGTTTCAGATTATGTCATCGAGACATTAAAAATTCCCCGTACTCCTCATTCTTCTTGGGCTTTCTTTAAATATTTTTTTTTTCATTTTGACCCACATTTTTTATTGAGTTGTAAATTCTTGGTCTTCATTCCAACTCACATGGATTCACTAATATAATTATTAAGAATTAAGATTGGGGTTAATGGATAACTTAAACACGAGTTTTGTCTTATGGTATTTGTAAGACGGTTGCCGTTTCAACCAGCAAACGGTAATCTAAGACCAAGACGGCTTTTATACTCTGTATCCAACTTATTCATGTTCCTCCAAACGTTTGAAACATAACTACTCACAATGCTCTAGTCACATTCATAAATATTTAATAATTACTGTCGCTTAGTACTACGGTTTAGTTATTCATCACTGCTTGTTATTAACCCTTATATAAGTATATTGTTGCATTCATAAGAAAATAATAACTAATTATTTGTGGCGTTCGACTTTTAATTATGACTTGCACGATTGTAGTGATATAGCTTATTATACAATCAGAAAAAGTTTTATTTTCAAATGTCTTTCCAATTCTATATAATATGTCGTGTTCTGCCTGCCCCCGTATATCGAATGCACTAAAAACTCTCTCGTCCTCGTGGCTACATTGTTAGTGAAATTTTTTTTTTATTAAGTGCTTCCCGGGAGATAAAATCCGTGGAAATTATATCAGCCAATGAAGGTATGACACGCGTACCGGACTAGTGACAACTCGTCTCCCTACTTATATGGAGCTGGACAGAACGGGAGGCGATCGCGAGCTCGGATAGAACGGGCCACAGAGGATCCGGAAACAAGAAGCTAAAAAACAGCTAGTTAAAAAAGCGCTTCGAGCGAAAAGCCGCTGAGACGACGTCGTGGAATGTGGTCCGCGAGTGAAATGAAGGGGCACAGAAACGAACACGAAGCGTGCAGAAGCAGCACTCGCACTCACACCCGTTTCGCTTCTCTATAAGCGCTTCCCCCGAGCTTTCAAATCCTCGTTCTTCACCCTCTCTCTCTCTCAAAGCTTCGAACTTTCAAGATTTTTTCTGCGGATTGGATTGGATTCGGCTTCCTCCATGTCCGGTGAGGCTGAGCCATCTTCGTCCGCGTTCGGCACCGACGTGCCTGCCGACGTCGAGGACTACATTTCGGTGAGTGTGCGTTTTTTTCTGTTAAATTTTTTTTGGGCCTGTTTGGCTGCTGAGAAAATGTGGGAAAATGAGGAGAATTTGTAGCTGGATTATATTTATTTTTCCGATGGAAACGTGATTTTCTTAGTTATTTGATCGATGGAAGAAGAACATGTGGGAGAAAAAATATATTTTTTAATTTAAACTCGATGTTTTTATTAATATTTTAAAGCTGTAGGAGTGGAGGAAACAAGAAAATTTTAGCTGCAATATGCTTGGTAGATGTAATTTGGGAACTTAGTTCGGTGGAGAGATTGAAGTTTCTTGTGTTTTCCCGGCATTTTCTTTTCCAGCGAATTCGAAGAACGGAGTTTTCATCATCGATTGGATTTGAGTTTTGTTTGTAGTGTTTGGCTGCTATGAAGATTTCATTGAAAAACAAATTGATTATTTTAGTTTGCTTGTTTTCTTTCCTTTGTATCCAGTTAAATAAAGTATCATGTCAAATTCACATTCTTTTTTTCATTGGTTTATATAGCTGCTGCAATTGATTGGTTGTTTATTTTTTCGAACTTTTGAGCTAAATTTGAACTGCGGAACATTCGGCATGTTAAAGTTTTTGTATATTGGAGTGTAAGTACTTAGAGCTAATGGAAGACATGGCTCAAAATCGAACGCGGTAGCGTTTTAGGATTCATACAGCCGACCCCACTTAGTGGGATAAGGCTTGTTGGTGGTGGTTGTTGTTGTTGTTGTTGTTGTGGAGTGTTAGAACTTGAACTGGAGCCCATGTATGTAACTTTATCTTGGCTTTTGGCTGCTTCAGTCAGTGCAATATTTGTAACAAAATAAAGAATAGAAGGCAATGTATTTTAAGCTTGAACGACATAATAAGGTTTTTTGATTTAGTTTGGTGGAGTTCCTAATTTTTGTAAGTCAAGTCCAGAGTATATGAATTTGAGTTTCGTTGTCATTGTTCTTACTAGTTTTTTTACTTCTATAAATTTTCCGAAACCAATGCAAGAGTTCAGTTTTTTTAAGTGAGAAAACATTTTTCCGTTGACACTTTTGGACAGTGCTTATGAATCTGATGGTATGGCGATGTCTGAAATGCAGGCTAAAGAAGGAGAGCCATCATTGCCCTGGGACATATTTGGTCACATTTTTGATCTTGTGAAGAATGGAAATCAAGCATTTCGAGAGAATCGCTTTGAGGAGGTGATATGTTAGCATCAATCACCTTCATTCTGAGTGTGTACATTATCTTTTTATGCGAGCTTCTAAATTTAAAATCCACACGATATGGTTTATTAGTGTTCTTAATTTGTTGCAACTATCCTAGGAAACCTTGTCTTTGGAGTTACCTACTAAGTGTTACCCAACTATATGAGTTGTGAGGACTGATATGAGGGATGACTATAATCTTCTTCCATTGTATTTGTGGATTTCCTTAGATGACCAAGGCTTATAGTAACCTTAGTTTTATTGGAAATGGTGATTGTGATCAGGTAGATGTCGTTGATATGAGATTCTTAGAGGAGTATACGGGAAGCAGAGAGTCAGTGTTTATTGAGTATATTCCTTAAGAGGTAATTATATGCTGTACTAGTTCTGACAAAAGAAGACATGATATTTCAACCAATGTCGTTCTTCCATCAACTGAAGGGACATGTAACTTTTGGTTTTTAAACCTTTTTGTTTTGGTGGTTTCCTTCTTGCTGTGTTTCGTGTTATGTTAAGGGGCACCAAGGGTTATCAATTTGGGTTTATTGTAGTACTGTTATTGTGGTTGTCGTTATTATCATTGGAGTATTCCTTGATACTGTGTTGCCACTATTGGGCATGCTTATTTCTTTAGGTAATAAAAAGTGTTACAATCAAATGATACATTTTTCTTGGTGACTGGAATGATTATTAGCACTTTATCATTCTGCTTAATATTTTGTGTAATTTCATGAGTTTTAAGTTTTAGACTGAAATTTTTTCGGTTGGCTTCTCTGAATTCTTGTTTGTCCATTGCTGATTAATCAAGTTCATTTCTTCAGGCAATTAATTGTTACTCCAGAGCCAATAACATTAGACCGTGTGATCCAATTATTCTTGCCAACCGAAGTGCTGCTTATATCAGGTTAATTTTATATATTATATTCGTTTACCTTAATTTTTATGCCATTCACTGTCTAGGCTATGCTTTTCTCAAGCATCTTCGAGATGAATTTTGACCTAATTTTGTACACCGTTTGAACAAGCAGGATCAGTAAATTCCTTAAACGCATACCAGCATCGGCTTCTGAATATAGAGCACGGACTGGATTGGATCCCACAACACATGCTGAAGTATGTCTTATTGGCTCACTGTTTATGCATTAGGAAACAAAAGTCTTTTTCAACCAGGTAGCCGTTGGTTACATTCTAAAGAGCTTAAAAAATCTTCAGCTTGCGTTAAAGGATGTGGAGAAGTTAGTCAACCTTCGAAGTAATTCAGAAAAGGCATACATATTAAAGGCCGAAACTCTCATTTTGGTGAGAATGTTTTGCTATTTATTTTACCTTTATACTTTTCTTAAGAGGAAGAGGCGCCCAGGGGTTAATTACTTGTAAATTGGTCACGCTGTGTGGCTCCTTTTCATAATTTTTGTCATATTGAATATGATGAGGTTACAACTATTTATTATTATTTTTCTCTGCAATGGTTAGTTTCACCCTTGCACCATTTTACTTGTGATTGATTAGTTTGCATTCATTTGCATTGGCAGTTGGAGAAATATGAAATGGCCCGTGATGTTATTCTTTCGGGTCTTCAGGTTAATCCTTTTAGGTAATATATAACGCTATTCATTTTTCTGATTACTAAATAAATGGATATAATTATATGTTATTCAAACCCACTGGCTGTACGAGATTCTGTTTGTGAATTTCTAATTTGTTTTTATGTGGTATTCTGTAGCAATTATCTCCAGGAATCTTTCCAGAATTTAGAGAGAATACAAGCTAATCTCACAGGGAGGAGAAGCCATAGAAAACCAGAACGCAGTGATGACTTTGATTGCACACTATGCTTAAAATTACTATATGAACCTGTCACAACTCCTTGTGGGCATTCCTTTTGTCGTTCATGCCTATTTCAGTCAATGGATCGAGGTGAGTGTTTTGCTGGTATTATTCTATTTAATTGAGCTTTTATATATCTTCCTTTCCCTTCTTCTTTCACTGACCTGTGTTAATTATCTTAGGTAACAAATGTCCTTTGTGCCGAACAGTTCTTTTCATTAGTCCTAGAACATGTGCAATCAGGTAAATTGCTAATTTATAACAATTAAATGAGATGGTTGTATCAATTGGCATCGTAATTATTGCTTTATGGTTTTTTCTACCCGTGCTTTCTTTTTTGGGTGAATGGGTGCATATCTGGGCAACGGTTCAGCATTTCACCTTGTATTTACTGAGTCTGGTGTGTTTCTAATACAGGGCATAACAATTAGTAAATTTATGGTTCCATAAATAAACAAAAAAAAAATAATAATAATTCAAGTACTATATTAATAATTTGTCAATCTGTATTTCCTAGGAAATCATTTTGTTGGAGCAGTTCAAATTGTTATCATCATCATGCAATGTTTTTATTTCATTTTTTCCAGTGTTACACTCAATGACATTATACAAAAGAACTTCCCAGAAGAATTTTCCGAAAGGAAGTTAGAGAATGACCAAATGACAAACTTTGGTGTTGATTTGATGCCACTCTTTGTAATGGATGTTGTCCTCCCATTCCAGAAGATTTCACTGCACATTTTTGAACCGCGGTATAGACTTATGGTAAGTTTGTTAGCAATTTATAGTTTTTACATATGACATTCATGAAATATTGAGACATAGAGGTACATTTTATGCAAAAGACCTATGTTGACAAACTTATCTGGCAAAGTTTTTGTTTATCGACTTGGTACGTTTCTATGGTCCATGTGTTTGTATAGAATAATTATAGATTTTGTTTTTAACTTGTTACTTAAACAACAGGTAAGGAGGATAATGGAAGGCAATCGTCGGATGGGAATGGTAGATTATTGTCACTGGTCCTTTTATTTCCTTTTCAACATTTTGTACCTATATGAAGTTTGATACAAAGTATAACTTTCACCGACTCTGGCTTTCTTGTATTTTATAGGTTATCATTGATTCTTCAACAGGTTCAATAGCTGATTTTGCTTGCGAAGTGGAAATTACCGAGTATGTCTTTCGTCATCCTTCTTTCCTTCTTAAGTTCATATTATGCAGAATGTCATTTGTAAACTCCGCTGTGAATGTTGCCTCTTAATATTTCTATTTTTTGGATATTTTTTCTTGTAACTATTTTACTAATT
This sequence comes from Pyrus communis, assembly GCF_041283825.1. Taxonomy (NCBI): domain Eukaryota; kingdom Viridiplantae; phylum Streptophyta; class Magnoliopsida; order Rosales; family Rosaceae; genus Pyrus; species Pyrus communis. The sequence continues at coordinate 2,709,851 of NC_142578.1, forward strand.
ACTATCTATGTAGGTGTGAGCCACTTCCAGATGGGCGTTTTTATTTAGAGGTTAGATACTAGTGCCGTTTTACTTAAACTGAATGCCTAAAACCGACCTACTATCCTTTATGTTTCATGGCATACTGTATTTTGTGATTTTCTTTTTCATAGAGCCAGTCATATATTTATAACAATAAAATTTCAAGCAGATTGAAAGTCGGCGAAGGTTTCGCATAATTCGATCTTGGGACCAAGATGGGTGAGCTGTCTAGCTATTCATTCAGTCTCCAGTAACTGTTCTTGGCACCTTGCTAAATATATTTGTCATTTTAATGTGCTTCTCAGGTACCGTGTTGCAGAGATTGAATGGGTACAAGACATTCTACCAGAAGGGTCTGAAGCGAGAGAAGAAGTAAGTTTATGATAATTTGGTTTCTCGAAATGGGAAGAAGGACGATAATGTCGTTCCTTGTTTTCCTGTCGTTTTGGTTGTGCATAGTGGTTTAACTTCTATATCTGTACAGTTGCAGGAATTGGCAAGAAATGCAGCAGAATATGCTCGATCATGGATAGCGCGGGGTAAAAGAGCAGCACGTCAAGGTAAAATGCTCAGGGATGACGTCTAGTCTTTTTCAAGAGTATAAATGTGAAGTCAGTGCACATGAGAATGGTTTCTGCCCCTATTTTTATGTTGGTATCCCATGATGTATGACCGTCTCTTTGCAGATCGAAGACGACTGGAGAAACTTCTCTGTGTGGAAGCGATGATGCCTTCACTACAAGATCCTGAACGCTTCAGCTTTTGGGTAACCTTATAATTGTTCAGCTTTTGGGTAACCTTATAATTGTCTGTTCATTTACAGTTAGTATCGAGGGTGCAATCATGTTATTAACGGCATTAATGTATGATTGGATGCAGCTTGCCTCCTTATCAAACCGGCGTCCTCATGAAAGGTTGGATCTTCTACGCTTGCGAGATACAAAAGAGGTATTTTACTCGTCTCCCGTCTTTGCATTAGTGATTTCATGGACACGTAAGGCCTACCGATGAATTATACTTCTCAACAAACACATGCTATTTGAGATCTCATTTAGAATAAGTTCATACGTCAACGCCATGGCGTATGAACTACAGAGCTGCGAAGCTCTGTTGTTTGTTTTGTCAGGCGGTTTCTTATCCATTTTTCGGTTTGCAGAGAATACACCGGGGACGGATGTATCTTCAAGCGGAAGGGCAGGGTTGTCAAGTGCAATGAGGGAAAGCTGTAATTGGGTTTAGTTCATATGAATGCACAGTTTAGAAGTTAAATTGTTATACAAGCAAAATTACATACTCTGAAAATTCAGCATTCTTTGATCCACAACATGTTGGTGGATCCCTTGTTTTTTGTTGTAACATTGGGTTTAACCCGTTTAATAATTACCATAAATAAAATCAAGTTTCTAAAATTTTGAATTTATAAATTTTTTTTTAATAGTCTGGATTACTTAACAGTGCGGAAATTAACAAACAACAATGAATTGACGACATACTACATTTCTTAACGTGCCAATCTAATAGATAAAAAATCGAGAGAAATGCTAAGGAGACTCAAAAGCAGGACTCATATGAACTCTCTGCTATCTAATAATTTAATGTCAATTATTGTGCCAATATTATAAAATATTGTATAAAAAACATGAGATACAGAGAATTCATAAAAATTCTCACTTTTGAGAGAATCTCTTTAACATTTTTCGAAAAGCAGATCAACCTTTTTTTATTGTACAAAGTTGAAGAGTTGACTCTTAATTAGATCCCAAGCAAAGTTGGCCTGCATTTTAATATGTTTATTTGCTGACTTCTTCGAAGCCGTCCATCTCTGTCGTCAAACTATTGGTTTGTTCCTCTTAAACTTGATTTACTATTCATATAATCATGGACATGGGAAACACTCATGCATGGTTTGGTTAACTTGCAATCTCTCGTGTGCATGCACCAATTCTCGAGTAACTAAAACGCTTTCTGGCAATAAAAAACATTTCGACAAAAGAAAGTTAGAAGTGATTTTTTTGATATTGGAAGCACTTTCTAGATAAGCGTATGTTAAAATGCTTCTTCTTAAGTACTTTCATGTGCTTTTTTATGAAGTACTTGGGCTTTTAATAAAAATTTCAATTTTTTTTTTAATGAAAGAATTTATAACGTAAGTGTTTATGAGCAAAAGTGCTTCTTATGTGAACAATTTCAAATGAGTCTTAAGTAGTTATTTTTTATTGTATTTATATCACAATTTGACATGTATGCATAACTAGTTACTTTGTATAAAAAGTTGCGCCTTGCATGCAAGGGAGCCGAACAATGTTCGATATGTTTGAAACGATGTCGCAGCGTCATAATTTTGTGTTAAGGACAAGATTTGGATTAGTAAGGTAGTTAGTGATAAGATAACAAATGCGTATATATTTATAGAGGTTTGAGGGCTCAACGCATAGCTCGCTGTCCCTCTCTATTTCTTTTACCAAGTCTCTCTCATCCATCACACAAACTCAAACAAACAAAAACAGCAACAGAAACAAACATCTCTGCACGTTTTCTTCCGCCAACAACTTCATCATCTCTTCTGATCTAATCTTTTATCTTCTCTTTTCTGTTTCCTCCAACTGTTTAACCATTTTTATACATTCAAAAACCGCCCAAAAACCACCTATACCTCTTCCCTCACCACCCCCATTGTTCTTGAGTTAACATTGCTGCATTTTGATACTGTGTCCGATCCAATCCAATCCCAATAGTATGATCAACACCTCCATTGCCACCACCGCCACCATTGCCCCATCGTTGCTGCGTCCTCCTTAAGTAAACCCTGCCAGAAAACATTGACGATGGGTAGAATGATCAATGGGGCATCATCACCAATGCCTCGGCCTTTCTTCTCCCTATCCCTTCCTTTCCTTCTCCTATTCATGTCGGCCTTCAACCTCGCCAACTTTGTTTCGGCCAAAGGTCACGAATCTTCTCCTTCTTCTCCTCCTCCTCCTAGTGCCACATTCTCTCCCTCCGATAGCTTTCTCATCGATTGTGGCTCGTCCCAACATACCAAGCTTGACGATGGCAGGACATTCAAATCAGACCGCGACACGTCTAGTCTTTTGTCCACAACCGAAGATGTCCAAACTTCAGTTGATTCAATCACTGCCAATGCCTCTTCCTCTATACCACCTTCCTCTCAACCTTTGTATCGCACTGCGCGAATCTTCTCTGAAAAATCCACCTACTCTTTCTACATTAACAAACCGGGGCAGCATTGGATCAGGCTTTACTTCTATCCACTTCCACACAACACGTATAATCTGACGAGCGCGGTTTTTTCAGTGAACACGAATAAGTATGTTCTCTTGCATGACTTCTCCGTGACAGACAATACGACGTTGGTGTTTAAAGAGTACATTCTCAATGTCACGGAAAACAGATTTTCACTACATTTCGATCCCAAGAAGAAATCGTGTGCGTTTGTTAACGCTATTGAGGTTGTCTCTGCCCCTGACACTATGTTCAACAATTCAGCTACATCCGTTTCTCCGGTTGGAGACTTCAACAGCTTGTCTAATTACGCTTTTCAAGTTCGTTACCGCATAAACATTGGAGGGCAGTTGATATCTCCAGGAAACGACACATTGTCAAGGACTTGGGAGCCTGATAGTGCATACAATGCATTTCCACAAGGAGCTAAAAACGTGTCTGTGGCTACGAAAGCCATCAAGTATCCACAGAGTGGCGCTTCTCCATTGATTGCCCCGAATTGGGTTTACTCAACCGCTCAACACATGCGAGACTCTGCTACGAGCCAGCAGAATTTCAACCTCACTTGGAAGTTGAATGTCGAAGAAGAATTTTCGTATTTGATTAGGTTGCATTTTGCTGACATTGTGAGTAAAACCCTTAACGATTTGTACTTCAATGTCTACATCAACGGGATAATGGCCGCGTCCAACCTTGACCTTTCCTCACTCACCGGCGCGCTCTCCACTGCGTATTACAAAGATTTCGTGCTCAATGCCACCGCGGTCTCAAGCGAAAATAGTACCATCAGAATTCAGGTTGGTCCCGGAACTACTGGGTCAGGCTCTCTGGATGCACTTCTTAATGGATTGGAGATACTAAAGATGACCAACGTTGCGGATAGCCTGGATGGTCTTTTCGGGGTTGATGGATCATACAAGGGGCCGGGAAGAGTAAGCACCGTGAAGAAGATAGTTGCCGGCGTTGGTTTGGCAATGGGAGTGACAGCAATGTTGTTAGTTGTTGTAGTTGTTGTCCGGTGGCGGAAAAGACCTCAAGGCTGGGAAAAGCGAAACAGCTTTTCGTCGTGGTTGCTTCCTCTCCATTCGAGCCAATCTAGCTTCTTCTCCAGCAAGAACAGCTCTCGCAAATCAAGCGTCTTTGGGTCGCGCAAGAGCAAAAGCGGTTACTCAGGCTACTTCTCATCCTATGGAAGGTCCTTCACCTTCGCTCAGTTACAAAATGCAACACAAAACTTTGATGACAAGGTAGTGATCGGCGTTGGTGGGTTTGGAAAAGTGTACCTTGGGGAGTTGGAAGAAGGCACAAAGCTCGCGATCAAACGAGGGAATCCAAATTCGGAGCAAGGCATTAACGAATTCAGAACGGAAATGGACATGCTCTCCAAGCTGCGCCATCGCCACCTTGTTTCGCTGATCGGATTTTGTGATGAGAATAATGAAATGATCCTTGTGTATGAGTACATGGCGAATGGACCGCTTCGCGACCACCTCTATGGCTCGAACCAGCCTCCACTGTCATGGAAACAAAGGCTTGAGGTTTGCATTGGCGCTGCTCGCGGTTTACATTACCTGCACACTGGTGCCGCACAAGGTATCATACATCGCGATGTAAAGACAACAAACATTCTCCTCGATGAGAATTTCGTAGCAAAAGTTTCGGATTTTGGCTTGTCAAAAGCTGCGCCTACGCTGGAACAAACCCATGTCAGCACAGCCGTCAAGGGTAGTTTTGGTTATCTTGATCCGGAGTACTTCAGAAGGCAACAGCTTACTGAGAAATCCGATGTCTATTCTTTTGGTGTGGTGCTTTTCGAGGCGCTATGCGCAAGGCCTGTCATAAACCCGGCGCTGCCAAGAGAGCAGGTGAGCTTGGCTGAGTGGGCAATGCAGTGGCACAGGAAAGGCATGATCGAGAAGATAATTGACCCTCATATCGCTAGCTCAGTCGACTCTGGTTCGCTGAAGAAGTTTGTAGAAGCTGCAGAGAAATGCCTCGCTGAATACGGCGTAGATAGGCCTAACATGGGAGATGTGTTGTGGAACTTGGAGTATGCTTTGCAGCTTCAAGAGGCCGCCTCGCAGATTGATCTGCCGGAAGATAAAACTTCCAGTCTCATTTCTTTGGACAAAGCAAGCGAAAACGGATCAAAGGAAGGCTCTGCTGTTGGAGTGAGTGATGATTCTGGAGTGACAATTGGTTCTCCTGCGTTTCCTAAAAAAGGGAACATTCAGGGGAGGTGAAATTCGCCCTAGTTCCGATTTTCTGCTCGCACTTCTGGTTCCTTCGGGTTCGAGTTCCATGCTCCGCTTTAGCAGATGACGAGCATCGACACGATCAAAGTAAAAATGGCATCGATTGAACTGTTAGTTCACAGTTTGGGAAAAAGCTTCTTAGATAGGTCTCTCTTTCTTGGTTTTTAATAACTCAGTAAGATGTTAGTGATTGCCTGCTAAGTTGTCCAAACAGTTTGTTTTGAACCTTATCAATCTATAGAATTATCCATATGTTTTGAGCTTTAATATCATATCTGTGACTGCGAACTGTCAAGGACTCAAACGCAAACACCGTGATCTTTCCGGGAAAATTAAACTACATCGAACGAAAAATTAAACAAGGATGAACTCATGAGCTTAAACTTTTAATTAATACTAAAATTTGTCAATACATATGCACATAAAGAGCCCCAAACCAAATATACACAAGATATTTCAACTGGGTTCATAAACCATGAACTAAAATGCAAGCAAAACTAATAAGACTGTGTGACTTCCATGCATAAAGAATGTTGCGCATCAAAGTTTCTCCGCTATATCTTCGAAACTCCGAAGCTTGGGTACCAAGCTTGTTTTCTCCACTCAAAATCGTTTGCAGAGCTCAAACTTGTACCGGCATTTCCGTTATACGTGCTTCAACTTGAGATGTCTCCTCTCTCCTCAGCGATGACTGGAGCATCGGGGTGCCACTGCAAGTCTACCGCAATGTTTTGCAGCTCTGTTATTGCGAGGTCAATCCTAATTTCACGAATTCAGTAGCAACCTAGCAGCTAAAGATGTTATATTTCTCTATTCAATTAGCCAGTTTTGAAGCGAGAGCTTTATGCCGAGCTACCAGAACTTCGTTCATCTGCGCGATTTGGTGCAGCAGTTTATTGATTTTCTGCAGATTCATCAACTCAAACAATTCAGTACACAGACAAGGGCTACATTGACAGTAACAAACAAGATATCTGCTTCAAGCAATCATACAAACCAACAAGAAATAAAAGGAAGCTTGACAATCGGCTCCGGCATAAAGTTTTCAGCACCCAAATTGGCATTCCATCGAACACATAAAAGGCAATCAAATTTGGAGCAATGCATCAAACACCTGGTAGGCAACATCTAAATTCAAGCCATTGGACGATAAACTAACCTCGTCTTTCTCTTTGCGGCTCAATTTCAAATGATTCCGATACCGCCTTTGCCGAGCCCGCAAGAACACGGACCATAACACGAACACCACAGCCGCCATTCCCGCGCCAGAGGCAAAGCTCCAAACTTTATCGAACCCAGATGAGGAAGCCATAGCAGAAACCTTGGAACGCAGTAACCCAAAGCCAATTCCTACCCAGGTGGTGAATTGGCCAGGTTTTCGGACCAGGGTATCGAACGGAAGCGGCGAAAGCGGGCCCGATTCATCGGAATCGGACGGTGAGAATGACGACAGCGACGACGACGAAGAAGATGACAGCGACGGAGACGACGGCAGTGGCGATAACGGGTCCGGATGCTTTTGATCGGGTTGTGATGGATGGTGGAGATTTTCGTGATTGACTGGAGGGAAGACGGAGGAGTCAGTATTGGGTGAGGGAGTGTCTCTGATGGCGACCATGGACCATTCTTTGTGTTGGGTTTTGGGGATGCGTTTGAATTCGAATCCCGCTGAATCGAAGTGCTCGCCCGCCATTTTAAAGCCGGCTAAAAAGCTCGAGAAAACTCCATGGAAGCCCTCTGTATCGCCGCCGTGTCTTCCAATGGTGGTGATATCAGCTAATCCAAGGAAAACCAACGATAGCGGCCTCAATAACTAACTTTTAACCAAAAGTACTCATAAATTTATCTAATGATTACGACAAAATTCAAACAAAAATCAGCCCAATAAAGCTGAAAATCAGCTCAATAAAGCTGGCCCAACGTTGAAAATTAAGTGAAAATAAAAACCTTGAAATGTTAAAAAAATATTGTGTGCTCCCAAGTATTTTGTATTATTATTTTGTTGTTCATTTGATTGAGGGCCGACAAGGCCGTGTAGCAACTCCGATGATTTGGTCAAGTTCTTCTTGGACGATGGCGGGAAAATCATCCCGCTAGCCGTGACATCTCGTGGAACCAGTGGCGTAGTCAGCATGGGCCATGGGTTGTCCTAGATCCCATTAACTTCAAAAAATCCATGTATATTTGTTTGTATGTTGTATTTGATCCCGATAAATAGTTTAGACAAACTAAATTACAACCTCCCACTCCTACTTCTTCTATTTTCTTCTCACATATTTGTCTTCATTTTCTCTCTTCTTATGTGAAATACTTTAGTTGAAAAACCTTCCCAGTCTTTAGCATTACTCCAGTGTCTTGCATCCACCCTAAACAAACATCTACAAATAATAGTAGTTGCCGACATATGTTGGCATAAACTGCAGCATGTGTTGAAAGAAATTGGCAGCTGCTTACCAAGTGCTCGACGAAATGGCCCAATAAAGCTTTTTTGTTGATACTATAACCCCATTATTTGAAAATCCTAGCTACGCCATTACGTGGAAGCAGCCGTTTTTGGCAAGGAGCATCAAACTCTCGCTGTGGTCGACTGAGCTTGTCTTTGAATTTTCGCAACATATTTTGGACCTTCAATTTTCTTTGCAGGGTGTTAATGTCTGCATTAAGTTTATGTGGATTATTAATTAGTTTTGAATTATCACATAACTATGGTTTCTTGAGTGTATGGAAACATATTTACAGGCCGTAATCCGCCTGCGATTGGTACGATTTCGAGTCTGCAAGCTTTGTTGTTGTTACCCAACTTTCACTGCCATTCAATTTGAAAACAAGTTATAGTTTTAGAAAATGATGAACGTAACTAAATTACTTGGTACTTATTCGTTGATCATCTGAAAGCCCGAGTATAAATTTCTCTAGACCTTAAACATTCAGAAACAAAGTACAAGCAATGCCAGATAATCCATGGTTGATGCTCGGGTAGAAATCTCAGAAACTTGAACAAGAGAATCTAAACAATCACGTAGAGCTCGTCGAATCCTTTCCAAATTACTTCGGAGCAGAGCATCGCGTCCTAGAGTTGAGGACATCCGAACGCGATGCTCAATGCAACAACTAAAACTTGAAGTGGCACAACATATCACAACAAGACCTCAAGAATTCAACAACTGTTGCTTCCAAGTTAACTTCCAAGTCCTGACTACTAACCTAAGTTGACAAACCCTAGACCGAAAATATGGTTATGATGGATGCACTTACAAGGAGAACATATGCCGGAACTTCTATTGTCCTGTACACCGGATCAAACTAGAAAATCTCGAACAAATAGTATTCAAAATAACATGGGACAACAAGAACATGGGAAAGTATACCACGGTCGATAAATAAAATTCCTTCTTTAAGGCTTACTAGAACACAGTACAAAATGATATCAAGATTGTAAAAGAATTCTATTCTACCGTTCTTGAAAGTTGGAAACAAGTAGAAAGACAACTGAACAGACGAAATACAAAGTAACCGTGAACTGTAATCGAGTTTAAAATCTTCTTCTGTAACTGATGTATTACATCATTACCTACCAAATAATCAAACATTCGAGGTGACGAGGATGTTTTACTCACTAGCTGTGTGATCCGCTGCCCCCTTGCACTGGATGCCGCCGAATATCAAACTGATCAACAAACTCTAGAGGGGCTGCCGTCTCATTCCTGATCCTCTTGATCTTAGGGCTCAATAGCCCCCTGTGCCTAAACCCATACAGCTTAAGCACCTGGTTATCCGCAAAATTAAACGCCCTCTCCATGCTGCTCAAGCACCTCTCCACCGGGTAATCCCCGTAACTTCCACAGGGCTTGCAACCCACGAAATGGGTCACAAACGGCCACCTCTCATCACCCAAACCCGGATGATACTTCTCGATCATCTCCTCATACCGATCCACCAACCCAGCCCAGTAACCGTGCAAATAGTACGAATTCTCAACATACACCTTCTCCATCCACTGATCCTTCTGCGAAAGCAACAAGTATATCAACGCAGACTGATCATCCGCCTCAAACGCGGGTCTCCCCTTCAAATTAGCCGTCAAAATCTTCCCGGCCTCCTCCCTTATCGGACCCTTAGGACCCATCGGCGCCCAAACATCAAGCAAATCCAAAGACCACTGGCAATTCCTAAACAGAAAACTCCCGGTGTTCAGCGCAATCCACGACTTCTGATCAAACAACAAATCGGGGTACCCATGAATCACAAGATTATGACTATCATACTTGGACAGCGGAATCTCAAACACCATGTCAGTAAACAATGCATCACTATCCATCCACCAAATCCACTCAACCTCCGGATGCGAAAGCATCAGCCTCCGAATCAAAGGCAATTTCGCCCAATACCCGGCGAGTTCCTTATCCAAATGAGCTAAATTATACACAATTTCAATCCCATGAAGTCTACAGTAATCAATTTTGTTCTTAATTACCTTCAACAAGTAATGATCCCCAATTGGGTTATCACAAGGCTTAGGGGGAGACCCAGTAACGAGAAGAACACGGGGCTTACCGTTGACCAAGCTCGGAAAATCCGGATTCAACCGGAGCCAATCCTTCCGCTCCTTGTCCCAATTCGCGATCTTGGGTCCGAGCGTGTACGTGATGTTGGGGTTCATCTCGGTCTCGGTCAGCTCGTCCGGATCGTTGGGGTCGGAATCGGACCGGATCTCGGCGAGGATCCGGTTCGTCTCTTCGATCAAATTCTGGTTGACGGCGTCGGCCTCGGAGCTTCCGAGGTTGCCGACGCCGATCGTGCCGCGGAGGACGAGGATGGTGACGAAGCCGCAGAGGATGGTGATTTTGATGTTGTTGAATGTCTTCTGGATCTGCCGTCCACGTGGCAGGGCTCCGTAAGCGCGGCCCGCACGGCCGTTGGCCGAGGTTCCAGTGGTGGTGGTCGGAAGCCCGCCCGAGCTGGTACGCTTCTGAGCTGCGAAAGGACTATCTTGCCCCATATCCAATCGCCTTGTGGGTCGAGTGTGTTTGGTGTTTTATGGGGGTGTATTTGTAAATTTGTATGGGGAGGTTACAGGGGAGTGAGGAGGTGTAAAACCCTAGAGGGAGCGAACGAGGGGGGCATGGCGGAGGAAGGCTTGGAGATTATTGGAAAAATGGGGGAAATGTCAGGACATGTGTCCAACATCGATTGTCGTGGGGCTTGATGTCTTTTAAATTTTATTGTCTGATCTGGATTTCGAAGTTTCTTTTCAAATGTTTTTTTATTTTTTTTATTTTTAACTAACGATATTTTTTATATTAAATTTTTTTTTATAATGCATACACAATTTTGAGATCTGTGTCCTTCGAACACAGCATACCAAGTAATCTTAGCTGTTTAATTTTAATTCTACGGTCTGAAATTTTTCTTTCCCTTCCTCTTTGCCTCGTGTAGATTCCTTTCATCTTCCTCTTGGAAATCGAAGATGGAGAAGAACTTTTGGATCTCGCACACTGGAAATTAATCGACACCTTTGATGACGACTCAGAGGAAAACTATCACCATCGCTCAGACTTCGATCAAATGGATAAAGACAGATTTGCTGGTGGCCAATTCAAGCCACGCTCACCATTAATGTCAGTGATAACGAGAGGAAGACAGGCCTGCTGGTCACAAGGGCAAGCATTTTTAGGTCCGCGCTGACTGCGAGCAAACAGGATCTTTACCCGAGGGTCTCGAAAATTAAGAGTAAATTGATCTGGAGAGAATCTTTATTCCTTAATCTCCCCAAACTTTTGAAGTAGAATTCTCTTCCCTCCTATTCTTATCTTATTCATTCCCCTCCTCTCACACTTTATTTTTATCTTATTGTTTCTATAAAAAAAAATTATTGTAAAATATTGACGTAACTTAACCGTAACTGTTCAAGTATGAGATGAGAGAATGAGAAAGAAATTAGGAGGAGATAATCCTCCTCCCAAACATTTTACTTAATTTTTTAAGTAGTGTCCCACAAGATCCCACCTCAGCAGTCATGTCAGCGTCTTCATCCTCATGGACCATGTGCCATGTTTCAACCTACTGATCTTAGCAGCCTTTTAGGAGTTGCACAAATTGTCCTTCTGTTGAAAAAAATCCTAATCACGGATTTGAATTTCATCTGGATTCAAATTGTGAAGATCTTAGAAATCTTCACATTTTAACTATTAATCATGTATTATACAATCAGAAATTATTTGACTTTTTAAATTTAAAATTAAACATAAATAGTACCTAACGAAAACTGATCGCACGATGTACGATAAATAATTAGGATGTGGGGCTCCTAAGATGATTCGAAAATGATCCTTTTCCCCTAATCACACCATTGTGGATATCAGTTTAAATCCAACTGTTCATTTGAATTTAATTCACAAGGTTTACGTTGAGAGATTCTTTTATGCAACTAAATTTTAGTCACGGTAATGTTACTATCAAATAATGTCATATGTTAAAAAAGTAAACTACTTGTAAAATGGATGCTTGTCCTATAGTAAATTAAGTACATAAAAGAATCTATCGTGCGTGCAACGATACAAGGTGCAAAGGGTAGAAAGGTTACCTTAAGCCATAGAAGCTCGTTTGACTCTTAAGCAAGGTTTGGAATGACCCTTTTGGCACTTAAAGTGATGCACACATTTGGTCGAAGTTGAAGTGAATCGGATGGAAACTTTGATTTGGACTGAGATTGGCAGCGAGCTTAACCACAAGGGTACATAAACCGACACCACATACGACTTTGTGCAATTTAGCCTTTTGATTTAAATTTTATTAGAGCCGCCCCAAGTAATCTAATAAAACCAGCAGGATTCTCTCCGGATCCTTTTGGTGAGGATCTTGAGAATCAATAAATCGTGTCCGTTTATTGCACATTGTGCAATCAGTTTTTGTCGAGTACTATTTGTGTTTAATTTTAAATAAAAATATTTAAAATGATTTATAACCATACGATGTACGATGAATGGACACGATTCACATATCTTCATGATCCTCACAAAGAGGATCCGATGAAGATCCAGATTCCTAATAAAAGTGCAATCTTGCAGAAGTACTCTGAGTTAGGTAGAAAGATGTGGAATTTGGATTCAACCAACTAAATAAAGGGTTAATAATTAATTCAACCAAATCAATCTTAATGCGGCGAGTTATCAGAGTTTACAAACGTGACAAAAATGTGAAGATAGTGAAAGAAAGCAAACTTTGATTCACATCCCTCTCAAGTCTCCTAAATTTCTCTTAGGTTTCACCATAAGTTTTGGCCACTGAAAACTATATGGTTCACCAACCTCGTCAAATTCAACTGACCAGCTATTAGTCTAGTGATACTTCTTTATTCGATGTTGGAAGATGTCCAAAGTTCGAATTCCCGCTTCCCAAGTCAGATTCAATCCATTTGGCCAAGGGTTCGAACAAGTATACAAGGCAACAAAACATCCAAGGAGAAAACTAAAACAACAGTTGCACAAGTTACAGGCATATCAATTAAGTCGCGGCGGATTTCTTTTTCTTCTTCAGCATTCCCCTTAAAATCTTTCTCTTCTTCTTCGTCTGCTTTGTCTTCCCGGTCCTCCTTCTAACTTTCACCTCAGCCTTTGCATTGGTGCATTCGATAAGGCGGAGTTTTTCCTCATTCCTTGCTGGCTTGAAAACCTCAGTGATCGAAGGGTCCAACAAATCGCTCGAGCAGCTAAGAGAAATACGGCTTCATCCCAAAGCTCTCTACCCTTTTCAAGGTCCCCTCCCCTACAAAACTTGGGAATCAACACATCATAAACCGGACAATATACGCCTAATGCGCTTGCCTTCATCCTTTGAAGAAGCTCCAGAGCATAATGTGGTCTCTCCTTGCCTACGAGTACATCAATCAAAACATAGTAGAACTTACGATTCAGTTGTAGGCCCTGTTCAAGCATCTCATCCACCATCTTATTTCCTTTACCAAATCTGCCGGACAAATACAACACTCTTGCAACAAGGTAATAACTAATGCAATCCGGAGAGCAACCCGTTCTTCATAGTCTTAAGAATGTTACAAGATTCCTTGATTCTTGTTCTTCCCAAAAAAGAATGGAATTTGGAGAAATGCTATAAGACCTCATCTCAATCATAACATTTAGCGCTTCGGGAACAAGTCCAGACGAATTGCGCTTAAAGTTCTCACGCAAAGGCCCCCGAAGGAATGTGTTGTAGCAAAACAAGTCTGGCATAATCCTGATCGACTTCATTTCTTTGATGATTCTTCTTGCTTCCTTCACATTCTCCTGCACAGGCCATCCATGCAAAAGACTTTTATAAATGCAAGGCTATATACCGGCAATCTTATCCCTGTGGTTCAAAACAACCCCTTCTGCTCTTTTAACGTGCCCTCAAGCGCAAAGCGCATTGACACTGGCAGTGACTGTAACACCGTCTCGAGGTCACTTGTACTTGTCCAAGTTCTTAAACATACCCAATGCCTCATCTTCCTTCCCCAACTTCACCAATGCCTCAGCAACAAGACCAAAAGTTTAAGCTGCCATTGCGCAGCCCGCCTTCACAATATCAGAGAGTACAATGTTCATTGCCGTGTGGTCCTCAAACCCGAATGCCAAAATTGTAGTCCTTCTCTTACAAACCATAACCCAAATTCTTATGACACCAGGAAAAAAACCTTAGCAATCTTCTAGTGGGCGCTTCGTTTTTGCAAGAATCGATTACTTGGGTCACAAGTGATGATGTTAAGGAAGCAGTAAGTTTATTTAGGCTCGATTCCAAATCATCCAGACCGCCAATTGCACTCGAAACAATGCTACACAGCTCTTGCAGCTCGGGCGGCGACTACACAGGGAACTCTGTCGAGGAGTAAAAACACGAAAAAGCGTTGAGATTCCGACTACTGACTGCATTCTGCAGCAAAAAGCCGCTGCCATTTCGATATCAATACAGGAAATCCTTCTAACACTTGCAGTGCATTATAAAAAGCTCAGCCTGAACATCGCCTGCTAGCTGACACCAAACTTACTCTCTACACCCATATTATTTTTAAAAATACTAATATCTCTTTAAACCCAAGTTTACTACCTAATATACCCTCACAAACTCAATTCAACATGTAAATTTTTCTTTACACCCATTTAGAAAATAAAATTCCAATTGAGTAATTTTTATTAAAGAACTAATATCTCTTTAATCCCAAATTGCATAAGCATAAAGTCGTATGGCTTGCTTTCGTTAATGCAATACAGTATTAGGTCGTAATTGATGTAGTACAACATTATTATATGTAGAAATTAATAGAAATTCTTAAGATGATGTGCCCCATTGCTGGAGCTGCTGCGTACATCACTACGGCTCCCATGGCTATTGTTGCTAGCTAATTTGTTTGTATTTTAGTGTCTCTTTGTTGTGGTAACTGCTGCCTCCTAATGAACCAATCTTCAATTATTCCATGATCTAAGGTAAGTGGTAGCAAACATCATGCTCATTTACCTTCGTAAGTGGTAGCAAACCCTTATTTCTTTACGTTAGCCCTAGATTTTCAACCTTGCTAATGGAGTGGATTCGAGGAAACCAAATGGCTTCGCCACCATTTACAACTCATCTTTTCAACTTTCAGCGTTGATAGTTGTGAATTGAAACTTAAAAACTCATCTTCTCAACTTCAAAAAAAATTGAAATGAAACGACAAAAATTGCATAAATCAATTCATACCTTAGTTGGAGGATTTAAAACTTCAAAATCACTATCTATTGATAAATAAAATAAATAAACAAAAATAAATAAATAAGTTTGTTTTCTCTATATGAACTCTTAGGGTTTTGGCCGGAATGAACGTAGGATAAACATTGTGTGAAACTAGGGTTTAATTATTGCATGTGAGTTTATTGATAAATTTTAGTTTTATTGTTAATCTTATTGTGTACTTGATGGTAATTATACAATAGGATAAGAAAGACAATTCACATTGAAAGTTTAAGTTGGGTGTAGAAAGAGATTATATGAGTTCAAATAAAAAATTTCAATAGAATAATATGGGGGATTTTAGAGATAAGGGCTTGTCAAAGATGATTTTTAGAATATAACTCGGAAGGTTTTCAATATAAAAAAAAGATCATTCATTTTAATGCACCATGATGTCACTTATAATAAAACCACAAGTTTTACTACTATTTACAAGAATGCCATCATTTTTGTCTACAATTATTTACAAGAATGCACAATTTATGTCCGATAGTTTCGGTACGGTCAATTAGGTACATTATATAGTTTAGGTTCAATAGATATGGTACGATCAATTTGTTATGATTTGTATTTTTTATGTTTTAGTTCATTAGGTCTGATAAATTAGGTACGTTATATATTTTAGGCCCGATCAATTCGATACGGTCAATTAGGTTGTGATTTCACATTCTATTTTCTCTACATACAAAATTGTTCTTTTCACTTATCTTAGGATTCATTTTTAATTTATTGAATCCAAAACTATAAAAACAAAAACGAATGCATCGAGAATATAGGTACACTATATTGTTCTACATACAAAATTGATCATTTAGATATTGTCAATTAGGTCCTATCTATTCGGTACGGTCAGCTAGGTACTATATAGTGTAGGCCCGATTAATTCGGTACGATCAATTAGGTTGTGATTTCACATTCCATTTTCTCTATTTGTATTGTTTCTTTGGATTCACCGTCAATTTGGCATCCAAAAGTCCCTTTTTCCTTCTTTCTTCCGAATACAACGTGATTTTTTGTTTTTGAGTTTTCTGGCTTTTTTTCTTTCATCATGGTTTTTGAGTTTTTTGGTGTCTTTAATTGGAATAACACATGGAGGATTATGGTAATGTTATTGTTATTGCGATCATGTTAATTATGGATCTAGTTACTTAAGCATTCTTGGAAAGTTAATTATACATTTGTTTCTCTAATTGGTTTTAAGAGAGAAATAAGGGTAAATAGGGAAACTAAAAATTCCATAAATTTATAAATAAAAAAATTATTAAATGTGATATGAAATATTATAATCTCACATGGTGGACTATTTTTAGTTTTTAATTTTACATACGGTATTATTGAAAAAATAATCTTACTTGGGGATTAAAATGAAATTTTATTATTGTATATCCATGTATGCAACGACACGTCAATACCCGTCCTTTGTACGTAATCCAACGCAACAACCAAGGGCATGATGGGAACATTCGCAAACTCCCAGCCATGCAAAAGCTCAAATTCGATCAGTTTGTCTTATATTGAAAACTGGTTCAATTTTCAGAGCTTGATTAACGGAAAGTTGATAAATTTAGGCACTAATCGGATCCAGGAGAATTGGGTAGGCGGTGGAATCGAGATCGAGAAGGATGAGTGAGGTGTTTGAGGGGTACGAGCGCCAATACTGCGAGCTCTCAGCTAATCTCTCAAGCAAGTGCACGGCTGCCACCGCCGTGGATGGAGGAGGTGGTAAAATCTCTGAATAATGAAATGCAATTTTTATTTTTATTTTTTATAATTCTCCTTTTCTTTTGTTTTTAGAGGAGTATTGATAGTTGTGTACAATGCATGATAACTAGATTTTTAGACGTGAATTATGTCAGTTAATCAGAGCAGTAATTTTAAACTTGTTTTACCATGTCAGATACTTGTTCCTGGTAAACAAGAATAGTTGGCTGGAGCAGTATATATCTAAATAAAAGATGCATTTTAATTTTTTTTTCACTTTTCTTTTGAGTTTGATAAGAATATGATGCATGACACATGCATTCGGGTCCGTCAGCGGTCAACTGCTAATGTCGGGTGCAATAAAAAAATATTGAATTGTAATTCAAGCATAGAGTGTTGGTTGGATTCATCATGCATTTGTTTGTTGCTTTTATTTTTTGGTTCAATTTGAAAATTTGCAACATAAAACGATCAACGATAGACTTTAGAATTACATAAAAGGTGGTGCTTTTGAGAGACTTTAGAATGCAGATGGTGCTTATGTGAATTCTTGCTTTGCAGAGAAAAAAAAGCAGATAATTGCAGAGGTAAAAGCTGGATTAGAGGATGCAGATACTTTGGTATGGCACTAACTCCAGTCAAAATCCATGGTTTAGATGTTTCATGTTTGTTGTGTTTACGTAGAAAAACTTTAGTACGGTTGTCTGATTAGGGCAGCCTGATTAGGGCAGCTCTCACATCATATGGGACCAACGTAGGTTCTGGGGAAACCAAAACACAGAGGGTCTCGTGCTTTTTGTGAGAGGTGCTCTACGGATTTCGTGGTCTAGCAACCGTACCCAAGTTTTCTTCTGTTTATGATATTAGATTGATGATTTATGCCATGTTGGAGAACTTATCCAGCTGAGGAAAATGGACCTTGAGGCGAGGAGTTTGCAGCCAAGTGTGAAGGCTGCTCTTCTTGCCAAGCTAAGAGAATACAAGGTTGATTTGAACAATTTGAAGAGCCAACTGAAGAGAATCGCATCACCTGTCGTGAATTTTGCAGCTCGGGACGAGCTGTTGGAGCCCGGAATGGCAGATTCCTTGACGGTAATGCATCATCTCTATACCTTACCTCTCTCAATGCGTGTTAGCTTGTCAAGGGGTCTTGTTCATAGGATGTTTTGGTTATGTGGCAGACATCTAACGATCAACGAGGAAGATTGTTGATGACGACTGACATGTTAAATCAGTCGACGGACAGAATCAAGGAGAGTAGAAGAGCAATGCTGGAAACCGAGGAGCTTGGGGTCTCAATCCTCCAAGATTTGCACCAACAACGCCAGTCACTTCTACATGCTCACAATACAGTATGTCTGTTAATCCTGTACCTCCTCCTTTTGCTTTGTGTCATTTCCCCTGGAAAGCAGATGCTTGTTGCTTACGTGACGAGAGATATAGGACGAGGGGGATATATCCATGGTTACATTAGATAATCTCCGATGAATTAGGCTAACGAGAAAATGAGATTGTCGAGGTGGTAACCCTAATTTCGTTTCGTTGTGTTGGCAGCTCCACGGGGCGGATGAAAGTATCAGCAAGAGCAAGAAGGTGCTGACCGCCATGACGAGGAGTATGAACAGGAATAAATGGATTGTCGGCTCCATCATCGGAGTCTTCGCCGTTGCAATCTTGTTTATCCTTTATCTTAAGATTACGCGCTAGCTAATATTGGTCTGGAATTTCACTCTGATATTGGTGTGTATGTTATTGGATATTGTTTCTGGTTGATTCGGGCAAAGGGCAAACAGAGCTGTCTTTTCGTTATATCTTTGCAAAATTTGGTGTTAGAATGAAAGAAAGCAGCCATGGATTCGTTTGAGACGAACAGAGTGGCCGGGGTTGGCCGGAGAAAACAGGGTAGACCGTGTATCAGGGGAGCACAGAGGCCGCCTTTCGGGAAGTCACAAATGTGTCTTCTGTTCTGCAAACTATACTTTTTACGTCAAAGAAGGAAAGAGGCACAAGAAATCTTCAAAACTTTCACAAAAATTACCATAAAATTCCATATGATAATAAGAAGAGAAAACACCGTTCTCCTGTTTAAGTCATTGTTTAAATCTAAAACTTCTTGACAGAAAAATTCTGAAGATGAGCTCATTTCCGGTTTGGATTTCGGACATGGATGAATCAAGGATGAAAGGTTCCCGACCTCAAGAGCTCTTCACCGAGTGTCTGTTGGGCTATTCTGTAATTCAAGAAGATGGACGGCGCGATACTTTACGATGATCAGATCTTTGATTACTGAAATAGAACCAGTAGTTTGAACCCTTGATCAATGTCCAACCAATACGACGATGCACCCAGTATACTTCAATGGAACCATGCAACACCAATCCCCACTCATCCATATAGGTAACATTAAGGGATGCAGGAACGTCCGTAATGAAAAGGGATTCAACTCTTATGATTCTCCCACGTAACCAAATACAATCACTTCCTATCAAGAAGCACCATCTTCCGGGGAGGAATCCCTTGGCGCAAGCTCCTCGTCATCCTTTTCATCCTCCTCCTCATCATCTTCAACAGAAGCAGGCTCGCCGTTAAGATCCACATTTACACCATTTAACTTCCCCACAAATTGTCCCCGCACACGAGGTCTGCTTTCGGCAAGTTTCTTTCTATTTACATACCTGATCTTTTTATCAAAACACCGCTCCTTTCTTTTTTGCCTAAATTTAATCAATGCTGCCTCCCTTCTGTCAACCTTATTTAGATTCACTTCAGTGGATGCTGAACTTCCAAATGATGGCCATGGCTGAGCATTCGGCATTTGTTGACCAGGTTGCAAGCATACACCATAATAGGGGAACGAAGCCATCCCATTTGGGTGTGGAGGGCAGTGTGGAAAATGATTGTATTGTGGCATCACAGCATGATTTTGCATGTCATGCAGATTCTTTTGATAAACTTCAGGTGACGATGACATCATAACTTGATTGACAGCCCCCGACATATAATATTGATAGGCGGCTTGGGTGGGTAGGCCAGAAAAATCATGTTGAGGTTCATTTCTTGGATGTGCAGGCACCAGAGAGGATCTGTCTTCCTCAAAACTCCTCTGATTTTGAAGTTCCATTGATCCAGACGGGGTACTAGACCTCTCCAAAGAAAGAGAATCTGGGATACTGTTACTGCTTGGCAAGTCATCTCCCTGTGAGTTGCTTTCCCACGCCTCTCCATTTCCGTGTACTTGGGGATCATCAACCACTTGGTGAACACATTCTTCATGTTTCTCTTCTATCCTCAAATTTTCAGGGGCAATGTCTTCAATATGTGCAACCACCTGAGGATTGATTTTTAGTTCGCTTGATTTCACATACGTAAAGAAGGCAGATGACTTGCCAACGCCAATCTTCAGTTCGCTCTTCTTTGGGGCAGATAAAAACTTTCCTAAGAATATAATCAGAGAAAATGGAAAAAGTTATTTGTGTAAAAGATGAAAAATGTCATACTGAAAAACTATTCTTCTTAAAGATAGGTTTTTGCCTTACTCCAATAAGTGAAGTCGAATGAACGACACAATAGTATTAGCCATACATGATGGTGTTTCAAGTGAACACGTGTTCAAGACATATGATACAACAAAATTTCTCAATGTCACAAGTGGCTCACCAGTTTGCCGGTCACTTATTCCTGGAACATCGGGCCGAAATTCTGATATATTCTCGACCGGAAGCTCCATAACAGGAGTAGACTAAAAAATAAAATTAATTAATTAACGATCATGCTTTAACTCTATATATAATAAATATTAAGTTAATATTATAACCCCAAAAAAAAAAACTCATCTTCAAAAAGTAATTTATAAATAGTAAACGGTCACCTTATCTTCCGCAGGAGCTGGGGTTCCAGTCTCTGGATTGCCCAATTTATCATCTGTATCATCCGAGAATAAAGTAGTACTGTTCGTATTAGATCGGCTAGGGTCTGATATCACCAGATCAACATAATTTATAAGGTTCTTCTCTGCTAGCCCAAGCTGCCAAATACATAAAATAAAAATGTTTTAGTTACTAATTTGAGAGGATATAGTAGTATCCTAGTGCACATGCATCAGTTAGGGATGAGGAACTTGAAAAAAAGAGGTATTACATACACAAGAGTACATTCAACTAAAAGAGTACGAACTTTAGCTTTAGAAGTGAGAAGGCTGAGAAGTGAGAAGCCAAGTAATTTGATTGCATGCTTTGTTCTGAACTATCCAAGATAGTAAATCCACCTAAATGGGTCATATAAAGATACTAACAGCCCAAACGAAACATCAACTCCTACATGATGGTCACTTCTAAGCTGCTAGCTTGCTAGGCATCCCTATTGTGTTTATTTCTATCGACAAAGATTTTGATAAAGCAAGGGGTAATTCGAAGAACAGCTCAGAAACAAAAGCATTAAAGTCGTGCAAACAAACCATGCGCCTTCTTCTCCACATGTGTGTCCACAAGTTCAGAAGCTCATTAGTGCGTAAAGGCTTTACAAGATAGTCAGCTGCTCCAAGCTTCAAGCACTTAACAACAGTAGAGACCTCATCTTGTGCCGACATCACTGACCCAAAAAAAAAAAGAATCAGCAGTGAGGTTAACACAATAATTTTCCTTAACATGAAACATTTATCATTGAAAGAAAATGGAAACAATAGGATAAGACATGCTTACTGATTACAGGAATGCGCCTTAACTCTCTATCCCGTGTGATGTACTTCAACATTTTCATGCCTTTGCGCATAGGAAGGTCAACTTCGGCAAGTATGAGATCGATATCAGGCCCCTCTGCATTCAATGCATCAATCACTTGTCGAGGAGACTTCACGGAAATAACTGTAAAGCAATGAAATCGAGAGTCAGAATTGAGCACACAAATCATCTTCAATTGCATTGGTTTTTCTAAACCTTACTGTTCAAAATTCTTATTTCAACCGGTCGCATGTTTAGCATTACTTTTCACAAACATTTACTCATTTGAATATATTCACACCATATTTCACCTAAACTCTAAAGGATTCGTTTGGAAACTCGAGAAAGTTAGAAACGATCAAACATCCGCAACGACAAACAATTCACGTTATCACATACCGTAATTGGGATTAATTCAGTGCACTTTATCTTTGTAGATTGAAAACAAAAAACAGCACAAAGCAACAGAAAATGCAACTCCAACTTGTTTTTTTTTTCTCAGATCATCAAAAAGTTAAAAATTTGGCCTTTCTTTCGCAATTCTCACTCCATTTTCTTAGCAACCAAACAAATGATAAGCTCTAACAATTTCCAAACTTCAAATAGGAAGATACGATCAAAGTAATGAACTTTTACAAAAATAAAATACGTTCATACCCTGGTAAGAGCATTTCACAAGAAGCGTGAAAACCTCTTCCGAACTGTACTCGTTGTTATCGCAGAGTAAAATCCTCACCCTGCTCCTGTCGATGAACCCATCAGCACCACCACCGACGCCACAAACGCCGCCGCCGCCACTGCCATCAGCTTCAGACTCTCTGTTCAAATTCAGCTCCATAGCAAAACCCACCAAAAACCCCCGGCAAACTCTCCGATCCTACAAAACCTCCATAAATCCAACCAAAATACTCACCGCTCCATCTCCAGGGCTCCAATCAGAATCCCAAATCAGGGTTTTGCTGGTCTCCAATCCCCAATCCCAAGCGCTGACACCATTTCTTAGTCAAAACCCCAAACCCCAAACCCCAAACCCGTCCGTACAATCGCGGCTCCGAGCAAGCTTATCGGACGGTTGGGAATTCGAGTTGACCCCGGGAGAGAAGCCGATAGAATTGTTACTTAAAAAGAGTTCCAAGTTCGGAATCTGGGATCATCGGCCACCAGCGGCGCACGATAGCACCAGCCGAGGAGTTGGAAAAAAACAAAAAAGAAATGTTAGCAGGAAAAAAACAGTGAAATTTTAAATAAATCTCACTAAAATCTGCATAAATATTACGTGTAAGGTTCGCAAACGTGCGCGTGGGGGAGTATTAGGCGTAGGATAGAGAGGAGGAGACGTGGAAGGTTGGGGGACGGAAAACAAAAGTGCAAAAAGGTAAGGAAAAAGGGATTCTCTGGATCCATTTCTCCTGTTCCATCAAATCAGGGATCCGATTTATTAAAATTTGATTCAACGGCTGAAGTTATTATAACCTTTAAAGTAAATCCGATTTATAATCGTTGGATCAAAATTCAATAGTATAGATTCTCTAATTTAATGGATTAAAAAGAAGAGATCCGGAAAGAATCCCTTTCCACTGGTAAGGGTGTTTCAACCTTTCAGGTTAGAGACAGTCAGAACTCACTTTTAATTTATTTATTTATATTGAAAATAATAATCTATTTATTCCTTGGATATTATTTTGAGAAATACTTTTTCAAAGTGAGGATTCTCTGTCATCTCTCTGCTTAACGTTAATTTTCATGGTAACATTATAAAATATTATATAAAAAAACATGAGGTGACAGAGATTCTTCTTAGTATTTTTCTATTATTTTTTGGGTTTTGCTAGTGAAGACTATATGTTAAAGAAGAGCGTAAATCTCAATTTTTGATGGTAATGAGATTTCTCAACTATTGTTATGTTATTGTATGAAATCCATTAATATGTAATATTTTCTTACTTAGTTATGAATGAAAATAACCGAACCAAACTAAACTAAACTGCTACCTAAATGAATAATTTGGCATATTATACAACTAATTTTATGCATGAATGGAACCAATCCGAACTGTAATTTTACATTGATTTGCGTATTTCCCTTTTTTTCCCGTGCACTCCTCCTTGTTTTTCTCTTTGATTGAATAAGTTATAAAAAATTTAAGATTCACGGAAAATTGAGGAGTACATAAGGAGAGAATTGGAAGCGTGAAAATCACTACCCACCCATCCTAACCACAAAGCAAGAGCAACCCCCATAACTAAAGAAGAAGAACATTTAGGTGAGTCATAAGCAAAGTATGTATTACGCAGAACACGATAAGCCAAGTTAGCTAGAACAATGTGCTATATCCTTATGCACACAAATTTGAATCTCTCTTCTCGTAGTTAGACTAGTTTAATATGGACCGTCGCTCTAATCATAAAAAAACGTAAGCAGGATGCCTGCTTGTGTATTATGGGAGAGGATGTATCTGCTAGCCTATACTCTTCTTCTCCAAGATTTTTGCTCCACATGCTTTTTAACAAAATGATATCGCAAGCAGGTGGCTGTCACATCCTTTACCAAATCAAATTTCAAGCACATTAAGCACATGCATGGAATTGTTCAAAACAAGGCAAAATGTGATAAATTCAGAAATCGAAATAACATGAGGATTTGTACTGGTTTGGCAAAAGCGTACGTCTAGTTCGGAAACGGCGAGGAAATTCCATTGATATCAAACAGAAATTACAAAAGCCAAGTACACCCAACTCCCTCTTCACCAAATGGGTTTGCTGCTCGAACTTTCTATCTGTCGAACTGCTCTAGGTGCAAATACATGCACTCACCAGCAAGTGCGCTGGAGAAGCCAAAATAAATGCAAGAGGAAGTGTAGTCAATAAGACACACTGACTTAATAGGCAGATGGAAACTCACCCAACAAAGAAAAGCTTTCACAATTAAGCCAACTTCAAGAAGAATCGACGTAAATCTATCGCGCACGTTGAGAGGTGGGGGGACTGGGACCATCTTACTGCACCATGACATGGATGAAGCTGAGCTGCTGTTATTGCCTAACCAAGCACCATTAACTTGTAGTTGTAGATAGCTTTCCTACTTGCCCCTATCGATCAAAATAGCTAAAGCGATATGTAACCGTTGCTTGGATGGAAGCTCAGCAGATGCATGCATGCATTCTCAGTTGCACGATCAGAAATTGATCTCACTAAAACTGGCTCAGTTTCTTCCTATTTCTCGAAGAAAGATAAGGATCGGGACGTTCACGCTAAATGCAGGAGATATTTGTTAAAAGGCATTTTTGTGTTGGAGTATCTTCTGTGGTTGCATATATGATGATTAGTACAACCACGCCATCTTTACCCCCAAAAACACCTTCAACACCATCTTCGATGTGAAACCCGGTCCCAAACTATGTAATTTTATATTCATGAATTTATGAAATTACCATTTTTACCCCTTATTCCCTACCCAATCCGGATCCCTTTTTTGGATTTCCTCCAAATTCTCCTCCTCTCTCTGCCTACCACGTGGCAGTCCCCTATCCTCCCCCTCCTTCTCTCTTCCACCCCCCCTCGAGTCACACTCTCTCTCTCTCAGCTCACACTCTCCCTCTTTCACAGATCTCTCTCTCTCTGTTCTCTCACCCCCTCCGACGACACACACACATACATATCGTCGTCGAAGAGTCGTGCGAAATAGGAAGAATGGAATCGCCACTAATAATCGCACCTAAGCACATAAAGAAGTCATAAATGGATTCAGGACGTCAAAAAACATAAAGGGGACCTCGAGTACCCTCATGCGTCGCCGCAAGGTGGTGGCTCGGCAGTGTATGTGCTCCACGTGCTTGCACCAACTCGGTCTCACGCATGGCTGGGCTTAGGGTTTGGGCCAGCTCTAGATTTGGGCTAGAGGGTTTTGGGCTTGGGCTCATTGGGCTTAGGCCTATAGTTTGGGCCGGACTCTATGGCCCAAAGACCTAGTTTTGGTCTCAAGCTTAAAGGGTTTAGGGCTATGGGCTTCCCGGGTTTGGGCTTGGGTTCAGCAGGCCGAATGCCCTAGTTGGCACGACCCAACGGCCTAGGTTCAAAGGGATTTGGGCTTGGGGTTAAGTGGGTTGGGTTGGCCTAAATTCAACTCGTGGGTCGTCGGACCCAACGAAAGAGAAAGCCGGATTCCGACCAAAAAATTTCCCTGACTGCGTTTTGGGGTTTAACTTCGACCAAAATTCATCATTCAAAAGTCAAAATGAAGATAAAAGAGTGAGGATTCAAGTTGTACCAAGATGAGATCATGTCGAGGTCGAGATTGGGCGGAAAATGGCCTGAGATTCACTAACCTTCATTGGAAAACTAGAAAGAGTTTTCCCTAGGTATTCCTGCGTCTAAAAACACCCCAAAACGTCTCAAAAACTACCTAATCACTTTTCTTAACTCGATTTAGGAAGATTTAGAGGCGAGTTTGACTTACCTCGTCGGAAAACCCACGTGCACAGTGTCGGTGCACAGTGCCGAGAGAGAGATCGGAGAGGTGACGTAGGGAGGGGAGGTCTAGGTGATGATGGTGGTGTGGTTGTGAGTGGACCCCTTCTAAAATGCATGTTTTAATAGCAGAAATGCATACATAAAAAACATGGTTTTTGGTTACGTTTTATGAGTAAATTTAGATTTACACTTTATGATTATCATGCTTTACTGAGAATATTTTGGAATACCATACTTTATTGAATTTATGTTCTTTGTAGTATATATGATGGATGACTATATATTATGAAGATGTTTTGAGATATATGTACATATGTTGGAAAGATTATATTTAATGTTTTGTGTTTATCCAGTGGTCACTGTTCTGCCTACGGGCAATGATGCTTATTTGGCCTACGGGTTGGGTGATGTAGGGGCTTCTGTTGATTATGATACCACTATTTAGCACATTATATACGATATATGCTTTATGAAAGGTTTTATGGCATGCTAGGATTTTCGGAAAACCTATTACATATTATATGATTGAGTTTTCATAAAACTTTGGGGGTTAGTACGTTGATGAATGAATAATTCTTTAGTATTATATATATATATATATATATATATATAAACTTGGACCACTCATGTTTGTTTTGCACCCTCTCAGGACATAAGAATAAAGCATACGATCCGTGCCATGAGGCATTCCCCTACCAGTGATATCATGTCATCCTTTCTACTTTGACATCATTGTAATAGCACCTTTCGCTTATATTCTGAATTAAATGTATGCTTTGAACATGTTATGCATTATCACTATCACTATCATTGTTGGTTGAATATTATTTTATAAGGTTTATGTTGGAATATTATAATGCGTAGTTCGCGGAAATTTACATGCATGTTTCACATGTTCCCAGCATATGCATTCATTAAATGGCCTGCGTCACCCTCGAATGTCGACCAGCCATGAACATTGATATTTTTTATTGGGATAATTTGATCCAAGATTGATGTAAATACATGTTTTGTTTTGTTTTTGTTTTTGGGTCGAAGAACCATGTTCTTGGTACAACGATAATTTCTAAATATGGAATATGAGTCATATGAGTCATTGGGTTTGCTTGATTATTCATTTTTATGCAGCCTTGGTAGTTTAGCACCCATGAACATTTCAGGGTTTGAGAGATGGAACCATTGAAATTGAAATTTTACAGACGTTTGGTTCTTCTGGGAAGGAGAAAGGTTGAAGGTACAGAGAGAGCATAATATTATATGTTCTCGACTTTGGTTGTATTAGCATTAATAAAAATTAAAAACTTGAAAATGCATTTTGTGTTTTTGATAATTTTGATTTCGAACTAGAGATCTGAATAACAAAGGTGAATGGTCCTAATCAATCGCAAGCCTTTTTCATTAACCTTTTATGAAAGATCAGTAAATGAGAACAAACACCCCTTTTTAGCTGTGAAAGATGTAAAAATAAAACAAATTATTTTTCTTATATTGCGTCATCTTACTCCCTCCATGATGCTTGTTAATAGCTAGCGTCATGTAGGGCGTCATGGACAGTATTTGGCTGTTGAAAAATTAGCAGTAGCTTTTGCTGATAGCCAATTACAGATGATCACGTGTCCAATTTGTGATTAAAAAACCAATTGCTTAAACACGTGTTCATCTGTGATTGGCTAGCACCAAGAATTGCTGCTGATTTTCAGCAGTTAAGTTCTGTTCGGATGTCATATGATTAATTGTTTAATTTTTTTTTTCATTTTTTATTAAAAAGAGGGTGTGAATTCGAGGCCGAGACACACCACTTGCCATGTGGTTAATTGTTAGTTAATACATTCTGACATCCAGCTTCATTAATAGGATAAACATATAGATAACCGTACGATATACGATAAACGGATGCTATTGAAGAATTCTCGGGATCCTCATTCGATGATAAGGAAATTTCAGTGCTGATTACATCTCATGTTTAACCCAAGATTTTGCCTCAACCATCAAATTTAAACAAGAATGAATAGATTCTAAAAGCACTTTCGAGCCTAAGCCTTTCCTCTATGGAGCATATGCTTATTTTCCGACAACAATTTGGTTCGAAATTCTCACCCGATAACCAAATTTTATTTGCAATATAAATACTCAGCATAATTCTGATCCCGCTGTTTATTTTTTGATACACATAGCTGGCTTTGAATCCTCTGCAAACTCTTCTTCCGTGTCATCTAAGACCAAGATGTTGTTCATCGTTGCTTCAGAAGAAACCACCAGACCAATGTTCTTCTGTGGCGCCTCCAGCCCCTGAAAAGATGGAAAGATTTTACCACAATGTTGCCATTTCCATGAGGTTTCAGTTCCAAACAACGGTTGAAATGTTTACATCTTTCTTTGTTCGTGGTCGTTTTTCTTGTTTATTTATCGAAAACTCAAGAGGGATGCCTACCTTAGGTTGCTTCCTCTGCCTCCAAGTGTGCATCCACAAGTTTAGTATTTGATCAATGCACAGTGGCTTCACCAGATAATCAGTGGCCCCTAATTTTAAGAAATTGAAAAGGAAACGGCTTTCATCCTGCGTCGCCAGCACTTCAAAACAAGAAGATTAGCAAAGTGTGATGCACTTTTTACATGGTTTTCCAAGCAAATATTGTTTGTATCCGTAGAATTCCATAATGTGCATAGTGCATTACGTAGGATGCTCTCTAAAGCAAGCAAAAAAGAGCGTCTGCGAGCACCTGATAATATTAGCGGTCAGATCTCCAGTGGGAACCGGATACCAGATATAGGGGATAATGAGCCATTAGATTAAGTGTTGCTCGGAGTTGCTCACTTTTCTGCTCCCCAAGTGACCAAAACCGAGTGCAATCGTTTCTATTAAATACAAGAATATGGTGCAGAAAACTGTTGTATAGAAGGTTGGCGAAACAAGAAGAAGTAAAGCTTACTGATAACCGGAATGTGTTTGAAATGCAGATCCTGCATTATATACTTGAGCATGCTCATGCTTGCCTCTATAGGAAGGTCAATTGCAGCAAGTATGATATCAATGAATGACCACTCGGCATTCAGCGCATCCAACACTTCCACGGCCGAGGCAACTGATATTACTGTCAAAGGTGTTTGGAACGCAAAAAAAAAAAAAAAAAATTGATTGGAAACTTGAATTAAAAATGCAGAAGAAAAAAGGACTGATCATATTGATATATACACGCATACATTAGTATTTACGTTTGTGTACGTACCCTGATAACTACATGTTGTCAGCAATGTGCAAACCTCCTCGCAACTCCCAGCGTCGCGATCACACAGCAAAATTCTTACCCTACTGCGATCCACGGACATGTTCTTGCTCTTAGCTCTACTGCCACCATATTGCCTGCTGCTGTTACCGATATCGATCTGCTTATCTTTCTCCATTGCAATTCAAACCAGCACACAAAAAACACAAAGGCTCAAGAAGTGCATATATCCATGCAATGCAGCAATCAGACTCGCTCCCATGCTACAAATACACCAGCTTCCCAACAAAAGGTTTGGTCTACCAAACTTTTGGTCGGGTTTCACAGCCTCCAGCCAGATATTTTTGAGGATCTCATCGTAAATTCTGTAAACAATTGTCTATATATATGTCTCAGATTTTACCCAACTGCAAAATCTCACCTTTTCAGAGTTCTAAATTAAGCTCCTATTTCCTTCTCCATTTTAAGGATTAACCCCCATTGTCTCGTGCTTTACAACAGCTAAACTAAGTGAAGCAGAACCATTTCAGACTTAACCACCACATGTTCAGATCTGCAGAGTACCGTATTTCTGTTGCAGAATCCAAAATCGAGATTCATCTGATCGAAACAATCAAAATGGAATTAAGGGCTACCTACAGTAAACCAGAATTACACCATTTTCGTTGAAGCAGAGCATTGTATTGATCTGTGTCTATCTATATATACAATCATCATGTGGACATAGCTAGAAATTACCAGAGAAGAAGTGAAGAAGTACATGCATCTTACAGAATCAGACATGAAATACATTGTAGCCGTCACATCCTTTACCAAATGACAAAATATCAAGCACAGCACATGCCACCAACAAAAATTCAATCACATGCTCAGCAAAACATGTTTAATTAGGGCCTGCAGGGATAATCTTAATATAACATCATAACATTGGCTACTCTTGCTCTCTCTTACCTGCTTCTTGCCCGGTGGACTAGAGACCGGCTCTTATTCCTCTCGCACACGTGCTCTCTCCCGCAATGGCTTGGCTTGTCCTCCCGTCTGTCTGCCGCCATCTTCAATCATGCAGAAACTAATCCCTATTGCAGAATAAGTCAAACTAGTTAACACAAATTTTTTCAACTGCTAAAGATTGTTACAGTTCCTTAAACAAGTCAGTTGTTGGGATAAGGTTGTCCTTCCAAAATTGGAAGTGAAAATAACCAACACTCCAAAGCTTACAGAGTATGTCTGCCCCCGTTTCTGTTTTGCTATCATCCATCACATCCTTTACCGAACTGAAAAATCTCAAGGACAAGATTCTGGATCCTCACAAATATAAACCACATGATTTTAACATGGCACGGCAGGCCCGGCATGCAGGAGCCATAATTAACTTGGTGATCAAGGAGGAGCTCAAGTCTTATGAATTTTTAAGGTTTGATTAAAAGGATATTTTTGGCTTCATTAGTGTACCAGTTTCCTATTTTCTTGCTCACAATCGCAAATCTCAAATTGGGACCCATCTTGGCCACAAGAGACAATGTTGCCAAATTAGTTGCAAACTTATTAAGAGTTTTCTTTTCGAATAGTTTACAGTAGTGATTTTCACACTCTCGTTTTCTCTTTCTCGGTGGATCAGTTGTTTGATCTACTTTGATTTATTGAATTCAAAGGCTAGGACAAAAGGAAGGAGCATATGAGAAGAAAAGGGAAGTGCGAAAACCATCTCTGTAATAATAACTTCATACTAATAAGTTAATTTGATCAGAGTGCATAGTCAAAGAACATATATGGTAGCACAGAATTTTAATAAGAAAGAATTAAAATTAACAGAGACTGCAATTACATGTCACAACTATCATCCTGAATATGTCAATCTACTTGTCATATTTACATGTCATATTTACAGAGCAACTTCCCCCATCAAATAAATCGGAGATACAAATTCATCCATCAATTGGAATGAAGAATCAATTTCTTTGCCACCAACCGAATGCCTGCACTCTGCTGATAGTCATACGGATCCAAGGAGAAGAATGCATCCATAAAAGTCTGCGGTTTGAAAAGGGTGCTAAGTGCTGAAGCATCAAACTTGGTGAATACAAGCCTCTCCTCGGCACCAGAAGGCTCTTTTTGATATATGTCTGTGGCGTATATTGCAATATCCCCACATACTGCTGTCTGTATGCTGCAAAAACAAATTATACACAAAAAAGTACATCTAATCAGATGAATATTCTTTCTCAGTAGCCAATAGACTGCAGGAATAATGTGTTTCGTGTGTGTGTGTGTGTGTGAGAAAGAGAGAGAGAGAGAGAGAGACTAAAACTTACTGTAATCTCACTGTAGGATAGTTATTGAAACCCTCTTTTCGGATCACAACAGGCTTCCATTCGGAGCTGCTACCGGAATCCACAGACAACTTTTGTGCAATGCCATCACATGCATCAAGAACTTTGCACAAATTTTGTGATGCGTAACAAACAATATTCAATCGTGGCCGGCCAGCATGATCAAAAAACTTTCCATTGATTCCAAACCGCAATTTCATATGCCTACAGCAAAGCTGCAAACTTACATCTTTGTGTAACAACTTTATCCTCTGACTCCCGCGATACAACGGAACAAGGGAAGCACAGATAGAAGGAATAGAGATTTCATCAGGCTGCAAAAAGTCCAAAGTGCCATTGGAACTCCCCGATGCAGCAAAAGGGGAAGAACTCTCGACAGACTCTTTCAAAGGTATTTCTACCATGGCGATGTCTGGCTGAATCAGCTCTTTCATCACTTCATCGTTAAGTGGGCCCATGTCAAAGGGATCTGGTCGAGCGGTGCTAGATTCAATCAGATTAGAGACTTCTTCAGTGTCTTTAGTCCTAAGAGATGTTATTGGATGATTCTCCCCTGTTATTTGATTTGCGTGCTCAGTATTCATGTTTATGCGAGACCCCTCAGCAGATGATTTCCCGTCACTACGACTTCTTGTGGTAGCATTTGGAGAAACCCAACTATTCTCTGTGAATATGTCTGGGAGGCTCGACTCCTGTGAGTAGATCAGACTATAGTTAGTTCTATTGATATATTTTGTTGAGGCAAGCAGCTCAACTTGAGTTTCAAAAGGTCTAAGTTTGAGGATGTGAGCCAAGTACTGTTTTAGAAAGACTGGTCTTACGTCTTATGCCTCGTACATTTCAAATTTGAAAAAACAAAGGGAAAAAATGAAGGAAAAACTATTGATTTATATTCTAACATGGTAACACCCTACCCTTCACGTTTGAGCTCCTCACTACCATTAAAAAACCATCATATGAAATTTCATATAAATGCTTTATTATTCAAGAACGTATGGGTTCACCATCCTTTCAAAATCATATCATTACCAAGAGTAACACGGTTGCACAATACTTCAGCACTTCAAGATTCATTCGAACGTCATCCAAACTCCTGACAAACCATTACATAAAAGATTAGTTCAAGGAAACAAAATTGAAGGCAAGAGTAATTAGTTTAAACTCGAAGTAGGTTTGCAGAAATACCTGTGTGTCTGCTGTCCAAGCCCGAAATAGGTTGCAAGGGAGGCCATCTGCGCGAAATAATTTGTGTCATGTATGTATCAACGATAACATTCACAAGTAACATACATCAACACCTAGAAACTGCACAAATGCTCCCCCTCCTCAAAACCACATATTTCATTTTGCCCCTTAATTTAAAGAACTTATTCGGATCAAAATCTAACCGGTAACATTTACCATCATATGGAGAGAAAATAAATACCTTCATGTTACCAGCTCTCCTTCCGAACCGCTGTGTCAACAATGCCAATGAATCAATGGTACCTTTCGGTTCTGGTGCAGGCCGACCAATGCGTGCGAAAGCCTCCCGAATCCGATAACAATCAAACCTCAGAATGTTGTGACCAGCCCATATACGTTCTATACACGACAACCGCAAAATCAAATTTCACTCATCAAATAAGTTTTCATGCCGTTCGAAAAATGGATCTCAAATTATCCACCAACAACAACCACAGAAATGACAAATCCAAAGCAACACTCAAAAATTAAAACTGAGCTAGTTTAGTTTCAGCTAATTTTCCTTCGATTTCTCAGCAACCAAACACACAATCATCCATAAAAATCAAACCTTCACGTTAATTATCAATTCATTCGTACAAAACTAAAGATAAAAGTCCAAAATTTTCCTCAATTTTCTCGGCAGCCAAACACAGAGTTAGAAACTGAGAAAACAAAAATTAAAAGGAAAGGAGCTAACCGTGGAGAATGTCGTAGACCGTATCGGCGACGTCTTGAAAAGAAGGGGCGGCAATGACGGCGTCGCGAGTAATGCCGTTGCTACGGACGGACAGGGAATTGATGGCGGAGAGGTCAGCGGGTCGAATCAAGGTGGAGTAGCTCTCGAGCTCCACCAGCTTCCTAGGGCAAACGAGAATCGAACCGAATTCCAAGATGGTGAAGCCCTGTCCGGGTCGGGTCGGCACCGTCGTCTCCACGTCGAAGAATGCTATTTCGAACCGATCCTCGCTCCGACTCGCCATTTTTTTGTATTCAAGTGTCCAAATCCCCGCTCCTATATAAAGCAGTTGTACGATGCGGCTTCTGCTTCCTTGGCCAAATGTAAGAAGTGTCCACGCGAGAAAGTCTTGTGTCCGATTGAAGTAGACCCGGTAAACGGATGATGTTTGTCGTGTTTGTCTAATATGTTCTGTTGTCTTGACGGGTTTTTAAAATATGTTAGTTAACGATTTATGCAAAAAATTATTATGTTTAATATTTTGATTATACAAACTATATCTTATTGAGCTTTTCATAGGTAATCCGATAACGAACAATTAACAAGTTCTTAATGCATGATAACGATTCGATTTGTTAACGAATTTACTTAAAACTATTATTTTCGTGTCGTTTCGTATCAGGTTACCGGTTTGTCAAGCCTAGTTTGAAAGATCACACACATTCAAGAGAATTTTGTGTAGAATATAGGTGATTTCTCTTTGCAGACAAATCAAAATTTAGCACGTGTATAGACGATTATAAATATGCGTCAGATTGCGTACATGCGATTTGTACGTAACAACAAAAAGCTTTGACTTGACTGCATGAACGAGAGGTAGTTTGTACGGAACAACAATAAGCTTTGTGTTGCCTGCACGAATGACAGGAATATGGGAATGTATATTAGGTATAATTCCTTGCCATGGCGTGTGACCAAAGATTCAAACAAAACCCTAATAGCAGCAAACCCACACGGAGCCTTGTCCCCATCTCCCACGTCTACTGTGTGATCAAGTCCAACGAAACTTGAAGACGAAGGCAGATGTAAAATGGTAAATCTATTTAATTTACAGTGTGTTTTATTTTTACAGGGTAAATGCTCCGAAGAAAGCTGAAGACATGCTTCTGTTTGGAAAAACGGTACATCAAGGTGGCGGTGTTTCTCAACCCTATCACATGTCGCCGTGTTTTTAATTTTTCACACGGTGTTCCCGTTTCATGCAAGTCCTTCCGGATTCTGTCTGATTTACCTTTCAAACCTATCACACGTCTCCATGTGCAGCGTTTCTGTCTGATTGGCCTCTGATCATCTGGTGTGAGTCCTTGAATGAGATACCCAGAAGCTATATAGAACGATAAAATTCCGAACAAGAATGTAGCTTTTTTGTGTGAGTCCGTGAATTGTTATCTGAAGTAAAGAGAAGAGGCGTTGTTGCAGAGCTCTCGGGGCTGTGGGGTTGGCGGGAACGGCTTCAACTGACATTTAAAAGCCTTTGTTTTGTGAAAGCATAAGTTGTAAGTTCTAATGAGAGCTGAACACTTGATTATCTTTAGTTTGGAAACGTGAGGATATAAGAGATTAGAATTAACTAAGGTTGTAAGCTGATAAGGATTTTGTATAATAGGGGTCTCAGCAATGACAGTCACGATAGTGTTGAAACACTTATAATGGATGTGAATGTGAGGTTTTATCGGTGATAAGGTTAGATTGATTAGGATTGCATAATGGGAAGAGTCCTGATCAATCATCATCGTATACGGTATAAAAACAAGGGTCCCTGCGCTCACTCTATCACGCAAAACAAAAGAAAACTCATATCCCATTCATTGAGCGATTTTGCATTCAGAGAGGAGAGCTGCAGAAGATCCTTAGTTTTCAAGAGATGTCTTCTTCAGGTTAGTGGTTACTTTTGGTACTGTGATTATTCTATTCCGCTGACTATGTTCTTATTAAGCTAACATAAGTAACTAACTTGACCGCGCAATTGTTGCACTTCAGTCATTGTAGTTTCAAATGTCGGAGATTCTTCAATGTGTCGAAAACATGGCTCGTACACCAAGTGTAATAATACAATAACAATTAATTGAATTCAAAGGCTAAGACGAAGGGAAGGGAGGGCATGAGGAGACGAAGAAAGTGCGAAAACCATTTCTATAATAATAAATCAGAGATACTGCAATCAAATGTCACAACCATCAGCATCCCCTGATTCCCACTTTTGTTTATAAAATTGAACAACTATTTTACAGAGCAACTTCCCCCTTCCCCCATCAAAGAAATCAGAGATACAAATTCCTCCATCAATTGGAAAGAAGAATCAATTTCTTTGCCACCGACCTAATGCCTCCACTCTGCTGATAGTCATACGGTTCCAAGGAGAAGAATGCATCGATAAAAGTCCGCGGTTTTAAATGGGTGCTAAGTTCTGAAGCATCAAACTTGGTGACGAGCCTCCGCTCTGCACCCCAAGGCTCTTTTTGATATATCTCTGTGGTGTGCTGTATGCTGCAAAAACAAATTGTACAAAGAAACAGTACATATCTGATCAGATGAATCTCCTTTCTCAGTAGCCAATAGACTGCAGTAATAATGTGTTTTCTTGTGCGCATGTGTGCGTGAGAGGCTAAAACTTAACTGTAATTTCACTGTATAAGTACGGTCCTTTTGGATCACAGCAGGCTTCCATTCGGAGCTGCTACCGGAATCCTTTTGTACAATGCCATCACATGCATCAAGAACTTTGCACAAATTTTGTGATGCGTAACAAATAATATTCAATTGTGGACGCCCAGCTCGATCAAAATACTTTCCCTTGATTCCAAACCGCAATTCCATATGCCTACAGCAAAGCTGCAAAGTTTCATCTTTGTGTAGCAACTTTATCCTCTGACTCCCATTATACAACGGAACAAGGGTAGCATGGATAAAAGGAATAGAAACTTCATCTGGCTGTAAAAACTCCATAGTGCCATGGGAACTCCCCGATGCAGCGATAGGGGAAGAACTCTCAACAGACTTTTGCATAGGTACTTCTACCATGGCGTTGTCTGGCTGATTCAGCTCTTGCATCACTTCATCGCGAAGTGGGTCCATGTAAAAGGCATATGGTCGAGCTGTGCTAGATTCAACCACATTAGAGACTCGTTCGGTGTTTTCACTACAAATTCTTGTGTTAGCATTTGAAGGAACCCAACTATTCTTCTTGAATATGTCCGGGAGGCTCGACTCCTGTGAGTAGATCAGACAGTAGTTAGTTCTTACTATTGATATATTTGTTGAGTTGAGCAGCTCAACTTGAGCTTCAAAAGGTCTAACTTTGAGGACGTGAGCCAAGTACTGTTTTAGAAAGACTAGTCTTAAGTCTACGTCGCGCCTCCTCGTATATTTCAAAATTGAAAACAAACAAAGAGGAGGACATACTACTGATTTATATTCTAACATGGTAACACCGCACCCCTCGCGTGTGAGCTCCTCACTACCATTAAAAATCCAACACATGAAATTTCGTATAAATGTATGGGTTCACAATTCCTTCAAAATCATATCATTACCAAGAATAAAACGGCCGCACAGCATTTCAGAACTTCCAGATTCATTCGAACATCACCCAAACTCCTGACGAACCATTACATGAAGGATTAGTTCAAGGAAACCAAATTGAAGGCAAGAGTAATTAGTTTAAACTCGAAGTAGGTTTGCAGAAAAACCTGTGTGGCTGGTCTCCGAGCCCGAAATACGTTGCAAGAGATTGCATCTGCGCAAAATAATTTGTGTCGTGTGTATCAATCAACGATAACATTCACAAGTAACATACATCAACACGTAGAAACTGCACAACTGCTCCTCCTCAAAACTACATGTTTCATTTCGTCCTTCAAATATGGATTTGGAGAATTTAAAGAATTGATTCGGATCAAAATCTAACCGGTGACATTTACTGACAGATGGAGAGAAAATAAATACCTTCATGTCACCAGCTCTCCTTCCGAACGGCTGTCTCAAGAATTTCAATGAATCGATTGTATCTTTCGGTTCTGGTGCATCCCGACCAATCTGCGCGAAAGCCTCCCGAATCCGAGGACAATCAAACTCCAGAATGTTGTGACCAGCCCATATACGTCCTATACACAACAACCACAAAATCAAATTGCAAATTATCCACCAGCAACAACCGCAGAAATGAAAAATCCAAAGCAACCCTTTAAAATTAAAATTGAACTACTTTAGTTTCAGCTAATTTTCCTTCCATTTCTCAGCAACCAAACACAACCAACCATAAAAATCAAACCTTCATGTTAGTTATCACTTCACTCATACAAATTAAAGATAAAAGTTCAAATTTTTTCCCTCAATTTTCTCGGCAGCCAAACACGGAGTTAGAAACTGAGGAAACAAAAATCAAAAGGAAAGGAGCTAACCGTGGAGAATGTCGTAGACCCTGTCGGCGATGTCTTTAAAAAAAGGGGCGTCGACGAGGGCGGCGCGGTTAATGCCGTTGCGGCGGTCGGGCAGGGAATTGATGACGGAGGGGTCGGCGGGTTGGACCAGGGTAACGTAGCTGTCGAGCTCCACCAGCTTCCTAGGGCAAACGAGAATCGACCCGAATTCCAAGATGGTGCAGTCCTGGCAGGTTCGGGTCGGCATCGTCGTCTCCAAGTCGAAGAAGGCTATTTCGCACTGGTCCTCGCTCCGACTGGCCATTTTTTTTTGTTCTTCAAGTGTTCAAATCAAAACCCTAAGTCCCTGTTCGATTATAAAGTGTTCGAATCAAAACCAATTTCCCACTCGTTTATAAAGTGTTCAAATCAAAACCCAAGTCCTCACTCGTTTATAAAGTGTTCAAATTAAAGTAGATGTACAATGCGGTTGCTTCCTTGGTAAGCTACCAAAAAGAAGAACACTACTTTGCTGGTGAAAAAATATTAGCAGCAGCTCCAATCACAGATGGACAAAAAAAAGTAGCTTTGGCTTTAATAAAGTGTTTAAATTTTGACCAAAAATATTAAGCGTTGGGCAAATGTAATGCGGCTTTTGCTTCCTTGGTAAGCTATCTTTGGTTTTTATCAACTCCAACAAAACTCACCAAGAAAGCTGAAGACATGCTTCTGTCGGGAGAAGCGGTACATCAAGGTGACGGTGTCTCAAACCTAACACACGTTGCAATGTGTTTCAATTTTTCCGCATGATGTTCCCGTTTCATGCATCCTTCCAGCTTCCGTCTGATATACCCTTCAGCAGCTAAGAATGATTCAAGTCTTAGGAAAGCTGAGGACTTGCTCTTTTCCTATTCTGCATAGAAAAGCACATCTGATATGTCTGGTTTGGAACTTTGGAGACACCCGGAAGCTACATAGAACGATAAAATCCGAACAAGAACCTAGCTATTTTGTGTGAGTCCGTGAATTGTTATTTGGGTGTGAATCTGGGTGAGTTTTTTTAATCGAGTTGCAGCTCTGGAGTAGAGAGAAGAGGCGGTGTTGCAGAGCTCTGGAGGCCGTGGTGTTGGCGGGAACGGCTTCAACTGACATTTAAAAGCCTTTGTTTTGTGAAAGCATAAGTAACTAACTTGACCGCGCAACTGTTGCACCAGGAACGGAAATAACATTATAAAAGAGGCCACGGCGTCGTTTTGGCTGTACGGATTAGCAACACCAAGATGCCTAATTTGAGTGAAGTTCCACTTCTGTCATTGTAGTTTCAATTGTCGAAAGATTTTTTAGTGTGCTGGGAATACGGCTTGGTACATCAAGTGTAATAATATAATCGGTTGGAAACATGAAAAAAATTTCAATAAATTATGATTATATTTGGTGTACCAGACCGTGTTTCCGACGCATTTAATTTTTTTTCTCAATTGTCACGATTTAAGTTTTGTAGTTTATCTGATTACATCAACACTCAACATCTGATATGTGAAGAAATGTTGTTGCAAGGATAAGCGTTAATAATCACTTGAGTTACAATTGCATTGCAATTAATTCTTTTATGTTTATATTGCGACAAACAGTAAATAACAAAAATTTAACTTTTACTCTAAACATACGTGAGTTAAGTTATTTGACGAGATAAATGTATTTGAAATCTCTTTAATTTTCCCTCCAGTTAGTAAAAGAATATTAGGTTCCAAAACGTTTAGTGGGAGATTGGTTATTCTCACCATTAGCGCCAGGGTATTACCCACAACCTCAAATCAGAAAGACTTACGCCTAATACCTAACTGTCAGCTGCCATTAATATGGCTTTACGCATGAATTTACAGATTATCACCAACGAGAACTGTTGGCAGCGGAGATCAAAAGAATATTGTTTCATACTAAGAAAATAAAAATTGAAATGCTCGAAACTATAAAAACAAGTCTCCAACCTAACTGCCAATTACCACTAGTATGAAATTACTGAATAATTTATAAATCATGCACCAACTCGGCTAGCAGCCTAGCAGCCTAGCAGCCTAGCAGCAGATATCAAAAGAATATTATTTCATACTAAGAAAATAAAAGTTGGAACACTCGAGACTATTGGGACGAAAGTCTCCCAAATAACAGGAACAAAATCACTAATGTTGAAGCAGCTCTTCCGTACAAAACACACACTCGTTGTCACCTCCCACACTTCCACTGCCACCATTTCAAGACCACTTTCTTCTTCCTCTTCTTCGTGTTCGTCTTCTCCAGTATCCGATTCGACGAGCACCATTCTCAACCGGAGCAGTGGAGCTTTTCAACTCCGCCGCTGCAAAACAAGGATAGCGAATCCATCTCCGCGTTTTCATCTTCCAAAAACCCAACTTCACACACACCTCAAACCGCCGAAAGCAAACCAGACCCTTAAGACTTACCTTAAATCCAACTCCGCTACCAAAGCTCTCTTGCTCTTTCGAGACATACTGCGAAAAAGCCCGGCCACGACCGATAGCTACACTCTCTTGTTTGTCCTCAAAGCTTGCACCCAAAAGTCCGTCTCGCTCGAGGGAAAGCAATTCCATACCCTTGTGCTTAAGTATGGGTTTGAATCCATAGTTTACCTCCAAACATCTCTTATGAACATGTATTCTGCTGCAGGTGATGTTGGGAATGCACACCTAGTGTTTGATGAAATACCCTCCAAGAATATAGTTTGCTGGACCACCTTGGTTTCTGCGTATGTCGACAACCAGAAGCCTAACGAAGCTCTTCAGCTGTTCAGGCAGATGCAGATGCACAATGTGGAACCCGATCAAGTTACATTGACGGTTGCTCTCTCAGCGTGCGCTGATCTTGGAGCGTTAGAAATGGGAGAGTGGATTAACGCTTATGTCTGTCATAAGTACGAGTTCGATACAGATTTATGCTTGAACAATGCTCTTGTCAACATGTATGCAAAATGCGGGGACATTGGAACGGCGAGGAGATTGTTCGATGGGATACGAGAGAAGGATGTTATGACTTGGACATCGATGATTGTGGGGCATGCACTGCATGGACAAGCAGAAGAAGCGCTTACCCTTTTTGGACAAATGAAAGAAGCAAGTAAAAACACCAGGAAGAACAAGAGGAGTGGTGATTTCGAAAGCGGTGTAGTTGTCCCTAACGACGTTACTTTCATAGGAGTTTTAATGGCTTGCAGCCACGCGGGGATGGTGGAGGAAGGGAAGTGGCATTTCAGAAGCATGAGCCAAGTATACGGTTTGAAACCCCGGGAAGCTCACTTTGGCTGCATGGTGGATCTATTCTGCCGAGCTGGGCTTCTACAAGAAGCGTATGATTTTATCCTGAAGATGACAGGGCCTTCAAACGCAGTGATGTGGAGAACATTGCTCGGAGCGTGCAGCCTCCACAGAGATATTAAACTTGGCTCACAAGTAAGGGTAAAGTTGCTCGAGTTAGAGCCTACTTATGCTGGCGACGATGTTGCTTTGTCCAACATCTATGCGGCCAAAGGCATGTGGGATAGGAAGATGGTTGTTAGAGATCAAATGAAGCAAAGGAGGCCGCCCGGTTGCAGTTCGATCGAGGTGGGAAGGAGCATCAGTGAATTCGTTTCGGCCGATGATGATCACCCTTTGAGGACTGAAATGTATGAGATTCTCAGGCAGTTGATTGCAAGTATGAAAGCTTATGGTTACTCTCCTGAGCTTTCAAGCGTAAAAGAGTGTTAAAGAGAGAAAACGAAGGTTGTAATGCAACTTTAGTACTATTTTTTATTAGCCGAAGAACCACGAAACACATTAAAAATTTGAGGTGTTATTGGTACTTTAAATATATCGTTATGCTTGTTCTTGAATGAAAAATAAATAAAGAATAGCAAAGTACATAAATATTATTTGTTAACCTATGTGCTAAAAAAAGTTTTAAATTAGGTAAAATTTAATTGAGATTGGCCGGTTCCCCCCACCCCCTCCCCCTTTCCCCTCCGAACTTGTAAGAAGATGTCAATTTTTTTTCTAACTTTAATTTTAACCGATTAACCCCACCCCTAAGCTTATATAATTGACCAATTTCTCCCCTGAATTTTAATTTTAACCGATTACCCCCCTCTTCTAAACTTTTATAAATGGCCAATTTCCCTATCCACTTTATTCTTCCTCCTAAAATTTAAACAAAAAGTGTACAGAGTGAACTAGCGGAAGAGAAGAAGGAAAAAAAAAACAATATGTTGTTCACATTAGAGGAAAATTTACCTTTTTAGGGGAGAAATTGACCAATTATAAAAGTTAAGGGGGATTATCGGCCAAAATTAAAGCTCAAGGGAGAAATTGACCAATTATAAAAGTTTAGGGGGGATAATTGGTTAAAAATTAAAATTTAGGAGGAAAATTGACAGCTCCTTACAATTTCGAAAGAGAAATCGACAAATACCTCAATTTAATTTGTGCTACTATTATTTATTTTTCTTGATTTGTAGGTAAAATATCTTAAATCAAAATCTGATGAATAATAAGTTCGATAGCAACTTATCATATTAATTTATACCCTAAAAACCTCCAAGATTTTACGAGCAAAGCAACTAAGTGATGAAGCGGCCACTTAGTACTACAGTTTAATAGTATTCATCTTCACTTGTATTTGGACCCGATTTTACACTATTGGCTCGAGCAATTGAGCCGATAGTGTAAAATCCCAAGGTTGTTGAGAGGTTTTGCGTAGAGCGAGAGTTTGCGCATGGCGGTTGGTATGCTGAATTGGAGGGGCCCTAGATGTTGCCTGCGACTCTGTATTTATAGGCTTATAGCATCCGTACTTTTTGCTTGGCATTAAATGATATTTCGTAGAGTCCAACTGCAACTCTAACTCGCGGGCCTTAGATTGATCCGTGTCAGAAGCCAAAGCTTATCCTTTAGATTATTGTTTGTGACTTTTCAAACAAGATAAAAACCTATCGAGGCTTATCATATCACATCAGAAGCCTAGCCC
The DNA here is from genome assembly GCF_041283825.1 of Pyrus communis. Taxonomy (NCBI): domain Eukaryota; kingdom Viridiplantae; phylum Streptophyta; class Magnoliopsida; order Rosales; family Rosaceae; genus Pyrus; species Pyrus communis. Next base: position 2,752,887 of record NC_142578.1, read on the forward strand.
ACCTAGGCTTCTTACCTCATCATCAAAACTCCATCAGTAGCCTTGCTTTATCCCATTAAGTTGTCATTCATAACCAAGACTCCCAATGCAAACTATAAAGTTTTCTTTCCCACGACACCTGTGCAACCATGCATGCAATTTACTTGCAATATCAGCTAATCACCTGAGATGCCATCTACCATCAAATACCACTTTGCATAGAAGTCCTAATTATGCATGTGTCACGTGGCCAAAGCAATACTACGTATGCAAAACGTATCCCCAGTATATTTGCATGTTGTTATCTAATACCATGCCTTAATGCATATCCCCATATTCCAACATCATTCAAATCAATTGGGATTTAGACAAATATTAGGTTCAAATAATTTAATATATTACTAAGAGATAACATTATGATTAAAATCACAATATTATTTTTCAATAATAATTGAAAATTATTTCAACCTCTTAGTAATATATTAAATTATTTGAACCTAATATTTGTCTAAATCCCAATTGATTTGAATGATGATGGAATATGGGGATATGCATTAAGGCATGGTATCAGATAACAGCATGCAAAGATATTGGGGATACATTTTGCATATGTGGTATTGCTTTGGCCACGTGACACATGCATAATTAGGACTCCTATGCAAAGTGGTATTTGATGGTAGATGGCATCTCAAGTGATTAGCTGATATTGCAATTAAATTGCATGCATGGTTACACAGGTGTCGTGGGAAAGAAAGCTTTATAGTTTGCACTGGTAGTCTTGGTTATGAATGACAGATTAATGGGATAAAGCAAGGCTGCTGATGGAGTTTTGATGATGAGGTAAAAAGCCTAGGTGGGCTAGGCTTCTGATGTGATGTGATAAGCCTAGATAGGTTTTTATCTTGTTTGAAAAATCACAAACAATAATCTGAAGGATATGCTTTGGCTTCTGACACGTATCAATTTAAGGCCTGTGAGTTAGAGTTGCAGTTGGACTCTACGAAATATCATGACGTGCCAAGAAAAAAGTATGGATGTTATAAGCCTATAAATACAGAGTCGCAAGCAACATCTAGTGCCCCTCCAATTCAACACACAAACTGCCACGTGCAAACTCTCGCTCTATGCGAAACCTCTCAATAACCTTGGGATTTTTATTTTCTTTTTCCACCAACACATCTTCAGTTTAGATAAACAGCACTATGAAGGCAACCAGTGACATCTTCAGTTTAGATAAACAACATTGTTGCCGTAGAATCAGCCGACCGCGGAACACCTTTAGTTTGGATAAACAGCACCGCGTCGAGGCCGACTTGGATAAACAGCACTGCGTCGAGGCTAACTTGGATGACCTCTGCAAATAAGGATTTGAAAATCCTTCTCGACTGAGACTTGGATAGATAACCAGTCGGCCTCGACATAGTGCTCTTTATCCAAACTGAATGTGCTTCGCGGTCGGCTGATTCTACGGCAACAGTGCTGTTTATCCAAACTGAAGATGTCACCAGTTGCATTCATAGTGTTGTTTATCCAAACTGAAGATGTGTTGGCGAAAAAAGAAAATAAAAATATCAAGGTTGTTGAGAGGTTTTGCGTAGAGCGAGAGTTTACGCATGGTGGTTGGTGTGTTGAATTGGAGGGGCCCTAGATGTTGCCTGCGACTTTGTATTTATAGGCTTATAGCATCCGTACTTTTTGTTTAGCATTAAATGATATTTCGTAGAGTCCAACTGCAACTCTTACTCGCGGGCCTTAGATTGATCCGTGTCAGAAGCCAAAGCATATCCTTTAGATTATTGTTTGTGACTTTTCAAAGAAGATAAAAACCTATCTAGGCTTATCATATCACATCAGAAGCCTAGCCCACCTAGGCTTCTTACCTCATTATCAAAACTCCATCAGTAGCCTTGCTTTATCACATTAAGCTGTCATTCATAACCAAGACTCCCAATGCAAACTATAATGCTTTCCTTCCCACGACACATGTGCAACCATGCATGCAATTTAATTGCAATATCAGCTAATCACTTGAGATGCCATTTACCATCAAATAACACTTTGCATAGGAGTCCTAATTATGCATGTGTCACGTGGCCAAAGCAATACCACATGTGCAAAACGTATCCCCAATATCTTTGCATGTTGTTATCTAATACCATGCCTTAATGCATATCCTCATATTCCATCATCATTCAAATCAATTGGGATTTAGACAAATATTAGGTTCAAATAATTTAATATATTACTAAGAGATAACATTATGATTAAAATCACAATATTATTTCTCAATAATAATTGAAAATTATTTCAACCATTTTGTTCTTCAACGGTCTAAAATTCTACTCATTCAACGACCTCGATTGCTCGGGCGGATAATGTAAAATCGATTCAATTATTGCCAAAAACGATTCAAAATCACATTATTACTAATCTAATGTAGATAATATCGTTTATTAAAAAAAAAAAAAAAAAAAACCAAGCGACAAAGCTACCAATACACACAAACTTGGCTCCTGTATTAGGTTTGGACAACGCTTATCGAAAATGATTGCACGCGACTGTTTACTCAGTGGTCAGTTTACAGAACTTCATGTTCATAATTGAAACGGTTTATATTACAAATTATTCTATTAAGATGATCTCAGCAAAAAAAAAAAAAAAAACAAAATCAACTTAAACTAAAGTTGTTCAGTTAGTAAATTGTAGCAAATAAATATACAATTCGTAATTTTTTATCAAATTCATCTATCTATTTTTATAAAATTTAATGACCAAATAACCTCATATTTGATATACTTTACAAAAAATAATCTTTACAGAATAAATTACAATACAAATTATTTCAATTATAAGCATAAAATTTCAGAAATCGGTCAGTGAATTGAGAAGTAACTCCTCATCGAGACCCAAATTAATTCCAAAAAGAATTATCTTGTAAGGAAACGGCCCCTCCATCTACGTCATTATCACATTCTGCGATTAAGTTGTTCTGTCACGATTCATGACCTAGGTCCTAGGGTATCCAATCCATTAATTACAGATAAATGGTATCCCAAATATTTAATCTTTATTATTATTTCTGTTACCTATACTTTATTTTGTACAAGCGGTTTTCTGGAGCAGCAGCAAAAAGCCCCCAACTTTCGAGCAATCCGACGCCCTTTTTGGCCGTTATGGAGAGCGGAGAGCTCCAAAGAGTCGGAGTCGTTCAACGCGTTCCGCTCCTCATCGTCAACTTCGTTGCTGGGGCTCTGGTTTTAATTTTTGCTCTTGGTATTTTTATTTTCATTTATTTATTATTTTTTCTTGCTTTCCTCTTTCAATTTTAATTTTGTTTTGTTTATTAAATATGATTTGAGCTTGTGGGTTTTGGTTATTTTTAAAGGGTTTGCGTTTTAATTTCTTGAAATAATTTTTTGTTGAATTTTTTATCTGGTCGTCAGTTTTTTTTTGTTTTTTGTTTTTTGTTTTTTTATTATAAGTGATCTAATGTGGAATTTAATTATTTTAAATATCTAGATAATTGATGTTGTTGTTCCCATAAATTCATCACTGCCCGTGATTGATACTCTGTTTTTCTTTCTAAATTAATGGGGTTTGATATGCATTTTTACATTATTGTCCTTTTTGTTGCAGCTGGATTTTTCACAGGAGGTATTGCTGGTGCTTTAGCTGGGAAGGCTTCTGATAGTGGTGTTGTCCGTGGAGCTGGATTGGGTGCTGTTGCTGGGGCGGTACTGTCTGTTGAGCTTTTAGAGGCGTCGCGCGATTTACTGTGTCTAGGCCGGCCTGGCGCTCGGAGATCTTCATTGATGGTGAGCTATTAAGCTTTGAGGTATCTGTTTCTCTTTATTTGTTCACATGTGTAGCTGTTCATGAGAATCTGACCTGCTAAGAACCGGTCATGATCTCGGTTTTTAGGTTAAAATTGAATGATCCATGATTTTTAAAATATGGTATATAAGCTGAAGATACAACGATGGACGCATGGTTAAGGATATACATGCATAGTGTTGTATCATCGTGGTTTCTATCGGTTTTATGGAAGTAGTTGGACCGATTAACTATCTTTGCATTCAGGCAGAAATTACAGAGGAGCTTATCTGTTGGAGATTCGAGGAGGTAAACTTAGCACTGCCGGAAGTGGGACTTGCCAACCAGGTTTCCACTCTTTTTTCCCTTCGCTTATGTTTAGAAGGCAATATCATTTGAATGATGATATATTTTGTGGCTGCATATAGAAGTTGTCTAGTTTAGTTCGATGCTAGCAAGTTTTTTGGGTTTCCCCTTCTATCGCGGCTGTTATTTTTAGTTCCCAGATTGCATCTGGCCTCCCAAACTTTTTATTGCTACAATTTCATATGGCTCGGTAGTTGTTGAATTCAGAACCTCAGCCGCTGACCCCGAGTATACCAATTTGACTGTTTTGAAAGTTAAAAAACATGTTTAGTGATCAAAACTCTGATGTTCCTTTGCGCAATTGGTATTTATCTGATTTTGTTAAGCTGGAATTAGCAGGTTCCCCTTGCTGATCTTAACCATAATGTCTATGGAGGAGCTGAAACCAGGGGGTTGTCAAGGAATGTTATGAACAAACTACCATCTCATGTAGTTTCGGAGGATACCAAGGCAGCTCGGGGTTGCTGCTGTACGATATGTTTGCAGGTTATAACTCTTTCTAAGATGACTTGAACTTTTTGTCTATTATAGTTTGCAAGCAGTTTTGCGGCAACGACAGTAGAGATATTCTCATATTTGGAAGATTAAACTATGGTAACTGATTAATCGATACTTAAATCTTAATTTTGTATGTCTCTGTATTTATCATCAAGGTACGAACAGCTCAGTTTCCTTACGCACGTATAGTCAATGTAATTCACTTCTTATTAACTGAAAAGGGCACTATCTGAATCTTAACAACAACAATGTGGTTTCTGCAGGATGTTGAAGTAGGAGAAATTGTGAGGACGCTGCCCCTGTGTCAGCATACGTTTCACTTGGCGTGCGTGGACAAGTGGCTCAGCAGACACGCTTTGTGCCCTCTATGCCGACGAGATGTGTGAACAAAACACAGGTTGATTTTTATCACAAAGGAGTTACAAAGTAAAGTTTTTATCCCCTTAGTGATTATGTAAATTCGTATTTGGATTTGTGAAAACTGTATATAGCTTGGTTTGTGGTGATGTATTGAAGATGTTCCGTTTTATGTATACGCACCCTTTAGAGATGCAGTGGATATTGAACCATGTCGATAAGAATATTGACCAAGAAAATTTCAGAAATATAGTAAAGAGACTGAATCTTTTAGCATGTGTGATGAATATTCCTTTTCTTTCATTGAATTGAACCGAGAACGAGGTCTTGTGTCTGATTACCGCGAGGTCGCGTGTTTGATTCCGTTGGGTCAGGGTATCTTCTCTATTACTACCATATGACAACCTTGTTTGTTGCTCCATCCATTTGAGATTCCCTAACACGGAATTGATGTTTCATATACTCAACATCTTTTTCTTGGTGTCTGTTTTAATGCAAGCGTTATCCTCTTAAGTAAAGGAGGGAGGACTCGAGCACGGGACTTCAGGGCGAGGATAATCCTCTTAATTACTTGAGCTACAACCTCTCGTGGACACTAGTATTCAATCAACAATTCGTTTCATTTCATTAAGATTGGAATGATCTGTTACATACATAGCCAGGGAAATGGTACAGAACCTACGCATCGTAGGCGAACCGCAGACTTAGTTGCTTGAACCGAAAGCACATCGGAGGAGAAGATGATGTGATGAGTATGCTTCCTAGCCCGTACGTAAATGTCTGCAGATATGAAGACAACTTATCTGGGTTAGTCACGAAAATTTTCAGAACGGAACCAAACTCATGCTTCAAACTTTCAAAGAGCCGTGCATCATGTGCAGAAATTCAAGTCCGTCAACCAGATCAATTTTAAGCAGACAACTTATGCAGTAATCCCACCACAGATTGAAAATTTTCATATTCCGAAAAATTCATTTAGTCAGAAACTCGAATGAGTGAGAAGATGGCTTACATGGCAACGACGAAAATGGATTCACGTTTTGAAAACAACACGATCATTTGGAGGTCATTTCACACTGCAACTGCTACAGGCCTTTTGCTGGTCTTGATTCCTTTTATAGCTGCAAGATTGCAAATAAAAACCAATGTCAAGATATAAGTCGATTAGCTCATCTGGACTAACAATATAGGTTCTGAGATCTGTGTGATCTGTACCTTCAGCGTAATCTTTTGCTCCAAAGACAGCAGAACCAGCAACAAGAGCATTAGCTCCGGCCTCAATAACCTGCCACAACAGAAAGCATTTGAAACTGGATTCATTACATCCGAAATTGTGCAACAACTTTGACACTTAACAAATGTGTTCATGTTCAATTAGTCAACACAACTAATTTGTTCTTTTTGTCGATTAAGTTACATCCTATGAAAGCTCTCAGCACGACACACGTCACATTATTTATAACACGTACATTAACTTGGTCCACATACCTTGTATGCATTTGCTGGACCAACTCCGCCATCTACTTCAATCCATGGGTTCACTCCCTGCAGTAATAACAAGCAAACCTGTGAGTACCTTTTGCGTTCACATAAAGTGTATGAATGGAATCCCACATCGGGAGAGAGATTAAATCAATGTGAATCGGGATTATACTTTCTCCACACATATTCTTCTCAAGTCTGCAATTTTCTTCACTTGGCTTTCTATGAAGCTCTGCCCACCAAAGCCAGGGTTTACCGACATAATCAAGACCAGATCAACCACTGAATCATGAAAAAGAAAATCAATATCACCCCGTTTCACCATATTATATATCAGATGAGTTAATAATGAGCAACAATCGTCTTTTCTTATTGTACTCTCCCTTCCCATGCATTCGCTCATCATGTAAAATGCAAAATTGACTGAGAACAGGAGGAGTATTCTGGCAGAATTTCGAATATAAGTTTGCCTTTATGCGACATTTACTTATCTACAATAGCTGTACTAGAACAAGTAGTTTCTGCTCAATTTCTGTCAAACTCCTCGCCTGTCAATATCGTTAAGAATCAATACCCTCCCTACAAACTATAAGTTCGAATCCTTTTGCAGTCTTACTATTCAGATTTTCTTCACCTTTTTTATTACTACTTCAGCTGTTTGGAGCTTAGTCTCTCGGGTAGGCTAGGTACGAAACCATTCGTGATCTCATACAAGCAAAATACACCACATAGGGGAACGAGCCTTGACCATGTAATATCATTAAGAATCAATTTTATAAAGCACCCCCACGATTATATCCCCAAAAAGAATCAGAACGTGTATTATATCCAAAAGAGAAACTCACCATCGAGGATATACTCAATTGCCGATAGAGGGGTACCAGGGTTGAGCACAACTCCAGCTTTAGCTCCCAGACTCTTTATCTGAATTACAGCGAAAGTATAGGATTACTAAAATGATTTCGTGGTACAAACCATATTCTTTTCTGGTAAAACTTTCACGATTGCAGGGATACGCTTAAATGCATTCTATTAAAAAAAGAAAAACAACTAAATTGGACCGTGTAGGCTTGTAGCCCTAGCTTCGATTTACCATCTATGTATATCATACTTCTTCACTTCTCACAACCCACTGGAATATTACATCCCATGAACTCGAAGAAGAGACAAGATAACACTAACCAAATTCAGAACAGTAATGCAGCTACATCAGTTCTTTAACAAGTATGCAATCACAAGGATACGAGGGAAACCTTACCAGATTAACTGAACGGTGCAAATGGATGGTGGAAGATTGTTCAGCATGAACACTGACTATGTCTGCTCCAGCTTTGATAAAATCTGGCACTCGCTGCTCAGGCTCCACGATCATCTGCACCGCTTCAATTTCACATTAGCCATTGCTTTTTATTCAAAGCGTATCTAATAGATATCAAAACCAGCAGAACGAAAAATACCAGATGCACGTCCAAAGGAAGGTCTGTCACAGGGCGCAAAGCATCAACCACAAGAGGTCCAATGGTAATATTTGGAACAAAACGGCCATCCATCACGTCAACATGAATCCAGTCACAACCTGCCAACTCTACAGCTTTTACCTAGATAAAGTGAGAGTCAAACTCTGATGCTAAGAGTTTCAATCTTATATTTCTACATTGGAAAATCTAATGAACATCTTTCTTAAACGAAGTTTTTGCAGTAAAACATATGATAAACAATTCAAGGTTTACAAAACCCATGTTTTCGCCTACAATCCAGAAACCGAAAAAGAAATATATGCTGACAAAGAATAAAAAAACAGAAAAGAACCTGCTCTCCCAACTTGGCAAAGTTAGCAGAAAGAATAGATGGTGAAACAATGATATCACTTTTCGAGAATTTATCAACCCGAGATGAAGCTTTCACCAGAGTCCTACTTCTCCTCCTGAAATCGGAACGATAACAGAAGCAATATCAGAAACGGAAATGATCATTCTTTTCCTGTTTCCCCTCAATTGTTTGCACTTCAAGTTCTGCCAAGCTTAATTACAAAACATCAGGCACAAAATTCAAATACCAGATCATTAAATTCAATAACCAGAACATCAATCCAAGCAAAGAATTCGGCTTTTTACAAACACAATCAAATGAATACATTCGAAAATATTCCCATCTCAAACTTCTTAATGGCAAATCTAAAAGAACAGCAATTTCTTAACGTCATACTACTTTCCTCAGCTGGGTCTCATCCGAAAGCACAAATCTTTCTATCCTCGCCTTCATAATCCGACAAACAAAACCAAACCCAATTGGAATTCAAACGAAAAAACGTTAACCAAATCAAAAAAGCAATACCTTGTGAAGGTAAGAGAACTGGGTTGAGAAACAGATGGTTTTTGAAGCTTAAGACCTCCCCCGAGTCCGCTGATCTGCTGGGACTTGAGAGTTGACGAACAAAGTGAAGCAGCCGACATGTTTACCACGTCTGAATCTCTGTCTCTCTGGCTTCAACGGTCAGTTCGACGGCGTAGTGAGAGAGAACGGTTCGGTCTTTTTTTCTTTTCTGTCTTCAATTTACTTCCCACCAATCCTTCTGCAGAGAGGATCGGAAAATCTCGGAGAAATTTAGGAAGAAAAAACGTGCGGCCGACACGTGTCGTCCTCGCAGTTTTATGTTGGGATTTTCTTATCTGAAATGGTTGGCGCTCTTTCGTGCTTTGCTTGTGATTGTGTAAACTTGCGAGTGGGCAAACACGGTTTAGTTCACTCTTTTTCTTAGTTTGTTTTGTAACCGTTTGGCGGTTCGGTTTGTACTTGACTATTTTGATTAAATTGAGTTAATGTGTTGGCTAATGTTTAACGAATTTATGAGTGTTAAGATTGGAAATACGAAATTGAATAACAATAACGTATTGTGTCTTACAAATTCTTTGTAGAGGGGTTAGATTCTATAAGACTGACTTAAATTCAATTATTCATGTCTAAACTCCAGCGACGGTATCAAACGGGATAAAGACTTGAAAATGGAAGAAACTAAAAACAGGCAACCCTTGAATCAAATGAGGAGAAAACTTTCAAGCTTGGTATATTTGGCAATGGTTAGGTGAATAGGGTGGTTTTGTTACGGTTACCATACCAAACAATTACCACACCAAATTTTTGGTTTGCAAAATCGATTACCATTATCGTGCTAAACTTTTGGTATTATAAAAAAACTTTCCGTATGATAATGATAATTACCATTTTATTTTGGACTAGTGTTTTAGGCCAAAATCTGAAGAAAACAAAATTTTCATCAACCCAATTCAAGGCCCACTTTTTTCAATTTTTTTCATCGACTCTGTAACTAATTCATACCTTTCAGATGATTTAATCATACTTGAAGCCAGTAGGTAGCAAGCACAAGCAGTAAAAAACTGCAGGCAAGAAGCACATAGTAAAAAGCTCAGGCAGCAGCACACCAACACAAATCCCAGTAGATTTCATGTAATTGACACTCATTAAATATATATTATTTTATATATAAACTTCTTGTCCTAAACATTAAAATATATATTTTTTGGTACGGTATGGTAGTACCATACCATGGTAATGGTATCAAATACCAATACCAATACCATACCAAAAAATTTCGGTTCGGTACATTACCGTGCCATTACCGATTGACACAAAAAGTTTGGCGCAAAATTAGTATGGTACGGTTGGCAATTCAGTTGACACGGTAATTTGACAAAAAAATCCACCCCTATTGGTGAATGCAACGACTTAAACTTCACTTGCAAACACAATCTGTAATTAGTTTTGAAATCTTCCTCAATTGGAATTTCGTTAAACTCTTGCCCCTTCATACTACTAGCTTAGGAGATTTTTCTGAGTTATATATGAACAAAATCTCTGCATATATCTAATTAAATTTTCTGCCTAATAACTCAATGAGAGGTTTAGAAAATGAGATATATAAAAGATGGTCTCTAATCCTTTGTTTAGCCAAGATATTTTAAGTTAACAGTTTTTCTCTTAAGAGTTCTCATAAGATTTATTAAGGATTTTTTTAAAGGAAAACTAATGAAATGGACTTGAAAACTTTTGAGTTTTAATGATAAGGACAAAATAAAGGGTAAAGTGAAAAGTACCAAAATTGACATTTTAGTGTAAAAATGTGGTTTTTCATTAAAATGAACACTACTGTAGGTTTTTCGTTAAAACTCCTTTTTTTTTTTTTTTTAAATGGAGAGAAAGAGTGTTCAAGCAAGTTTTTTAATGGTAACGGTAAGTAACAACTAGGGCAGATGATAGTTATTACGAAAGATGCCTTAGCTTTTGCCCATCGCTATCTGATGCATGTGCTACATTCAGCTCGGTGCAGTGCCCTCCTCAGCTTCAAAATGTTGATGTGAATGATCCTGCAATTCACTACTGCAAATTTGGTTGCTCGCCAGACCGATGTGCCAAATTTGCCAATGGTACATACCACCTTTTCCTTTCTCTCTATCGTTGGTCGATTCTCTCGCTTTTTTTCTCTAACTATCTCATATGTATGAACATCAAAAGTTAACCAGTTAGTAAGTGAATACAAGACTAACTAGTGTTTTATTACCGCAGATAAGGAGAAAATGCAAAGGTGTGTGAAACACTGCACGACCAACTGCCACATTAAGCATCCGAGCCCCCCGCTCGAACAAATAATGCAACATCAAAGCTGCTTGCCCCCCATAACATCTATATAACAACAGTAACGTGATTGTACTGAAATAAGTTTATGATTCAATAGAAGTGGGGTTTTAACGTTCAATTATCGTAGCATTTATCTTCTAATTAAGGGGGAGTAAACCAGCATTTTCTATCAGATACCAATTTTCTTTCTCTATATCCACACCTAAACACTGCCACAGTTGAAGAAAAATTGCCTGCAACTTACTAAAAACCATCAATTACAAAAAGTAAACTTATAGTTATTGAATAAATAAATATACAAGGCTTGAAACTTTTCTGCTCAATTGTTTGAAGGGTCTTGCAGATTTGAAAGCTCTATCAGTAGAAATATTCTAGCCTCTTTAGATTTAGTTAGAGAGGATAGACTCCCTCTTCTGCGCTTCCTCCCCACTAAAAAGAGCAAGTGATATATAATCCACTGCAGCACAAGGCATGGCTGCACAATCACAACCGAGACCGATCAGTTAGTTCTATGCACACAATGTACGGCTGAAGCAATGTTGTAAAAACCTATACATGCACACAATGTACGGTACATGACCCGAGCTGGCGGTGGTCATTTCCTTTTTGCAGGCTAGAAACGTGTCCATGAACGTCGTCCTGGTCTTAGACGACAGAGAAGAAGAGTTTGTAGAGGCACCAAAGCGAACTTTGTGTACCTAAAAATAAATAGCAGGATCAAAATTATGATCAATTTTTATGTTGCAAATAAAGTTTGGTTAATTATGCGGTGAGAATTTTATTTCTTTCAGAGAATTAAGTAGTCAAAAGTACACAAGATTGAGTACTTAAAACATCAAAAGGAAAAATATGCTCCATAGAGGAAAATGCTTTAGGCTCGGGGCTTTTTTTTAAATTTATGTTGCTTATGTAGTATGCTTGAAGCAGAATCTTGTGTTAAACATGAGAGATGTGATCAGCATAATAACCCAGTTGAATAAATTTGAAATGGTCTAAAAATCCTCCTGAATAGCGCCGTGTAATGTAAAGGACTTTATGGAGTCGACTATTTCGTTTAACAAAAAGCACACTTGGCAGCCCGAATTTGACAGCCAAGTATATCTGATTACCTCCATAAACATCGGCCGAAAACTCCCAGTTCTTTGGTTACAATCCAACACTTCGACTCACCAACCCGGATACTCCTTTACCTTTATCACCTTCGTTGTCGAAGTCGTCGTCCCGCACAGGCTACCCCTTCGTGGCTCCTCTTTGTCTCTCACTCTCAAAAGAACATAAAATAAAATTAAAAAAAAAAAAAAAAAGCAAGGCATTTCTTCTAGAGTATTAGATGCAAATGCAATAGAGAGAGAGAGAGAGTTGTGCTATCGTGATGAGAAATTATGACTAGTTGGCCTTTTTTGCCTCTGTTTACATGGGGTGTGGCTGCCATCAAGGAATAGTTAAGTGGCTGCGTTTTCTCTTTGTCTACTAACTTAAATTAAATAGGGGTAAAGGAGGAAATTTAAGTGAAAAAAATTAAGGTGTGGGGTGCCTTCATAAGATTGTTGGGTGTTAATAGTGAAACACCTGACCCCGATATTCCCCAAACACCAGGTTAGACACGTGCTGATTGACACTCGAAGGTGACGAAGTCATGTTAGGATGTATGAGAAATAATATTTTCAGCTGGTCTTAACATACTTCATCTAACTAAGATTTTCTAAATCGCGTCACTTCAATGTAAACATTGACTCTGCCTGCAACAACTAGGGAATGCACATTGCAAAGTATCGGTTTGATGTTGAAAGTCGTCCAGCAATCCATTTCGTCACCGATGAGGCACAATCCTAACATGAATTTTCTTCTTCTTCAATAAGATGTGACTATTCATGCAGTATAAGGGTTGCACAACTGTACCGAAAGACAACAAATCCGGAAGTCGTGACATCCAAATGATGTCATGACCGACACATTACTACAGTGATAGAAGATCCTTAGTATGCTCTGAACAAACTAGGCTCTGATACCAAATTGACATGCCCGACCCTGATATTCCTCGAACACCAAATAAAACCCATAAGGACAACAAATTAAAATAAGTACCCCAACTAAAGTGAAATTACGAAAATGACCTTCCGTTCCGTAAATTCTAGGATGAGTTGTTACGAATAGAATTATCCTTCGTGCAATCATTTTTTTGTTTTTCTATTAAAAAAATTGATAAAATGTTGGGACATTAAATATAGGATGTTGCTATTCATACATCTCTTTTTACCTTTCACACTTTTTTTAAAAAAATTTTGTTGTTTAATCATCTTCAATAATTAGATCCGACAGCGAGCGATGTGTGTGATGGATAAAAAGGGTGTGTAGATTTAGCGTAATATTAGGTCGACCAAATTTTGTAAACCAAATGATATAATTATTGATGATTAAATTATTAATTAAATATTAATTAACATAATTATTTCTTATTCATTTAATTTAAAATTTATGCGTAGTATTTTCCGTAGGTTTAGTGGGGGTGTATTCAATTAAGAATTTGAGAGACTTTAACGGATTTATAAATCCATTAATTAATTTGTAGAGATTTCATACAAAATTTTGATTCAATTCCCTCGAAATCTCATGGGGAGAGGTGAGATTTGTGGTGTGACATCCCACATCGCCCTAGGGGAGTGATCCTTATATGTATATTCTCATCCCTACCTAGCACGAAGCCTTTTGGGAGCTCACTGACTTCAGGTTTCATGGGAACTCCGAAGTTAAGCGAGTAGCGCGCGAGAGCATTCCCAGGATGGGTGACCCATCGGGAAAGTTCTCGTGTGAGTTCCCAGAAACAAAACCGTGAGGGTGTGGTCGGGGCCCAAAGTGGACAATATCGTGCTATGGTGGTGGAGCGGGCCCGGGAAGTGGTGCCGCTCGGGCCGGGATGTGACAATTTGGTATCAGAGCCTAACCCTGGCCGTGGTATGCCGACGAGGACGTCGGGCCCCTAAGGGGGGTGGATTGTGACATCCCACATCGTCCAGGGGAGTGATCCTTATATGTATATTCTCATCCCTACCTAGCACGAGGCTTTTTGGGAGCTCACTGGCTTCGGGTTCCATCGGAACTTCGAAGTTAAGCGAGAAGGAGGCTGGAGCAATCTCATGATGGGTGACCCACTGGGAAATTGCTCGTGAGTTCCCAAAAACAAAACCGTGAGGGCGTGGTCAGGGCCCAAAGCGAACAATATCGTGCTACGGTGGTGGAGCGGGCCCGAGAAGTGGTCCGCCCCGGGCCGGGATGTGACAATTTGGTATCATAGCCTAACCCTGGCCGTGGTGTGCCGACGAGGACGTCGGGCCCCTAAAGGGGGTGGATTGTGACATCCCACATCGCCCAGGGGAGTGATCCTTATATGTATATTCTCATCCCTACCTAGTACGAGGTCTTTTGGGAGCTCACTGGCTTCGGGTTCCATGGGAACTCCGAAGTTAAGCGAGTAGCGCGCGAGAGCATTCCCAGGATGGGTGACCCATCGGGAAAGTTCTCGTGTGAGTTCCCAGAAACAAAACCGTGAGGGCGTGGTCGGGGCCCAAAGCGGACAATATCGTGTTATGGTGGTGGAACGGGCTCGGGAAGTGGTGCCGCCTGGGCCGGGATGTGACATGTGGATGCTTAAAATATACTACAAAATCTCTCCAAATCCCTCTAATTCCTCAACTCTCTCAAATTCTTTAAAATCAATTTCTAATTGAATACACCTGGAATGTTATAAACTTCTTTAAAATCTTAATTGAATACATCCGAATTTCTAAGGATTTTAATAAACTATCCTAAAATTCTAATTGAATACACTTTGAATTTCAGATAATAACTTAAAATCATGATTGAATACTCCTAAATTCATTAAAAGAATTAAAACCATTCAAAATCTTAATTGAATACACGCCCTCTTAATTTAATATATAAAAGCCCAGGTCAATGGTGCAAGCACCGACAAATTAGAAGTAACGTGCCTGCCACTATTGGCCAGCTGTACGATTGCACAAAATCTCACACAATACCGGCTACACTGTATCCCATCCACGGCTGCTTCTTCTTCTTCGCCCCAAAAACCTTAAACTTCACCTTGACAGTCCAAAGTCCGATACCAGTCACTGGAAAAACACTTCTACGACCCGACCCACGCACATCGATCCAAATAGACCCAGATCAGAATACCATTTCCTCGAAGCCAACCCTGATCCGGGTCACCGCAGTACCCAGATGAAGTTTTTCAGAAAATGAAGAGGTTCAAGCAAAACCTTGATGCTGATGATTTGTCGAAGCATTTGGATTTGGATACCCGTAGTACTCTGAGGGAGCCGGATAGGAAATCTGCGTCGGGTTCGATGAAGGTGATGGGGATCTTTGTGGCTGCCTTGATTCTGTTTTCGGTGTTGTTCTCAGTGAATGTGGTTCTCAGAGACCCGCCTTCGGATGCTGTTTTCGAAACTTCAAAAGCTGCAGTTCTTGAAGTGGAAGCCAGAAAAGGTAACAGATTTGAGCTCAAATTTTAATATTATCTAGTGGGTTTTGGTTAACTTTGGCTTATGGGTTTTACTGCGAAGTAATTCTGCTGTTTCACTGTGATTTTTGCACCAAGTTTTTGTCTTTGTTTCGACTGGATTTGAGATTTCGTTTATTGGATCGTATGCTGAAAGAAGAGCTATCAGATTGACATTTCTAAAGCTTTTTGGTTCAGCTGCATTGCTGTTCTCGTTTGGAAATGCTTCTTTAAAAAGCACTTTTATAATCTATTAGAAACACATCATAACTTTTCATAACAATGCACGCGCTTCCTGAATCTTGAAAAAGAACTTCTAACTTTTCCTGCCGAACATGGTCAAAAGCGATTTTGGTGATCAGAAAGCGAATTCGGTTATTTTAAAGGAACTTACAAACAGACCCATATATTCTGGTAGGTTGGGGAGCAAGGTGAACTTGGAACTACTTGATCTGATATGCTGAACAATTTTACTAGTTCGAGTTGGGCTAAAGTTTTGTCCTTTTTCAACTGCTTGGCATTTTGTTGTCCTAGTGCCTCTAGCTTGGATCAAGTCCTGCGCTTCATCAGCTTCATTGGCTGGTTTTCTCTAGTCTCTTCTTTGTGAAGTCTCGCGTTGTTTTATTTTTTGTTTTCGGGTCATTATATTAGTGTTCTCGTGGCTGATTTGCTCTATTCAGATCTTTGAATTATCCAAGTTGGTGAAAGCCAACTTAGCACGCTTAATTACGACCAACTGCTATTTCCCATTTTCAACTAGGTTGTTTAGTTGTCTGTTTGTTTCCATTTCCGACTATTTTGTTTATAACCAAATATTCTTTTTGTGTGTGTTACCACATTTCTTTGTTTTTGATCTCTTGTGTTCCAATTGTTTTCTTTTGCTTTCAAGTATCCTATTCATGTAAAGATCCTGGTCTGACTACTTGTGAGTTATATGATGCAACCATGATGGTGATAAAGCTCTCTGTATGTTGTTCGAATATTCATAGGTTCTAAGAATTGTTTCGTTCTTTTTCCTTTTGCCATCCGTAGGTTTAGAAGATCAGTTTTCTCAGTCTATTGAGGTGCCAGAGGATAAATTGCTTGGAGGCCTTCTCGCTGATGGATTTGATGAAGGATATTGTGTCAGCAGGTACCAGTCAGCTTCATATCGTAAAGAACTGCCTTACAGACCTTCTTCTTACCTTATATCCAAGTTACGAAGCTATGAAGCTCTGCATAAACGTTGTGGACCTTACACCAAAGCCTACAACAAAACCCTGGAACAACTCAAGTCTGGCCATGGCACAAGCTCCTTGGATTGTAACTATGTGGTATGGATTTCCTTTAGTGGATTAGGGAATAGGATACTAACCCTAGCTTCAGCGTTTCTTTATGCTCTCCTGACAAACCGGGTTCTACTAGTGGACCCTGGAGTTGACATGGTTGACCTCTTCTGTGAACCGTTTCCAGAAGTCTCATGGTTTCTTCCCACGGATTTCCCCCTTAAGGATCAGTTCAACAGCTTGGATCAGAAATCTCCTCACTGTTATGGGAAGATGCTGAAGACTAGTAACTTTACAAATTCAGATGATTCGGTGAGGCCATCTTTTGTGTATCTCCATCTAGCTCATGATTACGATGATCAAGATAAACTTTTCTTCTGCAATCAAGATCAGGCTTTCCTTGAAAGGATACCGTGGTTGATCATGAAAACAGATAACTATTTTGTCCCGTCTCTTTTCTTGATCCCATCTTTCGAGCAGGAACTACATAAACTCTTCCCAAGGAAGGAAACCGCTTTCCATTTTTTGGGTCAATACCTGTTCCACCCCACAAATGTCGTATGGGGATTGATTACTAGATACTATCAAGCTTATTTAGCAAAAGCAGATGAAAGAATAGGCATCCAGATCAGAGTCTTTGATACTGGGATTGGCCCCTTTGAACACGTGTTTGATCAGATCCTATCCTGTGCATTGAAGGAGAAGCTGCTACCTGAACTCAACCGGCAGGATTTCATCATCAGTCCATCAGGAACCCCAAAGTCTAAAGCTGTGCTGATGACATCTTTAAGCTCTGGTTACTCTGAGAAGCTAAGAGACATGTACTGGGAGCATCCTACTGTGACAGGGGAGGTGGTTGGCATTTTCCAGCCGAGTCATGAGGAGTATCAACAAACTGAGAAGCATACACACAACCGCAAGGCATGGGCCGAAATGTATCTACTAAGCTTGACAGATGCGTTGGTCACAAGCTCATGGTCAACATTTGGGTATGTCGCGCAGAGTCTTGGGGGGCTGACACCGTGGATACTCTACAAACCTGAGAACAGAACAGCACCCAATCCTCCTTGTCGACGAGCAATGTCAATGGAGCCTTGCTTCCACGCACCTCCCTTCTACGATTGCAAGGCCAAGACAGGAATCGACACAGGTGCATTGGTTCCTCATGTGAGGCACTGTGAGGATATGAGCTGGGGTCTTAAGTTGGTTGATCGTTACGATGAGTTCTAGGGTTGTAGCTTGTGTTATTTGTCTGTTGTTATAACTGTTTGATCATGAATAACATTGAAATTTTCAGGTACACGAATGTTATTCCATGTAAACAAAAATCGTTGAGTATAACGGAAGAGTGAAATATGTTCGATTCTCGTAAATGATGAGTTCAATGTCTAATATAGCATTCATGGGTTATCGTGGCAAATACGTAAAACAATAGTCTATTAAAAGATAATTGCATGCTTAGTTGAAACATACACAGAAATTTGGATTCTGCTTTACAAAAAAGCAAACATTTTTTCTCAAAATTAGTTGCGAAATTCGACCACAAGGCTTCCATCTCCAGTTTGAGGATATCTCGGAGATGTTCATGCCTTCAACGAATGTGCTCGCACCTGATCTCTGCAACAGCAGCAGGTATCTGGTTTCTACTTCAAAACCTTCGGAAAGCTAGCAGCATCTCCACTGCTCGGAATTGGAACCTGACTGTAGCATTTCATAAGAATCTCTTGGTTCCATATCGGTGATGGAAGGGGGTAGGTCTTCATTAAGCACGTTTCTAGCCCGGTCTCTCCTTCGTCTACTTTTGTCCTGTAAGACGGAGATTAGACATGTCATCGGAATGATCAAGACGGGGGAGGAAAAGATGAAAAAACATGAGTTGAAGTGTACTAACGTACTAAGTTGGTCTTTTATTTTCTTGCTCTCAATGTTCGCCGTGGAATTTGGCTGATTTGGTTGACTTGACACTGGAGTTGCTTGACTCCTCCGAAGCCAGATGGTACCGAAAGACATCAATGCTGCTAGAAGCAACATTGGACCAACCCTTGGATCTCCAATGCGACCATAGATTCTGCGTAAAATTCCACGGATGCTCTGAATGATCATGTTTGTTGAAGGAATTCTTTGGACACCTGCTGACCACATTGGCTCTGAATCCTCGGGAACCAAATGAGGAGTTCTTGTTCTCTGCAATGGAAACAAAAATTGAAATTTAAAGTAAAGCTCTTGACAAAAGAGTAGTTTATGAAACTGCTCGTATGAGACGAGGCCACCAACTTAGAGAAAATTTGTATTATGTGACGTCTGAGGCATTGATTGTAAGTATTATGCGACATCAAGAATCCAAACATATAGTTAGATACCTCCCGAGTATCATCTGAACCATTGTACTTTGCCAAAAGCTGCGATGCAGGATCTAGTTCCTGGTCTTGCAGTGCATCCCATATGGTTTTCGGCTTTTTCCCGGGCTTCTCACCCTCTTCTGTCACATTCCTCTTATAGCGTACAATAAATAACTGAGGAACATCAATCATATCTGTCCTTTCTCCACAAGTTTGCAAAATTTCTGAACAAAAATTAAATCATTAGTCAGACATAAGTTTCAAGACCGCGCTTAATGAACTAACAGTTAAAAACACGAACAACACACAAAGGTTCACCTTTTGGGCTTCTCCGTCAAGCCAAGCAAATGGCAGTCGTTTGCTTTTAAGCGCACCTGCTGCTGGTGCTATAGATTGCTCTTCATCAGCTGACCTTGTCTCGACTTCGTTTGACAGCTTCTCTTCAACCCTGCGAATGGTCTATCAAACTTATGTCATTCGCACCAATTACTAAGTTTTGAAAATTATGAATGTTAGATTGCATAGAAAACTCATTAGCTAATTAACATCATCACCCAAGTAACTTCTATGACATAAATTCTTGATCTACATCCGACAACTGAACCAACTCTAAATACTCGACGCGAACCAAAAATTAGAGCAATATTGTGGAATAAAATGATATGAAACACACTTACTCCACGCATATTACTGAGTTCTGGGCTATGCCTCCCTGCTACAAACAGTACCAAGTAACAGTATCATATCCAGCACGAGAATAGCCTCGAGCATCACAACCCAACTACATGGATGTTGAACTCCTCAACTGAGGTAGCTCTGAAAGAACATATGAGAAGTAAATGGGAGTTAATTAGTCTTACTGCAGATTACTACAAAAAGTTCAAAAGTACAATTCACTACCGCCAGCAAATTTGATGCATTAATTTTTGTTATGTAGATCAACTTAGTAACTGAATAGGGAATCCAAAGTAGCTTGGAGAATATAATGTATGGTCTGAACTATTTATTTGAGAGTCCAGGTATATTGCCAGTAGGTTAAGGTCAACTGCCAAACCTATCTAAGCTTTGTAATGCACTCTTTCATATTAGATGAAGAACGGCGCGAGAAGACAACAGTACCTTGTTGTTTATTTTGCTCCATAATATTTAAGAACCGTGAGTAGTTAAAAGATCCTGCAAGTCAAAACATACAGCTTTGGTGATCACATGAAGCACACAAGTTTAACAAATCGTTATAAAGGGTTAAGAGAGTAACGTGCCGTTGTACACAACAGGTTTGACACCAGGACCTTTCAAAATCAATATAGCAGGTGCAGAATCCACCTCAAACCTGTTGGAAAGCATAAAAGTTCCTATGAAATCAAAGATGAATAATTTTCGGTACCCAATTTATAGTAATAGTTCAAGTTTGAACTCACAATAGTAGTGTTTGTGTTATTTTAGACTCAATTCACATGATATTTTGAAAATCTGGAGAACTGTACTCTTTCAAGAAGATTAATGTTAGGATAGCCACACACAAATTAAACCAAAAGGACGATTCCTCTTCTTACCATAGCACGAATGCGAAAGAAGCATGAGTGCAATAATTTTTAGCAGTTTGGCGTATGAGTGGAGCAGCACGCACCCCTGTTTTTTTAGAAGAAAATGACTTTTACCAGTGAACCAGAAGAACAAAACCATTATCCAACCTATTAACAATAGATAGCAGCATGTTGCGAAGGCATCTATTTATACGTTGATCAATTAAAATGCATTAGCAAAATATTGAATCTGCAAGTACCTTGTGAAGACTAACTTTGCTAGAAACTTTTGCCCCTGAAAATTGAAGTATGGATTCATATCATTTTCGGGTATGTTAAAAGGTGACAGAAAATAAAGAGCAGAAAAGCAAAAAATGGAAAGGTGAATTAATAACACACGTAAATCAGCTAAGCAAAAGTAAAATGAGATGAGAAACCAGATTGGAATCATTGGATAACCTTATACTGGATCAACCTTGAGTTATCTTTCGAACAAAGTTGTATTTAATCTAAAGTTAGAGAGGAGAAGGAAAGAAAGTTTCTCATAGAATTACCAGTGTCTTCTTTGAGTAGTAAAGAATACGAGGCAAACCAAGTACGGTTGTTGCAAACCAATCTGTGACCGAATCAACTGAGAGCTCTCCTTCATACCTGAGACAAAAGATCAGACCAAGATGCCATTCCATAACTAATGAAAGAAACATGACATGTAACAAGAGAAGGAAGGCCTGTTAGAGACCGATATGCAGTTAGAAACATGAAACAAAAGAAAATGAAAAGACTTCATCAAGAGAGAGTTTCCGCCCAAAGAATTCATGGTCAAATTTACGATTGCTTAGTATTTCTGCAGCCCCATAATCCTGACACCAGTTGGCACAACAGATACAATGCCCAGGAATAAAACATGCAGTATTATATGTAATGAATATCCCTTGAGTTTCAAGATCTTATTTCTAAAATCTACCATGCCCCTAATTTCATCTATCACCAGCCATTTGTTTATCAAAATATGCATATTTTCGAGCAGTTTCAGTTAAAATTCACAAATTCCAAGACCTCCAATTAAGTAAGAACGGAAACTTTGGCAAATAACAGCATGCAATATTGATCATTTATCAAACCACTTACCATTCCTGAAGAAAGGTTGCCCAGTTGGTTTTCTCTCAGCAAAATGTGTAGCTAGCTGAAGCTCTCCAAGTTCCAACATACCAGTATTTGCCACACCATCCAAATAAGCAGCTAGAGGGTAACAAAACAAAAAGATCATATTCTCAAACAAAAATTATCATACATAAAAATAATATCTGAGTCAAAATTGGAATCTAAAGAGGGAAACAAAGAAAAGAAGGGAAAAAATGGGTTGTAAACTTGTGACTATTATAATGCAGGGAACAATTTTCCCAGTCAAACTGAATGGTTAAGGAACTTAAGTAGACAAAACCAACTAATCAATTGATAAAAGAAGGTCTCCACTCTGTTGAGTGCATGGATTCAACACTAAACATGAATTCACCCTTCAAGAAACCATTTCAAATACAGGTAAAGAATCTTAAACCAGGTTCTCCAAACTGAAAACGTATCAATTTACTTCTACACATCGGAAAATTGATCGCAGCTTTTTCTTCCAAATGAACACAACTGGTCCAAAATCCAACAAGCATGGATTCAGTATACTTTTAAAAGGAAAAGCAAGAAGTTTTATTGATGACAAAATATGACAAGAAAATATAAGGCTATCTATGACAGAACATGTATGCACATTCTAGTTATGTGTTGACTAGATCTTTATATCAAACTATGTTAGTCTGTTGTGTTACGCATATCCCTCGTTAATTTAAAGTGAAAATCTAATGGAAGGGGATGGAAACCAAAGAGAAGATATAAGCATATGCCGGATATAATTGCCATGCCATGCAAGGCGTCGTTAATAACATGGCTTTACCTGAATCAGCCTTGGTTTGTTACCCTCGAACATAGTCTGAAAATCCTTGGAGGTCATGACTGTACCATCATGGTCTTCAGTTTCTAATAAAAAGAAAATACTATCCTTTAACAAATGTTATAAGAACAAAAAAAAAATGTTATGTAACTGAAATTTTAACATGATTAAGAGGTTCAGTTCCAACCAGAAGCAACAGACTCTAGCAAAGGAAGGTCTATATTTGAAAAGCTTTCTCCTTTATATCGCACTGTTGTAAGGCTTGGAATGGGAGTAAGAACTCACTATTTGCTCATCAATGCCAAATATGTCATAGTTTCTTTTCCACACAGGATTTGTCAGCAACTCATAAGCATACTCAATCTGCACTTACATCCCAACGCCATACTTAGATCAATAGTATCAACGAAATACTGACTTTGAAAGCTACACATTCTAAAAGCATTGACACAGAAGTTATCATACTACCATTTGGATCTCCTGATTCATCTGAACTTGGTTGGAGTTGGATAGTATGCTCCCCCATCTTCTGTTGCAGCTTTTCTCCAAATTCTCTGGAGTCTGGTAGCACCTCCTTCTCTGAGGACCACCAAGAAGATGCTTCATCAAACACCACATCTCGTGAAGTGTTGTTGAGAATCAATGTCAATTGTAGGTGAAGTAGGTGGATGTTGTAGGTGAAGTAAGTGTGTGGTGTAGCTTTCATTTGGTTTGCTATAAATACCCAAGTCCTCAAGCATTGTATATCATCCAAGGAGAAACAAAGCCTAGAGCTAAATAAGAAAAGCTTTGCCAATTAGTTTGTTTTGTGAGCTTTCTTTAAGAGTGTGCTCTATTTTCTTCTTCTTGGGATCATTAGAGTTATCTTGGATACTCTTCTTATTCAACAATTGGTATCAGAGCCAAGTCGGTCAGGGATCGTTCTTGGTAGAGCATTGGTTGTAAAGTCTCTTGAAATTCCGAGTATGCTCTGTGGTTGCAGTTTTGACTGATCTTCCACATTAGAAAAAATTTCTTGAGATTATTGCTGGGGTTATCACAAACCTTGAGAGGGAGCTTCTTTGTGTCGAGAGTAGTGTATTACTCTGCACGGTAGTCACTCAAGCTTGTTCGGTGTAGTCAAAGTCTTGCCGATACGATGGGTGATCTTCAAGTTGTTGGAGGAATCAAGAAGCTCAACAACCAAAACTATAACACGTGGGCAACGTGTATAGAGTCTTACCTTCAAGGTTAAGACTTGTGGGAGGTTGTCGGTGGTAGTGAAGTTACACAACCGGCAGAGGAAGATGCTAACGGCGTCTTGCGGAAGTGGAAAATTAAAGCAGGCAAATCAATGTTTGCCTTAAAGACCACAATAGAAGAAGAAATGTTGGAGCACATTCGGGATGCTAAAACGCCAAAGGAAGCATGGGACACTTTTGTTACACTCTTTTCGAAGAGGAACGATACAAAATTGCAACTTCTCGAGAATGAGCTGCTATCGATGGTACAACGCGACATGACGATTGCCCAGTATTTTCACAAGGTGAAGTCGATATGCCGCGAAATTTCAGAATTAGATCCAACAGCTCCTATTGGGGAAACCAGGATGAAGAGAATAATTATCCATGGTTTAAGACCCGAATATCGAGGGTTCATTGCCGCTATACAAGGATGGCCGACACAACCATCACTTGTTAAGTTCGAGAATTTGCTTGCCGATCAAGAAGCTTTGGCAAAGCAAATGGGAGGGGTTTCGTTAAAAGGTGAGGAGGAAGCACTCTACACCACAAGTAAAGTCAGCTTTAAGCAGCGTGCTGGTGGTGGATCTAAAAGAAATGGTGACAAGGAAAAAGGTCATCAAGGAGGAGGGAGTTCTCGGCCAGGGGGAGTTCCGAAGTATCACGGCAACCGTGGTCAGTCCCAGAATAATAAAAGACTTGAGGGCAAGTGTTACAATTGTGGAAAGAATGGCCACATGGCGAAGGATTGCTGGTTCAAAAGGCCTGCAGAAAGTAACGTCGCCAACTTAGAGAAGAAAAGTGAAGATGATTGGGACGTCATTGCGTCTCTAGCCCTGGAGGAAGAATGGGATGCAGAAGCATCATCTTGCTGGTGCTCAGAAAATGAGGCGTTGCCCGACCCAAAAGATTTAGAAGATACATTGCAAGGGAAACTGGGAGACCAAGCTGCCCAAATCCAATCAAGTCCAGATGAGCCTGAAGATTTGCTTGCTGGAGACGATGTCGAGCAAGAAGTACCTAAGAGTCCTTGGCAAACTGGCGTGTATCAACAACCAAACGAAGAAGGTGGGCCGAGTGAAACGGAAGAATCAACTCCACAATCTCAACTCCGAAGGTCAACAGAACACGAAGGCCAAATCCCAAATACGCCAATGCAGCCATAATTGAAGAAACAACTGCAACAGAACCTGAGACGTTCGAAGAAGCATCGCAGAGTTCTGAATGGATGACAGCTATGAAAGAAGAGCTTGATGCACTTCAGCAAAATCAAACTTGGGATCTCGTGCCAAAGTCAAGAGATGTGAAACCCATATCCTGCAAGTGGGTTTACAAGATAAAGCGTCGTCCAGATGGGTCAATCGAGAGGTACAAGGCACGATTGGTAGCTCGTGGTTTCTCTCAAAAGTACGGACTAGACTATGATGAAACGTTTAGTCCAGCGGCGAAGCTTACAACAGTACGAGTCTTACTTGCACTTGCAGCCAACAAAGACTGGAATCTGTGGCAGATGGATGTGAAGAATGTTTTCTTCATGGAGAGCTGGATCGGGAGATCTACATGATCCAACCAATGGGATTTCAGAACCAAGATCATCCTGAATATGTGTGTAAACTGCGGAAAGCACTCTACGGATTGAAACAAGCACCCAGGGCGTGGTATGGTAAGATTGCTGAATTTCTAACACAAAGTGGTTATTCAGTAACACCTGCAGATTCCAGCTTGTTTGTCAAAACCAATGAAGGAAAGCTAGCTATCGTGCTAGTGTATGTGGATGACTTGATCATAACTGGTGATGATGAGGCAGAAATTCTTCAGACGAAGGAGAATTTATCAGTCCGTTTCCAGATGAAGGAACTTGGTCAACTCAAGCATTTCCTTGGTCTAGAGGTTGATCGCACACAAGAAGGAATATTTCTCTGTCAACAGAAGTATTCCAAAGATTTATTGAAGAGGTTCGGAATGCTCGAATGCAAGCTGATCTCTATGCCGATGAAGCCAAATGTCAAAATGAGTGCACATGAAGGAAAAGATTTGGAAGATACGACGACGTATCGACAATTGGTAGGTAGTCTGATCTACTTAACCTTGACTCGACCTGACATTTCTTATGCAGTTGGTGTGATGAGTCGGTACATGCAAAATCCAAAGAAGCCTCACTTGGAAGCAGTTCGAGGAATACTGAGATATGTGAAGAGTACAATTGACTGTGGTCTTTTGTACAAGAAAGGTGAAGACTGCAAGTTAGTTGGTTACTGTGATGCTGACTATGCGGGAGATCATGACACCAGGAGATCAACAACTGGGTATGTGTTTAAGCTTGGTTCTGGAACCATCTCTTGGTGTAGCAAGAGACAGCCAACGGTATCTTTGTCAACCACAGAAGCAGAGTATAGAGCAGCAGCAATGGCAGCTCAAGAGAATGCATGGCTGGTACAGTTGATGAGTGATCTACATCAACCAGTAGATTATCCAGTACCATTGTACTGTGATAACCAATCGGCAATTCGCTTGGCGGAAAATCCAGTCTTTCATGCAAGAACTAAACATGTGGAAGTGCATTACCACTTTATCAGAGAAAAGGTTCTACAAGAAGAGATTGAGATGAGACAGGTCAAGACGAATGATCAAGTTGCGGACTTGTTCACAAAAAGTTTAAGTACAGGCAAGCTCGAAAATTTTCGTTGTCTGCTCAGCACAGTGCAAAGAATGAGAGCTGACATTGAGGGGGAGTGTTGAGAATCAATGTCAATTGTAGGTGAAGTAGGTGGATGTTGTAGGTGAAGTAAGTGTGTGGTGTAGCTTTCATTTGGTTTGCTATAAATACTCAAGTCCTCAAGCATTGTATATCATCCAAGGAGAAACAAAGCCTAGAGCTAAATAAGAAAAGCTTTGCTAATTAGTTTGTTTTGTGAGCTTTCTTTAAGAGTGTGCTCTATTTTCTTCTTCTTGGGATCATTAGAGTTATCTTGGATACTCTTCTTATTCAACATATCGCACTGTTGTAAGGCTTGGAATGGGAGTAAGAACTCACTATTTGCTCATCAATGCCAAATATGTCATAGTTTCTTTTCCACACAGGATTTGTCAGCAACTCATAAGCATACTCAATCTGCACTTACATCCCAACGCCATACTTAGATCAATAGTATCAACGAAATACTGACTTTGAAAGCTACACATTCTAAAAGCATTGACACAGAAGTTATCATACTACTTATATTCGAAAATAGTGAACAAAAAACACATGCTTTGAAAAGAAAAAAAATGTGCTTTTCCGTGCCATCAGTTCCTTATAATTGTATTCTATATACATAACGACCATTTTCGCGTAATGTATTCAAAATGTTAGTAATAAGAACTGCCCAATTCAATCTATTTCCTCTCATTTCTTTGGTAAAGCCGTATAATGTTATCATCTGATCGCATATTTGACAAATCAGGCTACATTAAGTTTTCCATCTACGTGGAACAATAAAACTCCGTCCCGCGGAGAACCCACAGAATTCGCTGACCTTGATAAAATCGGAAGTATCCAAAGCCTGCCCGTCTGAACTCCTGAAAAAGCATGAAAATTTGAAGCATTACAGAGTGTGCTTTTTAAAACTTTGACACACAGAGCAGCCTTCTTCTTCCGGAAACTATCAAAAGATTCAAAACTAACCAAATTGCGCAATTCCAATCATTAAAACGACATACCAGACTGAAGAAATATTGTCGTACGCCTCTTTTCACTTCTTCAATGGAGCTATAGCTCCTTATACCAAGAACTGCAACAATTCAGTCAGTCAACAAAGCAACAGTTCAAAATCCACATTCATACATATATGTGTGTATATACACAGAGAGAGAGAGAGAGAGAGAGAGAGAGAGAGAGAGAGAGAGAGAGGTACTGTCGTAGTGAGAGGGAGGAAAGGATTTGGGAACAACGAAGAGCTGGAAGAACATGGCGGCAACGAAGAGAATCAGAGGCAAGGAGTAGGCTTTGATCACAGACCGTCGACGATCCTCTCGTGGCGTCCGAAGACGCAGGTTTTGCCATGGTGCTCAACCGCACCGGATAATTTCTCGTCCGCGTTGCAGAGAAGAGAGTGACGACGAGACTGCCGTCTGCGAAAATATTTTGGCGCCATCAAAACGCGCGCGCATTGGTGAAGAGCGATCGGGTTAAGGAAACTTGCACGTGTGCGTTTGGAACGTTTGTAATAGGAATTGGATCCCCTCCGGACAGACAAGAGCCTAAGGATGAACTAATCTGGGCCGCACAAATTGAATCCAACGGTCTCTATTGACTCATTTTTTTGGCCCACCACACACAAATCAACAACTTTAATTTCTTTTACACATCAATTAGCAACCTATATAGATTGATCTTTAAACTCCGAACACTAAGGTCTGGAGTGGATCTAATTCCTTTCTAATACATTTTGGGCTTGAAACCAAACCATTTGGGCATATGTATGTTCTTTTCTGAGTTGGACCTTTATTAGTTACGGCTTGTTAGGAATTGCTGAAATTTTTTTAAGAACAGATTTTTTTTTTTTTTAAAATTGCACTATTTTTTTTTGGGAAATACGAAAGAAGTTTTTATTTATTTATTTATTTTTTTAATTTATGAATTATGGGTTCAAAATAGCAAAAAGCAAAAGAAACTCTACCCGTGCTTCACAAAAGAGCCTTTTTTACATAAGAGGCGGATGAACAATATCATATGATGAAACTTTCATATTAACAATCCTACCCCGTCTAATGTTGCGTCGTTCATAACTATAATGCAGTTTCAACTCTTCGTCTCTCTCATCGACATAACTATAATCCTAATATCCTAACCCGAAATCTTTCGCCTTTCTCTATATTTGTGAATGGCCAAAGTATTCCTAGGTAACGTGCCTTTCCTTGCTGATTGTGAACACTTATTTTGTTCACTGCTTGGTTAAGTATAAGTTGCATATTTGAAATGTTTTTCCACCTTTAATTATCTTGTGCAAGTTCTGTTTGGATATATGTTACAGTCATAGATTTTTATATCGATCAAGCATGAGGAAAAACTTTATGTATCTCAAAAGATTAAAGAGTCGGACAACAACCTCAAGGAACGAATGAAAAAGTTTAAGCATCGGCGTCGACATTGATGTATCCAATTGAAGGACAATTGAAAGAGAAATTATGACTAACTAATTAATTTTACACATCACAAATGGCAATAGGCCGACACACTTTTGGATACTGGCCTATGGTATTGTATTTTTGGTGTTGAACCCTACGTACGGCTATTTACATGAAGATATATAACGTATGTACCTTATCAATGTGGAGGCTTCAATGTTGAAGCTTATGAAGGCCAAGGCAAAACTTAACTAAACAAATAAAGCAGTTCACCATCTTTGTGCATGCATGGGGGACATATATACATAATGTTGAATAAATAATCAACGACGTACTCAGCTCAAATGTATGCATGCATGGTCCATATGTATCTGGGACGAAAGACAACATTAATGCTTGAAAATATCCACAAATGTGATGTGATATGTCGATCGAAATCCCACGAGCAATATTCTATAAAGATATATGATTTCAGTTCAGCTATTTTACATAGCCTAAATTTGTTTATGAATTCTAGTATATATAGGCCAATTCATATATAGCTAACGGTCTACAAATACATATAGATGATATGACCAAGTTTTGTCACGTCGCCATATTAATGTGCTGGGGTTGCCTTTGCTTGGCTTCTACGATAGACAAATGGATAGCATGTATTTTTGAAATTTTACGGTTGGATATGCTGGCTTAAGATTATAATGAAACTTCACAGATGTTTGAACCACTTAAAATATATTATATTGCAGACATCGAAATTTTAGTGAAATAAATGTTCACCAATAAATTAAATTTTGACTCACTACGGCTTATGTTGTGCACATCTTAGGTCTTGCCAAATGGCACGCATTGCATGTGACTCATCAAAGGCGAACGAGTCATCAAGAGTGACATATGTCGACATTTGAGACCTCTGTCAAACAAATCAAATCAAGTAAAAAAAAAAAAAAAGAGCAAATTAACCCTACTTGATCAAATCCCTCAATTATGGTTTAATTTCCTAAGCTACTAATTCTGATTTTAATGACTAAAGTAAATGAATTAGTCTAAATTAAAGATGCTGGTTTAATTAAGAGCTAAATTAAATAATTAGCTCAATGTAAATCAAATCAGAAAATCAATCCCGCAAATTATGGGATTCGGATTGGGGATTCTAAACTAACACTTAATTGCTTGCCTATAAACATTGGGCTCATTTTCAAGAAAGAGGAGATGGGAGAGAAGCAAAGGAAGTTCAAGCCTTTGGAGAAACCATAAAGCTTTTTGGCTAAACTAAACACCGGTGTTCTTCATCAAGCTAGCGAAGAATCAACAAACACAACAAATACATGTGCGAATTCAACCACACTAAAATCGAAGATGGTCCCGTTTCGTTCAAAATCAAGCCCTGACGACCCTTGAAGAAACCTCAAGTCCAATTCAAGATCAAGTGTGCATCACCCTTGAATCAGCACAAATACTGGAGATCGAATCAGAAGAATATTCTTGTAAAAGAATACCCATTGAGATTGTAACCCTAATTTCATTATGTTATTCTGATATTCGTTGTAGAAATTTTCGTGTTACGTATATATTATATGTTGATGTACAATACAACTCTAGCTTCTAAACGAAGAGAAGAAAATAATTATGGAATTCATAAATTTTTTGAAAAAATCAAGGGAATGTTTGAAAATGCTTGTAACAAAAGCCAAAAGAACTAACGAAAAGCATAATATAGCAGTGTTTACCCATAAATAGTCCAAAATTCTTATTTTCAGAGAAGCATCCAAACAAAGTATTTTGTTATATATTTCTTTTCATGTTCCTTTTCCATTCCCCTTTTTTTTCTTGGCAGTAAGAGGCTGGTCAATAATATTAGTTAAACTAGAGTAGAAGAGACACATCAATTATAAAAGTGGTGATCAATATTATTACATCATTAATTGGATGACCTACAAATCCTCCAAAAAGTACTTATAATATTACTTCTTAAACCCTAATAAAACCATCGCTTACCTTAGCAGCTAGTTTTTATTATTTCATGCAGATGGTACTGCGCGTGGAGAATTATTCCATCAGAAGTCCCGTCAAGTTTGTTAATTAACCCCTCGTCTGATGAGAAAACTACATCGTAGAATTTGATACTGCGTGACAAGCTGAGTGACAAGTCCCCGTCAAGTTATAATCTGACTAGTGTTCGTTCACGTCATAAAGTCCACCATTGATTGTTACATTAATTTTCCTAAACTAGTCCAAGCATCTTCGGATTCAAAACCGATATTGTGATGGAGTACCGCCAATAATTCACTGCATTCGTTACCACAATATTGACCGAAAAGTTCATTGATATTCATCGATCCAGTGGCTGCTGATGGCGCCGTTGCTTCATCAAATCCCATCAGGCTTGATAATTGTTGATCAGATATTGGAACCTGAAAATTAGGACCACAATCTTGGCCGTTCATATTAAGACCATGGTCATGAACATGATGATGATCCAGGCCGTTTATATCATTGGTTAGGGCAGCGGATCTTGACGATGACTTTGACATGGATATTAGGCTTTCCCATGCGGATGCTTCTAGCATGTCAAGGCACTGTGGAACTATTGGTGGAGCAAGCTGATGATAATCATCGAAAAGCGACACCGCCGGCGCAGATTCAGGCATACGTAGGTAGGATTCTTTGACGAACCTGGCTTCGGCTTGAAGCCTGGCACTTTCCCACTGAGCAATGTGGCTGAGATTTGACAACATTTTTGGGTCGCCATTTGCAGAGGCAAGAATGGCAGCCTTGGACTTGTGGGTTACAGGGTCAAATCCCATCTTGGCCAACCTTTTCTTCAGATGTGCGTTCCAGTAGTTCTTGATCTCGTTGTCTGTTCTCTTTGGTAAGTGTGCAGCTATGGCCGACCACCTACAGATTACACATCGATATTTATGTAGTTACCATTAGCTCACATGGAAGTATAATAGTATAAGAGTGAAATTATTCGAACATATAAAACTGACATACTTGCTCACACTCTCTAATACAATAGAAACACCTCACATACAATGAAAAGACTTACTTCCACTGGAGAACGCGGTTTTGTGTGTTTTAATGATATCACGATAGTCAAATGACTAAAACAAAAACAAAACTAACAAATTAAGTACTACAACAACATGCATGCATTCCCTAAATATTAGTGATGTCTTTTAATTACCTGTTGCCAAGAAGTGCATGGAGTTGAATGATGGTTTGGTCTTCGTGCAAACTGAAATTTCCCCTCTTAATATCAGGTCTGAGGTAGTTTCTCCACCTTAGCCTACAGCTCTTCCCGCATCTTTTTAGACCTGTATGCATATAAACAGAAGGCCAAGTTAATTAGGGTTGGTTATAATCAGCATATTAATTAACTACATGAAAGAAATGGAAGATAGCAAATTAGAACTTAACCCTTTACAGACTGTACAAACACAATAACCACAATCCCTAAACCCAACCCATAAGAACGTACCAGCTTTCTGGGGCAAGGAACTCCAGCTTCGATGGCCGTGTAGTTGAATGTAAGCTAAAAGCCTTTTGTCCTCTTCAGGAGTCCATGGACCTCTCTTTATACCTGACTCCGGTGCATAGCCACTAGACTTTCCCATCTCTCTAGCTTGACGGATTAAGTATTTATATCTTGGTGGAAATGGCGATGCTAATTAAAACAGAAAGGCAATGGGTGCCTAGTTAGCTAGCTGAGTTCTAATTATTACTTAAGTTGTTTGGACTTAAAAAGTGAAGGCATGCGCCTTAATGCCTCTAATGACAAGATCGATGAGGAGTAGTACGTAGCTAGAGACTAGAGTGGTAGCAGCCAGCAACTAGATTTCCTTTTCTGTAAGATTTTGTGTTGGGATTTTTGCTACGACCTAGAACCCTCACATTGCGTTACTATTTATATCGGGCACAAATGGATTTTTATTAATTTTTTTATTAACTTTTTAGACAAAATGGTCTCTGAAATTTGTATAACTCCTCATTTTGGTCCATGAGATTTGAAATCAATAGAAGTAGTCTCTGAGTTTATCCACCATCAATTATTTTGGTCATTCCATGAAAATTTTTCATTAAATAAGGCTAAAATGACAAAAATATTCTTAATTTTTGTCAAATTATTTGGTCAAATTGAGGGTATTTTTGTCATTTTGTTCCTTATTTAACATAACTTTTCATGGAATGACCAAAATAATTGATGGTGGACAAACTCATGGACTACTTTTATTGATTTCAAATCTCAAAGACCAAAATGATGAGTTATGCAAATCTCAGGAACCATTTTGGCTAAAAAAACATTTTTTTTATTTAACGCCCACGTGATGTTCATGATCTATTTGGATTGCTATATTTACCATGCAGAGTTAGAGCCGTTATGATTGTTTATGAGCATTATACACATGCAGTTCAAGAAGTAAAAATTTGTGTCCCGCTTCCAGCTAGACATCATATCAGACCGTTTATT
This sequence comes from Pyrus communis, assembly GCF_041283825.1. NCBI lineage: Eukaryota > Viridiplantae > Streptophyta > Magnoliopsida > Rosales > Rosaceae > Pyrus > Pyrus communis. Next base: position 2,786,414 of record NC_142578.1, read on the forward strand.
ACCCTTGAAGTTTCTTTTCCCATATTTTCAGGGGTTAAAGTTTATATATATATATATATATTATCAGCTAAACAAGGGATCACCAATTACATCATGTCAAACCAAAACCCAATTGGTGTTCCTCAAACAAAAATATTATTGCATGGATATATTAATTAGGTTTACAGTAATATTGTAAGAAACTAAGAACAACGTACTAATTGAGAAAATAAACCCTAAATCCCATAGCCAAGTTATAAAACAATGCCTTGTCATTTATGATGATCCAAAGTTTGATATCAGCCTTTTGGCTAATGATATATAGTGAATTGAATGTGCAATGAGTTTAATTAGGTTTACAGTAATATTATTCTTGTTTGGGTTTTTATCACACCTCTGAAATTGATTTAAATTCTTATTATTTTATTTTTTTGAATTTCAAAATCGATGAATTTTGTCCTTGAAATTGATTACCACACATTAATTTGGCCATTCTCTTAAAATTAGTGCGTTGATATAGTGGATAATACTAGGTAAACTAAATTTATAGACTAAATTTACAATATAAATAATGTGTCACCAATAAGAAATAAGTATGTTAATCAACACTTAAGTAATAATCTAATCATCAACTTCCATGTCATTTAGTTTACAAAGTTTAGTCTTCTTAGCATTACCCCTGAAATGGCATACATGTTGAGTTTGGATCGGGTCATATTACCTAATAATATTAACGGATCGAGTTCGGGTCGGGTTATATTACTTGTTTACTTTAATGGATGTTAAACAACACGACATGTTAAGATATCGAATATGTCACAAAAATGACATGATCACAGAAAACACGACACGAATGTTAAGTCTACAACCAAACCTCCAACACACACCACCGTCGCAGAAAAACTGGGTGATCAAGCGGAGGAAGAAGAAGAAGAAGATGGCGACGATGAAGATGATGGTTCGGGTTTGGGCGGGGGCTGATTGGCTTCGGCGGGGCTTCACCTGCCACTCTCTTCCCGTTGTTCCTCGACTATGAGGGAGATAAAGAGAGAGAGAGGAATTGGTACTACCGGATTTGAAAGGGAGTGGCGGTGGTGTTTGTTGCCGGGGAGGTTTCTAGGGCAAGCGATCAAACCCTAATTCTTTGCGGTTCTATTTAATTTGGTGGTCCTAATTACTCCTTTATTTTATATTTTCAGGTGAAATTACTGAAATTAAATTAAAAAATTAGAATTAGATGCCTCATTTTAGACTTTTGTAGACTAAACATTTATGCTTTTTGATTTTTTGATTAAGTTTTTGAAACATTTAATTAAGATATTTAGACTTGAACTACTTCAGATTAATTGAAATTAATTACATTGAAATATCTGTTATATATTTTAAATAATTTCAACTATATTTAAGTCTAAAAATTTGAAATTTTCAAATCTAAATGTACACCCACGCCAAATGGAAACGTACCAACATTAAATGAAAACGTACAATGTCAAACGAAAACGTAGCAACCCCGAATTAAAACGTACCCAATTATAAACTATATTAAAATGAATATTCATCTTTTTGGAATGTTTAAAAATGTGTTTGATTCATACACAATGCTCTAGATAGTCTTGTTTTTTGGTAGATAAGTCTATAGAACAACTTTTAGTTGATCGGAGATAAATCCTTATTATTGTAGATAATGCTAAATAATAACGATAAATCATATAATTTTGAATTAACAAAAAGTCCATTGTTTGTTGATTAATGACTCTTTCTATAAAAAAAAATAATTAATTAAAGTAATTTAAACTTTACATTGTTAACGACCCTTTCTATATAAAAAATAATAATTAAAGCAATTCCTTGTTATTAGGACAAAAAGTAATAAAACTTATGTTTTGAACACAAACGTACCAAAAATTCAAATGTACCAAGAAGCGAACTAGACAAAAAATTCAAATGTACCAAGTAACTAAATGCATCATTATAATCAAACGTAATGATATAACCAAACGTACCTAAAAACGGGTTTTGTTACATTCTATTTAATTCACTAAAATAAATATTTTAATAAAAAATAAAAAAAATCTTAAATCATCATAATAAGATATGCATAAAAATAGGAGGAAAAAAAGGAATGCTAACGTGAATAAACTTCTAATGAAATAAAATTAAAGTACCAAAATTATAAGGAAAATATTTAATCTATGATATTCTAAAACGAGACGTCTACGTCAAAACGTCATATGAAATGTAAAAACACGTGCTGGTAGAACTTCTTTTACAGTAACGATTTTAATGGCACTTACTCACCTGCCACTCAGTTAATGTACACATGATTTTATTAGGTCCGAAACTGACAACCTTTATATTGAGGGGGGAACCAAATGTTTTAAACGGCTAAATTTTCAAATTAAATTATGTAATTATAGATGATTCAATTGTTAATTAAGTATCGATTAACGTGTTTATTTTTTATTGGTTACATATCATTTGATTTGCCAATTGGTTTAAAATTTTGGTTTCCTTAGCATTATTTATTTATTTTTTATTTTTTTTTTGTCAAAAGCATTATCTTAATATTAAATCGTTTATTTTCTTTACTATTACTTACCACTTATGATCTATACTTTTGGATCCGATATAAGCGGTATTATATATGTTCAAATGTGTAACCCTAATTGTCAACAGACTCGGCCGTCTATTGATATCACTCTTCTCAATATTAGTGGGAATCTCGATTAAGATCGGAGCGCCCATGCATGTTCTTGTGATTAAATATAAGAGTTCTCTAGTAATCCTTCTTGTGTAACAAGTGATCAACTGCTAATATCCTCAATAAATAGTGAATCAAGAAATCATATGATTAGGAAGTCTTTTATGTTCTTCATTAATTTTATAATTTGAACATCATATTGGGAACCAGAGGAAACTATAATCTCTACACGAAGGAGTAGTAATGGCTTTAGCTGCAACATAAAGGGGGGATTTGTGACAAATAGATGTGAAACATGATTTCTTTCATAGAGAGCTTTATAATGCTAGAATGGTACACGAGTTTGTTAATGTCATATATCGCATGATTAAAATAGTCTTGCAATCATGCAATTAGCTTCATATATATTATCAACTAGGAATACACCATGCACAGTCGTCTAGGATTTAACGAGAAAAAACTCACCGATGATAAAATCTTCGAGCACTTTGTCTGGCAAAAATCAATCTACTCTAAGTCAAACAAATACAAAAGGGACTTGAGTACTTGACAAAAACTCAACTTATTACACATGCATACTAGAAGGCAGCTTTTTCCTCAATGCCCTGGTTAGTTGAGTACTCAACAAATTTGCTTTCTTTGCACGAAAGTGGCACGACACTGATTGCAATCGTCAATCACTCAAACATAAACTTTGCACATGATACTTCTTTATTAACACACATATGAGATATATACCCTCTCTTGGTTTAAACAAGAGTGTCGAATGACAAATTTATAGGGTATTCACCCTCTCTTGGTTTAACGGTTTCTCATCTGAACCTAGTGTCTTTGTTAAACAACATGTTGCTGATGTGCTTATATTGTTATTATATGTCATGACATTATATTAATAGGATCTTCTAAGTCCTTGGTTCAAAGCGTAATTGATGAATTGGGAATTGTTTTTTATATGAAAGACATGGCAAGACAATATTTTCCTAAGAAATTGAGGTTTCTTATGCATCAAACGTGGACATTTTCCTTAATCAAGGTAATTAAGCATGTTAAGGATTTGCTTTCCAAAGCTTGCATGCATATGTAATACACCTCATGTAATTTCTTAAAAATGGAATTCTTTTACCTAGTTCTACACTTCGTAGGATCTTCGTGGGAAAACTTAATCACCTTCATCAGATCAGACACACCGTATTCTATAACAACTTATGTGTGTCAATAAATTTTCTGTCAATTTACAGATGTTGCACAACCTTTATGTGTTCTTATCTAAACCACCTTCATACTGATTTTCATTTTGTTCGTGATTCGTGAAAGGGTTCAAAATATGGATGTCCTTGCTTAATATGAGCATATTGATCAATATCAGACTTATTTTTCATAAAAAGGTCACAGTAGTTATTTTTCTTAAGATTGAAGGGGGTGCTAGTTGTAATGTAATTTTTAAATGTTAACGAGAGTATAAAAATATTCATTAAAGATTTAGTTATGCTTTTTATAAAAGTAACGTTTAAAAGCAACCTACATGCTTTTAAAAAATGTTGGAAGCTATTGCTTTAAAAATAAGCATGTTATTTTATTTTTACTAAACTTTTTTTTATTTTTTATGTATAATGTTAAGGAGATCAAATTTTTTAAATCAAATTGTAAACTAAATGATATGTCACCAATAAGAAATAAGCACGTTAATCGACACTTAATTAATAATCCAATCATCTACAACCACATCATTTGGTTTGCAAATTTAGTTTAAAAAATTTGGCTTCTCTAGCATTAGTCTTTTTTTTTTTTTTTTTTTTTTTTTTTTTTGGCTTAACATTAAATGTGGCAGTTTTTGGTGAAATAAAAATTACCAAATAGGGTCACCTAATTTGTTAGGAAATATTTTTGCTCGCCACCCTAAACTTTGGTGTATGCTCATCATACGTCTAATAATCTGCCACGTACCAAACCTTGGTTTTTTTTTTTTTTTTTCAAAACTGAAAAAGTAACATTTAATGTGGAGGTTAACTAGAATTAGGTTAAAGAACACATAACAAATGGTTAGGTGTATGATGAGCATACATCATAGTTATGTGGTGAACAAAAAGGCACCTGTTTGCCAAAAAAAAAACGAAAAAAAAATAAAAATGCACCCCATTTGTTGGAGGTAGATTGTTTGCCCTCCTGTTTGGATGCCCTTCCCATCCCTTTTTATTTATGCGGTCACGGTTAAGGCATGTCAACATTTTATATTTTTATTATTTTTTGTCTTATTATCTCTATAAAAATTAATATAAAATGTTAACATGATTTAACCGTGATCGCATAAAATAGGAGGGGATAAAAAGGGTATCACAGGAGGGCAGACAATCTGCCTTCCCATTTGTTAGGTATTTGTTTGTACGGAATTCAGTTCTTAATCAGTGGATTTATGGCAAAGGACAGCAATAGTAAATGGGGGCGCAATCCAAGATCAATTTAATGGAGAAATGTCCCACAGCACGGATCCTTATTTCCCTTCATAAATTATTTGCCGACTCCCATAAAACTAATTAGAGAAATGCTAAATTAATGAATTTTCTTAAAAGTAAAATTCTTTATAAATTCTCTGCTGACTTCATTTTTTTTTTTTTGTACAATGTTTTATAATATTGACATGAAAATAGACGTTAAACAGTGAGATAACAAAGAGTTCATGGAAAATTCCTCTTTTGAGAGAATCTTTTGAGCATTTCTCAACTAATTAATAAAAAGGTTTAGTAAACTTTCGATGCAGAACAATTTTTCATATTCTCATACGCTTTTTACATGTTGTGGATTTTTAACCTAATACTTGTTTAATACAAATTAGGTGACATAAAATATGTACGGCCGTTGAACTCAACGTATAAGTTAATATGCTATGATATCATGAATTCAGGACTGTAATGTTTACGTCTAATGAGGTGCAAATGCAACTCGAGTAGATTTGGTTTGGTTCTTAGGGTCGAACCAAACATAATTATTTGTATTATATTAAATTTGATTAGTTACACTATCTTACCTGAACCAATCTGTAAACGACTGTACTCTGATGAAGAAGAACTGTTTGGTACCGTTATACAGCTAGATTAAGCTAATTAACTAGCTGCATAGATGGATGAGGACTTCTAACAAGTTTAAAACTATTCAAGTAAAATTTTGGAAACTTACAAAGTAACTTTCAGGTTTTGATTTTTTATTTTAACAACTGAAAGCAATCATTACACAAAAACTGATAACTAACAACATAATGGTAAACAAAACAACCATAAATTGATGACCACCACATGATAGTTTTTTGTGTCCCCAACATCGTATTAAAGAATAATTTTAGGGAGATTAAATTTCTAAATTAAAATTTGTAAACTAAATAATGTGGTTGTTGATGATTGAATAATTACTTAAGCGTTGATTAACATGCTTATTACCTATTGGTGACACATTATTTAGTTTGTAAATTTGATTTAAAAATTTAGTCTCTATAACATTACCCATTAATTAAAAAGAAAAACTAATGAAAAAGGCTCGAAAATTTTGAGTTTTAACGATAAGGACAAAATAAAGGGTAAAGTGAATAGTACCATGATTGACTTTTTAGTGTAAAAATATGGTTTTTCGTTACAATGAACAGTACCGGAAGCTTTTCGTTAAAGTTCCCTAATTAAAAATCTAGCTAACGTATTTATGAAGAGAAGTTATTGTCAACTTAAAAGAAGCTTGCATTCTGAACGGCTTGGCCAAATTTGCATGTTTTTGTACGCATCGTCTTTATTTATAGTACAATTGTGTTGTTACGACTCATCAAACGTACGTGGACACCACATTTCCACTTTGGTTTGACGGAGGAGAGACTAGTAATAGTACAACAATAGCTGAAGTGTTACCGTAATCTGCGACTGTGATGATGAATTCCTCAACCACTTTGGGTGATAACTCGTAACAGAGAAATACTAATCATTAGGGTTTGCAAATGATGCGAAATAAGTGGGGTAAGGGATGAGGAAATTCTAGTAATGTACCATACACTGAAGTACTGGCTAATTAGGCTAGCACGCAGACACAGCACCATCTATGTCGTGATTCATTAGACTACTCAGACCTCCACGTATTCAGTGCGAAAGAAACTCTTCTGTCTCAACAGTGAAACAGGGAAGATCAGAGCAGACTATCACAATCTAGCTGCTGTGGAGGGACAATAATTGTCTGCTCTTCCACTTTCGATGTCCTCCTGTGTCTTTTTGTTTGTGTGGTCACGGTTAAGCCACGTTAATATTTTATATTATTATTTATTTTTGTCTTATTATATCTATAAAAAAAATTATAAAATATTGACGTGACTTAACCGTGACCACACAAAATAGAAATGTACGGTAAGATACCGAAAGTAGAAGGACAGAAATTCTTGTCCGCTGTGGAGTGCTTTCAAATTTTTAACAGGCCAGTAGCATAGTTACGTACCTGAATAATCCTGAGATCAAAATTATTTTATTACTGTACGAGGGCATTTTGCATGCATTGCAGAGACTCTCCATCTTATGGTACGTAAGATAAAAACATGAAGTCCTTTTTCGTATATTGTAATTCATAACACCTTTCAATTCGTACGATGAGTGCTAGACAAACTTCCAGGTTATCGAGATAACACACCCATGTTTCTCCATCTCATTATGTGACTTGACATGAAGAGAGAGATACATACAGATGAACTTATTGACTTCCGTTGCAAGAAGTTTTCTTCGTGAATGCAGTCGCATGGAAACATGTTCTGTAATCCACAACTTTAGCATTGTGATGTGCCCCATATGATAGTCTCACTCAAGACTTTCTCCGCACAAACTTGATAAGAATAGCTTTTATATTTATACTTTAAAAAAAAAAATTTAATGAAAATAGTTTGAAAACTTTAAGTTTTAACGATATGGACAAAATAAAGGGTAAAGTAAATAGTATAAGGATTGACTTTTTATTATAAAAATGTGATTTTTCGTTAAAGTAACCGAGAGCTTTTTGTTAAAATTCTTTAAAAAAAAAATTATATTATTACTATTAAAGGAAGGGGGGTGCAAAATTATTACAATAATTTAGAAAAAGACGAATTTCGAACTCAGGACGTATGAGTGGAAACTCAACACCCTATTCATTAAAATATTGAACCACATACAACTTTTATATTTATATTCATTTTATTGATCCAGTGTTGATTATGGGACTTAATAAAATGAAGACCGAATTCAATATTTTGCAAAAACTCAACAATTGCATTTTTCATAAACATGTTATACACACTTTTTATTTGTTTGCAAAATTCTACAAAAATCGTACAAAACCGATTTTCGTGCAATTAAAATACACAAAGTGAGTTATTTTATTGGAAAAATTTGAAATAGGTCCAATTTTATAAGCTACCTTTTAAAATAGATCCAATTTTTAGTGACTTTTAACTTTTGAAATATGTCTAATTTTTAGTTACTGTGGACCCATATCAAAAAACCCCTTATTTATTTATTTATACAAATGTTAAGACACTAAATTCATCTATACATAAAAATAATAACTTGGACGCAGAAAGTGAAGCAACTATTGCATTAGCCAACTTTATCAAACACAAGTCTCTAACAAAAATTCAACCATTCCGATTACGATTGCTACCACTTGCCTAAACCCTAAATATATATACACAAAACCATACATGCATGCATCACATAAAAAAACACTTGTATGGTGCGTGGGTGTCTGCGTACGTAGGCCAGTAGCCAGTTGTTAGTTGCCATCTATATACAACAATAGGCCTGTCGATATGAATATGATCTTAGATTTTCTTTACCATACACCATAAACTTTCACTGGATTAATGATGGCCTTTAAGTTCAACCATACACACCCAGATAATTGGAAATAGTTGATAAGGTTGGCCAGAAATTTTTTTTTAATTTAAAAAAAAAAACAACTGATAGTAAATCATGATTATTTATCATTTTTAATATTCGAAAAGACTTATAAAGACATACATGTATACAATTGTGCATGCAGGTCATTATTTCCATTCTTCAATGCATTTGTTAGCCTCATAAACATTGCGCAGTGACTGATTAATTCTGGGAATTGATATATATTTAATACAACATAAAGTCCCCTGCAAATTAAGCATTGGTACGGAGTATTAGTACACGGAATCAGAGCAGCTGGGAAGAAAGGCAAATGCAGCTAGCTAGCTACACCTACAACATCATTTTATTATTTAATATCATAGATACAGTGGTTGCGGTTCAGTCAAAAAGTTATAAATGGTAAATCACTTTTTTTGTTTGAAAAGATAAATTAATTAATTCGATAAAAGATTACGATCCAAAATAAAAGAAGGTAAAATAACCTAAATAGATTGGGGGAACATATACATAAAAGTTCAGTTGAATTAAATAAACTATAACAAAAACCCAAATCTCTAATTTCCGACTGGAGAAAGCAGTGTCCGCCGCCATCACCGCCACAAAAGTCTTGCCAACAACGTTCGCCGCCATCAACGCCACGAAAGTCTTGCCAGCAGCTACCGAAGCAGCAACACTAGAGAAAACAATCGAGTGATGAAAACGAACAAGACATCGCAGCACAAAAGTACCAAACCCGCAACAAGAAGCACACCACATCCAGATTTCTTCACCAAAGATGCAGAACCAAAAGATAGTCACCAAATCCAAATCTCATTCTCGAATCCCTGCAAATATATACAAACACAGTAACACATGAGTAGAAGGTAAGGCTAAGGAGGTATGTAAAATTACCCTTGTTGGATTTGGCATTAAATCAACATGCCTAAACTAAAAATGATTAGGATATCTTGGACACAAGATATTTGGATTTGTGTTTCCTAGTTGGTTTGGGATTTGGTTTTAGTATAGGATTTGGTTTCCTATATTCTAGGGACTTTGTGTAAACCTAGGACGTCTATTAGTATAAATAGATAGATGTGGGATAGAGTTTTGTGTGTAAAAGTTGTGAGAGGCATAAGTTTGTATACTTGAGAACACTTTGTGTTTGTGAGTTCTCTTGTATTTGTTGGTAATCAATAAAGCTTCCGTTGTTAGAGAGGTACTCATATATTGGAAGAACTCTGAAATCGTTGTGTTTTGTTTATTGCTTGATTGGTTTTTGGTTTACTTTATAACAAGTGGTATCAAGAACTTATGTTCTTACGTGGGTTGTGACTATCAAGCAATGACGAAGACTGGTGATTCCACCAGTAGTGATGATGTTGAAGAAAAGTCTGGCACTAGTGGAACCAAGATGACGTTTCAGAGTGCTAAGTTTGAAATTAAAAAAATTTGATGGAACGAACAACTTTGCTATTTGGTAGTGTGAGGTTCGAGATGTCTTGATACAACAAGGTTTGGTTGTTGTGTTAGGAAACATGTTGTTTTCGATAAAAAAATAAGAATGGAAAAGATTGAATGCTCATGCATGTTCTGCAATTCGGATATGCTTAGGAAAGCAACAGAAGTATGTTGTGATGAACATAACTTCTGGGAAAGAATTGTGGGCTGCATTAGAGACAAAATATATGAAGAAAAGTGCAGAGAATCGACTACATCTCAGCAGCAAGTTGTATAGGTTCCAGTACAAAGAGGGCACGAAGATGATTGGCCATCTAAAAGAGTTTAACAAGCTTTTAGCTGAACTGGCAAATATTGAAAAGATAATCATAGATGAAGACAAGGTCTTGATCCTAATGAACTCATTGCCTGAATCCTATTAGGCTTTTGTGACTACTTGGATTTATGGCAGGGAGACAAATAAGTATGATGAAATCTCAAGTGCTTTTATGAATCATGAGGTGAGACACCTTGACAGGCAAGAAAGGAATAACTCTAAAGCTTTGATGGTGAGAGGGAGATTGAAAGAAAGGAAAGGTTTGTACATGAAAAATAATAGGTCTCGTATTATAAGAGTCTCAAAGAATAGGAAGTTATTGGACAAAGATAAATGTGCTTTTTGTCATGAAAAATGACACTGGAAGAAAAACTGCCCTAAAATCAACAAAAAGACTTGAAAGAAGAATGATGATTCAGAAGAAATTATGGTTGAAGTCGAGGATGAGGAATTTGTCTATGCCCTAACTGCATCAAGCATTGTTGATTATATGAAAGAATGGGTGATCGACACAGGTTGTACTCATCACAAGACTTCTCAAAGGCATTGGTTTTCAAGCTTCAAAGTTATGAATGGAATTGTGGTTTTCAAGCTTCAAAGTTATGAATGGAATTGTGACTTCTCAAAGGCATTGCTTGATCTTGAAGAAAAATTTGATCTCACTAGGCACTCTTAAGTCACAAGGCTACAAGTTTTACTCCGATCACAACGTGCCCAAAGTTGCTAAAAAAGCACTTGTCATAATGAAATGGCCTTGGAATGGCTTACTTTATATGCTACAAGGAAAGACTTTTGGAAAATGGAGTGGCTATGGTAGCTGATGAAGTGCAAAGTGATAAAAGTGACTTGTCTGCATTATGACACATGAGGTTGGGACATGCAGGAGAAAAAGCATTGCAAAGATTGATCAAGTAAGGGTGTTTAAAATGAGCAAAAACTGGAAAGATAGAGTTCTGTGAACACTACATTATTGCCAACAAACAAAGTGAAATTTGGCTCAGCTGTTAATCAAACGAAAGGGATTTTTGGCTATGTTCACTCTGATGTTTAGAGGCCTGCAAAGAATGCTTCTTTAGGTGGAAAATGATAGTTTGTATCTTTTATTGATGATTACGCTCATAGATCATGGATATATATGATGAAACGAAAGGACGAGATTCTTGACATCTTCTTGGAATGGAAGAACATGGTGGAGAACAAGACTGGAAAGAAGATTAAGATACTGAGAAGTGACAATGGAGGGGAATATATCTCTAATCCTTTCTTCAAAGTGTATAAAAAGGAAAGGATTACTCGGTGTTTCAGTGTTAGACATACTCCAAAGCAGAATGGGATTGCAGAGAGACTAAATAGGACCTTGCTCGAGAAAGTTCATTGCATGCTATCTCAAGCTAAGCTGCCAAAGAGATTTTGGGCAAAAGCTTTGAGTTCTGTATGCCATGTGCTTAATCGACTACCATCAACAACATTGAAAGGTAGAACACCCATTGAAGTGTGGTCTGGAAAACCAACTCAGGACTACGATAAGCTACGAGTGTTTGGATGCAATGCTTACTTTCATGTGAAGGAAAATAAATTGGATCCATGAGCCAAGAAAGCTGTCTTTATGGGATTCAATATTGGTGTGAAAGCTTTAGACTTCGGTGTCCCGAGTTGAACAAGATTATAGTAAGTAGAGATGTGACATTTAATGAAAGTCACATGAAATTGAAGGAAGATGTTCAGATGGTGGAGCTTGGGGAACAAGTTGTGAATTCACAACCAAGTAAGGAAGTTGTGGAAAAAGAAAGACAAGGTGATTAACTTGAACATGAAAATAGTGATCACAAAGAAGAAACACCATCAGAAAAACTCAAGATACAAGATGATTGCATAGCCAAAATGAAGGGGAAAATAGACATATCCCTACCTACGAGATATAAATAGTGCATAGCCTGCATGATATATGCATTGCCAGTAATTAAGGCTGAAATTCCCACTAATTTTGAAGAAGCAATAAATAGTGAAGAAGAAAGTAAATGGTATGATGCAATGGACGATGAAATGCTCTCCCTTCACAAGAATAAGACTTGGGAATTGGTGAGCTGCCTAGAGGAAGGAAAACAATTGACTGCAAATGGGTTTATACAAAGAAAGATGGAGGGGATGACAAGATCTTGGTAAGATTTAAAGCTAGGCTAGTGGCTAAAAGATATGCTCAGAATGAGGGAATAGATTATAATGAGATTTTTTCTCCTGTGGTTAAGAACTCATCCATTCGAATATTGTTTGCCCTAGTTGCACAATTCAACCTTGAATTGGTACAACTAGACGTGAAGACTGCATTCCTTCATGGCAATTTGGATGAAGAGATTTATATGAGACGGCCCGAGGGGTATTAAGTGAAGGGCAAAGAAAAATTGGTTTGTAAGCTTAGAAAATCTCTTTATGGTTTGAAGCAGTCGCCCAGGCAGTGGTATTTAAGATTTGACAAGTTTATGAAAGGTCAAGACTATACAATAAGTCACTATGATCACTGTGTTTATCACAAGAAGTTGAAAGATGGTTCGTTCGTGTACTTGATAATCTATGTGGACGACATGCTCATAGCCTTAAGCAATATTTTAGAGATAGAAAAGTTAAAGGAGCAAATGAAAAGGGAGTTTGAATTGAAGGATCTTGGCTAAGCCAAGAAAATATTAGGAATGGAGATCATAAGGGATAGACAAAAAGGTTTGGTGTGTTTGCCTCAGAAGCAATATCTTAAGAAGTTTTTACAAAAGTTTGGAGTAACAAAAGACATTAAGCATGTAGGAATTCCATTAGGTGCTTACTTCAAGTTGAGCAATCAACAATGTCCCAGAATTGATGAAGAAAAGATGAAGATGGATGGTATTCCATATGCTAATTTGGTTGGAGGATTAATGTATGTATGGTATGTACTCGTCCTGATATAGCACACGTAGCTGGAATTGTTAGTAGGTTCATGCATAATCCTGGAAAAGAGCATTGGAATGCTACTAAGTGGATACTAAGGTATTTACATAGAACGAGGGACATATGTATTTGTTTCGAAAGATGTGATGAATGAATTGATAAGTTCTCAGTTGGATATGTGGACTCAAACTTTGCTGGAGACTTAGACAAGAAAAGATCGATGACTAGGTATGTGCTTACTATGGAAAATGGTTTTATATGCTGGAGATCAATGTTACAACCAACGGTGGCACTATCAACCACAGAAGCAAAATATATGGCGATCGTTGAAGCTATCAAAGAAGCAATGTGGACTCTAGGGTTGTTATGAGATTTAGGTGTAGAACAATACAAGTTGTATGTATATTGTGACAGCCAAAGTGCCATTTATTTGGCCAGATATCAGGTACATCATGCTAGGATTAAGCACATTGATGTACAATATCATTTTGTGAGAGAAGTGGTAGCTGAAGGTGAGATTCGTCTAAAAAAGTTGCTACAGAAGATAATCCAGCTGATATGTTGACAAAAGTGGTTAATGCAGCTAAGTTCGAGCACTGCTTGGATTTGGTGCAGTTGAAGCAAGTTTGATTTTGCAATATGGTGGAGCAACGAAAGTTGTTGGATGCCTCGTTATGGATTTCATGCCAAGGTGGAGATTGTTGGATTTGACATTAAATCAACATGCCTAAATTAAAAAGGATTAGGATATCTTGGACGTAAGATATTTAGATTTGTGTTTCCTAGTTGGTTTGGGATTTTGTTTTTAGTATAGGATTTAGTTTCCTATATTCTAGGAACTTTGTGTAAACCTAGGACATCTATTAATATAAATAGATGGATGTGGGATAGAGTTTTGTGTGTGAAAGTTGTGAGAGGCATAAGTTTGTATACTTGAGAACACTTTATGTTTTTGAGTTCTCTTGTATTTGTTGGTAATCAATAAAGCTTCTGTTGTTAGAGAGGTACTCTTATATTGGAGGAACTCTGAAGTCTTTGTGTTTTCTTTATTGCTTGATTGGTTTTTGGTTTAGTTTATAATAACCCTCACTTTGGCCGAAGTCGTAGTACACTTGGCCTCAATGGAAATCCGGCAAGCCATTTGAGGAGGGACAATGAGGGAGGGAAATAAATATGGTAACCATATTCGGCCCAAAGTTTGCAGATTAAAGCAAAGGATGAGGTGGGGATGGTTTATGGGGAAGGGAGGCAGAGGGGAAAAGTGAGGGGAGATAGCGTTTTGGATTTGGAAAATAACAGCCAAAGGAAATGGAGGGGTGGAGAGGAGGGGACATGAAGTCCAAAAGTGAGACAAACTCACAGGAAAATTTGAGACAAAGCTTAAGGAAACTAAGAAAAATCTCAAGGGGAAATTGAAAAAGAGAGAAGAGGATCATGATAAAAAGGGAAAGAGGAGAACAAGGAACTTGGACAAGGATAACCACCGGCACCCAAACCAAAGGCTAGGGCTGGTGGTAAATGAGTTTGCAAGGTTGGAAAACTAAAGAGAGAGTCACACGCTTTTCCTTTGCTTTTTTTATAAATGGTAAATCTTATTAACCAAAAGAATCAAGTTTAACTTGAATCAAGAATATGAGAAGACGAAGAAATGGAATGAAAAACAAAGAGAAAAGCTTAGAGAAAGAAATGTAATACTAAAGAGCAAAATATATATAAAGGGATATAATCACGGTTTGATTTTTCATTAAGTGAAGGGTCATTACTAAGGAGCAAAATATATATAAAGGGATATAATCACTTTCTTAATGATGAAGAAACCTCTCTACATATTTAACTAAATCTTATCCAACTAACCAAATCTTACAACTAAATCCAACTGTCCCTACAACCAAATCTAACTGATTTTGCTAACATGGTAAGTATATATGTAATACTGCCATGTGGCCATACTTATCTACCACCAGAGCCTTTAGGTTTAAGTCGAAGATGTGTGGATGATATGTTACAAGCCGAATTAGGGATGAAATCTATTTTGCCATGTGATAACGCGCGACCGGTTGGCCATAGATGACGACCGATACCGGTCAACTGTCATTTCTGAAGCTCTATCTGTTGTTAGATTCATCCAACGACCAGTTGCCTATGTGTGATACCACGGGTCTAGAGCCTTTATTTGTAATGACCGGTCGCTTATTGCTGGATTATCTGATGAGTTACTTGTTGCTTGTTGCTGGATTGTCTGATGAGTTACTTGTTGATTGGTCATTTGAATGTAGAAAGGGTATATAGATGCAAACTGGAGGCGTTCTATCAGTGTTTGGCAGTCTACATCTGGAAACTTTACTTTTGTGGATGGTAATTTGGTTAATTTGAGAAGCAAGAAACATAAAGTGGTTGCTAGGTCAGGTGCAGAAGCTGAGTTTCGTGGTATGTCTCATAGTGTATGTGAGTTGTTGTGGTTGAAGAAATTGTTAAGGGATCTTGGGTTTGAACCCAAGGGTGTTATGAAACTCAATTGTGATAAATTAAAATGGTGTTATTGAGATTGCTCATAATCTAGTGATCTAGTGCAACATGATCGTACAAAACATGTGAGATTGATCGACCTACCTATTGCCAATGAAAAACTAGATGCTGAAATTATTGCTTTTCTGTTTGTGGGATCTAAAGATCAACTCACTGACATGTTTACTAGGGTTGTGTCTATTAATGTGTTTCTCAACTCGCTTGACAAGTTGGACGTGCACGACATCTTTGCTCCAATTGAGGTAGAGTGTTTTAAGTTATATGTGTAAATATTAGTTAAGTGTAAATAGTAGTCTTTTGTCTAACATCGATGAAATGCACACGTAATACATATTGTAACCCCTATTTATACTCCACTTTGGAGATTAATGAATACACAAGAAATTAAAAATGCATGCATGCCGTTGTGGAACGAGGCCATCGATAGTGAAACAAATGGTGAGCGACTTGAGCCTGCAAGTTTGTATTAGTCTATTATAATATATGGTTTGGGCATTTTGACCATCTTTTACCCTTGGGTTAAAATCTAAAATTTTAACTCTAAATTTAAGTTTTAACCCATAAATAAATTTTCTTCTCCAACCCTTTTGGGTTCAATTTTATTCTCCAGGTCATCCAATCAAAATGAATCCGTTGCGATCACACATAAATGTCGGACAACACCATCAAGTTGGGCCCCATTTTTGCACAACAGTGTCCCATTTGTTTTGCTTTTGGCGCGTTGCTTTTTATTTGCTACCCTTTTTTCTGGCGCGTTCACGCGCAATGGGCCATGCCATTTACCTTGGCAGGTTCTTCGGCTTAAAATTTCCCTAAAAATCAATTCTAATCCAAAATTGATTTTAGTCTAAGGGTTGGAACAAGTTGGGGGAGATTTAGAACCTAAATTTTAGGTTTTAGCCCAAGAGTTTGAGTGGTCTTAAGAGAGGGCATAAAATTTGATGCTTAATTTGAAAGCTCCCTTTTCGTGGATTGCATCACATTTGCCTGCAGAGGGGATAACAAATTTTACAATCCTACGTACATTAAGAATACCTTTAGGTTCATGGACCATATGCATTACGGACCACCGTTTATACCGATGATTCACTTTGTTTCCTGTATTAATATGTTCACCAACTACCACCAAGTGGTCAGTACTCTACAGGCATATTTGATTGCGTAAGTTTTCAGGTTGTTGATTAAAATTTAAGATAATGAAAGAAAGACTCAATTTGCAAACTAAATAATGTGTCATCAATAAACCAATCATCAACTTTCACGTTTTTTAGTTTTTAAAATTTTATCTACAAATTTACTCTCCTTATATTACTCTAAAATTTATGATCAAGAAGCTGCCCTTGTCCTTTCTTTTTCATGAAACCCTTGTCCTTTCTTTTTTATGAAACCTTTGTCCTTACTCATTGCTGAAAAAAATCAAATAAAATCATGTTTATCCTTGTTATTTTTCAATGAATTATTTTAAATTTTTTATTTGAATTTGTATTGCCAGTCCAAGATATGCAATGGACATGCATGGACCAATAACTGGACCGGCCTTGCTAGTTACATGTCGTATAGTTTGGTCTTTTCTCTAGCTTTAGTGAATAGACGAAAACATCAAGCTTTGTTTTGTTTTTCAACGCTAATGTTTTACACTAAATTAATAAATTATGAAAAAAAAAATTTTAACTTGTTGCGCTAAAATAATACGATATTTTAACTAATTTGGCTAAATCTAAGTTTAGATAACAATGTCAATTTAAAAACTCGAGTTAGTATCTCATCTATCCCTCGTAAACGTAAATAGCATATCATATATCCAACAAAGATTGGATCAATCAATATTGTGTCCCTTTACAAAGATGTCAACGAATGAAATATTTTTATTAATCTTAGTTGAATAAGAGAATTGTTTCAATTGACCTCTATATGCTCATTGACCTAAACTAAATTTTCTAACTTTGTATTGTGAAAAAATTTGAAAAGAAACTCAACCTTTGTTCTTGAGGGGATTAGTGGTCAGTGATTAGGCTTAACTACTAATTAATGCCCGATCCATGTTGATGAAGTATATATGTAATATGTATATGGCTACCTGCCCATGCAATCCCAGTTGAAGAATTCATTAACGCAATATTTTGAGGTCGTTTGCTGCATTCTTTAATCGTGACATGCACGTAACATTCCCTTAACGGTTGATTTATCTTAATCCTCTAGAGGAATATGAAACAGAAAATGAAACGGGGTAGTTCCTTTAAATGGCCTTCTGTCAATACTAAAATATTGTGCTGAAATTCGATACGAATTTGCCTAGAATATGTATTTGTATTTAAAATAATTACTATATAAAAGATCAGGTGGTGATTGTAATATATATATATTTTAACAAATGATATTATCTACACTAAGGGGTGGGGGAGTGGACTAAGCATCACAATGAGCTAGCAATAATGTCATTGTGGTTAAAATTCGTCTTTAGCGAGAAACGAACCTAAGACCTCTTACTTACAAGTGAACAGAAATATCACTATACCGTATTCTTAAATGAAAATAAATACATATATTTAAATGATCTCATCTATACTTATTTAAATGATCACGAAAATAAGAATTATGAAACAAAATAAATCAAATAATGGGGTTGCGTTATGTTGTAATTATTTTTTGTTTTTTGGTTGATGTTTTGGTCTACGAAGATTGTTACTTATTTTGTGGAATTTCGCCATAAAATAAAATAATATTGAACCAAACGCCTCCAAAATTATGTTGACTTTTTAATCAATATAAAGCAACACTATCAAACATGCCAAACCCAACAAATATGTTGCACGTCTCTATTAGGGTTTTGGGTTGGCTCATGCAATTAAATTACCAAAATGTGGGCTATAATTTTGTAAGTAAATGCAAGAAAAACTATTGCAAACAATATGATGTGTTACTAATAAGAAATAAGCACGTTAATCACACTTAAGAAATAATCCAATCATCAACAACCACGTCATACAATTTACAAAATTTAATCTCCCTCTAACATTACCCTAATTTTGTATTTCAACTTAGGCCTTCTATTGTGAGCGTAAGAACAATTGTCAATCGCAATTTTAACTAAAACTGCAAATATTAAGGAAGTGAATTTCAAACAAAATAGAAAAGAATAATACTCTAAACCCATTCTTAAAAAGGAAACCAAATCATAAATAGTACTAAATTCTCCATCTTATCTCTATTTCTTGATCTAGCTTTGGAGCAAAACAATGGACTTTACATAAGAGGTTGATAAGGATAAGAATGACTCACATGATACCTTATCCGTACCAACCTAAAATCGTCTCCAAATTCATTTCCCCATTAACCACATCACAAACCGGTCGAGTTACTATTTTGAGAACTCAATAGGGCATAGTCTATGGGGTGCCCAATCTTTGTCCAACTAACAAAGCAATTGGTTACACGAGAATTTGACAATGTAACTGTGTGTGGACTAATTCAACTGTTTTTATTTATTTATTTATTTTTATTGAACAAGCGATAATATTTACAATAAGGAGCCGGGTAGTGAACTAAGTCTCACAATGGGTTAGCAATAATATGATTCAAATTCGCCTTTGTGAACAATCAAACCTAAGACCTTTCACTTACAAGTGAATAAGAATATCACTAAACCGTAATACTAAGTGGCAATTCAACTGTGATTATATCAAGAAAAATGCTAAGGAGACTCTCTCAAAAGTAAACTTTCTGTCACCTCATATTTTTGGTACAATATTTTTATAACGTTGACACGAGAATTGATATTAATCCTTGAGGTGACGGAGAGTTTATAGAGAATCTCATTTTGAGAGAGTCTCCTTAGCATTTCTTTTACATCAATGCACTACATAATTAATAGTAGAATTGTTATTGACATTGTAAAATTTTTATTTTTCATTCAAAATTTTTTATATTAAGAAAGAAAAATACATTTGTGAGAAGTGCAAAATGAAAATTTTGAAATGTTAATAACAATTCTCATTAATAATTTGATCAATACTAATTAATTAATTTAAGTCAAGTTTACATATTCGTGAATCAACTGTTTGATTCGAAGAACCCCTGATGTCATTAGAGATGTCCTTCCTCATGACTCTTAGCGAGTTTGTTATCAATAAAGCTATTGTTTTCATTCAAAATAAAATTTACAATATTATACAATTTCGTTTTGGGTGTGTGATAACATACTTTGCTTTTCTTTATCCATCTTTCTTTTAAACAAACTTTCGAACAAAGAAAAAATCCGCGTGAGAAATTAGTCAAGGAATGATGGGGGCTTGTCGCGAATTCACGATAGCACAGTTAGGCGGGCGCACAGCAACTGTGCCACGTGACGCGCTTCTGTTGCTGGAAACCGTTGTATTGGTGGGCCACCTGGTGACGGCAGCAAAACTGGAAGCATGTGTCGGATTAGCGCGGGGCACGTGTCGACCATTAAAAAGGCCTAAAACTGAATCTGGACCTCGCAACATTAACTCCGTCACGTAGCTTTTCTTAGGTTTTGTATTGACACAAATACCCCTCGTGTTCTTCAAGCGTTTATGAAGAGAAAACCACCATACCATACATGATGCACAAAATTGGAAAATAGTATCCAGGTGGCATGACACAATGCCTTTTTAAATTATTATAATAGTTGAAAACTTACTATGTTCTTTAATAATAATAACCTAAAAATATATGTATATATAAGAAGCTTTTAAGAAAAGGAATTTTTATTTTTTTTATAAAAATGCGATTAGTTGTGGAGCCCATTACACATCGAATGTAACGATTCAAACCGTATTCAAGTTGCACCTTATAGATCATCTTTGCAAAATATTATTCAAATCGAAAATATTTGAGACAGCTAGTTGAGTTCAAAAAAATTGACGAACCCTTTGTTCTCTAGAAAACATTGAAATTTCATCGTGACAATTAAATAGGCAAATGATTTTGTATTGAATTAATTTTTGCAATGATGATCTTTGTATCGAGATTGACAAAATAGACAGTTCGTATCATTGAAGTTCGATGTGGAGTGAGTCTCATAACTAATCCTTGTTTTTTTTTTTTAATGAAAATGGGATTCCTTCCCTTTAAGGATACACACACGTATTTGATCTAAAAAAATGAATTAACTATCATAAATATTTGACAAAAGAAAACATGAAAATATAGAAAATTTTCCCTTGATACACACTAACGAAAAGAAGAGATGCTAAGGTTCCATTTTTTCATTTAATATCATTCGAATTGGGTATAAGACTATTCTCTCTATATGCTTCTAGCAACTCAATTGTACAAAAATTTAAAAGATAATTATAATAATTAGGGGTTGGCTGCTTGAATAAGCTACATCTGACTCTATATTTAAAAGAGAAAGGCAAAGGAGAATCTCACAAAAGTGGGACTCTCTGTCACCTCATATTTTTTGTATAATGTTTTATAATGTTAACCCGGGAATTAACGTTAAATAATGAGGTGACAGAGAGTCTATGGAAAGTCCCACCTTGAGATAGACTCCTTAGCATTTTTCTATTATCTCCCATAGATTATTAATCCTTAGCTACGCTTAATACACCTCAATTTTTGACGCTAGATGCATGTCTTTAAAGAATTATATTTCTTTTTCTTTAATAATTGTAATTTAATTTTTCTTATTCTTTAATGAATTATATTTCTTACAGCTCAAATTCTTATGATCTGTATATATAAAATGGTTAGCCATATGAATGAAAATAATCCAATCCAATATTCCTACATTTGGATAATGAGTAATATATAAATTATATATGTTATGATACTTAACTCGGAAGTATAAGTTAATATAACATTTTGATGATGAAGGGGTAGCCTGAGAACATATTGTTGAGTACATGGGACCCTTGATTCTATTGGGTGAATTTTGGGGTCACGTTTGATTCTTTTAGAATAGAAATATTTATGTGCACCGTCCTTAAATGATAGTGATATCTATCATCCTATTTATTATCATTAGATTAGTTTAAATTTTAAAAATTTAAACTCATCCAACAGTAATAAATAGAGTGGTATGTGGGCAAAAATACACCCCTTTGAAATTGAAGGTTTATGAATTTGTTGTCAAGAAAAATTATTCTGCAGAAAACAAAAATGGCAATGGCTTTCATATATAAAATCTAATATTACTGATGCGAATTAAACATGTCGTGAAGGACTCAATTACATTCGTGGTTGGAGATTGATCATGCATGTGTCAAAAAATAAAACCCCACATGTTATAAAAATATTACTTAATAAATGAATCAGGTAAATATTCTTACATCAATTCATCAGGCTTTACAGCTTGAAAACGGATTGATTGCATCATAATTCATATGGAAAAGGGTCAGAAGACACAGTTGGATTTACAAATTGATCCAATACCAACGAATCTCCTTAGTTGAAAGACTCTATGAGAAAGACAGTGAATATATAAATATATATATATATATATATATTATATTAGACCTCGTTTTCCTGCAAATTAGGATAATAAGATTTTGTTACCAGAGAATATATTTGTGACAAGACTTTTCTGGATTTTTAAGAAGTCTTATCCTTTAGATGTGAACATGATGAATTTAGACGGTTGTTTTATTTTCCTACGGGCTACAGTTAATAGTTTTTCGAATGTCCATTTTCCACTAGACTTCCATGATTCTGAGATTCTCCACAGCGAATAAACTGTTCATCACCTTTAATGTGGGAGTGAGCTATCATTACATTACCTGCATTCGATGAATTATTATTTCAAGGCGTGGTAAATTGAATCTGATTCATCCAAGGATACATGTATAGGGTTAGTTTGAAGGCGCTTTTAAAATAAATGATTGCGCTTTTAGAGAAATATTTGTGGGTTTTAAAAACACTTGAATAACTGTCTACAAGAAACTCCGTTCATATGCTTCTTGCGAGAAGCGTTTTAAGTGCTCTTCCAAGATTCACTAGCATTGTGTTGAAAACTGAAATAGAAAGGAACGAAATTACCTGAAAAATGTAAAAGCCTTGAGTGGTGAATGATTCTTGGGATGAGTCGCGGACTAAGTCCCTTTCTTTAAGACGTTTCATGGCTCTGCCCAAAGTGTGCAAGCAGTTCACAAACACCACGTCGTCCCTAGGATAAAATAGCCCATAACCTTCTTCTGATAAGATTCTTCCTTGCACAGTGAAACAACCTTCAAACTCACACCCTTTCTATATGTTGCTTTATAACTCAATTTTAAGAAAAACACATACGCTATTGTTTTTTTCTTTCTCTATTATTTCTTCGAAAAGAATATAAAATATATGTTGCAAGTTTGACAAATTGAAGGGCTTGAAATCTTAAAGAATCAAAACTGAAGAAAACCAAAACGATCAAATCAAAACCGTAAATATTCAAACGGAACAAAAATATGTATAAGGACATAAGCTGACCTAATTTTCTTCTCTATTCAGAGAAGGGATCCCATCAATTAATGTGAGAAAGCTTTCTCGCGTTTCAAAAGTAGTGGAGGAGATTACTCCTCATCAAAAAGGAAGATTAAAGACAATTTAGGTTATATATATATATATATATATATTTAATGATTGTAATAAACCCAAATATAAAAACCACAACGGACAAAAACATAGCAATTAAAATATTTAAATAAAAGCATATTTACTCCAACACATTGTTAACTAAGAATTGATTTCAAAGATATTTTCACTAAAAACGCGTTTAGTCATTTTAAAAATACTTCCAAATAAGCTCAAAGTTGGTGACTTGGTGGTAACCCGCAACACTCACCATCAATTAGGGGCAGTGAGCAAGTTTGTTCTCTTGCAATATATGTCAACTCAATATTTCCATATTTCCTGCGGTTTGGTTCAAGCTCTTGAGCAAGGAAGTAAGAAATTTCCTTAGTCAAATAGTAATGGAAATAATAATTCTGCTAAACCATAGTTGTTTATCAACAATCATTTGGTTGAGCGAGTAATTATTTTTTTTGCTTGTTGTGGAAATCTTAAGTTTGGTTTACATAAACGCTTTGAAGATACTTCCGATGAATTAGACTCTCAGTTATTACTTTTTGAGGCTATCAACTATTTAGCAAAAACCGACTAATTAAGAGGACAATAGTTTCTCTATCAAACAATTTGACATAACTACCTAATCTTAAGGGGTACCTTTAAATTGATCCCAACCTAAATTAGGTTTACTTAAGTACGGAAAACTACTTAATCTTAAGGGGTATTTTTAAAGTGGCCCAACTTTTAAAAATATTTCAAACTACTTAACGTTTTGAAAATTAAACTTCCATTAGGTCACCAACATTAAGTGATGGCCTATACAAGTATTAAAGCGATTTTCATTCTCACGTAATCTATAGAGCTCTAAATTTCTAAAACGATTCCTTTTAACTAGACAAATTTGGTGCTTTTCTTCACTAAGAGGGGTCTATTTGGGGATTCAAAACTCCAAAAATGATGAGTTAGTGAAAATCAACTTCAATATTTTTCCAAGTCATCACTTAACATTAAGGACATAATCAATTACCGTTGGTGGCCTATTGAGTGTCCAATTTTCTAAACGTTAGGTAGTTATTTGTTTTAAAAAAGTTGAAACCAATTTGGAATCACCTCTAAAAATTGGGTAGTTATTCATACAGTTCTTAACCCTTCATCCTTTGATGTCACATTATCAACCTAAATTACTGATTAGAGGATTTTTTGTTTAAAATGTGTGTTTCAAATTACCAATTCAAGAATAATATATGTATAAACATCCTGCTCCAGTCAATAGTTAGGTGGAAAGTTAAAAAAATCTCAGGTTCTTCTAGACATGATAAGTTAG
Organism: Pyrus communis; assembly: GCF_041283825.1. NCBI lineage: Eukaryota > Viridiplantae > Streptophyta > Magnoliopsida > Rosales > Rosaceae > Pyrus > Pyrus communis. The sequence goes on from NC_142578.1 coordinate 2,811,013, forward strand.
GATCTAAAATCAAGACGAAAAACGTAGTCAATAGACAAGAGGTAAATATTCCTATACTACCCTTTGTTGATCCCGAAAATTGGAGGATTAGGATTTTTTTTGGCATTGTCAGTTTCACAAATATATGAATACAAATTTCATAGCATGCAAGTCAAAGTTAATTAATGAAAAATGGTTAAAATTTATAAAATGACTAACTACATTTTCATTTTACCAATGCCACGGTTGTGTTTGAGTGTGACATGCACGTGTGTGTGATAGAGGGAAGGAGATAGGTTGAAAGAAAGTGAGAAAGTCAACAGCATACTGACCTGAGTTCCCACCATTAAACTGATAAAGTAACATAGAATAATAAAACTTATTAGGAATAACTCGACCTAGCAAAGTTAATTAGAAGAGGACGCTTATTTATCTGTATTCAAGTTCAAAACTTTCTTTCAAAGTTTAAATTAGATTTATAAAACCACTTGCTCGTTTGAGTGATGCAAGCATTCGTTAAAATCCAGAAAACTCCAAGAGAGAGTACAAACTTTTGATGAGTAAAATATGCAAATAAAATCATTATCACCAACTGATTCTCGTTCTCATATGTCGCCAATATTGTAAGAAATAAATAGAAAAACACCAATACATCATATAATTTCTTACATTACATTAATATATGCTTCACTTTCATTCAATTTTCAATTGAGGTTCAGAATATCTATAAATTATCTACTCACACAGGAATACTAGCTGAAGCTGTTTTTTTTACTTTTTTTTTTGTTTTAATATAATAAAACTATATATTAATCTTATTTTGCTGCTTTGAAATTATTAATAATTCCAAAAATTATCCAGGCCTGCTGCTTCAGCTGGAGGATCTTGATCACCATATGGCCTTGTTGCCATTTCAAGATTGGATATGACTGAAGAGATTTCAGCGTTCATATCGCTTGTGAGGCCGGTTTCTTGGGACACACTCACCATTTCCCTCTCTGTTTTGTAGCTCTGCTGCCTCATGTTTGCAGCATTGTTTTCTAACAAGGCCTTCAGAATGGACTGATCTTGCAGTATATCCGAACCGGGGAACTTGAAACTTGTCGAAATCGGAGCATTATGACCAGAGTAGAATGAATTGGGAAGTGGGATTCTTGGGAAAAAGTTGGAAGAGTTTGAAGAAACACCAAAGAGAGGATTGTTGTTCATGTAATCAACAATATTCCCTTGGTTTCTTTGAACATCAGTGGGATCAGGGTTGGAGAAGCAGGGCACGTAATGGGACTCAGAAGCAGGTCTGGCCTTGGCAGGGCTGTAGGGCGAAGAATCCATCAATGGTGGTAGGCCAGAAGGACCAATTTCATTTCCGAGAGAAGCCAAAGTCATAAATCCAGAAATATGGGTTTTCTTGCCACCAGAATTCTTTTCAAAAACTCTGCAAATCACCCATTCATTCTGCAAAGTGCAACACAAAAAAGGCACAAATAAAACTAGCATCAAAATAAATGAACAAATAAACATAGTAAAAACACGAGAAACTTACCTGCAACAGAGATGCTACTGCGGAGGTATCTCAATCCAATCACGAACCGCCACATGCTTCAATTTATTGTATAGCAGTGTATGTTCAGCCTGGGATACCGCCACAGTAACATCCCGTTGCAAGAAATTCCATATCCAAAAACATGAAAACAGGGGAAGAGCCATACCTTTGCAGTTTTGGGGAGGTTGTGAACAGAGAATTTACCATCCAATCTATATTCATGCATAACCCAGTTACTTTTTTCTCCTTTCGGGGCTCTTCCTTTGTAGAAAACCAAGGTTTTCTTCATCCCAACCAGAGATTTTGCTCTGTAGATCTCCTTATCTTTCCCTGTGGCCTTCCAGTATCCGGCTCCGGTCGCCCTGTTAGTCCTCAGACCAGTTGGGTACTTTCTGTCTCTCACACAGAAAAAGTACCACTCCTTTTCTCCCATTTTCGCTTTCACTTTTGCGAAAAACCGAAAACAACAAAGTAAATCAAATCGAAACAGACAAAACCCAAAACAATTTGATCAAAACAGATTGTGTTATAGAAAGAAAACAATTGGGAAATTTTGTTTTAGGAAGCTTACAAGGCAATTGCCAAGGCTCTGACTTGTTCAGGTCCACCTCCCCCATAGCTTTACAAGAGAAGCTGGTATCAATGACCTTCTTGTGCAAGTAGTGGGAAATAAGCTCTTCATCGGTTGGATGGAAGCGAAACCCCGGTGGCAAATCGATCTGATCATCCTCCTCAACAATCCCAGCTGGAACGTTTTCCATTTCTTCCTTGTATGATACTCCCAATGATTCTTGTCTAAAACCCTTGATTCGAAATCTTGGTTCCGATCGGAAAGTAGAGTATTTTCGCAATCCACCCTCAGTAGACTCCTCACAAACTCTCAAACGTCAATGGGTTCTCCTAACCAACAGCTTCAACTCCCCAAATCTTAAAACACCTTATAAAGAAAGCAGAACCAGAAAAGACTGATGCAAAAAGTGCTTTTCCAAGGAACAAAATAGAAATAAAGCTTAAGGAAAAGGAACAGGCAATTGGAAAAAGAGGAACGAAAGAAAAGAGGCCATAGAACAAATTGTATAAGCTGAAAGATGGATTCAGATTTTAAGAGAAAGAAAAGCACTCCGGGAAACAGAAGCATCTAAATACTGGTGTTTTTAGAGAGGAAGAAACGTGGAATGGAAGGCAACTTAGGTTGGTCGTTTTAGCTTTTCTTCAACTTTTTCTGTAATAATTCTACCCCATCTTAAAAATTTGACCATTTAGACAAAAAACCCATCCAAGTACTGTGCATGTAGCTTTGATTTATCAAGGTCATTAATATGCGCCTTATCCTCTTTTTGATCGGGTTAAAATTTTAAACAAAGTATTTATCAAGGTCATTAATATGCTTCCTATTCTCTTTTTTGTACTTATTCATTTTCATATCAATGAATATCGTACTGTTTTTATAAAATAAAAAAAATGTTTTTCAATACCATATGTTATGAAAATACGACCATACATGCTATGGTATATAACATGCACCGTATAATAAAAGGTCAAGATTTTCTTTATTTATTTTGTCAAAAGTTCAAAAATCTAACAGTTTAAAATTCTTGTGCATACCATATTCCGTTCACCAATTTAGTATGTTTCAATTTTGTGAATACATTATTTTGATTCTATTATAAAAGTTCAATTGATAAATCAAAAAGTTGATGACATTTTTTTTTATTTTACTACATCGATATTTTTATATTAAGGGGAGGGAGAGCTCAGCTAAGCCACATAATGAGCAGTCTAATTTAGTATCGAATTCATCATTTACGAGATTCGAACTTTAAACCTCTTACTTTTCAAGTGGAAGAACTTCAAATTCGGTGAGGAGGGCCACAAAGGTGCTTGATTTCCACTGTGACATAAGCCCTCGTCAAATTGGATATATTTTAAGTTCAGCCAATCATATTCATTGTGAGAGATCAGTGGATAGGACTCTGATGTTACTGGATATTTGTTTGTATTTGCATTCCTGAATCATCAGCACGCGTGACAAAGAGAGTGACAAAAAATAAAGAAAAATAGTTTGAAGCATTTAGAAGAAGATTGGAATATAATCTGTTTTTGATGAAAATAAAACTAGGGCATTCACGAAAATAAATATATATTTTATGCAAATATAGTGATACCAGCTGTGGAAGATTACAGAAGTTTTGCTGTGTCCAGCTCTCAAAATTAGTTAAAGCGCGCTTTATTCACTCGAAAATGACCTTTATGACCCTCTTATTTCTGAAGCATATACCAAAAAAACAGATGAAAATGGGGTTGAAGCAGACACTGCATGGACTTTCATGCAACTCTCACTGAAAAGTGACAACAATTAGGTCGAATCAAAAATATCAAAATTAAAATTTGCGCCACGTAGTCCGCGAATGATTTTTATCTGTCAGTTTCTTGAGAGAAATTGCATTATTTGTGCTCGAAATCCTAATTTGTTTACCAACTGACTCTTTGTCTCGCGGTAGTCGTGTTCTTAGAGTCGGACGACATTCTAAATTCATTTCGCCATTATTTACGAGATTGTGTAAAGGGTGGTGCTATTCACACACTTATTTTTACTTCTTACACATTTTTTTTTCAATTTTCAGCTGTTAGGTATAATGAATTGAAGAAAATTAATGGACAAAATTAATAAAGGTGTATAAAAGGTAAAAGTGAGTGTGTCAATAACACTATCCTTGCGTAAAATATGATCAATGTTAATTCACAAACTTCGTAATGAGCTAAAATTATGTTCTCTCTAAGCACCCTTAAATATTGACCACAATAATTAATCAAAGTTTAAACTTGTTGCAATTAAGGGTGATGCATGTAAAAGATGAAGTGATTAAAGCCATTAGTGGTTAGTGGTTAGGTGAAAGAAAGTTATGAATGAATTTGTTAATATATCTAAGCTAATTTGTCCTCTCTTTTAAGAAGACTAGTGCAATTTCAACTCTATGAACCTATATAACGTTTGTTGTTTTTTCCTTTATGGTTAAATCAAATGCAAGTTTCAAATGCTGCTTTTGGAATTCTGATTTGACTTTATTTCATAAAAATCTTGAATAATGCTTAATTTCTACAAGTGATATGCAATGTATGTTAATTTAATACGATCACATATTTCATAGTAATCACTGAATACTTGCAAAAAGTCTACAATTTCGAACAAATTTAGCTCCATTTTGACACAATTTAGAGGCTATTCAGTATTTCGCATTGACTTATTCGTTTCTTAACTATTAATCACCATATTTTAAGTTATGACTAAGTCAAATATTTTGGTCATTCTAAGGGTGAAATCAAATCAGCTAAAATCTCATGATATATATTTTTTCTTGTTGTCTACCCAAAACGAATTGGTTATTAATGGAGTTTGACTCTGGTGCGCACGTGTATAGTTCTTTGATCACTCATGTTGGGCGACTCTAAATTAACTCGCATTCTTTGTCAATTTAAAACTAAATCAACTTAAAAGGCTTAACTTGTTGCAGTTAAAATATAAGACAGGTATAATTGTGTAAATCCTAGTAGATTGAGTTTAGGAGTTTTATATAATCTAAAAGATCTTAAGCTTTTTTACTTGTTAGACAAGTAAGCCCATTATGTTTACTGTAAATAAAGGCATAAAGTAAGAAGAAATAAAACACAAAAAACTTTCTCACACACTCTCTCTCTCTCTCTCTCTCTCTCTCTCTCTCTCTCTCTCTCATTCAGATAATGGAGCTTGACTCTGGTGCGCACCTTGATCTCTGTAATTCTTTGATCATTCATGTTGGGGACTAAGTTAACTCGCATTCTTTGTCAATTCAAAAGTTAATCAACTTAAGTCACTTAGTACTGCGGTCTAGTAGTATTCCTCTTCACTTGTAAGTGAGAGGTCTTAGTCTCGATTCTTGTCAAAGGCGAATTTGAACCACATTATTGCTAGCCCATTGTTAGCCTTAGCCACTCTCCGACTCCCCTAGTGTAGAGAATATCGTTTTTTTGAAGAAAAAAAAATTAATCAACTCAAAAGGCATAAAGTGTTCTTTAGTTAGAATTATAACACATATGTGATTGTGTAAATCATAGTAGATAATTCTTATGTAATCTAGAAGATCTAGGCTTTCTTACTTGTAGGACAAGTAAGCTCGTTATATTTACTATAAATAAGGGCACAAGGTATGAGAAATATGACACAACCTCTCTTTTCTCTCTCCGCACCCTTCTCTTTCCTTCAGTTAAATTTAGGCCTACAACATAAATATTTTTGTTTTACTTTCTAAAGCTGGCTAATGAGACAGATCCAACATACTTAAGATTATTTAATTTAAAAATTATATGTTATTAAAACTTCAAAATAGTTATCTTGCGATTTTCTCTAGCGAACAAAATAAGTGAGAAATGATGGAAATATCACTATATTGAGGTTCAAGAACATTTCCCATTATTGGATCATTATTTTTTCAGTTAGTCTCTAAAGTATTAGTTTCCCCATAGGTTTTACTATTAATATTTTCTCTTCACAAAAAAGAAAAAAAGAAAAATCTCCATCTGCGTATGGAATGCGGATGCACGCCCTGAGTTTGCCCTCTCGCACAACTATAGCGAGACTGACCTCTCCTTTTAAGGAAACAATTCCAAACTTCCAACCACGACTGGACATATATGCCCTTAGCTTGTCTGAGTAGTTTCAATCATGTAGGTCACCTCAAAAAATGGACCAATCAACGGTGTCCACATCATGCCACGTATGTGCCAAGAATGAAATAGACAGACACTGCCGCACCTGATCACAAAGCCAACCACGAATTAGGTATATTCCCAAATGTCAAACCCTCTCTTTCGAAATTATTGCCCTAATTATGATCATGAAGAACAGCAATAATGAAACTGGTTCGTCTAAATCAATTAGCTGGGGTTTTGACTGTTTAAGTGGGTCCTGTTTCCTTTGTTGCAACATGTGGTAGTCATGGAAACATACATCTGGCAAGGACTGGTTGGTCAACAAGCCACGACAACCATGAGAAATAATGAGTTAGGCAAATGTCAAAAGAAGATGAAAATGAAGGTCTCCGTTAATATTACAAGAATTTTAACGAAAAATTTGTGGTATTGTTTATTTTAATGAAAAATTATATTTTTACACTAAAAAGTCAATCCTGGTACTATTCACTTTATTCTTTATTTTGTCTTTATCATTAAAATTCAAAGTTTTCAAATATTTTTCGTTAGTTTTCCTTAATATTAGTAGCCGTTTTATTTTGAAGCTGTGGATGATCTACATTTCATGGTTCGATCTGCCTAACTTGGGATGTGATTGCAGTGATCGACATGTATGTATGTATGTATGTATGTATGTGTGTGTGTGTGTGTGTATGCTTTTTTTTTTTTTTTCTGAATAAATTATGTAGATAAGGATTATGCGATATCAGCTCTTTGTCAACTATCGTGCGCGAGGCACCGATCCTCCCTCGAAAGAGAAAAGACCGTTTCTAGAAACCTTCCGCCCGTCTACTAGGTTTTATTAATAATATGAAAAGAAAGGAAAAGTAAAACAAGCAGAGGACTAGGCCAACGCCTGCCGAAAATAATTAACAAAAGTGATATGTTCTAGTTCATGAATACTCCAGCTTTATTCACTTGAAATTGTTTACATAATTTAGCTGTTCATATATATATATATGTGTGTGTGTGTGTGTGTGTGTGTGTGGGTGTGTGTGTAATTATATTCGTAAATGTATTGTACGTCGCTCCTTTGCAATCGTAATATACGTATTTTATTGTGGTTCAAAACATCCCATTTTGTTATCACTGGATTCTTCTAATTTTAAAAGCAATAATGGATTCAGATTCAGTAAGCAATCTTTGTTGGCTTACAATACAGCAGAAATTAAAGGAGTTATGGGTTGGTGGATAGAAATTTTGTTTTACATATAATGCACCTAAACGACGTGTTTGTTGTGAAGATGTGGAGATTTTTTTTTTTTTTTTTTTTTTTTTAAATTTCGGAAAGTTAAAAGATGTTGTAGGAGCTTATAATTTTTTGGGTGAAGTGCTGATTTAGTCTTAGAGCTATCACTTCAGTGTAAAATTAGGTCCTGAACTATTTTTTCGGTAAAATAAGTCCTTAAATTCATTAAAAATTGATAATCCATCCCTACTATTATATTCGAAGTTATTTTATCCAATTTTTCGTCAACTTAAGTCACTTGACACACTTTAGAGTGTAGTACCGTTCTTGTCTCGCCTACAAGCCCATAACATTTCATATAGATTGCGAATCTAATGTCTAATTTACCCTCCAAAGTAACTCCATACACTATTTCTTTGTGTAAAATTACCAATCTACCCTCCAATATGTATCACATGCAAGTAACGTGACTTAAATTGATGGAAAACTAAATATAGTAACTTCAAGTATAATATTAGGGATGTAATTGGTAGATTTTTATAATTCAATGATTGATTTTTATGGAAAAAAAATAGTTTAGGGACCTAATTGTCACTTAGTGATCATTTAGGGACTAAATTGACAGTTCATCCAAAATTTTTTAGTGTCAAGTTATCTTGAGTGCGATCGACCTCATGTATTTTTTATAGTATACTAGCATATGGGCACACACAAAGTGTGTGAGAAAATTTTTTATTTTTGTTTTTGAAATAGAATGAGAGAGGAAGAGAGTGATAGAGAATGCGCGAGTGGGAAGTTTTTTTTTTTTTTTTTTAATTTTTTTAATTTTTTTTTAATTAGAGATATGTTATTACATGTAGGTAAGGCTTTGAAAAAAAAAATAGTAAAATTTGGTTGTGTGAAATTACATTTCTGCCCCATATTTCTTATTCATGTTCTGTTTGAATTTGAGAGTTAAATTGGTAATTTCATAGGATTTTGGGTTGACAATGAGTGTTTTATTAATTAGTAGAGATGGATGTGCATGTTTGACCATGAGCTCAACGGCCATACATACTCCACGTCATTTTATATCAAGGCATTGCTCCCTACAACCACCGAAGCTTCCTTTACCCATGCTCGCCGACAAGCTAATGGAGTTGCTCATAGACTTGCTCGTTTTGGTCTTCAGCTTAATCATGACTGTACTTGGGATAATTCCCCCCGGGTTTAATCATGGACGCCCTCGTAGAGGATGTTCCTGGCCATGATTAGCCTTGTAATGGTTTTGGTTATGAATACATCATCTATCGTTTCATTAAAAAAAAAGTACAGTACGATATTTCGCCTTCATATAGATAATCCCATTGTCATTCCCTCGGTGAGATAAAAAAAGGTTGCAAAGAAACAAAAAATTGTAATATTTTGGAAATCATGACTCAGTGTAATGTAGATTTCTAAGATGATTTGGCGTAATCCATTTGGCCTAATCCTAACTCCTTTTATTAGGAGGAGATTATGATGATTGACAATTTTCTTTGACTCTCCACTCATTAATTGTAATGAACAAATCTACTTGAAGAAAATTAATTAAGCAGGAATTTAAACAGCCAGTTAGTTTAAGCCATCCTTAAATTAAGGGGTTTTGAAAGTTTAATTTACTGAAAGTCAAATAGAAGCAAAGCTAATAAAGTAATCAAGATAAGATCATTAAGTAAAACAATGTGTTGTTTTCACATTATATTCATCAGATTTTGATGACCAGAAAGCGAGACCCACAAGGATCTGATATGAAGTAAGCTATTGCAGACGTGTCTGTAGGCAAAAGTTGAACCAAATAAAGAAGAAGAATAAACATTCCACAAACTAAGATATTTTGTATGAAAGCCACAAATTAAATGGTATAATTAGGTTGCTAAACAGATGTTGTCTTAAAATATTATCATGTTGTAGTACTGGCAGCTCTTATTTAATTATGTTAAACATATTTAAGTAGCTAGGGGCTGGGAAAGTGGTTGAGAAAAAGAGGGAAAAAGACACATAGAAAAAGAAATAATTAAGGATCTAAAAAACCTGTGCATTTAACAAATGCTAATTGAAAAAAAATTTATATGAACAACTAATTTAAAAAAGAAAAAAGAAAAAAAAAGAAGAAGATCAGTTAGCAAATACCAACTACGTTTAACAGGATTCCGTCAACTTAAACGATTCATTCGTAATAATTCAAGCTTAATATTTTGACCATTTGGTTCAACTAATCGAGCGAATACATGATGATGAAGACCATGTATATTTCGATTAATCTGGTTAGGGTTTTAAGTAATTATTGTGTGAATAAAATATCTCAAATTGGTACAACCAATTCATGTATTATAGTACATAGATGGACGACGAGTTTACAGTTATAGTATAATATCAATATAGATTAATGTTAGGTAGATCAATTTTTTAGACGAAATATGCAAACCATGTGATGTGTGACCAGTAGAAAATAAACATGTTAATCAACATTTAAGTGATAATTCAATCATCAATAACCATGCACGTCATATAGTTTACAAAATATAATTTAAATAGATAGTTTGTCTAGCATTACCCATTAATATATATCCACAAATATTATAACTCGTATACTAATCGTGAAGATGTTCCATTATCCATCAATATTTAAAAATCTAAGTACCATAATAATTGCCTCAATTACATTCAAGAGATTGACAACAATCCCTAATAATTGCAATGGATGGGGTAGCATATAAATATATATTTCAAGGGTATACGGAGGCATGGTTGGACAAGGGTGACCAAAGAAATTGCGAATTGTGACAAATAAAGTAATGAAACAAAGCATATGAAGCCAACAATCACAGAATAATAAATTAGCTAACCTTGATGTCATGAAAGGTTTGATTGCCTAGGGTTTCAAGTCTATATTATTCCATGAGACAGGTTTGCATTTTAGAGACTAAGAAAATATACAATGGAGCAGTACATATATAATTTTAGCCAACAATCACACAATGGAGCAGTACATATATAATTTTAGTTTGATTAGAGAATAGAAAATTTAAACTTGGGATGTTTTCCAATAAAGCAAAGATACAGCTAGCTGGTTTTTGTTTATTTTTTCATCATCTCTTTAATTTTCATTTTCAATGCGTTAACAAATAAGTCTTAAATTATCATGATATAGACTTTATCAACCAACTAAACCTAGCTTTTTAATCCCAAAGATTAGACAGGTTGAGCTACGTCGAATTAGACTAAACTAAATGATTTTTTTAATTCCCAGTGTGTCTAAATGTGGCTTGGCTTCGAATGCATTTCATGCTTGAAGTAAAAGCTATTGCTTTTAGGCTCTAATTATGATTGATGAAGACATAAAGTGATCAATAATTCATCAAAGCCAAATCAATTATAGACGAATATCAGCTTCAATGAGCTCGAATTGTCTTGTACAGAATGCCATAAACGGAGGCCAATTTAGTCAAGTTAGCTAATATGTAGATACTAAAGTACTATTCTATAGATCTAGACGTAGCCAAATTAGATAGAGTAATGCGCTTCTCCTTTGTATATATCAAAGTTTGAATCTCTCTCCTGTAATTTAGTTTAGATCGCTCAAATGAAAAAACAGTTTGTTTTCTCTTCTTTTGCCCACTTAGCCACTAAGAAATTACACTCAACTCTAAGCAAGATAATTTCAATTAGTTGGTTTGGTTTTCAAGCATAAGGCCCATGTGCAAAACGGCCTAACACTACCATAACAAGGAATGAGTAATTAGAAAAGCACTTGTGAGCTTCTTCTACACACACCAACAGAGCTAAAAAGCTCTTTTGGGCATGTGAGTCGTAAAGCATTTTCCTTTTGCAATGTAACAACTGAAGCTCATAAATTTTAAGAAAGCCAAAGTAGAAATGTCCATTTGATTTGAGTTGTGGCTTCACTGGGTACACTTCTTTCTTCAAAAGTGCTTCTTGGTTTGCACCAGTCAACGTGTTTTTCCAGAGAAGCTATCGATTTTGTTTTTCCATGGCCTTATGGATGGCTCTCAAAGTCCCTAATAGTCTGTGTTTTTAAAAGTGCTTCTTGGATGAAAGTATTTATCTTTCCAAGCAGAGTCCCATGTGAACAAATAAATTCAGGACAGGAAAGATAGTTCAGAAATCGCAAAACCACTCATTGTTTTCATCTATGAAGGCAAACCACATAACAGGTTGAACTTTATTACATGCAAAATTAAACTTTTAAAGTCCAACCCAAAAGCATCCATCCAAACAAGGAAAAAGTAAATCCAAAGTATTCGTCTGAAAAAGGAAAAGGTAAACCACATTAGAGAATTGCACAGAAATCACAGACACATAACTGATGACACTAAGAGGTGTTGTGTATTAGTAAGCTATAATCTCTTTACAGTATGATAGTTGGGTGTAACTGAGGATATTCGCTATTAGTATATCTCTCTTCGCATGAAACGAGGTGGTGTTATGTGTTGATTAGAAACTGTGATCTCTTTATGAGGAGATTCTTTGAATGATCTCCTCTTTTTCGTAGACAACATTATTCTATTCGAGGGGGAAGATTAAGATAAGTCACAAAATGAGTTTGTTATAGTTAGGTATTGGACTCACCATGGACTCGAATAAGAGGATTCACATTTACCAATGAAGAGAAATATTGTTAGAATGTAGTGTTAGTAGCTTGTGTGTAATCTCTTCACCTGACATGAGGTGTTGTGTGTTATTTTTTGTTCGTTTCATCCTAAAATAATTTACTTAGAGATCCAAAACGGAGAAAAAGAACAAGGCCCATCAAAAGTTGAAGGCCTAATAACAGAAAGGCCTCAACCAAACTTCTGTTACCATTTCAAGTTTTCTGCAAATCTTGCTATTTGATGCAACGTTTGGTTGGATTTGTAACCTTGTTCTCACACGATGGCTTATCCAAGAAATACTCGTTGTTCGTTTATATATGACCGTTGTTTGGATTAATATTTGAACATTGGGTTTAAATAAAGAAAAGCCTAAGGATGCCAATTAAAAAAGACTTACCCGAAGCCCAGCATCGAGCCCAGAAGCAAATTGAAGCCTTCTCAGCCAAGATACAAGCCACGTGCTTACAATGAAAATGACAGGTGATGGAGACTAACCTACTACCAGTCAAAGAACATTTTCCAATGGCATTGCTAGTAAAAATTTGATGACTTACTACCCTTCAAGTACTTTCGGGCAAGAGCAAAAGCTATAGCAGTCGGGCCAAACTACCTATAAAAGTAAGAAGATGCCCTAGAGACAAGGACACTCAACCAATCAAACAAACAAACATACAAACTCTGCTCTCAAGCTGAATTGCATCCAAAAGCTGAAATCAACCCATATTCAGTCATTTTTAGTGATAGTTCTCTGCAAAGCTATCTCTTGTCTAGTATAAAAGCTATGCTATCTCCCTTAGTGTTGTAGTATCAATTCTCTCGAGTAAACTTGTTTACCATCCATCCTTTTTTAGCATATAAACCCTGTAAATTCAAAGAGAAGTGACTGCAAGTAGTTCAACCTTGCCAGACAAGGTGAAATCTTGCCCGAAGCTTTTTGTTTGTTTTCTAAATTAGTAGATCTATTACTTAATGCACTTTTCAGCATGTATTCAAATTATTCCCACCTGTTTCTCTATTTTAAAAGTCCCATTTGCGCATCTGGATTTGATTAGCTTAATGGATATGTTTTCGTTAAGAACAGTTTGGAATCAACAAATGACTTAAGGGGCTCTGGACTCCCTTCATTCAAACATACAGGACTATGAACTAAAAGTTCTTGTTTATATGGCAAGAAAAAGAACTTAATGTAGACTTAACTCATCCATGACAATCCTTTGATATCAAGAAGTTTAAGTAACTTGAGGCGCAAGTAATCAACTTAAAACACACTTATTCTACATCTACTATGCCGAGATAGCAGTGGCACGCCTAGCACTTAGTTAGTTTTGATTGCAAGCCTCAAGGCCTATACCTAAGGCCCCACAAACACACATTTCATAACTAACTTTGTTCTCTTCTTGTAGCACATTAACATGTAAGAGCCTGATTACATATCCAACATGCCAATCCCTTAGGGAGCTGTATTGAGGTCCGAGGAGCCTTCTTCAGAGAAATCTTTACCCGAACAACCGTTAACCACCTTTGGCACCTAAATTCAAAACCTTCATCGCCAAAGCTAAAGAAAGACATGTAAGAATAATCTGACCTTTAAAGACAATGAAGAAGATGAAGTCATAGCCGACTTCAATAGTAAACTTCTTCTCTCTTGCAAAAATAATATGCTTGACTTACAATAGGTCTAAGTCCAATAATCAGGCAGTTTTCTGTGAGAGCAGTGACCACTATTTATATATAGAAACAATCCATATGATTCTCCTATTAGAATCCTTATAGGAAACTAACATGGTCTCCCAGTTGTAATAAGCGAGTAATTTAGGATCAATTCCCAATTTCAATCGTATATAAACTAGGACATCCAAACCTCCTTCAATAAGACTTTTCTTAACCAATTTGCACTAAACTATCTAGCCAAAATACTCCTACACTAATGCTTATATTTTAACGTTCTCCCACTTAAGCATAAAGTAAAAGTGTTGCACAAATTTTTAAAATCATTTTAGAAGTGATCACTAAGTTTTAAACCAAAATAGTTTATCATCACACAAAAATTACCAATGCGTTTCAAAATATAGAATCAAAGAATCACTGCTACAAGTATAATGCATAATGGATTCCAAGATTACAGATATCCACTTTGCATGAATATTGTGTTCAACTGCAAAAGCAAACTCAATATCATTATTCCCACTTTAACAGCAATAATGTTAAGCTTTAGTTAACAACAAATGAATATATAAAGTAATAATTCAACTGATTGATGAATCAAACCACAATTTGATTCATAAGCATCAAAATGAATTATAACTTTATAAGAGACATGAACTAACTAGCAAAACAAAACCAAAATTGTTTTCTCCCACTTATCCATGCATGCCAAACTCAATATTAATAAATAATACTTTGTTCCAATAATCTCATTACTCAAGCGCAATGAATAACCTGATCACCATTCAATTAATTGCTTAAACAAAAATCTTAAAAAGATCTATAAGCAACACCATGAATGATTATACTACAATTCCACCAACTGCCTTATCAAATCAGAAACGATTTTAAAGCATCAAATAATTGGATAAGCACATCAGGCAAAGGTTCTCCAAAACGAGATTCTATGAAGCACATTTAAACTTTTTCTGATAAACATGATCAAGAATGTTTTTGGTTGTTAGAAAAGAGAGAGGATCCTCGCCGAATTCTTTTTGCGAGGGTTCTGGAAATCTTTCAATCATTTCTGTTCATCATATACCGTGTGATCAGTTTTTATTAGGTACTTTTTATTTTAAATTTTAAATAATAAAAAAATTTCCAATGAAGTTTTTTAAAAGTAGTTCCATACTGACCCATAAGTCAGTCAGTTTTCTAGGACCAATTAATGATAGTGTAACAGAATATCTGATTTTTGGCACAAGCGTTTGTGGCTGGCAAAAGCATGTTTAAAGCAGCTTTCCCGGGAAGTCTGTTCCGAGAACCGGTCTTGGACTCTTATTGTGGGAATGTAACGGGTAAAAAAGTACATACAGATGAAAAGAGAAATTTTACAAGGGTTTATAAGAAATTTTACTACTCATATTACTTACAATGGAATTTCAACTATATTTATGGTATCATAACAGGCTAACCACTTGTGAAGCCCAGGAGCTACACGTAATTCTCTTCACCCAATTTGTGATGTCCATATATTTAGTTTGAAAATTTACCACACATGAGGAGGCAAGTAAGGATGTGAAGATAAAAAGTCTCCTATCGATGAAAGAAGAATAAAAAATTCGTTAATTGTAAGCGAGTGGACCAAGATGCACTCTTCCCTTGCGATGCACACAAACATTATCCTTCAGTTTCTTACAACTATCAGCCACCATTGGCGCCTAAAATGAAAATTTTTCAGTAGCCAAAGACAAAGAAAGACAGGACTACGTTCTTCTAGCTAACATAGTAACATGTATGCAAGTTCGGGCCGGCAGAACAAAGTTATGAGAGCAAGAAAATCAATGAAGGACAGGGGAGTTGAAAAACCAGAGACTGGTTAAGTACGGATAGAGATTGCAGATTAATACATTAATCCCATTCTTTACAAACGGTTAAACAGTACTAGTTTAGTGATTACAGTCTGATATAGCCCATCTAAGCTAGGTGATTTTCTTTTGTTTCTTGTCCCTCCACTCCTTGATCCGAGCTTCTATCTTTTCTTCCACACTTGCATTGAACCCTTGATATGGTTCATAGCCGAATACCGATTGAAGACACTGCACGATGCAAGAACAAAATTGACTCACTCATCACTAACAAGAGAAACCATTTCCGGTTCGGAAAGGATTTAGATTCGTTACCTCAAGCAGCACAAAGAAAGGAGTCATTAGAAATGCTTGAACACGGTTGTCCAAAAAAGCTGGTGCTCGTTTCTGAAAAGAAATGTTATCGTGAGGTATATACATATTTTGCTGCTTTCGGTCAACAAAATGATTATCGTGAGATGCATACTGCATTAGGAACATGGAAGCAGTGCAAATTACAAAATCTCAGTTACCTCGAACACCCCGTGGCCTATGAACTGTCCAGTCCAACAGAACAACTGAGCAGCCAACACAACCTGGATAAGTGATTCCTCAAAGAATTAGGACTCGAGTTTTCGATACGTAACTCTTAGATTACATTGTTAATTTATCCACATGCTTAAGAAGGAAAGATTAATAATTTTCGTATTTTGGCCGACTTGAGATTTCATTCAAATACACTGCAAAACGTTGGAAACAGAAAAACAAGGCAAAGGAGACCAAACGGGAAATCAGGTAAGCTAAAGTCCAAGCAAACCTAAACAAATATGAATGTCCCCAAAATTAATAAGAGACGGCTACAATCGAAAGTTGATGAGTACAAAGAGCTTCTCTCTAATTAAAACCATGAATACAACTCTCACGCTTCTACTGTACATAAAGAAGATTAGATTTCCATCTTTTCTTCGCAAACAACTCAAATGAACTTGAACTTGAATGATGAATTATGTTTGAAATCATATATTTTTATTTGTAGTATCCATGGCATGTCGTATCTTAATTTTTAGAGATTGTTCGTAAGTGGGACAATTGGGTCCTATGATATCAATGCAAAAAACCCAGAGCAAAGCCAAGAGATTGCCAAGTTGAACTGGTCAACAAAACTATCAAAACTCCTAACCCATAAGTGCTTAACCCTAACCTAATTTCAGTAAAAAGACAGCAAATTTAATCAGATTAAAATGTTAGAAAACCATCATATCAAACCCAAAAACCAAATCCTTAGAACCATAAAATCATCACCGAAAAAAATCAAAAAAAGGAGAGAGGTTACTTCACCTTCCATGACAGAGAAAACCCAAGACGGCTAGCGAGCAGGGTGGATTGAACCCAGCAGAGAACACAGAGCAGAGCAGCAACAGACCCAGCTTTCTTATCCAAGCACACATAAAACCCAGCATAGATCACAGTGAAAGCAAACCCTAAATTCAAACAGAAACCATTCGGGAAATTGTAGAGAGAAGGTGTGAAGTAGAAGAGAACCAGAAAGGTGAAGAAAATCGGCCACACAAACAGTGTGTGGATCAAAATGTTAACTCGGTTGCTGTGGTAAGCGCCATGGAAGGCGAAGTGACTTTCCAGATCGAACAATCCAGTCCTCCCCATGAATTTTTCAGGGAAAATCGAATTGGGTTTCCGGGAAAATAGACGGATTTTCCTAGAAAATCGATTGGGAAGGAGAATGAAAATGTAATGAAGTAATAAAACAAGATAATAAACAAAATAATAAAGTAAAACAAGATAAATAAACAAAATAATAAGGTCCCGAACCTGCGACCTTCGCGTCGTTAGCTACCAGCTGAGGTAATAGGCCAGTTGACAATTTCTGTTAAAATATTTATTTAGTCTAATTTCTCAACTTTTCATATGCCTTAAGCTTCAATTTTTCAATTTTTCATATGCCTTAACCAGCTGAGCAAATGGTTCTCTTATCCACTTTCCCTCCAAACCAAAGAAAAACAAAAATTGTTACCTAAACTCCTACAATTGAATTTGGCAGTGCTGCTCAACTCATTGGAGACAATGGCAAAAGCTATCATGGCATTCACCATTACCACTCCACACATTCACAGCTCTTCTCTCCAAACAACAAAGTTGGACATCAGCAGCTCATCTACCATATTGGTAAACATCCAACCTTTTTCCTTATTTTAAATTTTCTTGCTATGTTTGAAACGGGACATGGGTGGATGTGGATTAGGCCAGTTGGCCAAAATAGTTTGCTCGTCCTTCAATGCGTAGATTAGAGTAGTTGAGTGTCTTGTCTAGTAAAAAATATGGTACATGGAAATGCTTTTGAGTACTTTTCTTTTGCAGCTTAGGCAGTCTTCTAGCTCTGAACTATTCAGCGGCTGCAAGCAGGTAATTAACCATATTGATAATTTCTTAGTCCTCAAAAAAATGAAATTTTTATGAATATGTCAAAACCATTTTCTGCATTAAATTTTGGTTTTATAGATTGAATCAGGGAAAAAGAGCAAAAGAGCCTCTTTCTGCAGAACAAATGCTTTCCCAGATTGGCCTTTGATGGCAGTTCTAGTTGAGCACATAGAAGGCCAGAGAGACCTCATAACCCACAAATCCATTGTGCATCTCAGTGATGAAAACATAAAGAATGTCTGTAAGTATTATATTTTCCTAATTACCTTTTTTTATATGTTTTTGTGTAGTTTGTGGTGGATTTCAATTGGGAATCCATGAAATTTGTGACAATTTTTTGTTTTTGTAGATACTTTTTACATCATGTTCACTTGTTGGGGATGCTTGTTCTTTGGTTCCATGAAGGTATTTAATTAGCTACTCTCACTTCACTCCTTTTTCTTTGGAAATTTAATTACGTTATATTATTTCATTATCTTAGGGATTATTTTGAAAGGTGGGTGAATGTTTTCAGGATCCGTACTACGATTCAAAGACGTATAGAGGAGATGGAGGTGATGGCACTGGGTTCTGGATTTATGAGAAGGTACTTAATTATCATTTAAATTACTTTATTTCCCATTTATGTATCTTATCTCCAAAAAATATTTCCACACTTTTGAATAATGTTGAGTTAGATCATAGATTAAGCAAAAGACCAATTGCTTCTCATAGTTTTATCAGGAAAAAAAAAGGCTTCTTCCCATTGAAAAGGAGAATAAGAAGGGCTTGCTATATTTTAAGGGCTCTTGCAAATAAGCTCCTCAAAACTCCATTTCTTATTAAGAAAACAAAAAACACTTGAATGACCGTTTGAAGAAGAAACTCCCCTAAACCCAACTGTTATTGCACCCGGTATAAGTGGTTGACAAGGGTTTTGTTTTTTGAGTGAATAATGACATTCATTGAATGAATGCAATGTACAAAGGAACAAGTGTAAAGAGTGATCCGGCTAAAACCTTGTCGAGACTTTCAACCAAATAACATTTTTTGTTTGTTTACTATGGTTTAGTGACCACTTTGTAAACTGATTTTTGGCTTGTTTTGGCAACCCTGTCCATGTGTGCTAGCCTCCTATATAAAGTGATATGAGCATCATAATTAATTGAAGATTCAATTATATATTTTGCTTGCCCTACAACTAAAAATTGTGCTATAACTGGTGATATTATTGCAGCAAGAAGACATAGAAGAATCAGCAAGAGCAGAATTGTGGAGGGAGGAGCTGATTGAGGAGATAGAACAGAAGGTTGGAAGTCTAAGAGAGTTGGAAGAGGCTGGAAAGAAGGAGGAGCTTGTCAAGTGAATCATCATGCATTGTTTAATATTCTTCCACAGTTTCACTTACACCAGTTCAAAGATCCAGACGTTATTTTATATATACAAAGCTTTGAATGTTTTATCTAAGAGATAATAAAACATAATATTATTCAACTAAAACCATGTTGAAGATAGTTAAGGTCTCATGAAAAGAAACACCAACTTTTGGAGAGTATGATGAAGTTGTTACAATTTCACTACCATGAACACAGCAGTCAGTCTGAGTGCCATGACCTTTGTCAAATGTCATTCCTTTGCATTGGAATCCGATGATTTTTTTTTAGATTGTGAGTATCCAATCTAATACTAATTGAGAATAAGGTAAAAGGCTTAAAATCTTTCAAGCTCTAAGCTATATAAATCTTCAACCTTCGATGTAGGATATGAATTTCAACGATCAGAAAATGACAATATTCTCATATCATGTGCTGTCAGGTATTTTACCTTGTCTATATAACATTTAATAATTGATCATGAGATACCGACACCTTCACGTCTCAATTGCATGCAAGTTCTTCTCATCCGATGAAACTAAACTCTGTCAATCCAAACAAAAATGAAAATAAGCATACCATAACTAAAAGAACAATAAATCAATTTGCCACTTGGCCTTGGACTGCTCAAGAAATATAAATAAATAAAACAGTAAAGTGGATTGATGGATAATTGGATTATTAGGGTTGTGGAGAACAAAACTGCACATTGATATGCCTCTTGTTTCTTTGCTTGGTGTAGACTCGTGTGGCACGGGGAAAAACAGTTCCAAAACTCGATGGACTTGTTCTAGAAGAACCTTTTCCCTTGGTTTTCTTGCGAACCAGTGTTCCAAATTCAAAACATATGGGCCACCCTAACTCTCAGCACACAAAAAATGCTCAAAATCTGTGGGCAAAGAGGTTCATGAACTGAAATAAACAGATCGCATGCACATGCAGATGTAGTGGAACTTTATCATCATCATCTCATCATCTAGAACTAAGATATATCTCAGGTGCTCTCATTGTCACGCAATTTTATCCAGAGGGAAAAATATCCGAGCCAACTCTCTTGCATGACACTCCCATAATCTATGTCGGTTTTTGGTCCTACTCCATTTTTGTATTTGCCTGCACCTGCAGTTATTGCTGCCTGCAGCCATTTGCCATTTAAAATGGAATTATTTTGGGGGATCCTCAGTTAGTTTGTAAACTCGGAGGAAGTACAATGAATACATATAATATATATGCGTGTATGTACAGAAATTCTATGTGCATGGCCATGTAAGAAGATGTCACATTTACGCAATTTCTTTAGTTTTGATCTTATTTATTGACATGATTAATGGCTTAGGATATGAAATAGAGTTTCAACTTCAAAGTTAAGTCCAAAATTAGATACTTAAATAAGCGATTAACCAATCAAAAAATAGAAAACTAAAGTCTAAGAGATGAGTCTGCGTCGTAAAACATTAATCACGTCAACAAAAAGATTGAAAGTGAATAAATTAAGTAACGATAAAGTCTTCGCAATGTCGCTCTTTTTTAATATTAAAATATTAAAATATTTATTCTTAATTAAGAGCTAGAAGATGAACCTAATTCAATTATGAATCACCTCCACGTTACATGACGTGATCATGTACTTAATTTAACCAAGTTATCTTTCAACTAATATAAAATCAATTATCTCTTAATCCAACAACTGACTTAATTATTTGAACAAAAAAAAAAACAAAAAACAAATAATAACTGACTTGCGTTCTAAAGAGACTTCGGTTGAGTAAAGTGCAGAGCTTCAAACTTCTTGGAAATATCAAAATTTAATTTAAATACAACTTGATTTTCTTTCTTTTTCCATTGATTAGGGATCGGATTAGCCTCTTGTACCATGACTCAGCACACATAATTATTAATGGGAAACAATCATCTGCATCTCAAACCCTAGTGTGTCTATCGTGTGTTTGCAGTAGATATTTTGTATTAATTTAGGGAATTGTTATTAGCACTCCAAAAATCTCATTCTACATTCCAAACTTTCTATATTTGGAAAGAAAAATACACTTGTGAGGAGTGTAGAATGAGATTTTTGGAGTGCTAATAACATTTCCCTTAATTTATTTATTTTTTTTTAAAGAAGATTAGTTGGTAATTTTGTTACGACATTCCATCATTTTTTGGTAAAAAAAACTCACAGTTGTATTTCAACCTCCACATGACCACTATCGTGGATTCACAGTAATTGAACCCAAATCATACCATGTAAAATACGCGTCTGAAATTTGTTCCTAACTACTAAATTATTTCGTGATGGTTGTATTAATTTATTGTTTAAGTCATAGTTTATGACCAAGATTTGCCATTATTGATTAAGCACTAAGCAGAAGACTGACCACAAAGTATCTCATTGTCATTTGTTTATTAAGTAAGATTAATAGGAAATTATAACAAGACAGAAAACATTAGCCCCGGTCATGAAGTTTATCCACCCTACACATATGAATAAATGTTAAAATTATTAAGGTTTGATGGTAATTAAACAAAACCCTTGTAATTCTAAAAATCTAAAATTACCTCTAATGAATTTTAAAATTATCTTCGCACGAATTTTCCGAATTTAGTCATTCATGAAAGCTAATTCAAGAGCTTTTTTTTTTTTTTTTTTGCTGACGAAAGAGGTGAAAGTTTGAACTTGGAATCTTTTTAAAGATACTATTAAACTAACAACTGGTGGTTAAGGGACACTGATTACAAAACATTTTGTGTGTTAAAATATTTGTTGACTACTAGCTACAATGGTTATAACGTGTGATAAATGCTAAGCAGACCGCGTTTTTGTAATAGGTGGAAAATTAAATTATGAGGAATTATATAAAAATATAATATGAAAGAATGATAATTTATCTATAAAAAGAAGATTTTGATGATATGCATCTCTTGACTTTTTTTAATAGAAAATAGTAAGAATTTCACAAAGAAATGGATTTTTACTAACCATAATAGCAACGTACACTATATTGTATGTACATCCACACACGATGATTATCGAAATTTGATACAAAACATTTCACGTGTTAAAATATTTGTTGACCACTTGGTACACCTGTTACGATAACGTGTGATAACGGCTAAGCAAACCGCGTCCTGCAATATTTAGAAAGAATTTTATGAGGAATTAAATAAAATCATTCAAGAAAGATAATTTATCTATAAAAAGAAGATTGATGACTCACTACCCTCGAAGTACTTTTGGGCAAGAGCAAAAGCTATAGCAGTCGGACCAAACTATCTATAAAAGGAAGAAGAGGTCCTAGAGATAAGGACACTCAACTAAACAAACAAATATACAAACTCTACTCTCAAGCCAGATTTGCATCCAAAAGCTGAAATCAACCCATATTCAGTCATTTTTAGTGATAGTTCTTTGAAAAAGCTATCTCTTGTCTAGTATAAAAGCTATGCTACCTCCCTTAGTGTTGTAGTATCGATTCTCTCGAGTAAACTTGTTTACCATCCATCCTTTTTTAGCATATAAACCCTGTAAATTCAAAGAGAAGTGACTGCAAGAAGTTCAACCTTGCCAGACAAGGTGAAATCTTGCCCGAAGCTCTTTGTTTGTTTTCTAAATTAGTAGATCTATTACTTAATGCACTTTTCAGCATGTATTCAAATTATTCCCACCTGTTTCTCTATTTTAAAAATCTCATTTGCATCTGGATCTAATTAGCTTAATGGATATGTTTTCGTTAAGAACAATTTGGAATCAACAAATGACTTAAGGGGCTCTGGACTCCCTTCATTCAAACATACAGGACAATGAACTAAAAGTCCTTATTTATAAGGCAAGAAAAAGAACTTAATGCAGACTTAACTCATCCATGACAATCTTTGATAGCAAAAAGTTTAAGTAACTTGGGGCGCAAGTAATCAACTTAAAACACACTTATTCTACATCTGCTATGCCGAAATAGCAGTGGCACGCCTAGCACTTAGTTAGTTTTGATTGCAAGCCTCAAGGCCTATACCTAAGGCCTCACAAACACACATTTCAGAACTAACTTTGTTCTCTTCTTGTAGCACATTAACAAGTAAGAACCTGATTACATATCCAACGTGCCAATCCCTTGGGGAGCTCTGCTGAGGTCCGAGGAGCCTTCTTCAGAAAAATCTTTACTCGAACAACCGTTAACCACCTTTGGCACCTAAATTCAAAACCTTCGTCGCCAAAGCTAAAGAAAGACATGTAAGAATAATCTGACCTTTAAAAACAATGAAGAAGATGAAGTCATAGCCGACTTCAATAGTAAACTTCTTCTCTCTTGCAAAAATAATATGCTTGACTTACAATATGTCTAAGTCCAATACTAAGGCATTTTTCTGTGAGAGCAGTGACCACTATTTATATATAGAAACAATCCATATGATTCTCCTATTAGAATCCTTATAGGAAACTAACATGGTCTCCCAGTTGTAATAAGCGAGTAATTTAGGATCAATTCCCAATTTCAATCGTATATAAACTATAGGACATCCAAACCTCCTTCAATAAGACTTTTCTAAACCAATTTGCCCTAAACTATCTAGCCAAAATACTCCTACACTTATGCTTATATTTTAACATTCTCCCACTTGAGCATAAAGTAAAAGTGTTGCACAGATTTTTAAAATCATTTTAGAAGTGATCACTAAGTTTTAAACCAAAATAGTTTATCATCACACAAAAATTACCAATGCATTTCAAAATATAGAATCAAAGAATCATTGCTACAATTATAATGCATAACGGATTCCAAGATTACAGATATCCAATTTGCATGAATATTGTTTTCAACTGTACAAGCAAACTCAATATCATTATTCCCACTTTAACGGCAATAATGTTAAGCTTTAGTTAACAACAAATGAGTATATAAAGTAATAATTCAATCGATTGATGAATCAAACCACAATTTGATTCATAAGCATCAAAATGAATTATAACTTTATAAGAGACATGAACTAACTAGCAAAATAAAACCAAAATCGTTTTCTCCCACTTATCCATGCATGCCAAACTCAATATTAATAAATAATACTTCGTTCCAATAATCTCATTACTCAAGCGTAATGAATAACATGATCATCATTCAACTAATTGCTTAAACAAAAATCTTAAAAAGATCTATAAGCAACACCATGAATGATTATATTACAATTCCAACAACTGCCTTATCAAATCAGAAACGATTTTAAAGCATCAAGTAATTGGATAAGCACATCTAGCATGAGGTTCTCCAAAACGAGTTTCTATGAAGCACATTTAAACTTTTCTGATAAACGTGATCAAGAATGTTTTTGGTTGTTAGAAAGGAGAGAGGATCCTCGCCGAATCCTTTTTACGAGGTTCCGGAAATCTTTCAATCATTTTCATTCATCGTATACCGTGCGATTAGTTTTTATCAGCTACTTTTTATTTTTATTTTTAAATAATAAAAAATTTCCAATGAAGTTTTTTAAAGGTAGTTCCATACTGACCCATAAGTTAGTCAGTTTTCTAGGACCAATTAATGATAGTGTAACAGAATATCTGATTTTTGGCACAAGCCTTTGTGGCTGGCAAGAGCATGTTTAAAGCAGCTTTCCCGGGAAGTCTGTTCCTAGAACCGGTCTTGGACTCTTGTCGTGGTAAAACAGTCACACATAGATAAAAAAAGAAATTTTTCAAGGGTTTATAAGAGATTATATTACTCCTCATATTACTTACAATGAAATCTCAACTTTCTTCATGGTATCAGAACAAGCTGACCACTTGTGAAGTCCAGCGGCTACACGTAATTCTCTTCATCCAATTCGTGTTGTCCATATATTTGGTTTGAAAATTTACCACACGTGAGGAAACAAGTAAGGATGTGGAGATAAAAAATCTCCTATCGATGAAGGAAGAATAAAAAATTCATTAATTGTAAGCGAGTGGACCAAGATGCACTCTTCTCTTGCGATGCACACAAACATTATCCTTCAGTTTGTTACAACTATCAGCCACCATTGGCGCCTAAAATGAAAAAAATTTCAGTAGCCGAAGACAAAGAAAGACAGGACTACGTTCTTCTAGCTAACATGCATGCAAGTTCGGGCCGGCAGAACAAAGTTATGAGAGTAAGAAAATCACCGAAGGAGAGGGGAGTTGAAAAACCAGAGACTGGTTAAGTACGGATAGAGATTACAGATTAATACATTAATCTCATTCTTTACAGACGGTTAAACAGTACTAGTTTAGTGATTACAGTCTGATATAGCCTATCTAAGCTAAGTGATTTTCTTTTGTTTCTTGTCCCTCCACTCCTTGATCTGAGCTTCTATCTTTTCTTCCACACTTGCATGAAACCCTTGATATGGTTCATAGCCGAATACCGATTGAAGACACTGCACGATGCAAGAACAAAATTGACTCACTCATCACCAACAAGAGAAACCATTTCTGGTTCGGAAAGGATTTAGATTCGTTACCTCAAGCAGCACAAAGAAGGGAGCCATTAGAAATGCTTGAACAAGGTTGTCCAAAAGAGCTGGTGCTCGTTTCTGAAAAGAAATACATATTCTCGTGAGATGTATATACATATTTTGCTGCTTTCGGTCAAGAAAATGATTATCGTGAGATGTATACTGCATTAGGAACATGGGAGCAGTGCAAATTACAAAATCTCAGTTACCTCGAACACCCCGTGGCCTATGAACTGTCCAGTCCAACAGAACAACTGAGCAGCCAACACAACCTGGATAAGTGATTCCTCAAAGAATTAGGACTCGAGTTTTCGATACGTAACTCTTAGATTACATTGTTAATTTATCTATATGCTTAAGAAGGAAAGATTAATAATTTTCGTATTTTGGCCGACTTGAGATTTCATTCAAATACACTGCAAAACGTTGGAAACAGAAAAACAAGGCAAAGGAGACCAAACGGGAAATCAGGTAAGCTAAAGTCCAAGCAAACCTAAACAAACATGAATGTCCCCAAAATTAACAAGAGACAGCTACAATCGAAAGTTGATGAGTACAAAGAGCTTCTCTCTAATTAAAATCATGAATACAACTCTCACGCTTCTACTGTACATAAAGAAGATTAGATTTCCATCTTTTCTTCACAAACAACTCATTGAATGATGAATTATGTTTTAAATTGTATAATTTTATTTGTAGTATCCATGGCGTATCGTATCTTAATTTTTAGAGATTGTTCGTAACTGGGACAATTGGGTACTACGATATCAATGCAAAAATCCCAGAGCAAAGCCAAGAGCTTGCCAAGTTGAACTGGTCAACAAAACTATCAAAACTCCTAACCGATAAGTGCTTAACCCTAACCTAAATTCAGGAAAAAGACAGCAAATTTAATCAGATTAAAATGTTAGAAAACCATCATATCAAACCCAAAAACCAAATCCTTAGAACCATAAAATCATCACCCAAAAAATCACAATAAGGAGAAAGCTTGCTTTACCTTCCATGACAGAGAAAACCCAAGACGGCTAGCAAGCAGGGTGGACTGAACCCAGCAGAGAACACAGAGCATAGCAGCAACAGACCCAGCTTTCTTATCCAAGCACACATAAAACCCAGCATAGATCACAGTGAAAGCAAACCCTAAATTCAAACAGAAACCACTCGGGAAATTGTAGAGAGAAGGTGTGAAGTAGAAGAGAACCAGAGAGGTGAAGAAAATCGGCCACACAAACAGTGTGTGGATCAAAATATTTACTCGGTTGCTGTGGTAAGCGCCATAGAAGGCGAAGTGACTTTCCAGATCGAACAATCCAGTCCTCCCCATGAATTTTTCCGGGAAAATCGAATTGGGTTTCCGGGAAAATAGACGGATTTTCCTAGAAAATCGATTGGGAAGGAGAATGAAAATGTAATGAAGTAATAAAACAAGATAAATAAACAAAATAATAAAGTAAAACAGGAAAAAATTGGATGGCCCATGCAGGTCTCGAACCTGCGACCTTCGCGTTATTAGCACGACGCTCTAACCAGCTGAGCTAATAGGCCAGTTGATAATTTCTGTTAAAATACTTTATTTATTCTAATTTCTCAATTTTTATATGGCTTAAATTTTTGTAGAAGGGTGGTTGCAAATGGTTCTCTTATCCACTTTCCCTCCAAACCAATGAAAAACAAAAATTGCAACCTAAACTCCTACAATTCAATTTGGCAGAGCTGCTCAACTCATTGGAGACAATGGCAAAAGCTATCATGGGATTCACCATTACCACTCCACACATTCACAGCTCTTCTCTCCAAACAACAAAGTTGGACATCAGCAGCTCATCTACGAGATTGGTAAACATTTAGCCTGTTTCCTTATCTCAAATTTTCTTGTTATGTTTGAAACAATACATGGGTGGACGTGGATTAGGCCAGTTGGCCAAAACAATTTGAATGTCTTTCAAACGTGTAGATTAGAGTAGTTTAGTGTATTGTCTCTTGTAAACAATATGGTACATGGAAATGCTTTTGAGTACTTTTCTTTTGCAGCTTGGGCAGTCTTCAAACTCTGAACTATTCAGCGGCTGCAAGCAGGTAATTAACCATATTGATAATTTCTTAGTCCCCAAAAAATGAAATTTTTATGAATATGTCAAAACCATTTTCTGCATTAATTTGGTTTTATAGATTGAATTAGGGAAAAAGAGCAAAAGAGCCTCTTTCTGCAGAATAAATGCTTTCCCAGATTGGCCTTTGATGGCAGTTCTAATCGAGCACATAGAAGGCCAGAGAGACCTCATAACCCACAAATCCATTGTGCATCAGTGATGAAATCATAAAGAATGTCTGTAAGTATTATATTTCCTAATTATCTTTTTTTTACGGGAGTTTTAACAAAACACTTCTAGTAATATTCACTTTTAATGAAAAACCACATTTTTACCTTTCACTGATACTATTCATTATACCTTTATTTGTCATTTTTCATTAAAACTAAAGTTTTTTTTTTACTTTTCATTAGTTTGTTTGTTTGTTTGTTTTTTTTTTTAATTTGTTTTTGTGTAGTTTGCGGTGGATTTCAATTGGGAATGCATGAAAATTGTGACAACTTTTGTTTTGTAGATACTTTTTACATCATGTTCACTTGTTGGGGATGCTTGTTCTTTGGTCCCATGAAGGTAGTTAATTAGCTGCTCTCACTTCACTCTTTTTTCTTGGGAAATTTAATTACGTTATATTATTTCATTAGCTTAGAGATTTTTTTGAAGGGTGGGTGAATGTTTTCAGGATCCGTGCTACGATTCAGAGACGTATAGAGGAGATGGAGGTGATGGCACTGGGTTCTGGATTTATGAGAAGGTACTTAATTATCATTTAAATTACTTTAATTTCCCATTTATGTATCTTATCTCCAAAAAATATTTCCACACTTTTGAATAATGTTGAGTTAGATCATAGATTAAGCAAAAGACCAATTGCTTCTCATAGTTTTATCAGGAAAAAAAAAAGGCTTCTTCCCATTGAAAAGGAGAATAAAAAGGGCTTGCTATATTTTAAGGGCTCTTGCAAATAAGCTCCTCAAATGACAATATTCTCATATCATGCACTGTCATGTATTTTACCTTGTCTGTATAACATTTAATAATTGATTATGAGATACCGATACCTCCACGTCTCAATTGCATGCAAGTTCTTCTCATTCAATGGAACTAAACTCTATCAATCCAGACAAAAAAGAAAAAAAAGCATACCATAGCTAAAAGAACAAGAAACCAATTTGCCACTTGGCCTTGGACTGCTCAAGAAATATAAATAAATAAAACAGTAAAGTGGATTGATGGATAATTGGATTATAAGGGTTGTGGAGAACAAAACTGTACATTGATATGCCTCTTGTTGCTTTGCTTGGTGTAGACTCTTGTGGCACGATAAGATACAGTTCCAAAACTCGATGGACTTATTCTAGAAGAACCTTTTCCCTTGGTTTTCTTGCCAACCAATGTTCCAAATTCAAAACTTATGGGCCACCCTAACTTTCAGCACACAAAAAATGCTCAAAATCTGTGGGCAAAGAGATTCATGAACTGAAATAAACAGATCGCATGCACATGGAGATGTAGTGGAACTTTATCATCATCATCATCTCATCATCCAGAACTAATATATATCTCAGGTGCTCTCATTGTCACGCAATTTTATAAAAATATCCGAGCCAACTCTCTTGCATGACACTCCCATAATCTATGTGGGTTTTTGGTCCTACTCCATTTTTGTATTTGCCTGAACCTGCAGTTATTGCTGCCTGCAGCCGTTTGCCATTTAAAATGGAATTATTTTGGGGGATCCTCAGTTAGTTTGTAAACTTGGAGGAAGTAAAATGAATATAATATATATATATATATGCGTGTATGTACAGAAATTCTATGTGCATGGCCATGTAAGAAGATGTCACATTTACGCAATTTCTTTAGTTTTGATCTTATTTATTAACATGATTAATAGCTTAGGATATGAAATAGAGTTTCAACTTCATAGTTAAGTCCAAAATTGTATCAAAAAATAGAAAACTAAAGTCTAAGAGATGAGTATGCGTCGTAAAACATTAATCACATCAACGGAAAAATTGAAAGTGAAGAAATTAAGTAGGAATAAAATCTTCACAACGTCGCTTTTTTTTTAATATTAAAATATTAAAATATTTAATCTTAAGATATCACCTCCACGTTACGCGATGTGATCATGTACTTAATTTAATCGTGTTATCTTTGAACTAATATAAAATCAATTATCTCTTAATCCAACAACTAACTTAATTATTTGAACAAAAAACAAATAATAACTGACTTGCGTTCTAAAGAGACTTCGGTTGAGTAAAGTGCAGAGCTTCAAACTTCTTGGAAATATCAAAATTTAGTTTAAATACAACTTGATTTTCTTTCTTTTTCCCTTGATTAGGGATCGGATTAGGCCTCTTGTACCATGACTCAGCACACATAATTATTAATGGGAAACTATCATCTGCATCTCAAACCCTAGTATGTCTATCGTGTGTTTGCAGTAGATATTTTGTATTAATTTATTGTTTTTTTTTAAAGAATATTAGCTGGTGATTTCGTTACGACATTTCATCATTTTTTGGTAAAAAAAAACTTACAGTTGTATTTCAGCCTCCACATGGTCACTATCGTAGATTTACAATAATCGAACCCAAATCATACTGTGTAAAATACGTGTCTAAAATTCGTTCCTAACTACTAAGTTATTCCGTAGTGGTTGTATTAATTTATTGTTTAAGTCATAGTTTATGACCAAGATTTGCCATTATTGATTAGGCACTCAGCAGAAGACTGACCACAAAGTATCTCATTGTCATTTGTTTATTAAGTAAGATTAATAGGAAATTATAAGAAGACAGAAAACATTAGCCCTGGTCACGTGTTATGCCTTGTGAGGATCCCTTGTTTTCATATGATCAAGTGATTGGTTATGAAGTTAATCCACCCTACACATATGAATAAATGTTAAAACTATTAAGGTTTGACGGTAATTAAACAAAACCCTTGTAATTCTAAAAATCTAAAATTACCTCTAATGAATTTTAAAATTATCTTCGCACGAATTTAGTCATTCATGAAAGCTAATTCAAGAGCTTTTTTTTTTTTGCCGACGAAAAAGGTGAAAGTTTGAACTTGGAATCTTTTTTAAGATACTATTAAACTAACAACTGGTGGTTAAGGGACACCGATTACAAAACATTTCGCGTGTTAAAATATTTGTTGACTACTAGCTACAATGGTTATAACGTGTGATAAATGCTAAGCAAACCGCATTTTTGTAATAGATGGAAAATTAAATTATGAGGAATTACATAAAAATATGAAAGAAGGATAATTTATCTATAAAAAGAAGAATTTGATGATATGCATCTTTTGACTTTTTTTTTTTATCAAAAAATAGTAAGAATTTCACAAAGAAATGGATTTTTACTAACCATAATAGCAGCCTATACTGTATTTCACACACAATGATTATCGAAACTTGATACAAAACATTTCACGTGTTAAAATATTTGTTGACCACTTGGTACACCTGTTACGATAACGTGTGATAACGACTAAGCAAATCGCGTTCCTGCAATATTTAGAAAGAATTTTATGAGGAATTAAATAAAATCATTTAAGAAAGATAATTTATCTATATAAAGAAGAATTTGACGATACGAATCTCTTGATAAAAAAATGAACTTTTTTTATCAGAAAATTGTACGAATTTCACAAAGGTAAAGATTTTACTACCCAAAATAGCATTTACCATAAAGAAAAAGTCAAAAACCAAGAAACAATTTTACTAGCAAGTAAAAAGAGAGATAAAAAGATAATCATCTTTCTAAATTTTGATGACGCAGACACAATCCGGCTATCAGCTGCCAAATTTATCCGCTTTCATAATTTATTGGATAAATATCCTAATTAATATTTACACAAAACTAGAAGTTTTGACTGCCAAACATTTTCCTGAAATATAGCAAATTGTTTAAAAACTTGCCAACTCAAATCCGAAAACAATTCCCAAAAATACAACATATATAAATAATCAAGACACAGCTATAATTCTGTGTCATTTATCCAAAAAATAATAAAAATAGAAATAAAATTTTTGGATAAGAATCCCAGATTTTGACCTAAAAAATAGTTTTTGGATAAGAGTAAAAATCCGTATCAGAAAGACCCCACCTAACCTTTTTCGTTTTTTTTTTCCCTAAATACCCACTTCTTCCTCCTCGTCCTCCTCCCTCCCTCCCTATCTCTCTCTCACACGGCCAAGGTTTTAAAGAACCGGCACAACTCTTGTCAATTAGATTTTTAGTTTAAAAGGAGGCAGCTTTTTTTGCAAAGCTTTGAACTTTTTGTTTAAAGAACGAGTTTTGTTGGACTTTTGATTGCAAGGGTTTAATTTTGATCCATTTTTCGCCGTTTCGATTCGAAAAAGTGGTTTTTTAGGCAGAGGATCAGGTGGGTTTTCTTGTTTTCGTTGTGAAATCTCGGAAAAAGGGCGTTTGATTCGACATGGCCAAGGCATTTGCATCCCAGAGTGGTTTCTGCATTTCTTCTGGGTTGGATGAAATTGCAGTTGGCTCCAAATCCCCCAAAGGGGAATTCAGGGTTTCTCCCTCCTTCAGTACCTCACAATTTAAGGATGCAAATTCAAGAGCTTTTCCTTCATTGAGTGTTGATTTCTTGGGAAAACCCATGACTCTCTCCGATCACAAGGGTTTTAAGAATTGGAGGGTCAGAAAACCTAGCAATTTTTCTGTGCATGTATGTAAAGCTCTCTCCTTTCTCCCTTTTGACTTTTGGCTTTTGTAGATTGCTGTGTTTTCCCATTGCATTTTTTGTTATCTTTTTTTAGTTGGGAATTTATGGTTTTTCAGGCTCAAGCATCTGTCTGTGTAAGCAGAGCT
The DNA here is from genome assembly GCF_041283825.1 of Pyrus communis. Taxonomy (NCBI): domain Eukaryota; kingdom Viridiplantae; phylum Streptophyta; class Magnoliopsida; order Rosales; family Rosaceae; genus Pyrus; species Pyrus communis. The sequence goes on from NC_142578.1 coordinate 2,843,773, forward strand.
ATGAGGTGGTGGGAAAAGACCCTTCACCCCAACATGGTGGAGATCCATTCCGCTCAAGAACTTGTTGATTCCCTGAAAAATGCTGGGGACAGATTGGTTGTAGTTGACTTTTACTCACCTGGCTGTGGAGGCTGCAGAGCTCTCCATCCCAAGGTATATATATATATATATATATATGATTTTTAGTTTATGTTCTAGCAACCTTTCAGAGAGACGGACCAACGGCGCACTAATCCGCCTCGGAATCATGGCTGCTTGATTGATTTATTTGTTAGAGCTTTAATCTGAAACTTTATGTGACATTTGTTGACCGAGAGTTAGTCCATTTTATCAGATCTGTCAGCTGGCTGAATCGAACCCGAATGCGATTTTCCTCAAAGTTAACTATGAACAGCACAAGACTATGTGTCATGCTCTCAACATTCATGTGCTGCCGTTCTTTAGATTCTTTAGAGGCGCAGATGGTCGCGTGTGCAGCTTTAGCTGCACCAATGCAACTGTGAGTATTTCCCGCAATCATTATCTTGTTCATCGAGTTTTAATTGCAATGAATTAGTGGATTGTTTGTGGATCAAGAAACTGAGTCAGAATTCTTATTTAACAGATTAAGAAATTCAAAGATGCATTGGCGAAACACGGGTCCGATCGTTGTAATCTTGGGCCGGCGAAAGGGTTGGATGAATCTGAGATACTAAAGTTAGCTTCAATAGGTGAAATATCAACAACAACATCATCACCTTCCACGAAGGAAGAAAGATTGGAGGATCTGCTCACGAAAAGCGTAGATTTTTCGGGTGTTTGGAGCAATGCAGGCCATAGCATAGAACTCGAGGAAGAAAATTCCATGGTGCAAGTTTAAAAGCAGCTTCTCTAGGGCAGTTTCCTACATGGTGTGGTTGTACATAGCTTTTAGCTTTTGGGTTTCCCATAAGCAGGGGGCTCTGGCTTTTTTTACATTGAGCCCTGCCTAGTTTGGTTAAATCTGTTATTTAGATTGGATGTTATGATTTGATTAATGATTTTTAATCAGATCTAAAGCTTGTTGGCTTCAAATTTGCCTCTTCTATTAGAATATGGTGTTTCTGGATTTGGTACCTAGAACTGCTTTTCTTGGAAGTGCTTTTTGTCAAACTTCTTGAATTCTTTCGAATGCGTATGGCAATCTTAACTGGGTCCTAGCGATGTCTCTCTTGTAGGCCCCAAACTTATTTTGTCAATGATTCCAGCCGGTAAATTTAAACAATTCCCTCTTTAATTTTTTAAAACTTGTTCATTTGCATCTGACTGTCAAATTTTCCGTCAAAATTAGGAGTTTATTTCCTTCCGCTCGCGTTTGCAAAACTATCATAAGTGTGCATTTTAAGATTTACGGAGACTCGTAACCAAATTAAAAGTTAAGAGGGTAAATCGGAATTCTACAAGATTAAGTAGATTTTTTTTCTGTTAGTGTTTGTATTATTTGGAGAGTAAGTTCTATCTCCCTTGCTAATATAAATAAAATCACAAGGTATGAGGAATATTACACACGTAGAACTTATTTGGAAGTTCTTTAAGATAACTAAAAGCACTTTTTTGGGAAAAAAAAAATGTGTTTAGGTTTCAAAGCACTTGAAGTGCTTCTTGTAAGAAGCAACAGTCACCTAAAACACTTTTAATCATTTTAAAAACACTTCCAAACAAGATCGTAATTCTTCATGCCTCTCTCTCTCTCTGTCAATTTTCCTTTCTCCCCTCTCTAAATTTATGCCACAGGTGTAACTTCATGTGGATTTTTTTTATCAATTTGTGGCCACCCTTGAATATTGACAATGGAAATATGAAGCAATGGTGTTGGAAACCGGCCAAACTTTGTCGGCTTTGCATCTTGGATTTGGATTATGATTTGGCTTTTGTTAGAGAAGAAAGGAATCATGGGATATATTTGAACTTTTGGGATTTTGTCTGTCGTTTTGGAATCATTGTGGCAGTTGGAGAGCCAAAGTTTGTATTGTTTTCAACATCCACTTCCCCTCAAAGTTATGTGAGTTCAATAAAACGTTTCACGTGAAACACATCATCCACTTTTTTAATGGCCTGTCAATTTGGTGGCATGTGGTGAGCCAAATGTGGTGTGTAAAATAAGTTAGGTCATATTAATTAATCGGAGAGATTTTTTTAATGTGACGTGAATACAATCTGAAATATCAAGTGTTATAATATAAAATGTTAGAAGTTATTTTTCAAGTATCCAACTACTTGTATTACAACATTTAATGTATCGAGTTGGGTTTCCAACACATTAAAAAATTTCTCTACTAATATGATCCGAGAAGAACTTACATGCACTCATAACACCATAATCACAATGTTCTAAGTCAATTAAGCGATGAAACTTTACATGCACTCATAACACCATAATCAGTGTTCTAAGTCAATTAAGTGATGAAACTCAACAGTGATAGGCTATAAAGTATGGTGATGCTATCAAAACACCCATTTTTGTCTTTCGTGATCAAATGAATTTATGAGGATTAAAGAACAAAATTCACAAAAAGTTTGTAAGAAGTAAAAATGTATGTGTGGATAGCACTGCCCTTAAAATATCACTACTTTGGCATCTATGACATGAATTTCTCCTAAACCAAATACATTAAGTCCGTTCTGATATGAACATTGCCAAAAATAGATGAAACTCATTAGTCGATGAGTTTTAAAACAAATTCATATTTACATATCTCAAAAACGTAAAGTGAGATGTAAATGTAATTTATGCATCTTAAATTTGTGTCCTTTTATTGAAGATGCTCTAATGACCGGAAAAAAACAATGAGTTAATTTGATTACGAGTAGTTTAAAAAAAATGTTCATTGCACACTTCTTCAAAGTTAACCTAAGCAATGAACACATAAGTGCCCTACACATTCTGGAAAATGATTTTAAACAAAAAAAATAAATAAGCAAAAAGGAGGCCAACTAGTTTTGATTGGTCAACTAACGTGGAACTGACGCGGATGAGCCCAGAATCCTACTCAGCGTGGGTCCCAGGGAGGAAAATAATGGAAAAAAAGTATGGGCAAGTGGGGATGAACCAGAGAGTTGGATTCTCTTCGGACAATGCCTTGGGATCCTACTGATCGGACAACATAGACCGTTTGATCAAAATTCAACGGTTATAATTATTATAATTTTAGAAAGACCTTATGTTTATAATCGTTTGATTAAAATCTAACAGTCCATGTTGTCTGGTCAATGAGATCCCAAGGCGTTGCCTCGGAGAGGATCCAATTCCATGAACCAGCATTCCTTTGCTGGCTGTATATTTGATAAAAAAAAAACGTGCAGAATCCATGCAAATCCAGAACAATCTGCAGTTTTTATTTTCCACTTCCATGTTAGTGGATAAAATTTTTTATTTTTATTTTTATTTTCTTGAAGATTTGGATAAATTATTGGATAAGGTGTGAGTTGTGAACATTTTGATAATTTAGTAACGGAAAATTTTATTTGAACCCAATAAATTTATTTCTACATTCGTTAGATTTTGTTCAATTATATATTTCAATTATGTCCTAAAAAAGGGGTGTAGAGAGATATTATCAACTGGCGAATGGTTGGTCAAAATGGCTGTGAGAGCCACAATTGGCATGTGGGTGGGTTGCCGGAAATCGAAAAAAGGGATTGGCGGAGGTAGAGAAGAACGGTAAAAAGATAGTGGAGGGGGGTTGTGGTCTTTGACGACATTGGGAGAACGTGTCACCTAAGCTAGGTTGGGTTCGTTGGAGAAATATAGGGGTTGTGATGGTGAGATCGACTACTCTCTCTCTCAATTTTTGGTGTCTCATCAATACCGTCTTCACTCAGTCTCAAATGACTAAAAGCCTTGTCATCCTTCATCCTTAATTCCAAGAATTGTAAGATCCTGAATTAAATTCCTAACGCTAATGAATTATATGATGGTAATCGTGGCAGGCTAAAACGCTTCTATAATTTTGAGCTACAATTTGCTGATTTTTTTTTTCAAATTAGTTCATGAAGGTTTAAGAAAATAGTAGTCATACAAAAATCCAGCCCCATGCGATTTTGGGAACGAAAAATTGAACATCGACGAGAAAGAGCAGGTCGGCGACGACAATTTTGGGAATGACGACCGGAACCGAGTCCGATTGCTGTCACGGTAGGTGGTTTATGTGTTTGTGTTCTTGTTTTTGTCAAGTTTGTAAATTTTGCATTTGAGGGTAACATGGTAGATTTGTAGAACAAAGTTTTTAAGTTGGTTTCTTTTCTTTTTAGATAAACTAATGAAAAGAATTTGAAAACTTTAAGTTTTAACAATAAAATAAAAAAACAAAATGTAAAGTGAATAGTACCAGAATTAATTTTTTTAGTGTAAAAATATGATTTTTCATTAAAATGTATAGTACTGAAAACTTTTCGTTAAAGTTCTCAATTTTCTTTTCAACGATTTTAAGTTGGTTTCGGAAAGAGTATTATTGGGTTTGGATAAAATTTTCCTTTGTTACTAAATAAAATTTGGGAATGTCGGCCTCGGCCCAAAGACTTGGTAGTTGGTACATTGTGGGCTTTGTAAAAGGAAAGACAAAAACTTTGGATTAGGAGAAGTAAATTAAAAGTCGGATGCCAATGACATACAGAAATCACAAGAAACTTATTGCCGAGCAAAGGAGGGAAACGAGATGTAAAATTTGTGAGAAGGCCTTCATATACTATCCAGCGTGAACGATTATTTCATAAGGTGCTTTTGGAGCCCGACACAATGTCGAGCTTCCACAAAAGCAACCCTTCAAATCTCCGTTCTTTTGTTCAATCATCAGGCTTTCGCAAACAAATTCATACACGAAAAGCTAATGGCATTCAAACTTTGTAAACATACATTCAAATCATCTTCCCCGTAAAAGGTAGAAGAACAGAGAGACGCTATTTGAGAAAATAAAAATACGCGCATTTGAAATGCATCATTGGCAAAACATTAAGTAAGGGCATCAGAGAGATTCCCATCGACAATTCACCATCCTCCGGAAGGAGTTCTGATGTCCCTGTCTGTTTTATCGTCATTTGCACAACACTCCATCATAAAACACATCAAATGCAATTACACAGTAATTCAGAAACTCCGCGGCGGCTCGTGTTCTCGGCACACATAAAAAATACATTCATGCTTATAACTCAAAAGAAAACTAATGAAAAGAATTTGAAAACTTCGAATTTTAATTAAAAATGCATCAGAGAGATTCCCATTTAGACTAGTCATCAATCTCCAATGGAGTGCAGATGTCCCTGTCTGTTTTATCATCACTTGCAACTCCAAATACCACAATTTTTCCTTCTAATTACCTTAAAAACTAAACTTTCTTGGAAATTAAGAAACATTAAGTGAGAATTAAGCATAATTTCAAAACTTTCAATCGTAACCAAGTAGAACCTCATGCCTCGGATGTAAAAAAAAATAAAGCAGTAAAATTGATAAAGAATTGTAGAACCTCATGCCTCAGATGTAAATTTGTTTCATGGAATTTACTCTCAAAGTATATTTAACGCCATCATAGGCATGGGCATACCCGAAAAAAAAGAAAAGAAAAAACAGTGAAGAATAACATAAGTAAAAGGAAACAGTTCAAAGACCAAAGTAAATCCTGGGATTTGACTATGAATTTCAGATTCAAAAACCCAGTTGAGATAGGGCGGAGACGAAGAGGGAGGCCTTAGAGGAAGAGGCTAGAGAGGGTTAGAACCTAGGGTTCTGCGGAAACTAGGGTTTGACTGAGTGTGTGAATATATAGAGGGTTTTGCAGGCAGAAAGGACTCACTTTGATCAGGACCGTTGATTTGGGACATAGAGATGTGTCAACGTATTGGGCTAAAAAGCCCAAACGTAGCCTAGTACAAATGGACCTTTCAAGCCTGGTAACCCAAAATATTACAATAGGCCCCAATAATCCAATGGGGCCTCCAAAGTTATTATCCAAGGTCCAGAGTCGGCCCATACTTTGGTTGGGTAGTAGATGGGTGTTTTTTTAATTTTTTTAATTTTTAGGGTTTAGGGTTTTGGAGTTGAGAGTTCTATTCAGAATGAAGGATAAGGATTGTCTATCCTCCCGTGCCCTCTTATTTTGTATGGTCACGGTTAAGTTACGTCAATATTTTATATTGTTTTTCTTTTTTACAGAGACAATAAGACAAAAATGAATACTAATATAAAATGTTGACGTGGCTTAACCGTGACCACACAAACAGGAGGGCATGGGAGGACACCGGAAGTGGGAGCGCAAAAACTCCTTGTCCCAAAATCAAACAAGTAGTAGTCTAACCTCTTCTGATAAAGGAGAGGCTATGCTTACTAGATGTTAGGCTTTAACTCTCTTAAGTTTCGATCATCAAACCGAATGAATTAAGAAAAACAAATGACAAGAGATTAATATGCTATATGTAGAATGTAAAAAGGAGCGTATGAATAAAAACACAGTTTAGAGTATTCAAAAAACTTAAATTTGAATCTTGTATTGTCGTTATGAATTTGGAATCAATGAACCTGGTCTACATCACCTCTGTGCCTTGTGGGTTCTTCTCAGTTTAATCTGCATAATTAGCGGCCTTATCAATTTGGAGTCAAAGTTAATGTACAATTAAGAAGGAAAAAAAAGTGAAAAAAAATCAGTGAATGAAGTCTAGTTTTAGCTTCACGCGACCATTTCCTCTAGCGGCATCTAGTTTTATCTTGTTGGAGAAGATTCTAAATTCAAATCTCATGAACGACAATCCTTATGCAAATCCTGTTGCGTCATAAGTCGTAATAGTTTACTGGTTACACTTTTGCGTAAGTGAGTAGTAAACATTGATTTTGACATTGTGATAAGGTTAGATACATAACAGATATGAAACAACAACTGAATCAAACAAACGAGCAAGATTGGAAGCTTGAGCATTCATAGAAGTTAACTAAGAATATCAAAATTGTGAAAGAAAATGCAAAAATAAGTAGATAAAGATTTAGTCTGGTTCTCAAAAATAGCACATCAATGATCTATATGATTCATGAAATGTTGCAATCTCTTTATACAGTGTCCAGACACTGATGAATCCGGACAGGAGCTAGTGAATGCAATTGGCCCACTACTATTGCTACACATGAAGAAATTTATGTTTATTTGATATTCTCCTTGAGCATGACTACAAGTCTACAATGGGTGCAAAATTTTTAACAAAATACCTTGAAAAAATATATGAGGAAAAGTGGATAGCCAAAGTAGTGTACTACCTTCATCTTGATTTTTTTTTTATATTAGGTGTTTTAAAAGTTCCCGCCTAACGCTACCTAGACCCTTTATTCACTAGATGGCTAATTACGGCTACAATTAATTCCTAGGCGTTTAAAAACCAATAAAGGGCACTTAGACCTGCTTATGCGCCCGCCTATACCGCCTAGACCCTCCACCTAGACTGGTTGGGTCGCGATCTCACTTAGACAGAAAATAGATAACTTCCATTTTGCATTTTGTTTTTTCAAAAAATTGTAAGAGATTTGTTAGATAATTGGATGAATACTCATTATATGTTTGTTCTTCATGTTTTAAATATGTTTTAGTACTTTATAATTTATTTGTCATTTTATTTTGCAGTTTATGTACCCTAATATAATTATATATTTTTTTAAATACAAGTAAACATTTATTTATATATTATATAATAATTAAAATTAAAAAATCGACTAGACCCTGTCTAGACGCCTAGGCGCTAGATCCTTCTCTACCGTCCGACTAGCACCTAGCGCTTTTTAAAACTTTTTATATTGTATTGTGAAGGAAGAAAGCATGTTTTTACAACTGAAATGAGTTGTACTTATCTAAATTTAAGAATATATTCCGTGCGATTTTGTAATACAAGTCCCAAAACATGCACCGTGATGCTTACCTATCTGGCTAATTGGTATCTCTTCCCACCAAAGCTGCTTTATCATTAGCAAAGGAGCCGAAAAGATTAAAAAGATGTCTCCACATTGAAGTTGTTGATTCTCTTTAATCGTGGGTTCATGATTTTGACAAACTTAATCTACTTTTCCATATGTATTTTTTCAAGGAAGAACATTCTTTCACGCCTCTTGCCCGTTTTCTCCATGAATTCCGGCCGTTTGTTTAAGCTTTGGATGTTTATAACAAATAGTTACTGATGTAGGCATAAAGCATAGGATAATACTTGAATCTCTTCTTTGTGTATTATGTATGAGCTCATTCTCTCACTTGCAAATGACATATTTTCATTGTTAGAATTTCATAATTGAACTGTTCAATCTATTAATCTTCATTTAAAATCATTCGAATCGGAGATCGTTAAGTCATCCGAATGAATCAAAATAAATCAATGGTGTAAGTACCAAGTAGCATATCCATAATGAACCGTTATTTGGATGACTAAATGATTTCCAATTCGAATAATTTTTTGTAAGGATAATCTCCAAATGAAGATAAAAGATTGAATAGTTCCGAGAGTAAAATTTTTACGATGAAGATGAGTTATTTGCTAGCGTGGAATGAGCTCATCTCCCCAAAAGAAGCAATGCAAGCATTATCTGAAAGTATGACGTTACAAACACTTATCAATTTCCAATAATATAAAAAGAAATCAAACTGAATCACACCATTAACCAACCATAATTAGATATGAAACTCGTTACCTAAGTAAGTTGAATATGAAACATTCCCCCAAGTCACAAGAACATCACTAAATTATAACGAAATGAGTACAATTTTAACATTGAAACATCGTATCATTCTTCAGATCGCAACTTACAACGTGAGATTCTCAAACTGTATTCACCAACAAGGTATCAAGTTTTTGGACATTAATTTGTTTTCGTATAGTAAAGGTCATGAACTTAAAAGCAAAGGAGACAAACACTCGATTTAATTACCACGTCGATCATGGTACTGTCCTCTTGTAATCGTAATCACAAAATAAGCATCGTGCTCCAAACTTCGAAGTTCAAATCAATGTTCAACCATGCATGCCTCTGAAAAGTAATGTCTCCATGGGTTATATTATCTTAATTACTTAGTTAGGTCAACATAGATAATCGTCGACAACTTATTGTCATAAAATCTTCATGTAATCTTGACATCTTGCCTGCGGTATAGGACAGTCCGCATTTTTGTTGTTGTCTTCTTTATTAAAAAGAGCAAATATTGTATGATCAAATACATTGGATTTGGATGGTTAGCGTCTTTTTCCTTACTTCTTACTTCTTTTATCTAAAGTTCATTCCTATATTTTATAAAATATTAATTTCGTATGATTTATTTATTTGCACCAAATACATTGGAATTGGCAGATAACACTTTATTGCAATAGCTGAAAACAATCAAACATATGCACTCTAATGCAGATCCCTTCATTGTAACAACTAATAATTTATCATTTGTAAAATAAATAAATAAATAAATAAATAAAATAAAGAAACAAACAAACCTTGGATTTGAATCTTCTTTCTTTATTTTTATTTATTTATATTAGAATGGTTTACTCTAAACTACGAGAAGAGTAATTCAAACTTGAGTGCCGAAAATAAAGCACATTACTCTAGCCAGCTTCACGTCCAAGTTTGCTGAAATTGCTTTTATATATGCAGATTAATAACTATCTTTTTTTTTTTTTGGTCTAAATAACGTTCTTGTTACTGGTTACTAAAAAAATTCCAAGTGAGTCGATAGCATTCATAACATATTGAGAGCGAAGCAGGATTTATTTAATAGAGGGCTATAATTTATTAGAAAATTTGACAAGCTATAAAATATCTTGCAACTTGCAAACAATAATCTTGTTATCATGTTAATTCCGTTTCGCCACATATAAATTCAGTTACTTATTTACGATTTTTCTGACATTTCTGGGCAATATTATTTTGTTATATATTTCCTTCTCCATCTCTGCTGTGCCATTTATATTGACTTATTGATCTCGTACTCGGTTTTTCTCCTCTACAATCTGAACGTACGGCAGGATTTCAGATTCTGTTCATTAATTCTAACTTATCCAGGGACTGCACTTCGGCACATCCCTTGAAAAATAGTAGCCGTGTGTGACTAAAATATATGTTTTGCTGTTTTATGCATAACAACTCCCGCCAGAATCTGAAATTAAACTACAGGTTAAGATGTGAAACGAATATCCAGTTAAAAATCCAGATTATTAATCTTATATTTGATCACAAACTTGAAGGAAAATCAAACAAAAATCAGACGGTGCGGTTGTAATTTACTCAAAAATATCAAGGGAGGTAGAGAAAGACGCTTGAAAAGTGGCTTTGCATGATTCATTCACACGTATGCATGGGTCAATTTGCATGATAGATTTGTAAAGTAGTGTTGGTGGCTTCTTGGTTGTTTTCCAGATTTAGGACTCGACTAGACGGTCAGTAGATTTCGGTTCTAAAGAAAGAATCCATGAGGGATAAGGAAATTACAGAAGAGAAAAAAGACAAAGCCTAATTATAAAGCTACGTGTGCAGCTAAAAAAATGACGACTGTATGACCTAAAAATGGAGCCAAACTAGTGCGGTACGTATGTGTTCGATCCCTTATTATAACCCTTCACGTTGTTTTCCCCGAGAGCTAAGCTAGCTGGCTAATCTAACATGTGGCACAATTCCACAACAACATCTCACTTTCAACTCTCTTTCTCTTGTTTTGTTGAAGAATGTAATTCCACATCGGAAATTTCATATAATTTATTACTATTTATAAAAATAAATGGTACCATTATTAATAACATTGAGACATTTTATGATAAAATTCAATAGTTGCTAAGCTGTGTATGCTGGTGAGTTGATTCCACTTTCGCTAGCTTGTTTTCATGGCGTTGATTCTCTATTCGATCGATATGGTGTTTTCTATGCCTTACACGCTCAAATCTGGTGGCGGTGCTAGTGTGTTGGTGGCTTTTTTTGTTTTTTTTTAGGTTTTATGGTAGTCGTATTGGGGTTTACTTAATTGTGCAAATTCACTTCATATCAATTTTTTTATCAAACCCAATTGGTACTATCTGTATTTATTTATGATGTTGAATGAAATACCTCTCTTATCGCTTATAAAAAAAAAAAAAAAAAATACCAATCGAGTGTTGTTGACTACATGAATAGATTTTCTTCAGGTCTATTTTCACGGAATACAAGTTGATGTTCGTTGTAATGAATCAGAAGATAAGATAGGAATACATACTATACGTTCATCACACCAACTGAATCATGCATGTTATCGGAGCAGTAATGATGTTCTTACCATGTTTTTATACCATATTTACATACCACCTTATGTTGTATCTGAATTTAAATAGCTACATCATTTAAATTAATCAAAATTTAATTTAAAATAAAAAACATTTAATAAGCCAATAATTTAAATAAAAAAAAGATGGAATTAAATAGTAATTGTGGCATACGAGGAGTCTTCTCCTTCTTTCTCCGTTCAATCCTAATTCTTTTCCTGTTTCTTCTTCCACGCCTGTTCTTTCATGCCATTTTTTTTTTCCAGCCGCCTCACCATTGATGGAAGTAGATGAAGTAACGGAGCTATACGATTCTTTCTGGTTCGAGCTCCGGATCTTCAAGAAACAATCGGTTTCATCGAACCCATCAAATTTCGAAGAACACCCAGATCATGGAATCGAAGAAAACCCAAAAAACCCATCAAAGTCAGAGTTTTAATGGATTCCAACCAGGCACACCAGGTCCATGAGCGACGAGTTGAGCTCCAATACGAGCACTCTCTTGCCAGACTCTATCCTCCACACTAACATGAAAAAAACTGGGGTGGAAAAAAATAGCGAGAAAGAAGTGGCGTGGAAGAAGAAACGGGAGAAGAAGCAGGATTGAAAAGGAAGGGAAGGAGAAGACTCCTCTTACACCACAATTACCATTTAGTTCCAACAATTTTTTTATTTATTATTGGTTCATTAAATAGTTTTTAATTTAAATTAAGTTCTGAATAATTTAAATGATGTGATTGTCAACATCAAATACCACATAAGGTGGTATATAAATGTAGTATAAAAATATGGTAAGAATAGTATTATTGTTATCGGAGTTCGTGCATGACCCCTCCATGTCTTAACAGCAATTATACATGTACATGTTTTCAAGGATGTGGTCAATTGTTCAAATAATTAAAGTTTTTTATTAATCCACTATACTTGTATTTGAATTCTCCCACCTTCTTAGTAAAATTTAATTAGATGGGTAATATTAGGTAAACTAAAATTTTAAAATAAATTTGTAAATTAAATGATGTGTCATCAATAGGAAATAAGCACGTTTCAACACTTAAGTAATAATCCAATCATCAATAACCATATCATTTAGTTTACAAAATTTAGTCTTTGTAATATTACCCAATTTAAATTAGAATTATAGCTAGTACATACACACACACATATACACTTTCTATTTATGTATTATGTACAAACCATTTCTTTATATACATGTATAGCTACATGCATGCATCCTTATGATTGCAATTTTCAATTTATTCACGGAACTGCACATGCATGCAACTTTGAGAGACGGGTGTGTTTGCAGCTTATGCAGAACTGGTTGGCAACAAAATTAATGAAATATAATAAATAGGATTGAGTTGTTGGTGTGCTTTCTTATCAGATGGTCCTACTTTCCTCTCCCTCTCCGTCATCAGCTCCCTCTGTTCTATGATCGATCGTAATGTAACAGCCTGATGAGCCATGCTCATCAACATTACGAACATTTCATCATCCACGTTATAAATAAGAAAAATAGAAAGATAAAGAATCATTTTCTCATCATCCATGTGCTCTCCAAGCGTCTACAACCAAATTGTCAAACCGATAACATTGAATGAGATTTCTGCATTTGAGATATCCCAAGCACAATAATTGGGTCAAACTTTCTCATTAATTTTATTAAGTTTGTTCACAACATGAAAATGTATATTGGTCATGGAGTCAACACTCAACAGCCATAACATGTTTTATTTCTCCATTTGTCGGTCTGATCATTATCAAATTTTTCCAAATTAAAATTTACCCATTTCCATGCATATTACCAAAAGTTCAATCCCGTTGTTAATATCCGAGCTAAATGCTCATGGAATAGATGAAAAAATTTGACTCCTTAATTTGATATGGGCTTGCTTGGAAATGTCCTTTTAAAATGTACTTGTGTTTACGTCGAAGTTTTTAATAAAAATACAAGTAAGTGTTGAAAAGCATTCAAAAGTACTTTTTAATTTTGTTTTGTCAAACATCGTTAAAAACGCTTTTGGTTAACTACATACGTTTTTTTTTTTTGTTATTTTAAAAGTACTTTCAAACATATATGTTAAAAAAAAAGCCATTTGTTTTTTATTTCTAATAAGTCACTTTAGTATATGTCTAATTTTTAAGTTTACAGATTATGAAAAATAATCCATTAACTATAAAGAGTCAAACAATGTTCTAACGGTGGTGTGAGTGGATTCTTCCACATTCAACAGCCATGCATATCTATTATATATAAAGAGAGAAGAAAAGGTGAATAGTGTTTTGGTGTCACCAAGTTTCAATAAAAATAATTAGACAAAAATGCCCTCAAAACAAAAATCTTCAAAGGCATCCCAAAATAATGCATCGAATAAGGTAGGAGCATTTTCGTCATTTTAATAATATTTTTTTTAATAATTAAATTATTTAGTGGGTTTTTTTTTTTTTTTTTAATTAGAACCTCGTAATAGGCTAGCAATAATTTGATTCAATTTATCTATTTCTAAACACATTCAAAACATCTTAAAAGACGTGTAATGCCAGTTATAAAAAAGATCTTTCACACACGGATAGTAATGTGATTAAATTAGTTGCCAAATGATTTTTTTTTAAATTTTTTGTAACAAACGATATTATCTATATTAAGGGGGAATGGGGTGGTTTTAGTCTCATAATGAGCTAGTAATAATGTGATTCAATCAGTTGTTTATTAAATATTATTTTCTCTATTTTAAACATGGTCAAAACATCTTAAGAGGCGTGTAATGCCGGTTATAAAAAAAAGTCATTCGCACGCAGATAATAATGTGATTAAATTAGTTGTTAAAAGATTGAATTTTTTTTTTAACAAACAATATTATCTACCCTAAGGGGGAGGGGGTGGGCTTAGCCTCACAATGAGCTAGCAATAATGTGATTCAATCAATTGTTTATTAAATATTATTTTCTCTATTCTTAATGTAAATTTTATAGAGACCGATTTTAATTATTATGTGAATTCAGTTGCTTTAATTGGTTTATGAGGGGTTTCTTCTAGTATGATCTAAGATTATTCATTTACTTCAAATATTTGACTTTCTTTTTGTCAATTTACACATATATACATTTAAAACGTGTAAGTCGCGCATAGTACATCATGATTCAAAAAATCACGCGCGTGCATGAAGGCTAGTATATGGACTATAAGTAAAATATACTTTAATGGTAGTTAATTTCCACATGCATTTTCGTTTGGACATGGACTGAAAGACGGTTAGAAATTTGGGAAATCAAACTACTAGTTACTTAGAACATCTCCAACTTTTGGGTTAAAATTTAAAAATTTTAGCCCAGAAAATTGATGTTTTAACCCATAAACAGGTTTTTTGCTCCAACCTTTATAGGTTAAAATTTTAGCCCCAGATTATTAAAGAATGAATTTAGGCTAATTTTTTTTTCTTAGTAACTTTTTTAAAAGAAAAATTATGTAGATTGTCCTAATTTAATTTTATAAACATTTTAACCTAAAATTATCTAGATTTTGACAAATATTGAAATATCACTAACTGACATCATGAGACTTGTGAAACACTATGAAAGAATATGAAACACATAAAAGATTTTTTTTAATTACTTCAACCGATGGTTTTAAATTTAGACCGTTAGATTTTTTTTTTTTTTTTTTACCGTTGGATTTCATCAAATGAGATCTTAACTGTTGGATTCAATAAATTTATAAATATAAAACTAAAAAAATATAGTGGGCTAGCCTCACTAACTTAGCGAGAATCCTGAGCTAAATTTGGCCTTAAAATGAGTTTTGAGTTTTAATTTATATTTGCCCCAAAGGTTGGAGCAAGTTGGGGTAAGTTTAGAACTTAAAATTTGAGGTTGGAGTAAGTCTTATCTTAACTTCATAGATATTTCAAAGTTCATAAATCCACTTTAGCCGTATTAGTCCTTCTTCTGTACCTTTTTAGACCGGACATTAACGGCACGGGACCATCTGAATGCATCTGCGTTTTCCTCTTGGCTAAAGAGGCTGAAGCTGCTGTTTAAAGAAAACAGAGGAAAAGACAAATTGCAACTAAAAGACTCAGTTTGGTGCAACTGTAGTAAATGATAGATACAATGAATGGTCGTTACAACTCCAGATGTAAAACACTTGGTTATTTATTTAGTACCGAATTTTAAGTTGGTAACATTTATCTAAATCATGTCGTTTAAACGTCTAGAAGGACTTGTGTACCTAGCTACACCGTTCACGATGCCTCTGTGTCATCTCAGACCTAAAGTATGATACTGGTTTGGACATTGTCACTTTCTCTATCATATTTCAGGTACATTCATTTCCTTTTATGCATGTCATAACACTTAAATTATTAAGAGTGCTTCATGCAGTCTAGTGGGAATGCAATTTCTGTAACTAGACATCTACCTTCAGTGCAAATTGCCAAAACCACTTTGGGGTCGTGAACCCTAGTTGAGTCTTTTAATCTATATGAATTTTAACGCACCAACACCAGCACAACAGAAATGTGAACGGCTCCAAACCACGTGGTTTGGAGAAAAGTGTGCTTTGGTTCCACAGGAACATGCATAAAACCGCTTGCACTTGGCGGTTCAAGGGCCCCAAACATCAAAATTTAGTGTCAGTTAGTTGGTGTGATGTTGCCCTTTGCCAAGAAAAAAAAAAAAAAAAAACCTCTCTCCCTCCAACTCCAAGCATCTATTTATCCCCCACCTCACCCCCTCCACTTCTCCTCACAACTCACAAACACAAAGCCTCTTTTGCTCTCTATTTATCTCACTACCAAAAGTTGTGTTTCTGCTTCAAAAACAAGTACAAACCTTGTTGTGCAGGAAAAAACATGGCAATTCTTGGTTTTCTCTTGGTGCTTCTTCTTTCTTTGAGCTCTTTTGCTTGTGGGTATGGAGGAGGTGGCGGTGGTTGGGTTGATGCACATGCCACTTTCTACGGCGGAGGTGATGCGTCCGGTACAATGGGTAAGTAAACATATATAAATTATCTCTACAGAGCGTTAAAAACATACATGCATTGTTATTGTGAAAAATGAATCTATAACGTGTCGATACATTTTGTTAGCGCATATATATTCAACGGTCCGTTTATTAATACCTGCCACGTCTTAATTTTTTTTAATGTATCTAAATTGCAGGTGGGGCTTGTGGCTATGGAAATCTGTATAGCCAAGGCTATGGAACTAACACTGCAGCTCTAAGCACAGCACTGTTCAACAATGGGTTGAGCTGTGGGGCTTGTTTTGAGATTAGGTGTGTGAGTGACCCCAAATGGTGTCGTCCGGGATCTATTATGGTCACGGCCACCAATTTCTGCCCGCCAAACAACGCTCTAACCAACAATGCCGGAGGCTGGTGCAACCCGCCGCAGCACCACTTTGATCTCGCCCAGCCCGTCTTCCAGCGGATTGCTCAGTACCGAGCTGGAATCGTGCCTGTGTCTTACAGAAGGTATGCAATTTCAGGCTTGGCCTGCTTTATGTTTCTTGAGAAACTCCACTTTCGGCAGGGGCTGTTTGCCAACTTAATAAAAATGAATTTACAAGGGAAAATTGCACATATACCCCTTAAATTCTTAGGGGTGTGCACAGACACCTCACAACAATTTTCAAGGGCATTTTTCGTCATTTCATAATTTATAAACAATGTTTGGGTAAGAATCGCGTTTACTGAAGCTCGTGAGCACAACAGAAGCCATATAAAGTCATGGCAATTCTGTTGAGCTGACAACTTCCGGAAAAACACAATTCTTACCCAAAGTTGTCGAATGATCATGACTGTTTAATCTTTGTTAGCATCTCACGCCTTTAATAGTTTAGGGAGTGTTTAGTGAAAAATTTCCAATTGATATTATGTATAGATTCGGCGCATTTATAAAGGTTGAAACATGTGTCCACAAGAAGCCTGCTCTAAAATCGCTTACCTTATATCATCAGCTGTAGCCCTTTCTGTTTTGCCGACCAAAGCACTTACAAGAACCAACCAATTTACCTAACGTCATCTTTTCCAATTTTCTGCAATTTCCAAAAGTACCCTATCCTATCGTCATGTGATTATAGCAATTTGTTCATATTATCGTATATTAATTAAGTTGTCAACTTATATTGTAAACGTATAGTTAAACGTATGTAATAATGTGATTGTCACACTCAAAAAACTTTATCGACGGCGAAGACTCATGATTTGTTGTTTATGAATTTTTGCAGGGTGCCTTGCTTAAAGAAGGGAGGCATCAGATTCACAATCAACGGTCATTCATACTTCAATTTAGTGCTGATCACAAACGTTGGAGGTGCTGGTGATGTTCATGCAGTTTCCATCAAGGGGTCAAGAACTGGCTGGCAACCCATGTCAAGGAACTGGGGCCAAAACTGGCAGAGCAACTCTTTCCTCAACGGCCAGAGCCTCTCCTTCACGGTCACAACCAGCGACAGCCGCACGATTGTCTCCAACAACGTTGTTCCTGCCGGCTGGTCCTTTGGCCAAACATTCAGCGGCCTACAGTTCTAAACACCAAACATTAAATTAAACAAATTATAGTTACATGTTTGTTTAGGGTCTAGCTACAGTTATTGAAACCTAGTACTGTTGAGAGTCAAAAAATGAGAAGGGCTTATATTAGGGGGGCTCTTTATCATTTGGAATTAAATTATGAGGTCATTGTGCTTCTTTACTCTGCTCTCTTTTGGAAAAAGGCAGACAGAGATTTCGGCAGCGGTGGGTGTAAAACCACCCGCCTGGTTTTGTTAGGTTACTTAGTTGTCCGTCTGGTTTGGTTTGGTTCAATTACGTTGTAATGCGTTTTATCTTGTAAGGTTTCGGAGAATAAAGTTTCTCTCTTCATGAGGATGAAACTAGCTACTTGAAGTTTGAATTCATTCTATCTATGAGCGGAAAGGTTTTGATCACCATTCCTGCTTGACCTCAAAGTGAAATTCCTGCGTACACTTTCTTAATAGAATGATGTTCTAAACTATTTTAGTCAACTGGGAATATGAATCTTCACCGTGTAATGAAACGTTGCCGTGATTGAGCATCTTGGGCCAAAAATCTATAACCCTTCTCTTCGTTAACCATCGGACTTCGGCCACAGCCCAAGAAGTGGGCTACTATCTCTTTTAATTGTAGACAACTTGTTCCTCCGTATATGGTAGTGATGCTGGATCACCCACGATATGATGTGTCGAGGAGTTGGAGTATCCATGAAGCATGGATCATTGGGAATGTGTCAAGGAGTTTAAGAAGGGTCATGGAGATGCAGTGCCACATATTGTGTTTTCGAAATTGATCACCCGAAGCCGGCTCAGAGGCAAAGGCGGAGAAGGCATGCAACTTGTATACTTCACTTGCCTCTTTAATGTGAACTTGATCGGTACTATTTTCTCATTCCTCAAAGCTACTTAATTGCAGCAGTGAGTTTGCTTTTGCAGCAAGAAAAGCGCAAGCAAGCATGGCGAATCACGTAGATATAAGCCCCTATCTGCCAGCGCTCGAATAGATAGGGTGAGTGAAAGCATGATAGTCTCGTTCTTTCTACTATACTAACTTCCTTCATGTCACTAAAGCCGCACAACACACTGTGTTTATTGTTGGATTGAAAAATCAGATGACAAGCAACACAAAATGATCATTAATCTGCTAACGGAACTAGTATGCGTACTAAACACGGGATTTGATGAATATCTTTAATAACAGTCATGACTCATGAGGCAACAAGCTGCTACTGCAAGAGCCCAACTGCTCCCTCCCTCGTCACTTGAGCTAATCCTAAGGTTTAGGATAGTCAAATCTTTAACGATATGCCATCCTGTCACTTTTCCAACTTTTTACTGTTTCATCAAAATGTACCATAACTCTTGTCAAATGGAAATGGTTTACATACGCGTAACTGGGAAAGCTTACTTACTTGCCGATGAGCCATTGTAATCATCTTTGGCTGCATTTGTCACATCCCGGACCGGGACGGAACCACTTCCTAGGCCCGACTCCACCGTAGCACGATATTGTCCGCTTTGGGCTCCCAACACACCCTCACGGTTTTGTTTTTGGGAACTCACACGAGAACTTCCCGATGGGTCACCCATCCTGAGAATGCTCTCGCACGCTACTCGCTTAACTTCGGAGTTCCCATGGAACCCGAAACCATTGAGCTCCCAAAAGGCCTCGTGCTAGGTAAGGATGAGAATATACATATAAGGATCACTCCCCTAGGCGATATGGGATGTCACAATCCACCCCCCCCCTTAGGGGCCCGACGTCCTCGTCGGCACACATGCGACCAGAGTTAGGCTCTGATACCAAATTGTCACATCCCAGCCCGAGACGGAACCACTTCCTGGGCCCGACTCCACCGTAGCACGATATTGTCCGCTTTGGGCCCCCAACACACCCTCACGGTTTTGTTTTTGGGAACTCACACGAGAACTTCCCGATGGGTCACCCATCCTGGCAATGCTCTCGCACGCTACTCGCTTAACTTCGGAGTTCCCATGAAACCCGAAGCCATTGAGCTCCCAAAAGGCCTCGTGCTAGGTAAGGATGGGAATATACATATAAGGATCACTCCCCTGGACGATGTTGGATGTCACAGCATTTGTCTGTCTCATGGTTAAGCGGTGTGGAAGAAGTTCTCCCCTCCAGAAGCAAGAAGATGAATAGTTGCCTGACCTTTCATCATTCTATCTGTTATCACATTCTAACTCAACGTCACGTAGAGTTAAAATCGAGGCATTGTCCATGGCTTTTGAGCTTTGGTTATAATTTGATATTATAATGAAAAAGAAAATATGCACGAATATCTGTTACATAAAGACGCATATAAGAGGTAAACTAGTTTGAGCCAGCCATTTGTCATGCAACTATAGGCTCCCTTAGATTCCACGTGGAAGGAGATCCTAATCATCATATCCATATCCTGTTAAAAAAAAACTTCATGCGTGGCCACAAAGTAGACCCCCACAGTCCCATTTCAGCCAACAGCATCACTGGTATAGATTTGTGGATACAACCCTAAAGATAAAAAGATAAGGTCCAAGACTTCCCATTGGCTCATCTCAAACCATAAACAAATCTCCATCGTTGGGATCACAAAAATCTTGCAAACCAACGGTCAAATTCCATCAAAGAACAACCTCCACAAGATCCGCATTGACAAGTTGGCATCAAATATACAAAGCCATGGACTCACATTGCACAATTTACGTTTTCGTTTAGCTCCATACCTTCTATTCCTCTACACCACTAATCCCCCATCCCTACCTGAAAATCCGACCATAATTCAGGTGGGAAAACAATGGCTACGGTCACAACTCAAGCCTCGGCGGCCGTTTTCCGGCCGTGTGTCAACTCGAAATCAAGGTTCCTTTCAGGGTCTTCGAGTAAATTAAATAGGGAAGTGGCTTTTAGGCCTATGGCTTCTCCTTCTGCTTCTTCATTTAAAGTTGAGGCCAAGAAGGGTGAGTGGTTACCCGGTTTGGCTTCACCGGACTACCTCACCGGAAGGTATGTTTAAAATTTCTCGTTTAAACTAATCGATCTATCATTACAGTATAAATTAACCGTTATATACTTCTCCAATTACAATTTAATTTAAAAAAAAAACAGTGCACGATGACTTTTTTGGATGACCGATAAAAATGCCTGTAAATATTTCGATTGAGGAAAAACCATTGATTGAATAAGATATGTTTTTGTGGGCAGTCTTCCTGGTGACAATGGATTTGATCCTCTCGCACTTGCTGAGGACCCAGAGAACTTGAGGTGGTTTGTCCAAGCTGAGCTTGTCAATGGCAGATGGGCAATGTTGGGTGTTGCTGGGATGCTATTGCCTGAAGTGTTCACCAGCTTGGGGATCCTTAACGTCCCCAAATGGTATGATGCCGGAAAGGGCGAGTACTTCGCCTCTTCGTCCACCCTCTTTGTGATTGAGTTCATCCTGTTCCACTACGTCGAGATCAGACGGTGGCAAGACATCAAGAACCCAGGAAGTGTGAACCAAGACCCCATCTTCAAGCAATACAGCTTGCCCCCAGGTGAGGTGGGTTACCCAGGCGGCATCTTCAACCCCCTCAACTTCGCACCGACTCTCGAGGCCAAGGAGAAGGAAATTGCCAATGGTAAGCGTTTGATCTTGTGTCCAACATTGCCACGACCAACTAGCCTAACTCGCATCTGCTTTTCTGTTTAAAATGAGGTCTAATATGTTGTTTTGAAATGTGTTATGCAGGGAGACTGGCAATGTTGGCATTCCTAGGGTTTGTGGTTCAACACAATGTGACCGGAAAAGGACCGTTCGACAACCTGTTGCAGCACCTCTCAGACCCATGGCATAACACCATTATCCAAACCCTAAGAGGCTTCTAGATCCATTGCAACACAAGCAAAGTGGGGGAAGAAAATATGGAAATTCTGTTCTTATTTATTTTGTAACAATGAATTAATGGTTTTTGAGTGAGTGTGAGATGGTGAGCATCAATGTAGACAAAATGTTTTACCAGTGTACAGGAACCATGGGGCATTTAATATTATCATTCTCATTACATCTACTAATATAATATTGATTATTGAGCGTATGGGCATCGTCAAGTTGGCTAGTGCAGAGCTCCCCATCTACGTCCAAACTCGAATTCCCTTCCCCGTAAATTACACTAGATTAGAAATCGCTCAGTTACAAAAAAGCTGTGGGCGAATATAATATAAATCACAAAGTAGCTCAAGCAATCCATCATGTTTGCTTTCATTTTCTATGAGTAATAGTTTACAAAAGTGGTGGATGCTCTGAATTAAGGAACCCAACGATATCAGTATACAGATGAACTATAATTCTATATGTCTTGTACAATACACACACACACACACACACACAGAGATTTAGTTTAATCCCCCAAGTAGCCTGTTAGCATCAATACATATCTTGGATTACTCTTTAGATTTCTAACTCATATCATTTGCTCGGTATGTGGCTCCCGTAAATCCTTTCAATATTTTGTCAGCTACAATCTCACGTTTGGTTGCTACAAGAGGCGAGCCGCAAGTCACCAATGGAACGATAAAATACATAGACCAATACTTTATCCATTATTTCATAAGCTTGCCGAAACAGAACGAAAAATATCGATGGAAGGACTCACCGGTTGGTAGGTATTCTCCTTGTACACAGCAATGCCGCTAGGCCCAGATGAAGAAAGCCAAGCATGCTGATCAGTTTCATACAAAGATGTTGGCAGTTCAAAGTTGCTACTTAGTTGATAGTCCACCGGATTTGCTGGTACGTTCTTTTCCATTTCATGCTTCAATTTCTGATCGTCTGGCACGTAAGAACTACAATATGATGGATAAGCATAATGCTTACCAGGTTCCGTACTTAAACAAGCATTAATGTCAAACTCATTTAAGCCACCGCCTCCTTCCATATTAGAAATTTGTCCCATAGTATCTAGTTGTACTGGATCACCGGCCTCAGATTGTTTGCTGGTGCTAGGGCTAGTGCTCGTCCCAGTGCCAAAGTAACTAGTATAATGTGGAACAGTGGCATTTGTAGAGCACTCCACACCTCTAGAGAGAGACACAGAGAGCATCATAGCATCGGTAATTTATCAGAAAGAAAGTTCTCAGGCATTAGGCTCTGTACTGGTGGATGCATAACAGCAATAGACTAACCTATGTGGAAGATAGTTCGGCTCATTCGGGAATATCATATGTTGATTGTTGCTATTGAAAAGCCAAGTTATAGGTTGAGCTTCTTGCATACCACCACCAACTAATAAGGACGAAGGCATTCCATTTTGAAACTTTGATACACAAAAATCAAGCTTCAAATTAGATAATATTAGAGAGAGAGAGAGAGAGAGAGAGAGAGAGAAAGAGTGAGAGAAAGAGAGAGAGCATTGTTTCATCAGCTAAAGTATTTATTACCTGGTTTGTGCAATCTAGTGATGTTAGTTGATGTTTTCCCAAATTTTCCTAACAAGTTTAGTTATCCAATATGTTAGCATCAATTCAATAGCCACCCGCGCATAAAGCAGGTAGAAAAAGTAGCAACTCAGGCGGATCAGGTAAGTCATGGCTACTTCAACTCACCATGACACCAAAACCAACCAAAGCCGTTTATCGATGATATATCACTGTTCATACTTCATCTTTTCTTTTCAGTTGTTTGGTAAACAAAACTGTAAACCCTTGTTGTTTTTCTTTCACATCGCAAGCCTTAGAATTTAGTATGCAATACTGTAACATGAAATACAAAATTATACCTTGCGTAGACAGGTTCGGTTGATTGATTCCTTAAGCATGTCTTCCATCTGCCTAAGCTGTTCAAGATTGTCAACCTTATCTGGGTCGCTCCAAAAGCTGAAAAAGTGGCAAGAGCTAGAATATCACATGGATTCTTTATATGCATATACCTTACTGATCAATGCATAGTTTAATATGCAATGGATCGCGATCATTTGTAGATTTAATGAAAAATTGAATAGAAAACTCGTCAAAATATATGTAATATAATCAAGAACACACAAGACAATTCAAACAGAAAGAGTTTTTATACAATTTC
Source organism: Pyrus communis (assembly GCF_041283825.1). Classification (NCBI taxonomy): domain Eukaryota; kingdom Viridiplantae; phylum Streptophyta; class Magnoliopsida; order Rosales; family Rosaceae; genus Pyrus; species Pyrus communis. Next base: position 2,867,597 of record NC_142578.1, read on the forward strand.
TTAGGGCCTGTACGAAAGTTATCCTTCTGCAGGTATATAGAAACTGAAGCACAAACATTTTCGAAACATACGGCACAACCCAAATTGACCATCATGACCAAAAAGACAAGGCAATACTTTAACAACTAAAAGCTCCAAAGGTGCACCTCAGTTTCTTATGGAGTTCTGTAAGTTGGGTTTGCAATACCGTTACTTGATGAGTCAGATCCTGCCAATAGCAATTTATCACAAGACATTAGTTGTCGTAGGTAAATTAAGAAATCGAAAAGCATTTATAATTCTATTGGTGGTAAAGAATATATACCTGAACTGTCTGAGAGCTGCAAGAAACAGAAGAGAAAAAGAACGTTACGAAACGGGCTGCATCAGATATTCCCATAGATTTCACTCAAAGGAAATGACAAATGTGATAAAAACAATCACATACCTTGAACTCATGAAATCTTGTACGTTAACGTCATGATCCAACTTCTTAAAAGTTTTTTTCAGTACCTATATCCACAAAAAGAACACCAAAACACAAGTATATAATGAATCAAGTGGCATAAGTTAGTTTTCGTTTAATACAACAAACGCAAGAGAAACAAATGTTCCCGTTTGAAATGCTATTTGCGAAAGTCTTACTTCGAGGCTCTCCAATTTCCTGTCAAAGACAAATGGACAAGTAGTTAGCTGTAATGCCATCCAAAATCAATCGAGCTAGAAAATGAGAAAATCCAAATCTTGTTGCAAGTATTGTAGTACCTCTTTGCCCTCTCCTGCGGAGTTAACTGCGCAAACTTTGAAACAATCCCTTCAAAATTACTGAGAATTTCATGAAAGCAAAGAAGCTATATTAACATATGATATAGAAAGTTCATTCGCTCCCTCTTTTAGTCTCATTCTAGTTATCTTATGCTAGTTTGTCTGCAAAATTGTGATCAAAGAACGAATGTAAACTTTCTGCTTACGATACCTGCGGTCCCCTTGGAAAATCGTAGGCCTTCCAGTGGGCGAAAACATGAGAAGGACAATATCTACATCACATAAGATTGACAACTCCTTAGCTTTCTTCAAGATTCCATTTCTCCGTTTTGAAAATGTAACCTGCCGGTTACCACTGCTCTCTAATTTCTTTATCTTTAACTTAACCCTTCCCATCCTGCAATCCAACAAGCAAACCCCTCGAAAGTCTTACGAAATGCCAACTGCGAAAACTTCTCGACACCCTTGTTTATTGTTGGAATGTACATCGACTCACTTTAGTTACACAACAACAATGCACTTCTCCAAATGCAGCTTTCATCCCAGGCACCAGAACTTGATAACCATTTATTCGAAAAGAACAATTCCACCCCAAATCTGATAAAATTAATTGTTTTTGCAGAAAAACAGAGCCTGCTTATCATATAAGCAGACAATCTCGTGAAATCAGAATGAAACCTTAAAATCCCAGAAAGAAAACGACCACCTAATGACAAATACAAATAAATTTCTGCAATCACAGACGCTGATAATTCACGAAATCATCAACAAAGAATTGATATAATCCACAAAAAGTGTGGACTTAGATGAGAAATATCATCAATCAATGGGAAAAGGTAACATTTTTATGAATATGGTAAAAAGGCAATTCAAAAAAAAATATACAGGGGAAGCCAGACAAAGCAATAACAGAGTAACATGGAGGGAAAGCAAGAAATGGGGTATTAAGATTGAAAGCTTACGAATTTGCACACGACAGGTCAAGCTGTGATTTCGGTCGTTAGAATGTGCAGAGCCACCACCAGAAATTTACTGCGGCAGAGAGAGAAACAGAGTGTGGAGAGAGAGAGAGAGAGGTGCAATGAACGGTGCGCTTTGTGAGTTTGCAGTGGCACCGAGAACGAAGAGGGGAAAAGAACAAAAATCTTGGGTTGGGAAGGTGAAGAGCTTCTCCACCAAGAAAGCCTACATGGCTGTCTTTGCGGTTAACATGGTAGGCGGGCCGAGTCGAGAAATTTGAGCTTTGTTCCAAGCCAATCACGTACTGTTACGCATTTTATATTGAAATATATGATTATGTTGAGATACCATATGGTAAAACGTGATTAGTTTGTAATAATGACAATGAGAAATACTAAGGAGACTTTTTAAAAGTGTAACTCTCCATAGATTTTTTGTCACCTCATATTTTCTGCATAATGTTTTATAATGTTGGAATAAAAATTGACGTTAAAGTATGAAGCAGCAAAAAATCTATAGAAAGTCTCATTTTAAAAGTGTCTTATTAGCATTTCTCAACGAAAATACTATTTCAAGTATATGAAAATCCTTCTCCGATGGTCGTGCATTTAATAACCTGCATTGCAAATTTCCAAAAAACTGGACTAACGTATATTTGTGTCCAAAAAGGTATTTAACATTTGTTTGATCAGTGTTTTGAAAAATGAGCCTTAAGGCATGTGTAGGCGGCCTTCGAGGTGGGGCGATGAGAAAAACACTTCTAATTAGAGAAAGTAAGCTTAAATTCGCTTAGGCATGGTCGAGGCGTGTCTAGGCACCTGAGGTATTAGTTGGGTTTTTTTTTACGATTAGACTTTCTCACTTATTGTGAAGAAATTGTTGATTATTCTTCTATAATGTTTGATTTCAACTCTATTATTGATTGAAAAATGCTAATCACACACTTATTTTTACCTTTCACACCCTTGTTAATTTTTGGTCATTGATCTTCTTTATTACGTTCGATTTGACGATTAAAATTTTGAGAGAGATGTGTGAGAAGTAAAAATTAGTTTATGGATTATATTATTTGTATATAATCGTATATAATATATATTAATAATTTTAGGTCCCGTGAGGCAAACCTCAAGTTTTGCGTAGACGGGCTATTCTTGAAACGCCTTAACTTCGTTTTCGCCTTTTAAAACATTAGTGTAGATTGAAAAAAATAGGTTACATTTATTAAAAAATTGAAGGGTGGTACTATGGGAATACCACCCTCACCGAATACTCAATTTCACACTTTCATTACAATGACAATGATTGAGAGAGATTTCTTTCAGCCTGAGAGTCAAAAGCTGCTGCTTCCTCTAATTCCTGCCTTGTCAACAGCCTAGTTGAGGGTACAAACTTTGTACTCGAGGTAGCTTCAATGGTGTCCGACCGTTCCGGTCTCACCGAGAATTGGGATCCGAGTGCCTCGACTGTTTTCTCAAGAAAAACTGATCTTGGGATGTAGTCTTTCATGCGGCATATGAATTCTAAATGATCTCTTGCCTGCAAAGGGAATAGATAGCATATCGGCATATTTAAGGTGTGGAAATTCACAGGCTTTTCTTCGGCTACGTGGGAAATACATGTTGAACCACAAAATTTAAAGGAACCACAGAAAAATAGATGCGACAACTTAATCACATACCAATCGATATTCAGGAACCCGTTTTGGATGCTTCAGGTATGCCATGTTCCTAACATCATAGTCCCATAGAAAGGAAGTGTGGTGGATCCACCGGTTTTTACTAATAGACTGAGCGTTCCCACCAAACTTGCGGTTTCCAAATACATAATCTGCAATCGGATGGGACCAAATATTTTGTCAGGGAAAAGTCGAAACACAAAACTAACATTTGATACCACACAGAAAGATCAGATAAAGAACCTCAAATCACATCCAGAAATTTCAAATCAAAATAGCAAGAAACAATAGGATTAACAGAAGAGGTAAGAAAAGGATACTAATCAGTCTAATAAACATTACAAACACATAATCTTACAAGCATAAAGCACCCTAGTAGACAGTAGCGTTAGAAAGGTTCGTTAAGTTACCATTTTCACGAAGTTGAAAATCAGCAAGTCCTTCAAACACTTTGCTGTAAACTAGGCTACTCCAGGATATTATAGGTCGAGGATATGGTTGCAAGCCAGGAACCGCATCCTTGTTGCATATGAAAGTGACAAATAGTGTATTTTGATCAACAGTAACAGTGCCACCTCCGGTAAACCTTCTAATGACAGGAATCTGGTCTCGTAACACCAAATCAATTTCAAGAAGCTCTGCAGGTTTTCTATGCAGAACATACACGGATCCTTTACAATCTCCAATACAAAAAACATACATAAATAAATAATAAAACTACAAACCTAAGAGAATGAACAGAGCCAGAATCATGTAATTCGGAAAATAAGTCTGCGATTGACCAAGCAATGACACTCTTACATTGGACAGTCCACGACAATATCATCCTACTTGATCGGAGATAGTATTCTAATACAGAGAACATACCAACTTAATCAATAGTGACAATGAGTAAGAAGCTCATCTTACCCCGAAACACCCATGACAATAGCGGGATCATTAGTTCCATCGTTTACAATGCACCAATTATGGGACGAGGTCCTAAGAAGTTGCTCCTCTAAATGAAGCTGTTGGAGAATGGGAATTCCTTTTAATTTGATAAGGTTCATGAGTGGAAGCCCAATGCTTCTTGCTTGAGGAGTAGTCATTGAAACCATCCTATCCATCAAATACACCCAACGAAAAGAACAAATCATCACAGAGAAATTGAAACTATACATTTTTCAACTGATTAAATTGTAAAAAATTCATCAAAAAGCTTCCATCTTGGAATTCTGATGTAAATTGGGTAACAGCATGCAACTGGGTTCTGCTTATTTCTCCTCTGACCAAGTTATAAATATATATACATACATATATATATATATATGTATACACACACATTTGCAGTATATTTCCGAAATAATTATCATAGAAACGAAAATCAAAATATGAACTTGTGTTTTCTTCTTTAGCCACACAATCTGACAATCAAAAGCAGATCAGAATACAATCGGACCATGGAAAATAGGCGGATCAAATTTCAATTGGGAAGGAAAAACCAACATACAATTAATAATATGGAAATCAAAGGTCAAAGATCTTATCTTTACCGGGACGAAAACAGGGCAACGAGACCGGGGAGCTGCCTCCGGTGGCCGAGAGAGACAGAGAGAGAGTTGATGACTTCTTGTATCTTCTTGTATTGCTGCTGCTGAAAGTCGCAGAGAGGGGTGTATCGCGGGAACGAAGAAACCTGGGCCAAAGAACTTCAGCCCAATTCTCTAGCTTTTTCCACTCAGCAACAAAGTGGACAGTGTTCCATTTGCTTGTTGGTCTGACTGAGGATGGTGGCTCATTATACTGAGGTTCGATAGGTGTCCGTGTGGACTCTATTTCACTTCGTTGTAGTTGTACATTATGCTCGAACACGATATGAAGGTTCTAAAAAATATTAAGCGCCAATCAAACAGCGAGTTAGGTAGGGGCCTAAGTAGAGTAGATGGATTTAATTTAATTCATTTTATAACATATAAATATGTGACTACTTACTTTATAAAAGAAACCGTACTTGTATTGAGAATTTTAAAAAGTTCAAGTTTAAGCAATTAAGGCTCTACATCATGAGAGACTAATGTAGCACAAATAAGAAAAACTCAAAACCAAATTAAAAAAATTCAATAATTCATAATCTAAAATTGACATCATCTTTCATCACAGATTAATCAAGATTCAATGAATCAACATATGTAAATGGGATCGTGCATCTAGAATTCAACGCTATTCAATTGCAGTATGAAGAAAATTAAAGATTAAAAGCTAAAAATAACCAAATAATGAGCCCAGACGATGGTGCGCAAGAGTTTAGTCGACGACAATTGCAAGAGACAGTGCAAGCAAAGTCAGAATCGACTTGAGCGAATGCAAGAGAGAGAGAGAACGCGCCTGTGTGGAGAGACAAGGAGAACCGAAACACGAAACAGCAATCGAAATAATGTGGGCTTTTTTTGGGTAGGTTATCCAGAAAATCCTTTTAACTTAATTAAAAAAATAAAATAAAATAATGGAACCCTAACCCAGGAACCACCTACCCACTGCTTAGGCCGCCTAGTTCGCCTAAGCGACCGCCTAGCGCCTACTCGATTTTCCTCTACGTTTTGGCCTAAATAGCATCCATCCTTCACCGCCCAACGCCTAGGCAGCCGCCTTACCCGATTTTTAGAACAGTGATGATAACTATTCTAACTAGCAACCATAGTTAGTAAATTCGCCATAACATTATACATATACTTACATTTTTTTTTTTTTCAAAAATACTTCTATTTTCCGTACACGTTTTAATGATTTTAATTATTTTTTTTTTAATTGCAAAGTATAATATATTTACGTACATATGTTTCATTTTTAATACACATTATTTTCACACATTATTAATAATACAAATAAAATTCACATATTTCAAACGTATTTTAAACATCTAAAACTACATTAACGAAACCCTCTTTGTCAATCAAAAGAAGGTGAAAAGACATCTTTGTCTTATATCACAACAAAAAAAATTAAGGACAGTAACGCAATTTCACAAAATAAAATTTCGCTGTTTTTTTTAAACCTCACTTACATGTAAGTTTATCATCTCTAATTTAAAAAATCAAAAATTAAAAATTAAAAACAACCTCTCTCCCACTCTCCTCACTCCCACGTTCTCTCTCACACTCTTCATTTCTCCTTCAATTTTAGTAAAATATTTCACACGCTTTGTGTGTGGGCATATACTAGTATTTTTTAAAGAAAATAAATAATTAATTAAAGTAAATAAATATTAAAATTTTACAAATTCCCGAATTTTTCTAATGTGGGCCTATAGATGTAATTACATTTCAGGTATTATATTCGTTTTGTATTTTACAAACCATGCTAACAATGCCTTTTCCACACGGTAGAATTTATACATCACACTACAATACGATAACTACTCTCACTACTCCTTTTCACATGGTCAAAGTTGTACATTATTCTCCAACATGATAATTACTCTCACTAGAAGTGCCTTTTCACATCATCGAAGTTGTAAAACACTAGAACCTTGAGCCTTAAATTGGACACGACAACTTTGAGCACCAACGTTTACACTGGACACTACCACTTTACGCACAAAGATTGTTACTTTTGCAAAGTTAGTGTAATACTACGAGAATGTGGAGTATTGTCTCACGTCGGAAAGTTAAAAAAGATTACTGACCATTCATTTTCTTCATTACAGATTATCGAGCTTTGATTGTCTTAGTATTACTTCATGGTACTAGTGCAAATGGTTTGCTGCGCAATCTTATTTATTTTTCCAATTTCATCGGTTTTCATATATTTACAAGTTCATAAAAACAGCAGTCTAGTTGATTTCGAAACATCAAAAGCAGAAGAGGGGGGAGGGGGGGGGGGAGAGAGAGGGAGAGAGAGAGAGAGAGAGAGAGAGAGAACGGAGAAAGGTGTGAGTGGCCTAGAATTTGAGAGCATTTTATGTTGTGAACTCAGCAGAAGCTGTTTTCCATGAGTTTAACAAACTCATCGAAATCTATGCGTCCATCTCCGTCAACATCAAATGCCTTGATCATCCGTTTGCATTCCACTTCCGAAGCTTCAACGAAACCCAATACAGAGAGAACCTTCATTAGCTCACCTGCATCAATGAAGCCGTCCTCGTTCTCATCAAACACGCGAAAAGCTTCTTTTACTTCCTCCAAGCTCGGGTCATCCTCAAACAAATCAGCAATCTCCTTCGACCCGAGTCTCCCCTCACTTAATGTTCCTAGTGTCTCCATCACTAGTCCTAGTTCTCCTACACACAGATTCTTCTCGCCATCTGCAACATTTTCGTGAATGTAACTAATCTCCGCGGCCTGAACTGGAGGGACTTGATCAGGACTTGTAGTTATAGAGTTGGTTTCAACTCCTTCGGATGGTTTGTGATAACATACGTTCTCGTCAGTGCAACTTCTTTGGATCACGGGCTTAATCTGCATAACATCGCAAAGGAAGCATAAAAACAAGTAGCGTAAATTCGAGTTGAAGTGCAGTACAAGGAGCCAGTTAAGAATGATTAGGACTAAGAGAAGTGCAAGAAGCGAAGCGGGGCTGCATCCGAGCCCATCGCTCATCGCCTTGTCCATGACCGGTGGATAAAATCTAGAGAGTCAAAAGAGAGAGTGCTTAATTAGGCCGCTAGTCGCTTAACTGCGATTCGAAAGTCTTGAGAGACTTGAAAGTTGAGTGTGGAAACCAGAACTGAGTTTGATTTATAATATATAGAGCTAAAGAATTTACTTAATTAATTTCCAAGAAATTGTGTGAAAGGAAAGGAAGTTTCAACCAAATTAATAGCATCCATAGTCACATCGTAAACTAAGGGGAGTTGTTGTACTCTACTTCTTTGTTAATTTATTAGGCATTAGGGTCGTCATCTCGTGGAAATTTCCAGGTATTTGCATGCTTGTTATTTGCATGCAGGAGCGGCCGCAATTGCACAGAAATGTCGAGTGTGAAAAGGAAATAAGTAGTTAAATTATTCTCTCAAAGTCTTCGTCTACGGAAGACTTTTGAGTATATGATATTAGTCTCGATACTTATTGATACGTGTTTTATATAAGATTTAATCGTTATATATAATTATTAAATTTTTATTTACAAAATTTGATTGTTAATTTTTTGGATCACTCAATTGTACCATTTAAAAAGAATTACACAATATATAGGTCATCAGAGATTAATTTAATTACTTTTTTAGTCAATTTATTAAAACAAAGAGAATAAAAAATTATAAAAAAAAGGTATATGTCATGTGGTTCACGTGCCTGTCACGTGTTTGTGGTTTTTTTATTTGGACAACTCTGTCGTGACTTGGTTGTCCACGTTTCTGCTGTTGAGGAGACACAGCTAGAGAGAATGGGCATTTGAGGAAGAAGGAAGGAAGGAAATGGGGTCAATTGGTAATAAATTCCACTACAAGACAAACGACAATGGGGTCAATTAACAAATAAGAAGAATTGATAATGGTCCTTTCTACCCTCCCAGATTACAAAGAGCCCTTTAGAGGCAAAAGAGGCGGGAACCGCCCTTCATCTCCACTCAGAGCAGTTTCACCGTGGGCAATAGCCTGATGGATTGGCTCTCAAACAGGGCTAGATAGCCCGAGCAATGAGGTCCAGTGTGTGCTGGCAATTGAGCCCTAGCGAGCCTGAGGGAGAGGCCTGACACGAGTAGCTAGCCCGAAGGTCACGTGACGCAAGGCTGACGTTTGGGTGATGTCATCCACGTTTTATATATTTTTTGCGTCAGGCACATGTCGTCCGACAAGGTTTCAAACTTAGGGCCCGCGGAGCGTTTCAGAAATGTTACCGTTGGGGAGGTCACGTTGCTTCCCCACGTCCGTTGGATTTCAACGACAACAATTTATGGACCGTTGGATTTCCAACGGTAAAAAAAATTTAAAAACCTTTTTTAATTTAAGCCGTTGGATATGAGATCAATGGTCCACGTTATTCGGCTTTATAAATTAAAAAAAACAGTTTAAAATTTTGAAATGTTACCGTTGTGCCACATGGCACAATCTGAAGTGTTGAAATTCAAATTTTTTTTTAATCCAACGACTGAGATTAATTATGTGAATAAAAAATTAAAAAATTAATAAAAATCTGAAAATAAAAATTGAGAAATAAAAAAAAAAAATGATTTTACTTTTCTATAAATACCTTCTCATTATCTTCTACCTTATACCACAATTTCATATTTTGTCAACTAGTTTTTAACTACATTCCTATCTTTCTCTCAAAGTTTCAATCCAATTTTTTTCCAACAAAATGACTAATGATGAAGATACGAATTGGACGCTTATTGAAGATGTTACGTTGAGTTATAGCTGGGTTGAAGTTACTCATGATTTGATTACAGGTAATGAGATGAAGTTCCAAGAAATGCGGAGTCTTATTCATGTCAATTATCTTGAGAAAATTAGTGGGAAAAGAACTAAAGAATCGATGTCCAATCGTTGAAGAATACTCAACTAATCATTTAGTATGTGGAGGCTAATCATTTAGTATGTGGAGAGACGCATTGGCACAAGCTAGTAGTAATCTTCGAAGTGGGGAAAATTTAGCAGATTAGGTAACAATATATTATTAAAAATCTTATCCGAAATTACAAATAATATTATTTTGTAAATAAAAAAAATACTATTATTTTATTGCTTATTAACAGGACTACTTAGTGTAGAGGTGGAGATGTAAAAGGCAATTACTGTTCATTAAGGGCAGTTACTGTTTATTGGGTGGATTAAATAGTGAATAGCCCTAGAGGGCCTTAGCAACGGTGGAGTTGCTCTCAAGGACCAAACCGCGCCACCACCCCGACCCCCCGGCAGTTTCGAGTAGCGGGGAAGCTCACCGCCGAAACCTCTCGCCTCCACTCTTATCAATATAGACCTCGTCGTCATCGACGTGACTGCCATTGCCTGTTTCGAAAAAGAGCTCACGGTTCCTTCTTCTTTTAATAATTACAACCCGTGAAGTTTTTTGTACAGCGTGAAGCAGTGCTGGGAAAAGGCAGAGAAGATCAAGGGCGGAATTAGAAATTTATTAATGGGTAGGTAGCTAAAGTTATTAGCTAAGTATCTTTAAAAGAGATGTCAAAAGGTCCATATGAGCAGTTAATAAAAATAACAAAAATATTTTTAACCGAACCAAAATTGACGTGGCATGATATAGATTGGCAACCATCTTCCTTGCTGCCAAAATTGATGGTTTAAAAAAAAAAAAAAGTTAATTATTAAACATTTTAAACATTTTATAATTTTTCTTATATTAAAACATATATTATGATAGTTTAATGTAACAAGGGTGCCACTTAGTACTACGGTCTAGTGGTATTCCTCTTCACTTGTAAGTGAGAGGTCTTAGGTTCAATTCTAGTCAAAGGCGAATTTGAACCACATTATTACTAACCCATTGTAAGGCTAAGCCCACCATCTCTCCCTTAGTGTAGATAATATCGATTGTTCGGAAAAAAAATATATAACATATCGGGTGGTAGGGATGGCAACGATTCAGTTTGGGGATGAAAATTATATCCATCCCTATAACTATGAAAATTAACTATATCCATAACCGCAAATTAACCATAATCATACCCACCGGATAACAGATTCCTCATCGGTTAACGGTTATATCCATCTTTGTCAATATAAAAAATATATTTGTTCAATTAATGTCACATCCCCGCCCGAGGTCCACCACATCCCGAGCCCGCTCCATCATCGTAGCACAAAATTGTCCGCTTTGAGCCCCAATCACGCCCTCACGGTTTTGTTTCTGGGAACTCACACGAAAACTTCCCAGTGGGTCACCCATCATGGGATTGCTCTCGCGCGCTACTCGCTTAACTCCGGAGTTCCGATGGAACCCGAAACTAGTGGCCTCCCAAAAGGCCTCGTGTTAGGTAGAGATGAAAATATACATATAAATATCACTCTCATGGGCGATGTGGGATCTTACAATTAACGCATGATAATTTAGTAAATATTAATTTCGTCATTAAATATTTGATATATAAAATGATTTAATGAATGGATCTAACATTGATAATGTTGCCTAATCTTTAATATCTCTCATAAGTAGCATTGAATTTTCATATATTTTGATTCATATAAAACTTATGAACTTTCCCACAAAATGCAACTCACATAATGCAATTTTTATATTTACACTCAAAGTAAGGGATTTGACAAATAGTGAATATACATGTGTGTGTGTGTGTGTGTGTGTATTAATACTTTAATATTATGAATAATTATATTATATATTATTCAGTTCGGATTCGGGGACGAATACGGATTTGGGACCCCTATAACCATAACCGAATAATATTCACGGTTTTTCCCCATAACCAAAATATACCTCAATTGTAACATCCCACATCGTCCAGGGGAGTGATCCTTGTATGTATATTCTCATTCCTACCTTGGACGAGGCCTTTTGGGAGCTCACTGGATTCGGGTTTCGTAGGAACTCCGAAGTTAAGCGAGAAGGGGGCTTGAGCAATCTCATGATGGGTGACCCACTGAGAAGTTGCTCGTGAGTTCCCAAAAACAAAACCGTGAGGGAATGGTAAGCCCAAAACGGACAATATCTTGCTACGGTGGTGGAGCGGGCCCGGGAAGTAATTCGTCCCCGGGCCGGGATGTGATAATTTGGTATCAGAGCCTAACCTTGGTCGTGGTGTGCCGACGAGGACATCGGGCCCCTAAGGGGGGTAGATTGTGACATCCCACATCGCCTAGAGGAGTGATCCTTGTATTTATATTCCCATCCCTACCTTGGACGAGGCATTTTAGGAACTCACTGGCTTCGGGTTCCGTAGGAACTTCGAAGTTAAGCGAGAAGAGGGTTAGAGCAATCCCATAATGGATGACCCATTGAGAAGTTGCTCGTGAGTTCCCAAAAACAAAACCGTGAGGGAATGGTAAGCCTAAAGCGGATAATATCGTGCTACGGTGGTGGAACGGGCTCGGGAAGTGATCCGCCCCGGGCCGGGATGTGACACCAATTTTTATATTTAAATCCAATCCATTCGGACGGTTATCCACGGTTATCAAGTTTAATGGTTAAAATTGTCATCTCCATTGGGTGGTGATCAAAATTTTAAGATATTTTATGTTGAAAATTTAGATCTCTTTTGCAAATGATCAATATTTTTGTAGGGAAAGAGGAAAAGGAAGAGAAAAATACTTGACAAATAATGAATTTCATTTAAAAAAGGGTTTTATCATAATAGTCCCTCAAAATTGACTTAACATTTGATTTTCAACCTTAAATTTGAAAATTGATCAATGGCGTCTCTAAAATTTGATGTCATAAATTAATTTGGTTCTTCTATTAGAATTTCGTCAAAAATTGTGTTAGGACACTAATGAGACCCACAAATCCGATACTAGCAATAGACACATGTACAATCAAGATGATACGACTTGGCATCACATCATAATCTTGTGACAGAAAAGTCACAAGGCTAACCTAGTAACGAGGGTGCACTAAGTCTGCATGTCACTGCATTGTGTGAGTTGAGACTTGGGAGGTAAGAAAATGAAAAAAACATGAAATGTGGCCGATTTGCAGGGCCAAGCCTGGCCCAATGTGTGCAGGGCGATTGTCCAGGGTCTAAAAAAATTGGAGGCATAAAAAATATTAGGATATATATGTTTTCAGAAGAGTACAAATTTGTAAAATTTGGCTTAACGACCAAGAAGTTTGACAAAGCAATGGTTTTTGCTCCTTGAAATTAAGGAGGTTGTCGTAGGTTTGAAACCTAATATATGTTTTTTTTTTTTCCCAATTTTATGAATTCCTTTCCATAAGAGTATAAATTTATAAAATTTGGTCATATGATCAAGAAGTTTAATCATAATTGGTGGTTTCCACTATTTAAAATTAAGGGGGAGGTTTGGGTTCGAAATGATATGAGTGTTTTTTTTTTTTTTCATTTCAGTTTTGTTGTTAATTTTTTTTACATCCTGTTCGATTTATAATTATTAGTTAGTAGCTATGTGAGGTGCAATTTTTAGATGTTCATTCCAATTCAAGTCTAACCATTAAGAAAAAGTAATGCAATGTAGACCAAATTGTTAGACTAAATTTGCAAACCATATGATGTGTTGCTAATAGAAAATAAACACATTAATCAATATTTAAGTAATAATCTAATCACCAACAAACACATCATATGGTTTATAAAATTTGATTTAAAATTTTGGACTTTCTAGCGTTAGCTTTATGCATGTCTTTACCAATACTAGCATAGTAAGTTTAAATTGGTACTATTCATTGCTTTTATATATATATATATATATATATATATATATATATCAATTAAAGACTCGAAAATATAATTAATTTTTTTAGTCTCATGTTTACAAAGTTAGTATATAAGATAAAATACCTTGCGATTTAGATAAGGGGGAAATTAAACCCATCATCTATCTACTTGTACGGTGAGGATTGTTTTGTTTTTTTCTCTCAATACAAAATAAATTGGTGTTTCTGTGTTTTTAAATTATTGAGCTTAAAATGCTGTTCTAAGTATAATTTTATAATTTGCTCAAAAAAATATATAATTTTATCAAAATCTTGTGTGCGAAAACAACTTTTCTTAGATGAAACGAGAAAATATGCCCGCGCGTTGCCGCGGGACTTGAATGTATTAGGCGCAATAGGCATGAATAGTTTCTACAAAAAGCAACTAAAAAGACATAGCACCTAAGAATCAATGAACAATTGGGACATCTTACTCATATGTGAGTCTCAATCCCTAGTGAACAAAAGTACTATTTCTTCTTCAAATTGAATCAAAATCATTGATCAAGCAATTAAACATTCCTACTGGCAAATAATTGACCCCCAAGAGTTGAGCAGATATATAGTGACTGGAAAAATACAAAGTGAGCACCAATGATACTGCACCAGTACAAAGAGCATCACTCATCAGCTAATCTAGCTTGAAATGATGGGGAAAGAACCTTGACTAAGATGTTCAATCACTGAGACAGCCCAAATGAATAGAGAAAAACACAAATAATAAACACGGGGACAAAGAACCTGAGAAGCAGAAACAAACTTCTATGCACAAAAAATTTGTGCAAGTAAACAAACATCCAGTTGTACTGAGACTTTAATGATCCATGTTTAATAATATAACTTAAACCCAACCATGAATTTACAAAAAATTTAGGTAGAATTATTAACATAACTCAGAAAAAAAAAGACTCAACTTTGCAATTAAATTTCTTACATAACTTAAACCCGACAAATTTAACTAATTAGATTCATCCACAAAATAGATTTTAACATAACCTCAAAGAGTTTCTTCTAACCAAGTAAACCATTACTCAACAAAAAACATGTAGACAAAGCTCTTATCAAAATCATAATATTGTAATGAACAGGAACTTCGCTACACACTTTTCCAAAACGAAGGAAAAATCTACTTTGTAACTTAACTTAATATACGAAACCACCAATTTAGTCACCTAAAATTCATAACCAACAAAGAAAACAACTCCAAATCCTCAGGTTTACACATGTATGAGCCAAAGGTCAAGTTTTTACAAAATAATCATCCCACAATATGAAAAAGCAGATCGAAAAATTTAATTTTTGAACAGAAATAAGCCAAAGGTTCAATTTTTACAGACACGGATCATTTTATACACAATAAGCATACATAAAAACATAAAACTTGACAAATTTTCATTAACTTATCAACCAATACAAAGAACTTAGTGGGTCCTGATGAATGAAAAATAATTCAGAATTGTTTTTACATTTTTATTATATTCTAAGTTTTTCACGGAGCCAAATTAAACCAACATGCTTAAAAGAAAAAATTGATACCAGTAAGGCTGGAGACTGCTTTCAAGGCCTTTTTATTTTCTCTGTCGTTATGTAAATCCAATTTCACTACCACCTTCTGCAGAAAGAAAACAATTTTCAATTAACAAATTGTTTTGGGAGAGAAATGGAAATTCATTAATACAAATACCAATACCAATTTCTGGGATTTTAGGGTTCTGTTACCCTTGCAACTGAAAGCCTAAAAATCCCAGAAAAATGCCAAGAAGCTTAAGCAGAAAAAATCATATTTTCAACAACCAAAACCCAACGTCGATTTAATCATAAACGAAAGAAGAAATTAAAATCTAAACAAAGTCACAAATTAACGAATTGAAAACCCACAAAAAAAAAAACATAAAATAAAAATAAGCAACTGACCTTAAAACAAAGAATAAATACACAGAACAGAGAAGAATACCCAAAATGAGAGAAAATGAAACAAATATATAGAGAGACAACCATCCCCAAAAACCTGACCTAACTGTACTAAGATATATGGCCAATTAATTGTTCAACCGGTAATGGATTGCTGGATATTCTTAGCTGCCCTTGTAGTTCTTGTTTGTCATATTCGAACACAACACAGGAAAAATAAATATAAACACAAAGAGGGAAGAAGATATAAGACAATTACCTATTTAGTGAGTTCTTGGACCTATTTAAAGAGTCACTGGAATGAAATGAAGCCAACTCTGCAACAGAGAAGCAAACTAAAAGTCAAAATCCAGAAATTCAAGTTTAACTCAAATCAAATATAATAACCAATTAAGTGAAACTTTGCTTGCTATATATGGATATGCATGCTATAAGAAACCATTCATTTGTAGATCATATAGCATCATCAGTATTATACTCATTGTTTCATGTAATCAGCCTACTACATGGGGAAAACACAGAAAAAGGAAAGTAGAAAAGTAGAAGACATAATACTTGAGTATTTAGCAGAAATAGTAAGCTTTTGAAAAAAATTGCTAAACCGTGTTACAAATTCAATCGTTAGAGTTGTTAAAATTCACTTTCATCTGTACAATTCAAACTTCCACACATGTATTCGTATAGTTTACCAATTGGCACACACTGCTAATTGCCAATATAGCAAGATAATGAATTCCGTTAACGAAAAAAAGGATATGCAACTTAACTTACCATGCCAAAGAAGCTCCATAATAGTTCAAAAATAATACTCACTTAAAACAATGAGTACATTCTAATCCAACAAATACTAAAACAGAATAGTGCCAGCATAACGACTTGGCACGTTAACCTTTAGGACATCTAAATTATCATATAATTTCCAATAGGTCACTATAGATTTTAGGGGCTCATAAACAATTAGCCTAATCTTTTTCTTTCATCTTGGCCTATAAATATTAAAATGCAACCAAATCTTCAACGTCAAAAATGAGAAGATGACTTTGACTTCTTTATAAGAAAAATCAATAACCTTCCAATTGGCCGATGCTTATCCAATAATCCAAATATATTTGTATTGAATTATGATATGACACCGTAAGTTTCAAGCATTTAAATTAAATTTGTAGTAAAAAGCGTAGGCAAATGAAGAATAATGTTCTCTTCCATATCTCAACCTTATGCTTGCAATGTATCCTTTGCTTCTTTTTTGTCTTCAGCATCTACGGTTCTTTAAGGCAGGTTTTGCAGCGTCTGCATTCACCTATATAGGGTTTAAAATTTTTTAGTCAGAGAGTAAGGAGAAACAAAATCAAATGCTCCAAGGGGTAAACCCCAGCAAGCAATAAGAGTATATTTTGAATGCAAAATGGCAATTAGGAGTCATAAGTACCTTAAAAAAATACTTCTAAAGCGCAAACAGTCCCATATAAGGGTAAGAAAATTAATAGAGCAGAGAACAAAGTACTCACTATAAAACATTTTAGTTCTTTAAGAAAAATAAAGCAGGGTTCAAAAAGGATAATGAAGCATACCAGTAGGTTCCCAATATCAGATAATGATTTCTTTCTTGGCCCAAGATTTTCATTTGATTCTGCTGGCTTCTGAACTAAAGCATTCTGAAGTAGCATTGCACCTTAGGAAGCCACTGAGCTATCCTTCTCCACTTCAGTTGTATCTAAGCAGTTCAAAATGCCATCAGCCGTCTCTGATTGTGACAACTCATTCAACTTAATTTGGTTATCATTTATAGCCTAAATCAAACTACAACTTTATCCCGTGAAATTAAGGAAAACTACCTGTGTCCAATTTCATGTCAATACCTCAATTTATATCGCATCCAATTAAACTACTACAACAACATACTGACAAAGTGAACATGGAAATTCATATACCATTTGACAATACCAAATCAAGCAATTTCTAAAGACCATAAATAGATCCTACAAAGCAGAAACCCTATCTCATATGCATTAAAGCGATTAATAAACTCTCGGTGAATCATCATAAAATTAACCCAATTTCTCAATTCCAAAAACAGGAAAGATTAAGAAAGGGTTCTGAGTTCTCACCATAACCAAAATAATCATATTGTTTCAGTTTGAACTCGGGTCAATTTCCGTCATCTGCATTAACAAAAACAATAACTTATGTCAGTGCATTCCACCATAAATCAATTCCTAAAATCAACTGCATATCACAAAGTTACCCAAAAGACACAAAATACCTGAAAATTACTATATTAGCACTCCCTCCCCCCCAAAATCAGAAATCTAGAAAATATAACTTGATAACATTGTACGTAGAAAGCAAGGTATCAATAATTTAGGTGGTTTCCCAGGACAATAATGAGCTTGCAGAGATCATATTCATACATGGATGCACAAACACACAGAGACACTACAGAGACCATTTGATGAAAAAAAAAAAAAAATAGAGATGCTCAGAGACTCAACACACACTATTCATAGATCCATGACTTAGAAATTCTCAGATCTGGTTAAAATTAATAAAATAAAAAAAAATTAAGGGATGTGAAATACCTCTTATAGTCTGGGCTCTGTTACCCTGATTCCTTCACCGGCTTGAGGCAAACCTGAGGAGATCGGCGATTAAAGGATAAGAAAACTGGCGGCCATGTTTTAGTTTTGTGATAGAGAGAGTTCAAGAGAAAAAAGAAGAAGGGGATACCCCTTCCCTTCTGAGATCATCTATAACATCTGAATTACTTAACACCCATACACTATATTTACACAACTACACTAATCAATACTCATAACACATCAATGGTCCAACAATTATGGAGCTCGAAATTTCTATGAGGGCCAATCAAATCATAAATTAAAATGAAAACATGTAAGTAATTAAGAATTATTACTTGCTCAGTCAGCTCATTCTTGTCACTTCAAGGATTATTCAATTCAACCTGATTCGATCAAACTGCATCACTCAACAAAACAAACAAAAAATAAATTAAAAAAGAAAATCAGGGGAGCTAAATAAATATACACTGACCTACTTTTTGGCTAGAAAACCCAAAAAGAGCAATTAAACAGCAGTGCATAATGACGGAATTTCTATGAAAAAATATGAATGAGTTTTCAATTAATAATTGAGCCCGAAATAAAGAAGGCCTTTCTCATCTTGATGCAGAGCAGATAACAAAGACATTATGTATGGATTAATGTATAATATTTGAGATCCTATCTGTTTTTTATTGACTGATGTTTCAACACCAATCAGCTAATTCATATCACACATCCATACATACCTGAGAACGCTTATTCCCACCACCATAATGTTGTTGCTTTAGTATGTTTTTTCACTGAGAAGAAAAGGAAAGAGCATCATGAAAAATTTAGTTCCAATATACTTGAGAACAATTCACATGTTATTACCTTAAACAGGAGTTAAAATTACTCACCCTTTTTCTTTTTCATCACACCAAGACAAAACTAAAGGAAGACTTCTAATCCTATAAATTAGCAAATACTCTACTATCCTAAATTCCTAATCCCACGTGACTTCGCTGCCCCACGCCTTTGTCCCCTGTCTCCCATTAACTAAAAACACTCCCAAATCACATCAGCCAGCCATACAACAAAGCCACTGGCCACATCAAATATTAGGCACGATTTAGGTAACCAAATTCAACGAATAGAGTTCGGATAACGAAATGCAAAGAACACGATACATAATTGTAAAATTCAAGAACATGATTCAGAGGATTTGAACTATATTGTGTTGAAAACTTACTGAAGAGCGACGATTCCAGGTCGGTAGCGGTCAGGCTTCTTGACTCCTCCAGTTGTGGGTGCTGATTTTATTGAAGCCTCAAAATTAAAACAATTAGCAACTTAGATCCAATAATCTGATTGTTTCTCGGAAAAAATAGCTTGCAATTATTGACCCAACACAGATTTTGCAGCATTAATTAAGAGAGAATTATAGTTTTATTTACTTGTGACTAAATCTTTCTTGTTTTGTGGTAATTTTTGTAGCAATATATATAATTATTCAAACAGATTAAGACTCGTAATCAAATCAAATCGTTTCAGGTGCAGCTGCTGAACAATGAAGAGCCGAAGCGACTCCTGCTTTTGAGTGACAGAAAACTCTGCAGTGACTCGAATAGAGAAATTGAACTAATAATAACAAAGAGTTGGGATCACGATACTCACCAAGACCAGATCGAAACGAAGCACAGCCTCTCTCCCCCTTGAAATCTGAAATCCCCACCCAAAAAACCACGCATGGGCCTCCATGACGCAAACGATGGAGTAAGACGACATAGGCGAGGGAAGGCAGACGGCGGTGAGAGGAGGATAGGATGGACGCGAGACCATCTGTGTCGTTCTCGTCGGGTCTGTGAGACGGAAGAGGCAAGGAGGGTTTGAGAAGGAAACGAAAAAGACCGCCTTTACCATCGTTCTTCCTTCCCACGATCATCAACACGTATGCATCAAGACTAACGGCAGAGAGCCCAGTGGTAGTCTTGTAAATAAACTGAAATGTCTTACAAAACACTGTTCATTTCTACAGTGCAATTTTGCCAGCTTCTTTAGACTAAAGTAATTAGTGCATATTTTTTGGCATTGCATTCGACAACGGTGTCAATTTGCAAATACGAATAATAATAGATAACCTAGTTTCAATCTTGCTATTTTAAAATACCAAGGGGTAGTATCGTCTTTTCATGTTGAGAAAAGATGAAGCCCAGCAAGGAGCCAAAGGGGCGGAGCCGCCCTTCTTCTCCGCTCAGGGACCGAACCACCGCTCCCTCCCCCCGTTTCGAACGACGGAGTAGCTCACCGCCCAAGCCTCGTGCCTCTGTGCTTCTCAAGCGGGACCTCGTCATCACCGACGTCACTGCCACTACTCGCTTCGAAGAAGAGCTCGCGACTTCTTCGTCTTTTAATAACAACCCGCGAAGCTTTCCGTACACCGTGAAGCAGCAGTGCTGGGACAAGGCGGAGAAGATCAAAGGTCGGGACCCGGACCGGTGGCGCCGTGACCCTCTCGGAAACACCATTTTCCGGAAGCTTGTGGGTTGCCCCGGTTGCATCTGTCACGATTACGACCACATTGTGCCATACTCTAAGGTCAGATTCCTCTCTCTCCCTCTCTCTAGATTTCACGTTTTTATGGATTTTTGAGTGTTTCTGTTTCTGGGCGTTGCTTTTTTAGTTTCTGATTGGATTTTTGTGTGGTGGGTTCCTTTTGAATTTGGCAATTGATGTTCTGTTTTGGGGATGCATTTGATTCTACAAATTCAAAGTTCTTTGCTTTTTTTTTGGTTTGGTGGCTCTTTCCCATGGAACATTATTATTTATTTGGGTGCAATTTTGAGCATTTTGTGTGAAGGAAGATGCAATTTGGAAATGCTTGTGTTACTGAATTTCATACATTTAGTAATGCTGTAAAAGTTGAGCTCTTTTTTAGCTATGTAGTATGCCCTTGCTTATTATACACGCGATTCGTGAACATGGTTGTATGAAAACGATAGTTGTTTTGGGAACATGGTTATATACGCGAACAAGTAATTGTCTTATTGTAATTATACATGCGCAAATAAGGTAATCTGGAGTTTTGTTATGGCGGTTGATTGAGCAGAATGACTACGAGGTCGCAATTCCAATATTCCATATTAGATTGCAACCGTAGACATAGAGAGTGGCAGCTTGGCATGACTGGTGTTGTGGGTTTATGTGAATTTGAAGTAGACTGTGACTGAGAGATTGTGATAGAATATGGCCAATCATGGTGAGACGTATTTAGTTGAAGGTGTAATACAGGCTTGATTCACTGGTGAATTTTTTTACCAACTTGGCTCCAAATGATTAGGATTTAGTTGATTGACAGTGCACGAGAAGATAATTCAGTAATGAATATACACTGGCTGAGGCATTTGTTTTGACAGAGAAGCGGCTTAGCAAGTTTCAAGAAGAAGCTCGTTCTGCAATCTGTTTCTTGCAGATTGAAAAGTTATGGCAAACTCATAATTCTACTGGTCTTGGCGTGGCAAATTTGAAACAAAGTCTGGAAACCAACATTGAAGATGTTTCGTTGTGTGTCCGTTTATGCTGATTTTGGTTGGAAAGGCATATTAGAGGAAACAAGGAGTTCAGGAAATGGGTTGCTTTGTCATCCCAACTTAATATGATAATCTTGATAGCTGAACAAATGTTTCTTTATTTTGTTTCCCCCAGCCCTCTGATCCCTGAGACTAATTTTGGAGGATTAATTTTTTTTATTTTCACATTTCAGGGAGGACAAAGTACGCTCGAAAATTGTCAGATCTTACAGGTATGGACTTCATTCCCCTTTGGAACCTTGAACTTTTACATGATTTTTGTATCTTTATTTTGGGTGGTATGTCCATTCCATAGAAACCCTTCACCAGTAGATGTTAGCACACCGTAGTTTCCTACTATATATTGCTGACCTTCAAAGGGATGCCAAAATACCTACACTACTTGAGCTATCTTAGGATTCTTAACAATCAGCAAACCGTACAGTTGCGGTATGATAATGGAAGAGATTCTACTGTAGGATGATAATGCGAGGGCAGAGTCCAATATGTTTTGTGGAATCCTAGTTCAAAGTGGATAGTTGATCCAGAGATTCTAAAGGCGATGGCTACCCTTTGCTGTGGCTTAAACCATTCAAGAAATCAGAATCATGTGTCTCTTCTCTCTTTCCCTACTGTTAAACCATCTTCTAAAACTTTAGAATCAATTTTAAGATCTCCACAAAGTCTCGGCACAGGTTGCACATTTTCATTTCATTTCTTACCGCTCTGCACTCATATTCAAATGATTATTGAAACTGATGTTTGCCTTGAATTTAATAACTTACACCTTACGCTTTAGTAAAATCATTTTCTCTTGCATATTGTAGGCAACAGTCAATCGATCAAAAGGAAATCGAACTGAGTTTTCTAGAGCCGAGCTCATCCAGAAGAGTTCTTACTGTCAGGTTTCAGGTAATCTCAAGAAACCCGAAATTCTTGTGGAAGTTTTCCAGGGATGAATTCAACTAGTTTAGGAGAGCAAGTGACAGCGTATTGCTTTGAAATGCAGGTAGTGACATGGATCTTCTCGAACTGTCAGCCTATGGCAATGTCCGTCGGGGACAAGATTCAGGGGGATGTAGAATCCAATGACAATTTACGACGTTGTGTAACTTCTTGTAGAATTCATCCTAGCATTGAAGGGGAAACTGGAAACTAGTATTGCTACATGTTCTCCCAGTTGGACAGGAAATATTTGTATCAAGCTGCACTGCACAGAATGTCATCCCTTGCCTTTTAATATATGAGAAATTTGGCTCAGCATTTTCTTCATTCTTCTTCCCATTGATAAATATGGGTTGCATAAGACAAATGGACAGTCCGTATTTTGTTTAGCAAAGTCCATGCTCCTATGCTTTGGAATAATCTTTAATTGCAATTGATAATATCTCGATTCATAATGTGAGGAGAAATTTTTCTTTCATTCTGTCAAAGACAATAATTTTTCGATCTCTCTCATCATGCAACTTAAATTTTAGATTGAGTACATTTCTCTAACCAAGTGAAACATCACATCCGCACTTTCTTCTTTAGTGCTTGAAAAATGTTGACGAGACTTTTTTCAAAGTTAGACTTTTGATCAACTCTCTATCACTTTACAGTTAACGTTAATTTTCACGTCAATATTATAAAACGATGTGCAAAAAACTTGAAGTTGTAGAGAGTTATACTTTTGAAAGCATTTTCTTCTTTTTTGCACTAGGTCTTTTTGTTTTTACAAACGATGATGTGAATGAGTTAAATTATTGGTTGTTAAGTAAAAGAAAAATTAACGAAAATTGAATCCACATTTAAACGTATAAACATGAATGCATTTTCCTAATGCGGTAAAATGTCATATGCTTTCTGCACTAAGCATTTAAATTTAAAATGTCAGAATCAGTTGGGAGAAAGGGGAGGCACACGCTTTGATTTTTTTTTCTCTCTATTATTCTCATTTGGACCTTCACTTTAGTGCCCCTACACGTGTCCTAACTCCCAATTGATCTCATACAGTGTATTTGAAAAGGAAAATGTTATTGATACTTCAAAAATCTCATTTTACACTTCTCACAAGAGCATTTTTTTTCTTTTCTAATATAGATAGTTTAGAATGTAGAATGAAATTTTTGAAACGCTAATAACAATTCGTTTCGAAAATATAATAAATAAACAATGGTCGTGCGTTTCCTTTGGATGAAAGTAAAGGCACAGCGCACCATCATAAGCATACATTGTACACTGATGTTTTGCTTTTTGACTTCTTTCCAACTTTTTAGGCTTAAAAAGCTTCAACTCCAAGATTGAAGATTCAAACTCTTGTGGATAACGGATTTGGATTTTATCCGGATTTAAATTGTAGAGATTCTAGAAATCTTTATATTCTATTTGTTTATTATACATTGTGCAGTTATAACTTATTTTGAATTTTTTATTTAAAATTAAACACAAATAGTACCTGACAAAAACTGGCTGCACGAAATACAATGTACGGTTAGAATGTGAGGATCCTCACAAAGAGGATCCAGAGAGGATTCTCATCCGTGAATAACTAAGAGTAAAAGATATAATTACTATAAGTAAAGTTCGGCGCATAGTATACATTGGTTGAGAACGGGTCATTCACATTTCATTTGATGATCAAATATGAATTGAAAGTTAAGCAGTGGTATTCTAAGAATTCGAACAACATTTGCAAATAATATAATATTTCACTAATAGAAAAAGGTACATTAATCAACACTTGTGGATAACTCGAAAACTAATAGTTGTTTACACACACATAATGATTAATAGTAATTAGGCTTACATTGCTGAAACTTAGGCTTACATTGCTAAAACTTATCCTAAAAGTTTGGCTAGCTTGTATGTTAGAAGTGATTAATAAAGACAAAACCTCTATAGCAATCTTCTGCAATGAAGGATTGCCGAAACTTAGGCTTAGATTGCGGAAATTTATCTTATGAATAGTTAGTGTTTGTTGTTGCTGTTTTGGTGTAGCATTGTTGATAGTTATTTTCTGTTTTTTATTTATTTTAAATATATTTATTTACCAAAAAAATAGTAATTAATTTAAGTGAATTCAACATTTCTTTCAATAATAATAGTTCTCCGTCCCTAACACGTAGGTACATTTTCCCCCTCAATTTCTAAACGACTTGGATGACTTTGAATGATATTATAAAAGAGAACTAAAATAGAGGATAAGTGAGAGCGGGGGCTTTGACTATCACTCCCAACATGCCAAAACGTACTTTTCTAAGTCAATATCAGCTTTAGTTTTAGGGCTAAATACATTTCACACTTGTTATATTTTGAGTGGTTTTCAAAATAGGCTACGAGGTTTTAATTGAATGAGGATTTTTTTTGGATTTTTTTGTGAGGATTCTAAGAATCTTCATATCGTGTCATTTATCGTATATCATGATATCAAAAATTATTTTAAATATTTTTATTTAAAATTAAACACAAATAGTACCTGATGAAAACTGACCGCACGATATACGATGAATAGACACGATATGAGGATTCGGAGAGGATCCTCATTCATTTTAATTTTCTCACATTGCTGTTTTATTTTTCTCATATTGCTCTCTAACATTTTGAAATTGTATTAATTTATTCTTTTTGTCTCATAAATTGTTTGAATAATTCATTAAATTGATGACATGGGGAGGATAAAACCATAATTGCGAGACAAGTTGTAAACAACATTTGCACCACATTGAATAAAAAAAATCATCAATTAAACGAATATTTAGGTGTTCAAATATTTAAAAGTTGTTAACTTATACAATTTCAAAATCTTAGAAAGTAATGCGAGACAACTAATATCTCACAATACATTTTAAAAATCACCTCAATTCTTAAGTGTGTAAAGTGTTATTAGCATTTATTTTTATCATGGAAAAAGTGGAAATATAGAGGTTAAAATCCCTGACCAAACTCTTTTCTACTGCAAATTTTTAATCCATGTAAACTGAGCCAAATGGGAGATGGTAAAACCGCAGATAATTTGGTGCTGTAATAATTAAACATGCAGAAGATTGGGTTTGGTTTGTTAAGGATCCACCATGTTTAAAAAATAATGAACAAATAAAATAAGTGGTTCTCTACCTAGCCTCATATTATATTAAGAACAAAGCTTGACTGCTTAAAAAAAAAAAGCAAGAGCTCCTTCTCTCATCCAATAATAACTTAACAAGTATCTAAAAAATTGAAAAAAAATAAAACAAAACTTGAACTAATAACACACATTTGTCAAGTTGTTATTGAGTGAGAGTATGAGCTCCTATTTTTTTTCAAGTAGCCAAGCTTTGTTCTTATATTAATCAATTACTAAATGATAATTTGTTGCTTAATCTGCCCTGTTAAGTTGATTGAGTACTTAAATGAATTGCTTCGACGAGTGGCATGAGCATTCTAGGTGAGAGGATTAGTGATGGGATTAGACTAGATTTATTTGTTTTTGGTAACTAGGGGATTGATGTTTCTTTGTGTTTCTCTTCACAGGTTTAGTCTTCGTCTTCCACTTGTATTCTTTTATTTTTACTTTTCTTTATTTGATAAATCTTTGAGATAGGGAACGAGGGGGTTGTTCTATTAGGAAGTTAGCTCTTTCTAATCGCTTTAAAGTGAGAAGGAAGTAGCTTACTTGTAGTTGGTGGCTAATCCCACGGTCTTGTTCTTTCTATTGCCTTGTGTTGGTTTAGAGAGTAAGGCTTATACTATTGTAATCTGACAATCAGTCTTATATATAGTTCGACTCGCCTACCCATTATCATCATTTCATTCTTATTATCTTATAAGAACATTATAATACTCAAACTAGGAGAGATATTTTCGAATCTAGGTGGGTTGGAAGTTGTAGGACGCCCCAGCCAGGCATGCTTCCGTTCCTGCTCGGTGTGTTTAGGTTCGTTATGCCTTTTTGTTCTTTCCCTTGTAAAATGAAGGTTTTTGAGAAAAATGGGAGAGCTCCATGTTAGTCTGTTGGAGCAGTAAAATGACATGACATGACTTAAGCAAACCCTTTCTCCTCCTTTTTCATTTCTCTACAGAGAGACCTTTTAGGGTTGTTAGCTAGAAGGAAGGCTCAATTCTTCATATTTGGAAACACACCATTTAGCAACACCACCAAATTTGCCACTAGAATTTTGAGCACAATATGTCATTTTTATCTTCTTTGGTCTCCCACACAAAGCTTTAAAATTAGGTATGTGGATGAGAATAGAGGGGCAATTGCTTTCGTATAGGATGAAGGAAAAGAGCAAAAAAGGAAGAAACGAACAGAAAAAGGTGAAGGCGAGAGAGGATAAGAACTTATGTAGGACAAGTTCATTGTTGTTATAACATTTTGATTCAATAACACAAAGTTATATTTAAATTTTACTCTGCATACTATTAGATTATCGGATCAAGATGATGCATATCGGTGAATTTATTTTGTGTAAGTTGATTTTCAGATAAGAGAGAGAGATAGTGCCAAATGATTCATGGCATTATGTGTGGAATTAGGGTCCCATTTAACAACTCATCTTTACAGAAAATGTGGCCTGCATTTGCCTGTTGCAGCAAAATATCTGTGTTTTTAAATGGTGATTGATTTGAGACACACATACATCACTGATGTTGATGCGTCAAACCATATGCTTTGCAAAGAAAATTAGGTAAATATGTATTTCACCAAGTAATCCTAATACCCCTAGTTTCTTATCAAAGGAGAAGCAGTCCTACTTTCTGTCACGGGCTAGTTAGAGGGAGATGAGTTTGGATTTAATTCGTGCACTTTTGACGGCTCAAATTAATAGGTTATCTGTCTGAAATGACTCGTTTGAACGAGTAGTCGTTCATAGCTGAACGAAGGGTCGAATATAGGGGTATTAAGGTTACCAATGAGTCATGAATCGTAGCATCACAATCTCTCATGATGTGTTTATAAAATTCAGTTTCTTTAGCATCAATTTATATATGATTTTTGCTAGAAAAACCATGGATGCGTAATTGAGGACTGATGCTACGATCTAAGACTCTTTGATGGAATACCATACTGTACCGTAGTTTCAAAATTTTCTTCTCATGTAGGTTGGCAATTTATGGCTTCAACAATTGTGGGCTCGTTTTGAAGTATTTTTTCAAGATTCATTTACATTTATGTTAAAGATTGGTATCAAAAATATTTTTACTAAAAACATTTTTAGTCATTTTAAAAACACTTTTTAGCGAGGCATGTATTGGTTGAACCCAAAAAAGCAAACACCAGTTGTGTTGGTTTATTCTTTCTTAGGCTTGAACTTACTTGTTTTGTAAGCGTAATTACTAAAAATGAGAAGAAAACAGTGAGAAAAAGGAGGGTAGGATAATATCGGACAGTCTGCAACCAAACTTTTGTGCAAGTTGTTCAGATCCTTTGGTGGTGAAAGGGAAAGGCAATTTGGCACTTGTTAGGAATAAAGAACAATTTTGTTGGTTTGTCGCCATCTCCATTTTAGCCCCACAAGAGTGGCTGCTAAGATATGAATGGTGCAAACAACTTAACTGTTAACGATATCTCGAACCAATTAAACAGTATTACCCATAAAAGTTAAACACAACACTACTTGATCAGTTGAAATATTGCTACAATAGCGTCCCAATTGCAGGTCCTTGGCCCACAAGAAAAGATACTTGGATTGGATCTCATCATAGAGAAGATACTTGTTTATGCAGTTTAGAACTTTAGATGAAGGAGAATGATAGAAAAAAGAGAACAAAAAGATCTTTGAATTTCAAATATATAGAGATATAGACATGTACATGAACACAAACTCAGGAAAACTAAGTACATCAGAGCTTTATCCTGTGCATTACTAGGAGGCAAAAATAGTTGCCACTAGAGCTTTATCCTACATTAGTTCCCCTATCATACTGAGGAACCCTAGAGAGTAGAGACAGCCACTCCCATTCCGCATCCCGGATTCGACCGGCTCAACCAAAATGGCCTTAGCTGGATGGGGTTCTGTCAAAACTCATGGCTACTTGGCTAGCTAGCTACTTCATGAGCTCTCATGAAAGTTAAGGGATCTAGACAATGCAGCTGGATTTGCTCGCAAAGCGGGAGAGGATTCAGAGACGGTTTTCTTTTTGTCACTCTTTGATTGGAAAGCCTTAAACAACCCTCCGCCGCTGATGGAGTCGTTCTTGATTCCGAGCGTTGCCCATATTGAACTCTTTGCAGCTTCACTCGGATCATCAATCCTCAATGTTTTTGGAACCAAAACACATCCATTTTTCTGTCTTGATGGCTCTTCTTTCTCCAAAATTTCTGGTTTTAGAACGTCTTCGTCCCTTGAGTGCTTCCCCAATGTTGGAGAATTTGAACCAGAGCGGGGAGACTTTTGGTTTGGAGAAGCGGGTTGTGGACCAAACCAAGGAACGTTCCAAGCGCCGGGCACACCACAGTTCCAATAAGGTGCAGGACAAAATGATAGAGGAAATCCTGGAGGACAAAAAGCCGGTTGGGGAACTGCTGCATTCCATGGATAAGGCCAGGGAACACCGGGAAGACAAGGAATTTGCGAAGAGAAGCCATTGACATTCTGCACATGTGGTTTTGAAACATTTACAGAAGTTGCACTGGAGCTATCATCGCCATTGTCCCTAGCTTTGCAAGGAGATGGAAATACCTGTTCTTCGCTTTTATGTAAACCATTTCGAGTACCATTCGGAACCTTTTTATCTGCAGGATTTAGAGAAGAAGCCATGGAATCACAAATAGGTGCATCCACTCCGAAGCTGAGGACTCTACCATTGCTTTTTAATGCAGGGTGGTGAACTCCATTTGGAGCATCAATCCGAGCTGCTTCAAGAGCCTCGCTAATGGTCATGTGGCGATAGTGTGAGGCAGAGTTCTTGTTTTTGCGACGTCCAGCTCCCACAGGCACATTCCTCATGGTACCGCCTGCTGTCCAGTATCTTTGACAGGCTTTACAGAAATGGCGTGGTTGATTGACGTTGTAATTGTTGTAGTAACAAAATTTAGTGTCCATGCTATTGCAGCGGGGGCATGGAAGTATCTTGTCAGGCTTCTTTAGGGTTTTCTCTTCCGAGTTTTCAGTACTCTGTTCTTTCTCCATCTGAGCAGTTTTTGTTTGTGCACTTTCTTCATCTATAGAGGGTGTCTTCGGGTTCACAACAGAACCTGGTAATGTTTCCAGATTTGTAGGGTCTTCAGATTTTGGTTGAGGACCATCATCTTGTTCTATGCTCTCAGTCGATTTTTGTGAAGGCGAATCCTGAAAATTTTAAATATACACTTTAGGAACAAGTATCGCAAAATAAACTTGAAACAAAATGGAATCGATCAATTTGACCTACAAGAAATTAGTACTCTAAATTTATGTGTTTACAAGGAGTTTTCTTCTTTTTTTCAACAGAAAAGTGATCATCTTTTGCCTTTTTATCCTTTTTGTTGCAAGTTTGGTTGTACTATAGTTTCATTCACACAATCAAATCTACTGAAACTTCTAGAAATTGGAGAATCCAAATTACTCTGTTACATAAATCCAAGAAGTCTAGAAAATTAATGAAAACAACAGTTCAGAAAATCAAGACAACCCTTCCAATATTCCTTTCATATTGATAAAAAAAAAAAAAAATTATACGAAGGCAACAAGGCCAGAAATACTTTATACACGGAAGGTTGGACGGTTAAGTATCAACACGTGTAAAAAGAAAAAAATGTGCGGAGATAAAAATGCCTCGTTGAATGTGTGGCATACGAGAAAGAATAAGACTAAGAACGAGGATCTTGAGAGGATAATTCAGAGTTTTTAATCTGCAATCACTTATAAAATAAAAAAATAAAAAAAATCTAATTAGCTAGTGGCATATGTAAATTGAACTTAACTAACCAAAACAAATAAACATCGAAGTAACAAAATGAATCAATTTTATATTTTTTCCAAAAGCTAGATCGAAATTCATTGATTGAAAATCTTTCATTAATAACAAAACTGAATCAAACAATCAAAAGGCAACAAATTTTCCATTCCAATTCCCAAATGGCCAAAAAAGGATCAGAATTTCCATTTCCTTTCCCTGATTCTTTCATCTTCTAGACTTTAAAAGTTAATTAAACAGGATTAAAAAAAAAAAGAATCAAACAAAAAAAGAAGAAAAATGAAAACGAATAAAAAAAAAAGGAGCTCGACCCATCAAAGCTCCCATCAATTTAACAAAAGGGTCGAATCCAAACAAACAATTTAAATAAGAACTTTCTCTCTGAGTTACAAACTGTTACCTGCTCAGTCTCTGCATCTTCTTCTTCCTCTTCGCACTCCTCTTCCAATTCTACTTCCACTTCTTTCTCTACAGGGCGAGCAAAACCCAGTTTCTCGATGTCGGCGGGGAGGGAAATCTTCTTCCCGAAGAGCTTGATCGCGGGGTCCTTAGTTTCCAGCATTTTCTCGGCAGCCAAACAGTGGAAAAAGAGGCGCGATCGTCGGAGGTGTTTTCCTTCTCTTTTCTTCTGTGGGGGGAGAGTGGTGGTGGCATTGGGCGTGGTAAAACCTCGTCTACGATTTTGATCCGTTTAAAAATAGTTGGAGGTGGTGCCACGTCAGCATATGGGTTTGATTGTCAGCCACATGTTCTTGTGGCCTCAAGATTCTCCTTGTCAATTTTCTTTTGGATTCTCCGATGCATGGAATTTCTGTGCTACATGTATCTAATTCTTGATTTCTGGATTTTTTTGGTATGTACCAGTATTTTTCACAGTTTTAACGTTGAATTTATTGATGGATTTTTAGTTGTATTCAAATAAGATTCCGAGGGATTTTAATTCTTTTATGAATATAGAAGTATTCAATTAGAATTTTAAGTGATCTTTGAAATTTAAAATGTATTTAATAAGGATTGTAAGATAGTGAATTAAAATCCTTAGAAATCTAAAGATATTCAATTAGAATTTTAAAGCAGTTTATAACATTTCGAATTAGGAATTGATTTTAAAGAGATTTCGTAGTATATTTTAAGCATCTACAAATCTTACATCTCCTCATAAGATTTCGAAGGAATTTAATCAAAATTTTACATAAAATCTCTACAAATCAATTATACTCCATGAAATTCTATGGATTTATAAATCCATTTAAATCTTTCAAATTCTCAATTGAATACATCCTCCCAAGAGTTTATTCCTCATATGCTATACATACATCGAAGTATAACAAATTCATTATCACCTCAAATTAGATCACACGAAACACGATTTTCAACCTCGGGTCAGTGTCTAAAATGCCTCATGCCCTCAATAAGTGAATAGCAAATGCCAAACCACAAGAAATTTTCAAATTCTTTTTTAAAAACATAAAAATTAAAATAAAAAAAAGTTTGGTTGCACCTACCTACATGTTACATGATTATTGGAAATGGTTGTATTTATGAGTATGTATTTGGGATATTTTAGTTTTGGTATTGAATTTTTCTTTTGGTAATACTAAGGAGATCAAATTTATAAACTAAATTTTGTTAACTACATGGTATGGTTGTTAATGATTAAATTATTACTTAAGTGTTGATTCGTACTTATTTCGTATTGTTGACATATCATTTAATTTGTAAACTTAATTTTAAATTTTAATCTACCTATCGTTACCCTTTTTATTTTTAGTAACCCCACAAAACAATTCACATGTGTACAAATATACGAGACACTAGTGGCCACATCCTTTAATAAGAGGAGAAGTGTTGTATACAAACTTTCATTCCTAGAACTTCATGTCTGCTACATGTTTAAGCAATTTGAAACCAATTGAAGACTACATGTGGACCAAAAAAAAAAAAATTGAAGATCATACGTGGCCTAATATCTTAATGAATAAAGTGTTAGTTTTAACCATGCGTTTCGCATTCAAAACACGTCACCTAAATTATTGTATTAGTTTCAAACTATCCCGGTCTTCTGTTTCTCTCATCTTCTTGTGTGCAACTCTGTTGTGCACACCAAATATTCGATGAAATGCCTTAATTGACAGATCTTAACAGTTTTCAACATTACTCCATAATTTTCTATAGTCACCATCGACAAGCCTTTACAGACAATAGTAGTTGTTGGCATAATAAGCCTTCAGGAAATGTTGTCAAGAATTGACAAGTTTCTATTAGTGCTCGATAAAATTGTCCAATGAAGTTTTCTATTGTAAAAATCATAATTCTATTATTTGAAAATTCTTGACTCTACCACTAAAAATATCCATTAATGGAGTTTGAGAAAATTACTTAACTGACTCGTATGTAGGTCCACAATGTACGTAATACAAGAGACATAAAATAAAATTCAATTCCATAGCATTGGCCGTACGTTTGAATTTTGGTTGCATGACTCTCATTTACGAAATGTATTGATACAACTATATTTACCATGTATCATGTGTTACAATACACATCTTATAAATAACCGAAAACGTTTTTTTATAAAATTATTTTTAGAATCAATCATTTGTAAAAATGTAAGTAAATTTTAGAAAGACATTTAAAGTGCTTTTTGGAAGAATGACATAACTGATGCTTACAAAAAATATTTTAAGTGCTTTTGAAACTTAAAATTATTCTTTATAAACGCTTGCAGTCATTTTAATAACATTTTTAAATGAATTTAAATATTTAATTTCAGATCAGGACAACGTTTGTTGCCCTATCAGCTGCAGAAACAATTCAATGGGGTCCACCCAAAAAGCTCAAAGTTGAAAAGCCATCGTAGTTTTTCCACAAGCTCCCTTAGATAAGCAACACGTGTCCTAGTGCATGACACGCGTAGTCCATCTACCATTTTGTATGTAAGCAGAGCTCTCAAAGGATGACACCAAATCCCCGGTGGAGGAATATTAAGAAGTATAAAAGTAAAAAATATGACTTTAGTACAATCTACACGGAGGGATAAAAAGTTCCCAGCATAAGGCTTGGTCTTTCGGTGTAAAAGGTCAAATGGTTTTGATTAATTTAATCACATATTTATTAGTTGATTTTTCAATGTGTCTGGAACGCAATCCAGTATACGAAGTATCATCACATAGCTAGTTAATTTTTTTTATATTTTATTTTAAAGTTTCTAACCAATTCTATTATCGACACTTGATGTATTGAGCCATATTCTCGACACATTGAAGAACCACTTGTGGAGATAGTGATTGTATTATATACACGTTGTCAAATCTTAAATGTTAAAACATTGATAAACAAGTCTAATTAGGTAGTTAAAGTTGATTTGTTTAATGTCGGATTGGGCCAGTGGGCGGTTAAGGATTTTGTTATCTAGTTTTTCAATTAGGAGGCTTATGCCAGACATTTGACTTGGACAGTATAAACAAATAAAGTTGATTAAGATGAGATTAGGATGAAAGTTGGAAAGAAATTTCCCTTAATTATGATTAAAGTAAGTTGCTTTGTCAGTGTCAATGAGGTTGAAAGTAATTGTAATATGGCCCAGTGAAAACTTTGCCAGTGGGCACAGAGTGAGGTCCATTTGAGCTCCCAAATAGTGTAAGGTGTCCCAAAAAACCCAAAAGCTCTTATCAAGGTGGCCCAAAAAATTTGACATGGCCCAAAATCAAAATCGAAAAGTCTCATCGATCATCGCTCACATTCGCAAGAAAACTTGCCTATCTACGTGAATATTTCATGTAAGTTGCTAAGCACATGAGCTCAATGTGAATTGTGTGACAAATTGATCCTTAATGGCATGAAAGGATTGACTAAATTGGGTGAGATCAAGCAAGCATCATCAACGGACAGCATCCCATCTGAAAGGGTTGACTAAAGTTTGAGTAAAAAGTAGAATGATAAATATTGAACCATGCAAAAGCAGCAGAAAGTATAGTATGATTATTCTGAAATGATCATTTAGCTTTTTCTTGCTTTATCTTTTTTACTTTTTCAGCCCCATTTCGGATAATTAGGCTTTTAGCTTCACATTATAATTAGTTAATTGATTTTGTTAATTAATTTTTGGAATTGGCTAATTGACGCAACATAAAGCTAAAAGGATTACAAGCATAATTCTTTGAAGTACAAAATTCTGGAATCCATCAGTTTTGAGATAAATTCCAAAAGGTTTGTTTGATTAATGATTGGAAGATGATCACAGCAGGAGTCAGCCAATAGCTTAAATAACCCGATCACAGCACCCTAGGGTAACTCAAGGGCCTTAGGAAATTAAATGAAAATCAATTGGACGACAATAAAATGTTCGATTTTTATTACAAAATTTAAAATGTAGTTCTGGAGGTCTAAATAGCTTCACATAGCCAAAAATGTATCATAACGAACCGGAGTGTTTGAACTGTTGCGTTGTTCTCTTTCTGGAAATATATCATAGCCCTAATCAGAGCTCGGACGCCAAATATACAAACTCTCACTACGTTCTTTAAACTTTCATCAGTCCATCTCCTCTTCAATCTACTCAGCCATTTATTCTACGTCACTAATACATCAGCCAACTTGTTTGTTTCATTGTCAATGACTACTTTAACCCTGTAAGTGCGGTGACACACGAAACACACACTGGAGCAATGTGAAGCTTAATTGGTGATTTATAAAGTCAAACAGTTTAAAGTAAAAGCATGACAACTTGATCCCAATATGTCTACTGAAGTCAATACAAAGTTGAATGGTTAAATTGATTGTGTTACCATCCAACTGTAATTATGTTATGCACGTATCATCCAACCAGATCATTGTGTCTTCTTTTTGTAAAAAAAGAATCGTAACAAGAGGAGGTCATGAATAGGAAAAGTAAAAAATAAGGAAGATAAGGAAAGGAAATGAAACCAGCTACTACACTAATCAATCTAATTGCTGGTGTTTTTAGTTTTCAGTTATGAATCCTAACGTAAGAGTCAAATTTTTTTGAGTCCGTACATGTCACGATGTTAGTAAATGCATGTCAAATAATTTATCATACTAACTGTAATATCCATGCATCAGTAAATACAGAAAAATTAGGAATCGAAAAATCTAAATACTTGTACTAACTTCTTCCATGTAAACATGTCATTCTCTTCTACAATTTTTTTCAAACAAGTGATAATTGTAATGCATAACTACATGCTATCACATTTGGTGGTTGTTGTTTGTTTTCCCTACCCCTTAGTTGACATGCCACTAAAAAGGAATCCCAAAAGTCTAAGTCCATATGCCTTTGCTTTTTTAGTGAGTTTCTTCTTCCAATTCAATTTGCTTTTTTAGTGAGTTTCTTCTTCGAATTCATTGAATATCCTTGTGCTGCAATGATGATGACTCCCACTAAACCTTAACCTACAATTTCGTGCATGAGGCCTTGAGCTCAAATTTTGCCACAAAATCATCCTTTGTGTCACCTCCACTACCATATTTACTTAAATATCATTTCCCCCACTCAACAATTTCCCCGCAATCTCACTGCAATTTTGGGTAAATTCCACCTCTGCGGTTCACACTTCTCTTCTCTTTCACCTTATTGACTTTTGCCAAATCCCAACAACCCAAAAAACGGTGATCTACAAAAGCAGCTTTTGTGAGTTGTATAAATTGAGTAGTGATAGCTTTAAGACAATTAACATTCAACTTCATAGAGAAAATGGCAAGCAGTCTCCTTCATGTGCTTGTGATCTTGCTAGGGTTTTCTCACCTTGTCTTCTTGAATGCCATCCCAGCTACAAGTAAACTTTTAACAACTTTCTGCTTCTGCATCTTCTTCTTCTTATTCTTTTCCTTATTGTTCTCATTTGCTTTTTACAACATGCAGGAATTGGAAGCCTAAATCATGGACCTCAACTTCATCAAATTGCAGGAAGTAACAAACTGGTATTACTCCATATTTTCGATATTATAGTTCTCCACAACTCGCGAGGATCCTCTAAGGATCTTAATATACATTTAGTCATAGTACATGTGTCATGTAACACAACTCGCGAGAAGCACTTCTAGGAAAATATATATGTGTTGAGTTACTAGCCTTCCATTACTTAATTTTCATTTTTCAAAACAGGTAACCACAGAGAAGAGTTATAAAGAGCAAGCTATCACTGAAAGAATGGATGTGGAGCTTCACGACTACCCGGGTTCAGGCGCCAACAACCGCCACACCCCGAGGCCGCAGTCTGAAAGATGCTCCGATTGCTAGTTTTCTGTTGGAACTATTGGTTTTAAGGTTTACATTGAACTGTTATGTATGGAAGTATTGTAAACGATATTTTTGTTGCTAGATCAGTCATTTAAGTTTATTGTTTGGGGTTAGACGGAGTAGGAATGTAGGAACTAATGCATGACGTGAAATGTAATCATGGATTAATGCAAATTTATATGTACAACGGTTATGATGTAGTATTAATTTGATCAAGCAGAATGAATGTGTGAGCTTTTGATGCTGTTGATAATCTCATTAACTATGTGCTTAAGCTTTGACTTTCGTTAATTCATGTAATTAAGCAGATTATTTCACAATATAGAAGATTATTGGCCTCTTGTTATATGAGTGAAAAAAAATCATATGTAAGTCGGAAATTTCATGGCCATTTGATAATCTATGTAAGGCAATAATGCCGAGAGTGAAATTTTTAGGGCAAAACCTCCAAGAGTCAGAAACACAAATTTGAATTCGCAAACCATAATTCTAGTTGTATATAAAAATCTTCTTAAATCTTGATCATCACTAAGAAGTAGTTGTTAGAGAGCATTTCATTTCTCTAGTGTAGGAGCAATCACTTATTGTCACAAAAGAAAATTAAAACACTTAAATAATGCTTAATTGACTTAATGGTGAAGATCTACCGGAAGCACATTACAAGCGTTTTTAAATTTTTATTTCAAATGTAGTTAGAAGCATTTTTAGTTGTCAGAAAACGCTTTTAGTGCTTCTGGAACCAAATCCCAAACGGGACCTGAGAATTCTTGGACTTCTTGTAAGATTATGCTTTGCCTAAAAATATTAACTGAGATTTATAGTATGGATACCAGCTGAGAAGAAAAAGTATAAGATTGGGGATCAAACCGATGGCTTTGCTAAAGTCTCAATTCAAAGTTTACATGAGGTACAAGATTGCTTCTTCCTTTTTCCCCTGGTAGTTTAATCTTTGATTTGGCCTTAAAAATTAAGTTGGTGTGATTTGTTTGATCTGAATATGTTGTCAGGAAAACATGAAGATCATCCAACTTGTTTCCGAAACCAGAAATGCAAATGTTGTTGCTTTATCAATCTGGTTTGGCTAATCTAATTGGTTTTTGATGATTTTTTTGGTTGAATTTCTCTTTGATGTTATTATATTCTGAATGTGTTTACAGAACACCGAGATATTGCTTAAAACTCTTGGAAGACAGGACGTATCCTTTCGCTTCGTGGAAAACCTTGTGGAGTTGGAAAAAATCAGAGAGGCAAGCAAGGCGCTTGTTAAGGAGGACGACAGGGTAAGTTCAACTCATGGTGTCACAACACAGATTGATTGTTTAACATGGA
Organism: Pyrus communis; assembly: GCF_041283825.1. Lineage (NCBI taxonomy): Eukaryota > Viridiplantae > Streptophyta > Magnoliopsida > Rosales > Rosaceae > Pyrus > Pyrus communis. The sequence goes on from NC_142578.1 coordinate 2,905,759, forward strand.
TTAACCGGTTGTGTATGTGTACGTATTGTAAGATTATTAAACTGGACGTTGTTTGACGTGTACATCTGTTCATTCAACAGGATGTGAAGAAGAAGAAGCCGGGAATTCAGAAGCGGGATGTGAAGAGGAAGAGGCCTGCTGAGAAGAAGCAAGAACTTCAGAAGAAGGATGGGAGAGAGGAAGCTTGCTCCTCTAGACCTGGTAATTGACTCGACATCTCGCGTGTTTGAGATTTTGTCATCTCTGTACTACTGCACCCACATTCTTTTTGACATTTCGTAAATTCCTGCAGCTTTGCGGCCTTGTGGTGATGAAATAGTCCGAGCCAGAGAGGAGGCACACAAGAAGATACTCCCCTGCCCTCGTTGCGATAGCAGGAACACAACATTTGACAAGTTCAGTCGTAACAATCCCAGTAAACCAGTTCGTGCATGCAAAGATTGCAAAAGAAGCTGGGTTGCACGCGGGAACTTGGGAAGGGGCTAGTGTTTACAACTCTGTAAAGCTAGGGTTAGTGCCTATGTAAATGGAGTAGGACTCCAGGATATGTACGTACCAACGAGGAGGTGTGAAGGTCTTACTAAATATGTAGAAACTATGTTTTATGGTTGATAATTATATGGGAGTCGAAAGTTCATGGCAGATTGATGCTAAATATGTATAACTTTATAGGCAAAATCCCCAAGATTCAGAAACAAATATATTTGAATTAACAAAACCAAACAATAGTTGTAAGCGAAAAGCTATTCAATAATCACTATGAAGTTGCTTTAGGAAAGCAATTGTAATCAGCAGAGACTGCTCGCTTGATTGTACCACAAGTTATCCCTCTGGTGATTGAACAATGGCAGGTGCAGGGGAAGGACCATCTGTTTCACCAACGCGCGAGAAACCGAATTTCTTTATGAGTTCCGTGGCAATAAGCTTGTTTGCGCTGTCCGATGGATGGTACTCGTCCCAAAACACATATTTGCTTCTGTCTTTGCACAGTACTGATGCAGGGACGCACGTCAAAGCCGGTCGAATTCTTCCAAATGAGCAGCATGGTGAGTCCGCATTGCTGAATCCTGCCATGGTCCGAATTTGAATGAAGAAACTGTCAGTAGAGAAACGAGGAGATATATGAAATGTTTTTGGTTCTGTCTCAACATACCGTATTTGTTTGGATCGCTGATCACATTGTTGACAACATCATACGCGTCACCAAATCGATAGCTCGCGTTAGGAAGCTGGCTGGACAAATCTTCCATAAGCTTGCTACCAGCTTTGTTGAAGCTGAGAGCTAGTTTGTTTGTTCTATCTTGGCAAGCCGAAGATGTACTTAGCACCCTTTGGAGTGGAATACAACCCATCGGTCCTAGCCCGAACACCATCAGCTGCCTCGCCCCTAGGCTGTGCAACAGCTGCTCGAAAGCACGTAAACCCCAAGTCAGGAAAATAACGACGATCAACTGGTAGAAATTAAGATAAACTATGATAATTCCAACCTTAAGTTGCTTCTCTAGCGTTCCCATTAAGTATTCCATGAAAGTTTGATCGTTGTAACTCCACGAATCGCTGTAAACAGGCATCAAATAGTTGTTAATGAAGTCGTTGCTGCCTAAAGCAACCACATAACGAGCGTCTTGGAAGAACTTCTCCGCTGCTTGTTCACCGATTTTGCTTCTGATAAGTGTTTGTGTTCCTTGAAAAAGCTCGATCTGCTTGTAGAGCGAAAGCCTCTGAATCTGCAAACACATTTTTTATCAAATCGCGCACAATCTTAATTGAAAGCTCAATTTTTATGTGTTTTTGTTACATTTAAGGCTGCAACTTACAAAGTAGCCACCGGTTTCATTCAAAATCCCACCACCTCCAGAGGCGTAGTTCACTCCGTTTTCGAGTATCATGTCTTCATTTAAAGATGGATCGAGAAAGGCCGGTGGCCGTGGGAGCCCCATGTTATCACCTAAACAAACAAACAAGTTTAGCAGAAAAATAAACGCGACAACAAATTCTATGTTTGAGTAACCGAGGTTTTACCAACATGTCATATCTTTAAAAAAAGACAGGACGTCCTTCACAGAATCGAAACCGCTACAACATACGTTACCTATTATATCAGCAACGGTACGGCCATTAGAGAACCTTCCATTAGGCAGTCCATTGCCCATATCAATGCCATACCAAGGCAGGTTTGCTTGGGCGATACTCTTGCTCAAGTACATGTTGTTTCCGACGTCGGAGAGGGAGTCCCCGAATATAAACTGCACGATTTTGCAGTCGTGGCCATCGATGAGGAGGCCGAAGACGGCCACGGCCACCATCATTGCTGCCAACGTTGTGAACTTCATGGCTGAAAAAACTCGAGAAATGCAGGTGTTTTTAGACCTTCCGATGTGAAATCGAAGACCTGGGTTTTGGATTTAAACACAACGTTGGGAGAATATATAAGTAGAAGGGTTAATGGGAATTAAGATTTCGTGTGAAATTTGAGTTGGGGAAATTGGGAGGAAGGACTAGAAACTGTGTGGTGCATTTGTGAAAAACAGAGAGGGTAGCTTAGCTAGCTTGTCTGATGAACTAACTGTTACTCAGTCGTACCTAAATGCAACTAACCGTGATTTGTCTTTTGTTACAAGTTATATTTATATACAAGTTTACAACAGTATGAGTCCCTAAAGTCCCAATTATTTAGTATTTTGATGCGTGTCGACGTTCTGAATACTTTCGTATTTTTATAGAAAAATAATTTTCGTACTCTCTTTTTATCTTAAGAGAAATCCAAAAAAATTTAAGAAAATAAATTATAAGTCAAGATGATTTTGCATTTGTGAAAATGTTTTAAGGAAGTGTGGGTTCACCTACCAATCAATTTGGCCTTCTCTTTCAACATGTTGGCAAACTATATAGGCTCGTTTCCTAAGTTTCTTCATTGGAATGAAGTTCAACAATCTTTAATTCCTTATCTTCTCCCCTAATTCCCTATTTTAACAAGAACTTTTTTAAAGGGGACGAGTGTGTGGTTTCGTCGTAGCAGTCCATCTTTTAGGGGACCAGGAAGACTCACAGAGATATTTCAACTTTCCTCTGACCACCATCATATGATTCACCAGCCACATTAGTCAAACTCAAAACGTACTGTGTTTCACACGAACTTAAAATTCGTTCTTAACCACTAGACCACCCTGTATTAGTTCTTTAACAAGATTTCTAACTTTCCGCGAGGGAACTAGCCAGGTGAAAACATTTACCAAATATTTTCCCTTTGATTTTCCTTTGACTCAACAACCACTACAAGAATACTTGGCTTTTACAATATTATTTAGTTGATTAAATATTGAATTATTGATGTTGATATTTCATATATATTAGTTAACAAAACATAATGGTGATAGCTGTTATAAATAGGTCAAAGTTTGAGAGATAACCTTTTTAATGGTAGGTGCGAGGTAGATGTAAAATGTCACACTAAAATATAGCACAAGAGGATAACAAAAAAAAAACAGAGGAATAGATGATGTTACTGATATTTTTCTCTCGTTCTCTTCTTCTTATCTTTTCTATAACTTGAAAACATACGGAGTGCTCTATTTATAGAGCAACTCCAAACTGATGCATTAACTGCATATTGAAATTTACGACATTTCGTTTGACAATACAATCTCTATGTATTCAACTTTTACTTTGCATGGGCATTGAAAACTTCTGCCCATGTTGAAGACTTTTGCTAACATACTGTGTGGGCATTCAATACCCACCAGACTTTTCAACACTCCCCCTTAGATGCCCACATATCAACATGAGTTGTCTCGTTAAAACCTTGCTTGGAAAAATCCAGTGGGAAAAAACCATAGCGAAGGAAAAAGAGTACAACTTTTCCTGGATCGTTGATATAGTGTCAAGTATGCTTATGTTGCCTTGTTAAAACCTTGATAGGAAAAAACCAGTGGGAAAAATCCTAATCGAAGGAAAAAGAGTACAACAAGTATGTATCATGGATACTCCCCCTGATATGTTTCTTCCCCTGATTTCGCATTCTCCAAATTTAGCTGTTTGTTAAGTCGACGTAATCCGATGCCTTGCACTAACTTCTGAAATGTGCACTTTGGTAGAGATTTGGTGAACAAGTCTGCCAGATTTTCATTTGAACGGATTTGTCTGACTTCAATAACTTTAGCCTTCTGAAGCTCATGAGCACTGAAAAACTTTAGAGATATGTGTTTAGTCTTATCGCCCTTGATGAATCCTTTCTTCATTTGGGCAACACAGGCTGCATTATCTTCATGGATGACAGTTGGGTTGTCTGTCTTCGAAGTTAAACCACATGAATTCCGGATATGATGGATCATTGATCTTAACCAAGAACATTCACGACTTGCTTCATGTAAAGCAAGTATTTCTGAATGATTTGAAGATGTAGCAACTAATGTTTGCTTGGTTGAGCGCCATGAGATTGTTGTATCTCCATTCTTAAACACATATCCAGTTTGTGAGCGGGCTTTATGCGGATCAGAAAGGAAACCAGCATCTGCATATCCAACAAGGACCTGGTCATTTGTGGAGTTCTTTGAGTAGAAAAGACCCATGTCTGTTGTTCCACGAAGGTATCGCAATACATCTTTGATACCCTTCCAATGGCGAATTGTTGGAGTAGAGCTATACCTTGCTAACAAGTTAACTGAAAAAGCTATATCTGGTCCAGTACATTGTGCTAAATACAACAAAGCACCTACTGTACTCAGATATGGTACTTCTGGACCAAGGACCAGTTCATCATCTTCTTTTGGACGGAATGGATCTTTCTTAATGTCCAAAGAACGAACGACCATTGGCGTGCTTAGTGGATAAACCTTGTCCATACCGAATCGCTTCAGAATTTTTTCAGTAAGCTGATTGGTAGACCAAAATTCCACTAGCACAATGCTCGATCTGCAGGCCGAGACAATTGTTTTTCCAAGGTCTTTCATTTCAAATTCGCTTTTCAGATATTCAACAGTTTTATTGAGCTTTTCAGGAGTCCCAACTAGATTCATATCATCAACATATACTGTCACTGTAGCGAATCCAGAATTGGATTTCTTAATGAACACACAAACGCAAATAACATTGTTGATATACCCTTCTTTGATCAAATACTCACTGAGACGATTATACCACATTTGTCCAGATTGTTTCAGACCATACAATGATCGCCTTAATTTGATTGAGAGCATACCTCGTGGTTTATTACTTGTTTCAGGTAACTTAAGTCCTTCTAGGACTTTCATATAGATGTCAGTATCTAATTCTCTATATAGATACGCAGTGATGACATCCATAAATCGCATGTCAAGTCTTTCTGAAACCACTAAACTTATTAAGTAACAGAACGTAATTGCGTCCATTACAGGAGAGTATGTCTCCTCATAATCAATTCCAAGTCTTTGAGAAAAACCTTGTGCAACGAGTCGTGCTTTGTATCTTGCGATCTCGTTTTTCTCATTTGTAACCCACGGGGTTTACACTAGGCGGGGTTTGGACTACTGGTCCAAAAACATTCCGCTTTTCCAAGGAATTTAATTCTGCCTGGATTGCATCTTTCCACTTAGGCCAATCCTGTCTCTGTTTGCATTCATCAACAGAGCGGGGCTCAATATCATCACTCAAGATGATTTCAGTGGCTACTGCGAATGCAAATATATCATCGATGATTATTTCATTCTGATCCTACAATTCATTTGTACATGCATAGTTTATGGAGATTTCTTTGCTTTCATGTACTTCTGTCTCTTCAGGGACATATGTCTCATCAAGGACATTTTCTTTTTCTGGAAGTCCAGAATCATGAATTGTGGATGTATTATTCATTTTCTCTTCCTGAATGATTTCATTTGGATTCAGTTGTGCCCTCGACTTTCTCTTTCGAGGGGCAGAATCTTTTGAACCTTGGGGTCTACCACGCTTCAGGCATGCACCAAATGAATCATTCGCTGCCACTTTATTTTGTCCAACAGAGACATCAATTCTTGCAGGTGCATTTGCAGCTAAGACATGTGATTTTGTCACTTTCATAGCATCATTAAATGTATCTGGCATTTGATTGGCAATACTTTGAAGATGAACGATCATTCTCACTTCATTTTCACATCGAATGCTGCGAGGATCAAAATGAGACAAGGTGGGAACAACCCATGTCAACTCTTTCCGTTCTTCTGGAACAGTCTTTTCTCCCCCTAACGACGGGAAAATTGTCTCATCAAAGTGACAATCAGCAAAACGAGCTGTAAACATATCATCTGTCAAGGGTTCCAAATATCTAATAATAGATGGTAAATCAAAACCCACGTAAATTCCCAGTCTATGCTGAGGTCCCATTTTAGTGCGTTGCAGCGGTGCAATAGGCACATAAACAACACAACCAAAAACTCGTAAATGGGAAATGTTTGGCTGATATCCAAACACGAATTGTACTGAAGAGTATTGATGGTTGGCTATAGGTCTCAATCGAACCAATGATGCAACATGTAAGATGGCATGTCCCCATGCAGAGACTGGTAATTTGGTTTTCATAAGCAGAGTGCGAGCTATTAACTGAAGCCGCTTGATCAATGGTTCTGCTAAACCATTTTGAGTATGGACATGAGGAACAGAGTGTTCAACATCAATGCCCAATGTCATGCAATAATCATCAAAGGTTTGAGACGTAAATTCACCAGCATTATCAAGTCAGATTGACTTAATGGGATAATCTGGGAACTGTGCTCGTAACTTAATTATCTGAGCAAGAAGTCTCGCAAAGGCTACATTCCGAGTAGACAAGAGACAAACATGTAACCATCGGGTAGATGCATCAACCAAAACCATAAAATATCGAAATGGTCCATATGATGGTTGAATAGGCCCACAAATATCCCCTTGAATTCTTTGCAGAAATGATGGGGATTCAGCATCAACCTTTAGTTGAGATGGTCTAATTACCAATTTCCCTTGAGAACAAGCTTTGCAAGGGTTATCATTTGAGGCAGCAATGTGTCTGCTCACTAATGGATGTCCATTAGAGTTGGTAATGATCCTACGCATCATGGTAGATCCTGGATGACCCAGACGGTCATGCCAAAGCATGTAAACCTTTGAATCAATGAACTTCTGGTTCATGACAGTATGTGATTCAATTGTCCTTATGTATGTATAATATAATCCACTCGACATATCACGCAACTTCTCCAATATACGCTTCTGGGTATCATTGGAGGTAATGCATAAATACTCCACATTTTCTGCACTTTTTGTTTCAATGTGGTATCCATTTAAACGTATGTCTTTGAAACTCAACAAATTTCGAGTAGATCGAGTAGCATACAATGCATTCTGTATGGACAATATTGTTCCATTTGGTAACATAATCTGGGTTTTCCCTGAACCTTGAATTACATATGAAGGTTCTGATATTGTTGTTACCTCTACTCTTGTAGGTATTAAGCTTGAAAAATACTTTCGATCACGAAGTATTGTATGTGTGGTTGCACTGTCTGCAAGACAAATATCTCCGCCATTTCTCATGTTCTGAGAATAACCACAGTTTTTATCCATGCTCTCTGAGTAAGAGAATCAGAGTTAAAAACAAGTTATAACAAGAAATTTACATGCCACTTTTATTGAATCTGACATACTACAAGTTTAGCATAATAAAAGTACATTAATGATTCAATCGGACCGGTATACTTCATTTCCCCTTTCCTCAATAAAGTCTGGAACATCTAGATGAGTTGTGTTCAACTGCCCTGATAAGTCAAACACTGGATCAAGTATATCCATTAGTCTAGCCTGGTCGAGAAAGTTGGTCTCGACACCCTTCTCCTTGAGGGAGACTTGATACAGATCCACTGGATGTTTTGGGGTACGACAAGCACGCGCCCAATGCCCATTGCCATCACATCTATGACAGGCTCCTTCAGAGTTTCTAGGAGCATTGTTCTTAGGAGCTTTGCCTTTGTGGCGATTCGCATTTTTGAAGCTCGGACCTGAATTATGCCTCGGAACCTGGTTGTGAAACTGAACTCCATGGTTCTTGTCTTTCCTATTCCATCGACCTCGCTTGTGGCCACATTTTCATTTATGATTATCACCACCAAAGGAAGAGGCGTTCATTTTGAGGGCAGCAGCATTCACTTTTGGGAATGGTGCAGATCCAGTAGGTCGAGAATGATGGTTTTTCATCAGGAGCTCATTATTCTATTCAGCTACTAAGAGCACAGATATCAGCTGATTGTACTCAGTGTAGCCTCGCGCTCTATACTGCTGCTGCAGGAGCACGTTGGAGGCATGAAATGTGCTGAGAGTCTTTTCCAGCATATGTTCCTCAGTAATAATGTCCCCACAGAGCTTCATCTGAGAGGTAATTCTGAACAATGTAGAATTGTACTCTGCCACTGACTTGAAGTCTTGGATCCTCAGATGAGTCCACTCATAGCGGGCCCTTGGAAGAATCACCGTTGTCTGGTGATTGTATCTATTTCTCAAGGCATTCCAGAGAGCTAACGGATTTTCAACCGTTAAGTACTCGCTCTTTAGCGCCTTATCAAGGTGGCGGTGAATGAAAATTATGGCCTTTGCCCAATCTTGAGAGGATGAGTTGCTCTCTTCCCTGATGGTATCTCCAAGATTCCTTGCTTCCAGATGGATCTTGGTATCTAGTACCCAGGTCAGGTAATTCTTCCCGGTAATATCCAGGGCAGCAAATTCAAGCTTCGCCAAGTTCGCCATTTTCTTTTCTGAAAGAAAATGAGATGTGTAAGAACTTACAATAATATGTATTCCTGGAGGAATATGATGTTAGAACTTCTGGTTCTTACAAATTTTTCATTTTGATCTTCAGGCCAAAATGATAAGCACTCGAAACTTCTGGCTCGAGATTTTCAGGGTGAATGAGGAGGGTGATTGTACCGCATCATTCTCATTGAAATAATGTAATATAGAATGGGCGATTATTCCGCACCACTGAAGTAACAGGAAAATTAAATATGCAGAGTAGCGTGGGTGATAATACCACACCACATAAAATTGCAATGAAATTAAACAGCAAGTAAATTCAAATGTGTAGGGTAGGGTGGAGCGGTATAAGGGCGATTATACCGCTCCACCTAAAATTTGCAGTAAAATTAAATCTGCAGTCCAAGATAGGCGATGATACCGCACCATCTTGGATTGCAGTAAAATTAACATAAATAAATACTGGGTTAGTAATCAATCTCTACACCAAACAAGTAATCAAAGATGTATGTAACCGTTAGATTGAGAACTAAGAGTAGACATGGAGCAAACAGTTCGTCGAGAGGGTATATTGCGCAATTGAGGCAGAGGAAGAAGATGAACAGTAAAAACCTTAAAGGAAACATTTTTCTTTATTTCGTTTGTTCGGCAAAGAGAGATGAGAGAATAATTATATTTAGAGACTCGTGCTGATAACGTGTTATAAATAGGTTAAAGTTTGAGAGATAACCTTTTTAATGGTAGGTGCGAGGTAGATGTAAAATGTCACACTAAAATATAGCACAAGAGGATAACAAAAAAAAAAAAAAAAAAAACAGAGGAATAGATGATGTTACTGATATTTTTCTTTCGTTCTCTTCTTCTTATCTTTTCTGTAACTTGAAAACATACGGAGTGCTCTATTTATAGAGCAACTCCAAACTAATGCATTAACTGCATATTGAAATTTACGACATTTCGTCTGACAATACAATCTCTATGTATTCAACTTTTACTTTGCATGGGCATTGAAAACTTCTGCCCGTGCTGAAGACTTTTGCTAACATACTGTGTGGGCATTCAATACCCACCAGACTTTTCAACAATAACTCATATATTTCATACATTTATACCATTCATTCCTACTCCCTTTGTGATATTTTTAAGTTAAACTAGTTGCAATTTACCCTCTTTTGTATTAGTGTGCAGCTAATCGTATTTTGGAGCTCAGTTGAAGATAAATAAGGCAAAATGGTGGTAAAATGGAGAATTGAATAATGATGCTGATGTAGACAAAGAATTAAAAGTAGAAACTGAATATGGTGATGAATATAGCTCTTTATAAGACCAATAACAGCAAAAAAACATGGGAATTAAATGCCCAATTACTGGGATGCAATGACAATCTGTAACAGCGTCTTTAACCTTATAAAACTAAGAGTTTCAGCCACTTTTACAAAAAGCTTCCCCTTGGGAACACCCATAGCTCTCTCTCTTCTCTTTCTTTGGCCTTTCTTCCAGAAACAAAATCCTTTCTTCATTCACCATCTGCAGCCACCAAAGAAACCACGCAGCCGCGCTGTTCTTGGAGAAGTTCAACATCAGAATTACTTCAAGGGGGTTTCTTCTATGAACTTTAATTTCACTCATGTTGTTCTTGATATTTATATATTTTGTAATCATGTTGTGTAATTAAGTTCATAGTTGGGGAATTCGATGTAGCCTTGCAAACCTACTCTATGTTATTAAGTTAAAGTGTTCAAATTACCAATATGTGTTCTTGTTTTAGTCATTGATGTTATAGTATAATTTGTTTGTTAATCTTAATGTTTGATCATCATTAGGGCTGCTTACAGATTATTTGATCAAGGTTATAGTACACATCATACTTAATCTTGCTAGACATATGAATGAATGAAGAAACTGCTATGCATACATCATGTCATGTGATTTCTTTGGTTCTTTGAAGTTTTCTTGTTCTTAATGGATTCTTATTTGGTAATCTAAGTTGAACATCACAACTAGGTTGCAGATTAGGAGTACTTGATCACAACCACACATCAAATGGATGATCATAAATGAGTAAAACGAACCCTAGTTGCATATTGGAGAGTTGAATGTGTTTTGACTTAATTTTCATGGAATTGGCTTGTAATGGTGAAATCGGTATCCCTAATTCTATTTCCATTGTTTCTGAATCATTCTATTATTCATATTTACATTCTCTTGCATTTTAAGTTACTTTACTTCTCAAAACAAAAAAAATCTAAATTCAGTTTTCATTTTCATTGCGTAGTTAGGGTTCACATAAAGCTAGTAATTTGTAGAGTTCTAATCAGTCCCTTTGGTTCGACACCCTTACTTGTTCCATTATACTATCTTTATATTTGCACTTGAAAGGAACACAACAAATGACACATCTAGTAGTATTCATCTTCATTTATAAGTGAGAAATTTTAGGTTCAATTCTCCTTAGATAACGACACGTCTAATTAGTATTACGATCCTACTTAGATGCTTTAGCCTTTAGAGGAACAATTTAAAGAAGATATTTGCCAAGTCACTTTCGAGAAGTTGAAAACATAATTTGCGAAAAAATAATGTTAGAGAGACCATTTATTTCAATTATATTTTATAAATCATATAACGTGATTATTGATTATTTGAATTGACATGTTAATTTCTTTATGATGACACTATCATTTTTGGGTCAAGAATCTATTTAAACTTAATGACAATGGTGACTTGACTTTTTATAGAGCTTCAGATGTACACATAGCTAGTAATCGCTGGTCAGTCATACGTCGGTAGTGCCCATCCAACTATGTAATATTTATTCTCCAAAAAAAAAAAAAAAAAAAAAAAAAGCTATGTAATATTTATTGCACCGAAAAATCAGTGCCAAACATAGAGGTCCCAGTTTACTGACGTGGCAATTCACCATTGGTTGCATGTAAAAGATGTCTGACATGTCTACCACCATTATATGATTTACCAGCCGCATTAGTCGAACTTAGAACGTACCGAGTGGCACACGAACTTAAAATTCGTTCTTAACTACTAAATCATCTTGTAGTGGTTCTTCATTTGTAAGTGAGAGATTTTAAGTTCAATTCTTCTCAAAGGCGAAATTGAACCACATTATTACTAACATTTTGTGAGCTTAAGCCAACCTCCTATCTCTTAATATAAATAATATCGTTTGTTTCAAAACAAAAAAATAAAACATAACGGCATGTCTAATTAGTATTATGATCCTACTTAGATGCTTTAGCCTCTAGAGGAACAATTTAAAGAAGATATTTTCCACACTTTCGAGAAGTTGAAAACATATTTTGAGAAAAAAATAATATTAGAGAAACCATTTATTTAAATCATATAACGTGATTATTGATGATGATTTGAATTGACATGTTAATTTCTTTATGATGACACTATCATTTTTTTCATTTTTGGGTCAAGTGTATTGATGATGATTTGAATTGACATGTTAATTTCTTTATGATGACACTATCATTTTTTTCATTTTTGGGTCAAGTGTCACATCTCGACCCAGGCCCCCACCACATCCCGGGCCTGCTCTACCACCGTAATACGATATTGTCCGCTTTGGGCCCCAACTACGCTTTCACGGTTTTGTTTTTGGGAACTCACACGAAAACTTCCCAGTGGGTCACCCATTATGAGAGTGCTCTCGCGCGCTACTCGCTTAACTTCGGAGTTCCCATGGAACTCGAAGCCAGTGAGCTCCTAAAAGACCACATGCTAGGTAAGAATGAGATATATATATATATATATATATATATATATATATATATATATATAAGGATCACTTCCCTGGACGATGTGGGATCTAACATCAAGTATCTATTAAAACTTAATGACAATGGTGACTTGACTTTTTAGAGAGCTTCAGATGTACACGTTGCTAGTAATCGCTGGTTAGTTATACGTCGGTAGCGCCTGTCAAACTATGTAATATTTTTATTCTCCAAAAAAAAAAAAAAAAAAAAAAAAAAAAGCTATGTAATATTTATTGCACCGAAAAATCAGTGCCAAACATAGAGGTCCCAGTTTACTGACGTGGCAATTCACCATTGGTTGCATGTAAAAGATGTCTGACATGTCTACCACCATCATATGATTTACCAGCCGCATTAGTCAAACTTAGAACGTACCTAGTGGCACACTAACTTAAAATTTGTTCTTAACCACTAAACCATCTTGTAGTGGTTCTTCATTTGTAAGTGAGAGATTTTAAGTTCAATTCTTCTCAAAGGCGAAATTGAACCACATTATTACTAACATGTTGTGAGCTTAAGCCAACCTCCTATCTCTTAATATAAATAATATCGTTTGTTTCAAAACAAAAAAATAAAACATAACGGCATGTCTAATTAGTATTATGATCCTACTTAGATGATTTAGCCTCTAGAGGAACAATTTCAAGAAGATATTTTCCAAGTCACTTTCGAGAAGTTGAAAACATATTTTGCGAAAAAAATAATATTAAAGAGACAATTTATTTAAATCATATAACGTGATTATTGATGATGATTTGAATTGACATGTTAATTTCTTTATGATGACACTATCATTTTTTTCATTTTTGGGTCAAGTGTCACATCTCGACCCAGGCCCCACCACATCCCGGCCCTGCTCTACCACCGTAATACGATATTGTCCGCTTTGGGCCCCAACTACGCTTTCACGGTTTTGTTTCTGGGAACTCACACGAGAACTTCCCAGTGGGTCACCCATTATGAGAGTGCTCTCGAGCGCTACTCGCTTAACTTCGGAGTTCCCATGGAACTCGAAGCTAGTGAGCTCCTAAAAGACCTCATGCTAGGTAGGGATGAGAATATACGTATAAGGATCACTTCCCTGGACGATGTGAGATCTAACATCAAGTATCTATTAAAACTTAATGACAACGGTGACTTGACTTTTTAGAGAGCTTCAGATGTACACGTCGCTAGTAATCGCTGGTTAGTTATACGTCGGTAGCGCCTGTCAAACTATGTAATATTTTTATTCTCCAAAAAAAAAAAAAAAAAAAAAAAAAAAACTATGTAATATTTATTGCACCGAAAAATCAGCGCCACACATAGAGGTCCCAGTTTACTGACGTGGCAATCCAGAATCTACACAACCAGACAAATCCTCTACAAAAACAGACAACGTGGCATTATGTCATCCCCTCCCATTTCCAAACCCAAAACAAAATTCAAGCCAAACCTCCCCCTCCCTAAATCAGTCAAAATCCAAAAAATCCAACTCATTATCCACAAAAAATCTCAGCCCTCCATTTCCCCAATCCAACGGCCACTTCCCCCACTCATATCCCAAACCATATCCCCCAAATACATAAAAATAAGAAATTAAATCACACTCTTGCCACTCTCACCCTCCTCTCCACCTCCTCTGCTTCAGCTGCTCCGACCAAGAAAATGGCCTCCATCGCCCTGAAATCCTTCATCGGCCTCCGCCAAACCGCCACGGAGAAAACCCATTTCACAATGCAAGCAAAACCCGTTTCTCCGAAACCCTCAAACCACCGAACCCTCCAAGTCAAAGCCGCCAAGACCAGCCCAAAAGTCACCGGTCGAAACCTCCGCGTCGCCGTCATAGGAGGCGGACCCGCCGGCGGCGCGGCCGCAGAAACTCTAGCCAAGGGCGGCGTCGAGACGTTCCTCATCGAGCGGAAGATGGACAACTGCAAGCCCTGCGGCGGGGCCATCCCGCTCTGCATGGTGGGCGAGTTCGACCTCCCGCTGGACATCATTGACCGCCGCGTCACGAAGATGAAGATGATATCGCCGTCGAACGTGGCGGTGGACATCGGGCAGACCCTGAAGCCGCACGAGTACATTGGGATGGTGAGGCGGGAGGTGCTGGACCAGTACCTGAGGAACAGGGCGAGTGAGAACGGCGCGACGGTGATAAATGGGTTGTTTTTGAAGATGGATAAGCCGGGAGATGGGGAGGCGCCGTACGTCCTGCATTACACGGAGTACGACGGGAAGGCCGGCGGCGCCGGCGTGAAGAAGACGATGGAGGTTGATGCGGTGATTGGAGCTGATGGGGCAAATTCCAGAGTGGCCAAGAGCATTGATGCTGGTGATTATGAGTATGCTATTGCCTTCCAGGTAATTAATATGTACTTGCTTTGTTTCTCTTTTTAGGAAATTGCGATATTCTAAACTACTCTAATCTCGAATTCGGTTGAAGGGGAACTAAAACTAGTGCAATGGGCCTGACAAACTGATCTAACTCACATCTGCGTTGAAAATTGCTACTTAATTATTTGCAGTCAATTGTTGTGCTTTGTGTTTGAAATCTCGATCAATTTGCAGAATTTGGTGTTTTGTCAATGGACTAGGCTCAGTGCATGTGATTTGAAGTTGTTAATTAACATTATGTCAGTAATTTTGATGAACAGTAAGAGAATTATGAATGAATTACTCGAAATCGAGATATAATTTTCAGGTATGCATTGGTCATCAGTCGTGAAAATGTGGCTACCATAGAAAATTTTGTGCTAATAACACGCGAACCGCTTTAAAACCTGAAATTTTCTCGAATTTTATGACCGTGCTCTTGTGTATGTTGTTATATGATTACCAAATTCAAAGTTTATGGAGTAACATTAGATGTTGATTTGGTTCAATGTTTGGTTCGTTCTTATTAAATTCTTGGTTTCGGCCTTTTCAGGAGAGAATCAAAATCCCCGATGACAAGATGGTGTACTATGAAAACCTCGCTGAGATGTATGTCGGCGATGATGTCTCGCCAGACTTTTACGGGTGGGTGTTCCCGAAATGTGACCATGTAGCAGTTGGTACCGGCACTGTGACTCACAAAGGAGACATCAAGAAATTCCAACTAGCAACAAGAAACAGAGCCAATGACAAGATTCTAGGCGGCAAAATTCTCCGGGTGGAGGCACATCCAATTCCAGAACACCCCCGGCCACGAAGGTTGGCAGGCAGAGTAGCACTCGTTGGTGATGCAGCTGGGTATGTAACAAAGTGTTCTGGTGAAGGCATATACTTTGCGGCAAAGAGTGGCAGGATGTGTGCCGAGGCAATAGTTGAGGGTTCGGAGAATGGGAAGAGGATGGTGAATGAGGCGGACTTGAGGACGTACTTGGAGAAGTGGGACAAGACCTATTGGCCTACTTACAAGGTGTTGGATGTGTTGCAGAAGGTGTTCTATCGATCGAACCCCGCGAGGGAAGCGTTCGTGGAGATGTGTGCGGATGAGTACGTGCAGAAGATGACGTTCGATAGCTACTTGTACAAGAGGGTGGTGCCGGGGAATCCGTGGGAGGATTTGAAGTTGGCTGTGAATACCATTGGGAGCTTGGTTAGGGCTAATGCACTTAGGAGGGAGATGGAGAAAATTAATGTATGAAAGGAGGAAGCCTTGTTGGTTGTGTAATTTTATGTTATTTTTTGTATTTTTTTTTTCCTTATGTAATGAGGAATAAACTCTTTGAATCCAACAGATTTGAGTGGGAATTCCATATTTGTGTAATAAGGTACAATATCAGTGTTAACTTAAAAGGCCTTGTTCTGATTTACCCTTTGAACTTTCAATTTAGTTATGAGCCCGTCTAGTATTTTAAAACGTGCTAATTCGGCAGGTCTATAACAAAATTATGAAATGACCATGCCAACCGGAAGGAGGTCATGAGTTCTAGGGCAAGGGCGGAGCTAGGCTCCCATGGGCTATAGCCTAGTGCAATTCTTGGAAAAATTAGAAATTACTATTGAGATTTAGCCTATATAAATTTCTAGGTCTGCCCTTGTTTTAGGGTTGTTGCCGAATTTTTCCTTTAAAATATCACAGTGACAGTATCTCAAATTAATAATACATTGTCAAGTGTTGAGCGTTTCACATGTAGAAATATGTTAATGATGCCACTTAGTACTACAGTCTAGTGGTATTCATCTTCACTTATGAGCGAGAGTCTTAGGTTCGATTCTCGCCAGAGGCGAGTTTGAATCACATTATTGTTAGTCCATTGGGAGGCTAGGACCACCCTCTTCCCCTTAATGTAGATTATATCATTTGTTTTTAAAAAAAATGTTAATAATTTGAGTTATTGCCAAAGTGACGTTTTCGAGTATAACTGATCCTTCCTCTTATCACAAAGAGCGCATTTTTTTTTAAGTAAAATAAGGGGGTGGATCACCCCAAAAACTAGCTCAAAGAGTTATTACATATAATTCATGTCCTAGAGATTTCCATCATATCATCAAATAATTGAGTTCCAATTCAATCAGGAGGATTCTCAAAATAATGGTACTCAAGATCCATATTATAATTCCAATCGGCAATATCATCTGTCACCATGTTCTTTTCTCGATAAATATGCACTAACTCGCATTCAGCTATATGTGTCATAAGTTGTCTACACTGATCAATGATGTTGGCAAGAAGATGAAAGCTGGTATTGATCATATTAATGATTAAATTCACCACAATAGTAGAATCCATCTCCACACATAATCTTGAAATACTTTTGTCAAGTGCATTCAATCCAAAATATAGCCCCCCAAAATTTAACATCAACTACATGAGCTTTGCCCAAGTTGATAGAGAACCCTCCAAGCCAATCATCGATGTTGTCTCTAAGAACTCCTCTTGCACCTATAGGTGAATGCCAAGCCAGAGACACTTGCATCTTAGGAACATTAGAACATACACACTTAGAGGCATCACACCATCATTTGCAGCCTTAAACATGATAATTTGGGAGATTGCGGTATTGTGAAGTTGTCTTCTAAAAGTTGTTTGTTCCTCCATTTCCATACGTACTTGGTTGAGTATTTCCCATTTTATTCTAATAATCGCATCCGTTGGAAGGAATCAGAGATTAACGGCAGGATGAAGCGAACAAAATAGGGGAGATTCGATGTGCACTGGCCCATTGTATGGTCAAACACACATAAAAAATTTTAAAAAAGTGTTTGGAACGTGGATTCATCCGAGGCCCATTGGCGGAGCTTCTCACGAACTCAATAAGCCAAAATCCCCAAAAGGTCCAAAAACCCACTCTCTCCCTCTGTCTCTCTCTCGCTCCTCTTATATTCTCTCTCTAAATCCCTCCCTTTGCCATTTCACGTCTCCGTAGCTCTCTGGTCGTTGGACTTGGCGTTCATCTTCCACAAGGTATGAACTTTTCAACTCTATTTCTGAAGATTTAATGTTTTTTTTTTTTTGTTTATTTCGTACGCCCAAGGATCTACGAGCAATAGTTTCAGATCTAATGGGTTTTTTTCGAGTTTTCCCAGCTGTGTGGTTCTTCACTTCTTTTGCTTCTGAATTGAACAATGGATTGAAATCTTTTTTTTATTTTATTGTTTAGACATAACCCATAATTTATTTTTTCATTTGGTGAATTGGGTTGCAGTTCAACGGAATTCAGATGTCAAATTTTTATGCTTTTTATGTGTTTTGAATTCGAGTTTTTGAGTTCGATTTGGATTTCTGTGTGCTACAGAGCGTGAGAGATGGCAGCAGCTACCTTTTCCCTCGGAACCAATTGTTCCCTCGGCCACAAAGCGGCGGCGTTTCAGCAGTCAAAGCCTTGTGCTTTGAGGTTCAACTCCCAAAACCCTCTGAAGAGCTCTTTCAATGGGCTCAAGGCAACCCCATCTTTCAATTGTGAAACCGAGACCTCGTTCTCCGGCAAAGAAACCGCGGTGGCTCTTCGAGCTTCTTTTGCTCGAAAAGCCCACAAGGAAGCGCAAGTGGTTCAGTCTCAGTTCCAGCCCCAGGCCTCATATAAAGTAGCTGTTCTTGGAGCTGCCGGTGGGATCGGTCAGCCACTGGCTCTTCTGATCAAGATGTCGCCTTTGGTCTCCTCCCTGCATCTTTACGATATTGCTAATGTCAAGGGTGTTGCTGCTGACTTGAGTCACTGCAACACTCCTTCTGAAGTTATTGATTTCACCGGAGCTGCCGAGTTGCCCAATTCCTTGAAAGGTGTGGATGTGGTGGTCATTCCTGCCGGAGTTCCAAGAAAGCCCGGTATGACCCGCGATGACCTCTTCAACATCAATGCCGGCATTGTGAAGAACTTGATCGAGGCTGTGGCAGATAACTGCCCTGATGCATTCATTCATATTATCAGTAATCCGGTGAACTCCACGGTGCCAATTGCTGCCGAAGTTCTGAAGCAGAAGGGTGTTTATAACCCAAAGAAGCTCTTTGGTGTTTCTACCTTGGATGTTGTGAGGGCGAACACATTTGTTGCTCAGAAGAAGAATCTGAAACTGATTGATGTTGATGTCCCAGTTGTCGGAGGACATGCTGGGATAACTATTCTGCCCCTGCTATCCAAGACAAAACCCTCTGTTAGCCTCACTGACGAAGAAGTTGAACAGCTAACTGTTAGGATCCAAAATGCTGGAACCGAGGTTGTAGAGGCAAAGGCAGGTGCTGGGTCCGCGACATTGTCAATGGCATATGCAGCAGCCAGATTTGTTGAGTCATCTCTGCGTGCACTGGACGGAGATGGGGATGTCTATGAGTGCTCATATGTAGCATCTGATCTGACCGAGCTTCCATTCTTTGCATCAAGGGTTAAGCTTGGAAGGAATGGAATTGAAGCTTTCATACCGTCTGACCTCCAAGGTTTGACAGAATATGAGGTAAAAGCTTTGGAAGCACTCAAGCCAGAACTGAAAGCCAGCATTGAGAAGGGTATTGCTTTTGCCAACAAGCAGACCGTGACTGCTTAGGTCACTATTATCGGAAGCTTCTATTACCTCATTATAATGAATGCTTTACAGATATTTTTGAGCAGATTTAGCAATGCATCAGTACTTTCAGTTTTGTAGAATGAAGTCGGTATCCCTTCAGCGTTCTATGTTGAAGCTATTTTCGGAAGAAATATAGAGTTGCTTCTATTGTTATAGATTGAGGAATATAAGCCTTCTCTTGCGGGCCGAAACTTGTAGTGACAGTTTTGAAATAACTTGGCTTGTCGATCATATGAGTTTTTAGGAAATATCATGTATTTCTATCTTGCGTGTATGGAAGGGCTAGCTTCTGATGCGAAAATAAATTCGAAGAATGTGAATTCATACTTTTCAATTGCAATGCTTGTTTTCCTCTTCTACATGCTTTCTTATGTTCGATATTTGAATCAGTAGAAAATTGTTCACAAATGCAGAAAATTGTTCCCAAATGCTCATCTTCTGTAAATCTTCAGTTTTCCTACCAATAGCCATTGCAGGAGCAGCGTCCCTCTCGGAAATGATGAAACCGGGCGCGGTCTCTGATAATTACCTCTCTGTTGTAAACCCCTGAGAGAGCCATTGCGAAATTGTGGCAATCAACACAAATGCGAAGATTCTTGGACACTCTGATTGGCGTGCCGGGAGTAGTTGACAGGACACCGAAAGCAATAGCCCATTTCTCGCTGTGATAAGAGGGGACGAGCCCCTTGTCTTCTGCTCCCAAGTTGTGCAATTCAGATGTTACATCTGCAACGTAACCAGCAATCTTCAACTGGCTATTAATCTCATCCAGCATTTTGTAGATTTCATCTTTCCGCGGATGTGAAACATCATCCACAACATAATCCCTTGCCTCTTGAGCCTTGAGTTCAATCAAATGGCCTACCACTCGTTCTGCAAGGGAATTATTGCCGTGAATTCTGCAAGCCCTGAGTAAGGTCCTCCATATGTCGGATCTGGTTTGATATTCATCGATTTTAGAAGCTGATAGGCCTGATCAAGTCGACCAGTACGACCCAAAAGATCAACTATGCACCCATAGTGATGGATATTAGGCACTACCCCAAACTCTTTGCTCATACGATCGAAAATCATCATCCCTTCATCAACCAAACCGCTATGGCTGCAAGCACAAAGTCTTAAATTTCAGGTAGACGAGCCATGGGCCCACCCCAACAACACCGATACTGTTCCCACTTGGCCACCTGCTCAATCCATCAGGTGTGGGGTTTTATCACAAAATGTCTCGGTGTTAATTAGAGTGGAGTAATTCTATATAAATTGCTTGTTCTCAAGCCTTCTGGCCGATGTTGGACAGAGGAATTCTAACACAAAGAACCCCAGTAAAAGTCTGATCATCAGGTAAAACACCCATTTTCTGCATCTCTCCAAACGCTTCAATAGCTTCTCTACCATAACCATTCACCGCCAACCCAGAAATCATCGCACTCCACAAAACCACATTCTTATATCGCATTCCCTTAAACACCCCATACGCCTATCCAAACTCCCACACCGTGAATACATCGATACAAGAGAGTTGTACAAATTTGAAGCACCACCATAACCATGTTCTTCGATGTACTTATGAACCCGTTCGCCAAACTCCAACGCGTTCAAGCTGGCACAAGCTTGGAGCACAAGTAAACACGTAACGTCATCAGGCTCACACATATGAACCTCACTCTGCATAATCTCAAATAAACCCAAAGCCACAGTATCTTTCTTCAGCATTTATCAAACACTTTACACGCTTCATCATACTTACCACAAGTCGAATTCAAGCCCATCAATGCGGTGAGCAAAAGACTATCTGATCGATGCCCATCTCTCAAAATCCTAGCATGCAGCTAAATCCCACCCACCAACGACGAAACTCTAATGCAAGACTTGATGACGAAAGCCGACGCCATAGAGTCAGCGAAAAGGCCGCGCCGCCGCAAATATCTGAACAGATAAAATCCCTCCGCCGGCAAGTCGCTCTTGGAGTAAGCTCTTATCATTTTGTTGTAGCGAAAAGCCGTCGGCTTTGGTATTTGGTCGAAGAATTGGCGGGAATATGTGATGCTTTTTGATGGGGAAAGAGCGATGGCGAGGGACAAGAACCGGAAGGAAATGGTGGGTTCCTGTTCCAGAACAAGCGATGTTCGGAGGATGTGGGCGTGGACTTGGTGGAGGTGGGATTTGGTGGTGCATGATTTGATGAGGGACAGCAAACGGGTTGACGAAGATGACACGCCCCGACCCCGATATTCTCAGAATACCAGGATAGGCACGTGCTGGCTTTCGTCACCCTCAGATGTCGGCCAGCACGTGCCTATCCTGGTATTCGGGGAATATCGGGACACGCCCACCCATTCTGGGAATGCTCTCGCGTGAGTTCCCAGAAACAAAACCGTGAGGGCGTGGTCGGGGCCCAAAGCGGACAATATCGTGCTACGGTGGTGGAGCGGGCCCGAGAAGTGATCTGCCCCTGACCGGGATGTGACAGAAGAGGTTTGAAATAGTTGGTGGTACGAGGTTTGAGCTTTGGTTGGGACTGAGAGTGCTGTCATTTTTCACTCTCTCGCTTTTTCTAGCAAAGATGTCAACTTTTTTGAAGTTCAGTGTCAATTTTCAAAGAGAATGAGTGTTGTTTGGAATTTGACACATAGAAAACACTTTTACTCGTAAACATTTTTATTCGCTGCAGCACGAAGGAAGAGCTCCTTGATCTGGGCATATACTTCCGGCTAGAGCTAAATGTTTTTATTAGAAACACGTTAAACTTTTATTATAAACAAGTTAAACATTTTATTGAAAAGCTTTTGCCAAATTCTTGAAAATGCTTCCTCAAGAAGAATTTTTCCTTCAAAAAGTGCTTCTATGACCTTCTTCAAATTATTCTTTCAAACACAATACAAAGTGCCAAGTATAAGTGTTCGTATCACGAATGAGAGGATATTTCGCCTAATCACTTGACCATATGTCATGTTCGACTAACTTTGCAAAAGCATGAGATTACTTGGATGTTAATAACATCTTGCCCACGTTATTATTACCCTTCTGAGAGACCTACACCATGCAAATTTTTTCTCTTGAATAGAACCACATCGGTAGAAAGTTGGAAGTAACTTGTATCACTAATTTCTGATCGTTGATGCTTGTGGACTCTATTGTGAGATCCACACATGTATTTACATTTTATGGTAAAAATGCAATTAGAATTTTCGTATATCATGATGTAAAAATGCCATAATCACATTCAATTTATTGAGGAAAAATTCAAAATTAAATAACTTGTGCCAAAGTGGAATTTTTCTTTTTGTGAAAATTAAGTATTAAAACAGAATATAACATAAATTTGGATTTGGACCAACTGTATTCAATTCAGAGCCCCATTGCTCATGAAGTTAAACACTCATAATATATCACTAAAATTAAAATTGAAAAACATGAAGTCTAATGAGGAAAATTAAAAACAAAAACATGAAAAATAAATTAAAATTAAAAAAGAAAATCCAACTGATTAAAATTTAAAATAGAGTGATGCATGTATTGTTATTCGAGGAAAAAGAGTCAGACAATAGAGACTTGATTTCTTCGTCTTCCTCGTTAGCATCCATCGAACTTGTTGGATACTGAATGTGGCTGCAACTAAAAGATGATTGTGATTTTTCCATAACCTTCGTCCCCATGATCTTCCTCTTCTTGTAATTTGCTTTGAAGCATGCCTGCCTTAGACGCTTCGTATTGTCCTCAAGCTGCATATCAGGCGCTTCCTCCAGCAGCTTCCTCTCCATCTCCAGCAACGCGATCGCGTTTCGAAGCTTCTCTTCGCCCTCCTCTCCTTCCTTTCCTAACTCCTGCATGCATAAAAACGATATAATCGGTACACATTCATTTTTTTCGAATCAGACACGAACACGTACAAATATGTAACGCCTATTAACCTGAATGTTTCGGATTAGGGTTTGAAGGCTGGTCAACTTCCGATGAGGCCAACGACGAATGCCCAACTCTCGACACCTTTTCTTCAGAAGAGTTAGCCCTACGTTGAGTTCCTTGGCAGCCTGAGTGATTGGCATGTAGAAGTACTGGGAAATGGTCTGTCTTGACAACATTTTGGAGGAAGAGAGGGAAGAGCTTGATGATCTATGTCTATTAGAAGAGTGTGGCCTCTCACTAATCGCCTTATCCCTCTCTTCCAGGGAATCGTTCATGTCCGTAATGCCATTTTCATCGTTCTTGCAAGTCAGAAGCAATGGAGGTTGCTGCTGTTGTTGAAATTGCTGATGATGATTGTGATTAATCTCAGTTAACCCACCACATAAATCATTAGAATTAACTCCAAACAACGCGTATCCATTTCCGAAGAAAATTTCATCATCTGCTTAATTTTTTATTCATTAGATTAACTTCAACTGTACATCAAAGACGTCAAAAGTACTAACCATAATACTGAAACACACCTTGCAATACAGTTCGGATTGGTGGAATGTCAAGTGAGGAGTAAATGGGATCAATATTCACACAGCTCTCGATTGAAGGAAGAGGATCAAGAAGTCTATGATCTTGTACTATTGGCAAATCAAATTGCCAATCGCATGCATACCCCCTAATATAATTTAACATCCACAAGAAATTAAAAAAAAAAAAAAAAAACACTTTAAAAATATAACACGATGAAATATGTGTGTGTGTGTGTGTATGCAAAAGTCCATATATAATATTCACACACCGGAAATCATGTACAGAGGGAAATGCAGGTTGATGTGGGAAGAAAAATGGGTCTTCACCAAGATCCTTGACGACGTCGTACTTGGCCAGCCAACCCATTTGATGTGAGAGAGAGAGAGAGAGAGAGAGAGAGGGAGAGAATGTACAGGAGGAGGAAGAAGGGGAAGAGACGAGTAGTGGGTATATATATCGCATGGATAAAAATCCCATGCATGAATATGGAGTGTTTAGGAGTGTTATTCATTCATTGTTCACTGTGCGTGCCTAATTATTACCTAGTGAGAGTTACAAGATGTATTAATGGAGGATATTATCTCCTCCTAAACACATAATTATTTGTTTTAATTGATTATTAGGAGGGCTTCGTAATGATCATTAGCCTACATGAACGTGCGCCGCCACGCCTCCCACCACCTCACCAGTTAATTAATTTGATTATTCTTCCTTTTTCTATTAATTTCTTTCTTGATTTTGCTAATTAACCATACTCTACTCAACTGAAATCATTCTTTTCTTTGTAATTTGTTTGGCTGCAATATAATTACTTAAGGACTTAGAAGTGTGCTGCATGATTGCCACGTGTCATCGATTTTACTTCTGCAGAAGCTACCTACATATTTGCTTGGAGTATTAGTAATCTTGGAACCATAATCTGGGCAGTAGTAGCCGTATCTATATGTTTATGATTATCATTTCCAGTCACGTTTGTTCACCTTTTGGAATTATTACGTCTCTCCTTCGTCATTTGGATCAAATTATTTTTCAAAATCCTAATGATTTTCTGGATCATCACCCTTTCATCTGTACAAGTTGCAGGATATATAAGCACAGTAATAAATAAATAAAAGTATTGTGTATATACAGGTTGAAATTTCCAACAAAGTTCTTATAGAAGTCTCATATTATTTTTCTTCGTCAACGAATATTATATGGCATTAAATTGATTCACCCTATCCATTTTAATTTTGAAAAATAAGATTATGCTCTATAATTTTTGGAGGTTTTTTTGTTCATTTTTCAAATTGTGAAAAATAACTTTGCTCAGATTAATTACACTACATTGTGGATTGGGTTTTAATATGGATGCATGTAACGTAGCAATAATCATGTACAAATTAATGGCTTATTCATTAAATTTATTAGGATAGAAGGGAACTTATGAAGTTATGATTAGTGGGAAGAGAGGGAGATACTATATCATGTAGAATTTATTTTCTGTCATCAGTTAGGAATAGTTTGATTAACAAACGGTATTATCTACTTTAAGGGGAGGGGGTGGGCTTAACCTCACAATGGGCTAACAATAATATGGTTCAAACTCGCATTTACAAGAATCAAATCTAAGACCTCTCAGGTACAAGTAAAGAGGAATACCACTAGACCGAAGTACTAAGTGACCTTGTCATTTTTCTGATTATTGCATATGAGTGGAGGCCAATTAGAACTTAGAAGAGTTAGGCCATCTCCAGTCATGGGTCATAGGCTATATATAGCTTTAAATTTGACAAAACCATTCTCAAACCAAATGGCTAAAAGAATCAGGCTAAGTTCTTTTTTTTCTTTTTTTTTTTGAACAAACAATATTATCTAAACTAAAGTGGAGATGTGTGGTGTAACAACCCGTCCTTAATTTTACGATTTTATTAATTTTAAAAGTGTGAATTGACAAAAATGCCCCTAGAGGCGAGATTGTTGACTTTCGTTGACCGTCCTTTCGCAACGCGTACAAACTACTATTACTGTATTCTCGAAGTACTCGACGCATAGGCGCAAGCTGAATCGAAATCAGAGTTACAGTTAAAATTTTATACGAATTCGAAAGATTATTTATGAAGAAATTACTATTTAATTATTCTATATTACTATATTATTTTAATATTTTCTTATTGGATATTTTTAATTATTTTATTAATATTTCTAGTTGTGGGGCCCACACCATGCTCAAACTCTCTTTCATCTCTCTCCCTTCTTCTTCGGCAAGCACCGAGATGGTGCAACACCGAACTCCACCATCGCCACTCTTCTCCGGTGAGCCTCTCCACCATCACCCCCACGTCGTCCCATCTTTCTTCCCGAGCCCAGAAACTTATACGACCTTCGAACTCGCACTCAAATCGAAGAAACAAGAAATGGAGAACTCCGGTGAGTTCTCAGATTTTCCGACCAAGGTGAGGGTTTGGACACTCAATCTGCCTTCCTTGTTTCATTTTAATGGTGATGGACTCATTATACACATGTTTTGGCGGCATTTTGATGTAGAAATACCTTGGGGCAACTTTCCTAGTTTTTTGGCAAGAAATCCGGCGACTTTCCAGCCGTTTTCCGGCCAAATCTGGCCACGGCTGAGGAAACCAATGGTATATTCCGATTCTTTATTCTCTGAACTTCGATTTGATATATTGGAAGGCTAGGTTTAGTGAAGTTTTTTTGTTGGTGAGAGCTGGCAATTGGCTGAAGAAGAAGAAAAAAAAAAAAGATTCAGAAACCCAAATCCAAATCCAGTTCCGAACCTGGGATCTGGAATATTCCTAGAGTTGACTTTTACGAAATTTTCTCAGAAACCCTCCTAGGTTAATTTCGATGTCTCGAGTCTATTTTTGACATCCATTTAGTGAAATTTTGAAGTTTTAACATAACTGACCACCGGGGCGTCTCGATTGACTTCTTAGAGTTGATCGTTGACTTTTTTGTTGACTTTTTACAAAAATTTTCCCATGACCCCTCTTAGCATATTTCAATGCTTTGATTCTAAATTCGCGCTCTATTTTCCTAAATTTAATCGTCTTAGTTGAGTTTTATTGACGGAACCCAATATTATGCTTAGGTGCGATTACTATCAGAGACTCCGACTTTCCTAGTTCGAGTGACTGCGATCTTGCAAGTATTAGTGAGTGGGTCTTTACTTTTAAATACTATATATTTATTTGGTTTCCACATATTTATTTAACAAACAATTTACTATGTATACCTAGATTAGATTAAGGTTTATAAGACTTGTCGGCTGAGTCCAACGGATGCGCCTGTGGCAGGTCGACTTCAGCCAAAAAGTTCGGGATTTGTGGCTGGGTCTGGATGTGGTTCTTTAACCTGCGACGAATCCCTTTTTTTAATGCGACGGAACAACAGAATTTACGAAAGTATGCTAAATCTTACGAGATGCACAAGTATGCGTACTACAAGAGGATTTTATATACGACCATGATCAATATTTTATTTGGATAATATGTTGTTGACTAGATTTCTTGAATCAATGACATATGACTATATTTACGTTATCTACTCATCGTGTACTACACTGGTGTTTGTACTCGACAGGCCAAGATCAGGTTTCATGTGTATGTTCACATCGCACCGTACGCTCATTTTGGATCCATTGTAGGTGTCAATCTTGTCCTAGATTGCTATCGGAAATTAAGACTCGAATGTGATGCGCATAGCGCCAGTCTTCACATGATTCTAGTACTAAAGCGTAAATCATTATTACACCTAGTCATGTTCTTGTTAGAATGTCTCTGCATGAACTCGTGTGTCAGCATATGTCTACGAGCACTTGTTATGACATTTATATTTCTGCGAGATATTTTGATTACTGGAAGTTATATACTTAATTTCAAATTATATTGAAGTATTGCATTTGTGAGGTTTTGCTGGCTACTGTAAGTACTTTCACACTATACGTAGTATGTTATATTTGGAAACTATACTTATTTTACAGCGAGGGGTTATTATGTTTTTGAAAAGGTTTTTATAAAGCTTTATTTTTAGGCCTACTCACCCTTATTTTTCATCCCTCCAAGTTTTAGTAGCAGAGCTTTTGTATCGACAAGGATTTTTGGCAAATTTTGGTATTGGAGATTACCTTCGATGGTATAATTCTCATTCTACTTTTACTGTACTTTACCTATGCTCTAACATTACGTGTGAAATAGGTTCATTTTCGCTCACGTGCACACTATTATATTTAGGCACTTTTATGTTTAAATTTATTCACATTTTACACATGTACTACACTTTATGGCTTCTTCACCTTCCTGGTGTCGGCCAACACAACTCAATTTGGAGTCCAGGTAGACATTCTGGGTCGGGGTGTGTCAAATGGATTTAGCTTCACAATGGGCAAGCAATAAGGTGGTTCAAATTCACCTTTGGTGAAAATCGAACCTAAGACTTCTCACTTACAAAGTGAAAATGAATATGACTATACCCTAGTACTAAGTAACAACAATCAGGCTAAGTTTGGCTTCAAGATAGGCAACATGTAGTCCCAGGGCAAGCTAAATTTGACCCAAAAAGTAATAAAATTTGAAAGGGAATAAATATAGCCATAGATGAATGGAGATGGAAAAATTTAGCCTACAATAGTCTTTAAAGTAATAATTTTAAAAGGGCTAAAACATAACTAAGACCATCTCCAAAGAAGATGCTAAATCTTAGGTGGAATTCCAACTAATCACTTTTGACAGCAAATATTGCTACAACTGAACAATCTTTTAGCTGACCTGGAATGGCAGTCAGGCCTCAGGTGTCAATTTTGACGCTGCCTTCATTTCTACTTTATTTTTTTTTAATTTATGGGGCCCATAATCCACTACAAGATAAAGCTTTAAAAATTATTTTTATTTTGTTTATTTTATTTTAAAGAAGGCCTGATAGTAAAATAATAAGTAACATACCGGTTGGAATATAAAGAAATTTGACATCATACTTCAAAATGTCACATCAGCCATCAATTAAGAATTTGATAGAAAAATTTGACATACCCATTGAAGATGCTCTATAGCTACATTTAATCTTCCATGACTGGAGATGGTCTTATAGTAGCAATGAGTAGGGGTGATAGTTCTGTTGTGACATCCCGTCCCGGGATTTTTAAAAACGTACTAGTGAAATGACATTTTAGCCCCTAGTTCATTTCGTTATTTGGTTTAGGTTGTTTTGTGTGGTGTTGGCAAGCTGAGGGCCACACACACACACTGTCTCACTGTCTCCCTCTGTCTCTCTCTCTCTCTGTGAGTTCCCCGAGCCCCATTCCCTTTCCTCCTCTTCGAAAACGTACGGACAAACCCACAACCACCCTAAACACTAACAGATCGAGGGAACCAAGGACATATTTAAGCTCGTGAGGTCGAGGGGAACACAACCGTAGCAATTTCAGGTGAGAAACCTTTAGTTTTCACGTCGTTTCAACAATGGCCGAATTGAGTACTGTTCATGCAAAATTTATACATTGAGTTTTTGGACTTTTGAAGCTTGTAGATGTGTTGGTGAGGTTCCCAGGAGCGTCGGAGTAGCTCGTTGGACGAATTTGGACGTCGGGAAGGCCTGGTTCGAAGTTGGCCGGTTTTTGAGTTTTGAGACAGGTATGATCGCGTAACTTTTAGCCTTTAAAAGTGGTCCAACGTGATTCTACTAGTTTAGGGCTTTCTTTTGGTCCAAGAATCTTAGGAATTGGTTGAGAAACGAGGGAGATTAGTGAGTTTAAACTTTTCCCAGTTTTCCGGCGACCGGAGTCCGGCGAGAGTCGATCGGAGAAGAAAGAGGAATATTCCGTTAGGTTTAACGGAATATTCCTAACGGCAGTGACGGCATCCGGTTAGATTTAACGGAATATTCCGTCAGTTTGACGGAATATTCCTGACGGCGTCTGTTGACACCGTCAGTGTGCCTGGCACGTGGCCGCGCGTGGGGGCGCGTAGGTCCGTGCCTGTGCTGGCGCGTGGGGGCGCGTGCGGGGTCCAAAATTTTTTCTAAAAATATGGTTGTGATCCTGAGGTTGTGTAGAGCACATGGGTATATTCATTTGTCCATTTTGAGCAATGTATGAGAAGTTATTACGAGAAACGGGTTATGTGCTTTAAAGTTAACGTTTTTATAGTTGTTTCGCATCTAGGTGACACGTACCCAGAGGACGAGCGTGCACACGCGAGACAGGGGGGCTACGACCCTTCTACATACCAGTGAGTGGGCTTTTGTTTTCCGTATATACCTATATACATTTATATTCCCAGAAATTGAATTAAAAAGGGTTATTTGCCTTATGCCATGCACTTTATTATTTATCGTTTATGCATCTTTGCATGCATTATTTGTGGCATACATATACATATGCATATGTCATATATATTTATGTGTGGGTGCTGTGGAGGCATAGGTAAGTGCCAGGTAAGCGTTAATTAACGATTGCACTACATAGTGTTTAGAGATGCTTAGAGAGCTCATAACCTGCACCCCCGGTGTTAGTGCTCCCGCCCAGAGTAGCGCACAGTCCTTCACGTGTTGTTCACCTCCCGCACCATACGCTCAGCTTGGATCCAAGCTAGGTGCATAGGCCTGTCGTACAGACCACTTTAGGTGGTTCCGACTCGTAGGTGACCCACGATTATTCGCACAGCCTTCACGTGATCGTAGCACTAGAGCGTATATATGTATTACACCCAGGCCTGTCGTACAGACCACATAGAGTGGTTCCGACTCGTGGGCAGGTTCAGTTGTTGAGTTTGAGATTGAGCTCTATATGCAGCCGTACAGGTCACGTTAGGTGACTCCGGCTGCCAGATGTTATGTTATTGATATGATTCATACCTGAGCACATACATTTCATTACGAGGTTTTGACATGGCATATCTTGAGCATGATTGGCATACCCTTGAGCATGTTGGGCATATCTATACATACGTACATATGGTTATTTTCTGGGAAGTATACAGGTTTTACGGTGAGGGGTTAGAATGTATTTTATGAAATGGTTTTCAAAGAGCTTTGTTTTTGCCCACTCACGCTTTTGTTTTGCGCCCCTCCAGGTTCTAGTTGCTTAGCCGTTGCGGTGGTTTCCCTTAAGAGCTTTCCGGCGTTCTGACAGACACTCCACATTGTAGGGTCGCCTTCGGGCGTACTACTGTTGTCGTTTTATTTGGACTGCTATAGACCTGCTCTGAATTTGTATCGCACTAACTAGCACTTATTTTAGTACTTGTATGCTAGTTTTGTTTTAATTATTCGTGCCTTTTTATTACTACTTACTAGCTTCCGCACGTGCACATGGCTACGTCACCTTTGAGTGACGGCCAGCACGCTCCGATCTCGGTCGGGGTGTGTCAGTTTGGTATCAGAGCCTAGGTTTGGCAGTCCTGTGTCCTTGTGAGTATTCTAATAATTTTGGTGTCTTCTGTCAGAACTATGCCACCTCGTCGGGAACCCCGTCGCTCTTCTGAGCCTATGTTCCCCGATATTACTCAGTTGGGGGAAGCTTTTGCTACAGCCCTTCAGGCAGTGATGCGCCCTCCCCAGAGGACTCCTCTGGAGACTATGTACAACTTGAAGCTGGATAAGTTTAAGGGCAGTGAGGGACCCGAGAGCGCAGAGCGCTGGCTAGAACACATAGAGAAGACTTTCCGGGTGCTACATAATCAGGGGAACTTGCCTATGGAGAGGTGGGTCGAGACGACCGCTTGGTTTCTGGATACGGAGTCGGCAGCTTGGTGGGAGCAGGAGCTTCGTAGGTTGACTCCGGATCAGAGGATTGATTGGAACGTGTTCACGGGGTTGTTTAGGAGAAGGTATGTCCCCCCTGAGTACATCGACCGTAAGAAACAGGAGTTTTCCGAACTGAAACAGCGGAAGATGTCAGCGAATGAGTACTACCGTAAGTTTACGGACTTGTCCCGTTATCACCCTGATGTCGCTGGTAATCCGGCGGAGATGCTCCGTCTTTTCCGTCTGGGCACCAGGAAGAAGTGGCGTTCTATGGCGTCTACGGTCCACAGCGAGACTTATCGGGACTTCTATGAGATACTGTTGAGGATCGAGGACTCCGAGAATATGTCGAGCGATACGGATGAAGAGAAGGACGGCAACCAGAAGAAAGATGACAAAGGCAAAGGTCAGGCATCGCTCGGGCCCCGACAGACTCAGAACTTCAAGAGAGGTGGAGCTAGTTCTAGTTCTTCGAGTGGTGGCTTCAGTGCCACTGGGCAGGGTCGTGGAGGTAGATTCTCTGGTGGCGCTAGAGGCCAGAGGCAGGGCGATGGTGGGCGAGGCAGAGCCCCTATTTGCCGCAGGTGTAACAACCGACATTTCGGTGAGTGTAGACGTGGTAGCAGCGGGTGCTTCACATGTGGACAGGTGGGACATAGAGCGGCGAATTGTCCCCAGGGTCAGCAGCAGCAGAAACCACAGCAGACCTTTATGCCACCGCCTGCACCACTCCAGCAGATCCAGGGTCCTAGTAGTTACGGCCAGACGGGTCGAGATGGTGCTTACCACTATCAGGGTGATGCTGTCCCTTATGCTCCGGGGCAGTATCAGTACCCTCAGGATCCCTATTCCCAGGGTGGCTATCCCCAGTATTCGGGCGACTATATGCCGTATCCTCCAGCCTCAGCGGGTGGTTCACAGTGGTATCAGGGAGGACAGTATCAGCAGGGGGAGATTGCCACTAGCAGTGCAGGATCTTCGAGACAGTCAGGCCAGCCCAGTCAGGGGCGTGGTGCTCAGGGACGCGGTGTTCAGGCGAGCAGAGGCCGCGGTGGGCGTCAGCAGGGACAGGGGCGTCTTCACAATATTTCTCTGCAGGACGCTCAGAACAACCCAGACTTGATTATGGGTACGTTGAACATTCTTGGTTGTTTTGCTAGAGTCTTAGTTGATTGTGGAGCTACACATTCCGTAATTTCTCATACGTTTGCTCAAGCGACGCAACCTCGCCCCACACCTCTAGGGTATGATTTAGAGTTTGTTATGCCTAGAGGAGAGAGTTGTGTCGTAGATTGTGTGTACCCAGGATGTCCAGTGATCGTAGAGGGAGTTGCTTTGTCAGCCGATCTTATCCCGTTAGATATTGTGGACTTTGACGTGATTCTGGGCACGGATTGGTTACACTTCTATCGTGCCAACATTGACTGTTACGGGAAGGTGGTTACGTTTCACCGACCTGGACTACCTGTGGTTACTTTTGTGGGTGAACAGAGTGGGGTGAGATATGGCGTTATTTCGGCGCTTCGAGCGAAAAAGTTGTTAGCTAAGGGTTGTCAGGGGTATCTGGCTCATGTGATGCTGGAGGAGGCTGTTACTAGCAGAGTGGAGGATGTGAGAGTGGTCAGACACTTCCCTGATGTATTCCCCGAGGATTTACCTGGTTTACCCCCAAATCGAGACGTAGAGTTCACCATTGAGTTGCTTCCAGGTACTAATCCTATTTCTTTAACTCCTTATCGTATGGCTCCCGCGGAGTTAAGGGAATTGAAAGTTCAGCTGCAGGAGTTAGTAGATAAGGGATTTATCCAGCCTGGTACTTCGCCTTGGGGCGCTCCAGTGTTGTTTGTGAGGAAGAAGGATGGAACTTTGAGGCTATGCATCGACTACAGGCAACTCAATCGGGTGACGATTAAAAACCGTTATCCATTGCCTCGTATCGATGATTTGTTCGATCAGCTGAGAGGTGCTTGTGTGTTCTCTAAAATAGACTTGAGGTCTGGTTACTATCAGCTGAAGATCAGTAGGGATGATGTCCCTAAGACGGCGTTCAGGACTCGTTATGGTCATTACGAGTTTCTGGTTATGCCATTTGGGTTGACGAATGCACCAGCCGCCTTTATGGATTTGATGAACCGAGTATTCCAGCCTTACTTGGATAGATTCGTCATTGTCTTCATTGACGATATTCTGGTGTATTCTAAGTCGAAAGCGGAGCATGTTCGACATCTTACTTTGGTGTTGAAAAGGTTGAGGGAACACCAGTTATATGCTAAGTTTAGCAAGTGCCAATTCTGGTTAGACCAAGTTGCGTTCTTGGGGCACGTCATTTCTGCTCAGGGTATTTTGGTTGACCCTCAGAAGGTTGCAGCGGTAGAGAGTTGGGAGCAACCGCGAACCGTCACCGAAGTGAGAAGTTTCCTTGGTTTGGCAGGGTATTATCGGAGGTTCGTTAAGGATTTTTCGGTGATTGCCTTGCCGTTGACGAGGTTAACGAGGAAGGATGTTAAATTTGAGTGGGATGATAGGTGTGAGCAGAGTTTCCAACGGTTGAAGCATTGTCTTACTCATGCACCTGTTTTGGCACTCCCAGACGATAGCGGTGATTTCGAGGTTTATAGCGATGCTTCCTTGAATGGTTTGGGATGTGTATTGATGCAGCATGGTAGGGTGATTGCTTATGCTTCGCGGCAGTTGAAACCTCATGAGATGAATTACCCTACACATGATTTGGAGTTGGCTGCTATCATTTTTGCATTGAAGTTGTGGAGGCACTATCTTTACGGAGAAAAGTGCAGGATCTTTACGGATCACAAGAGTCTCCAGTATCTCTTTACTCAGAAAGAACTTAATCTTCGTCAGCGGAGGTGGTTGGAGTTACTCAGCGATTACGATTGCACGATTGATTATCATCCTGGTCGTGCGAACGTAGTGGCTGATGCACTTAGCAGGAAGTCACAGGGCCGTATTAATGCGTTGTACGCTAGTCGTGCTCCTCTTTTGGTGGACTTGCGTACTACGGAAGTAAGGCTAGAAGCCGAAGATCGAGATGTGGCATTACTTGCTAATTTTCAAGTTAGGCCGATACTTGTTGATCGGGTGCTTGAAGCCCAAGTAGCTGATCAGGAGACTCAAGAATTTATTCAAGCTCGAGATCAAGGAAAGAGGCGAGACCTCAGAGTTCGTGATTCAGATGGCATGTTGATGCTTGAAGGTAGAATGTTTGTGCCTAATAGTGTGGAGTTGAAGAAAGAAATTCTCGATGAAGCACATATCTCGGCTTACGCTATGCATCCAGGAGCTACGAAAATGTATCATACCATTCGACCATTTTACTATTGGCCGGGTATGAAGAGGGAGATAGCCGAGTATGTGAGCAGATGTGCTGTTTGTCAGCAAGTTAAAGCAGAGAGGAAGAAGCCGTTTGGGTTGTTGCAGCCGCTTCCCGTTCCAGAGTGGAAATGGGAAAATATCACCATGGATTTTGTGTACAAGCTCCCGCGTACACATAATGGCTTTGACGGCATTTGGGTGATCGTCGATCGACTCACTAAGTCGGCTCATTTTATTCCTGTGAGAGAGAAGTATTCTCTGAGCCGTTTAGCAGAGTTGTTCATTTCGAAGGTTGTGAAGTACCACGGTGTCCCAGTGAGTATTGTTTCGGATCGAGATCCACGATTTACGTCGAAGTTTTGGGTAGCTTTCCAGGAAGCTTTGGGCACGAGATTACTTTACAGCACGGCGTATCATCCACAGACAGACGGACAGTCAGAGAGAACTATTCAGACCTTGGAGGATATGCTGCGAGCTTCGGTGTTGCAGTTTGGTGACGCTTGGCACCAAAGGTTGGATTTGATGGAATTTGCTTACAACAACAGCTTTCATTCGAGCATTGGCATGGCGCCATTTGAGGCCTTGTATGGCAGAGCTTGTCGCACACCGTTATGTTGGTCAGAGGTTGGAGAAAGAGTTTTAGTGGGTCCAGAGATTGTCGAGGAGACTACTCAGAATGTTCAGGTAATTAAGTCTAACCTGAAGGCAGCTCAGGACAGGCAGAAGAGTCTAGCGGATCGGCGTGCTACGGACAGAACATATGAGGTCGGAGATTGGGTATTTCTGAAGCTTTCACCGTGGAGAGGTGTTGTGCGGTTCGGAAAGAAGGGGAAACTGAGTCCTAGGTACATCGGACCATACGCGGTCACAGAACGAGTTGGTGAGGTAGCTTACAGGTTGGAGTTGCCTCCGGAGTTGGCTAGAGTGCATAATGTTTTTCATGTGTCTATGCTCCGACACTATGTTGCTGATCCATCTCATGTGATACCTCCTCAACCGCTTGAGATTAACCCAGATTTGACGTACGACGAGGAGCCGGTGACGATACTAGATTGGAAAGAAAAGGTCCTGAGGAACAAGACAGTGAATTTAGTGAAGGTTTTGTGGAGGAATCATTCCGTTGAGGAAGCCACGTGGGAGACAGAAGATCGAATGAGGGATTTGTACCCTCGTTTGTTCTTTGGCCACTAGGGGCTGCTGTTTGGTTGTTTTGAATTTCGGGACGAAATTCTATTAAGGTGGGAAGGTTGTGACATCCCGTCCCGGGATTTTTAAAAACGTACTAGTGAAATGACATTTTAGCCCCTAGTTCGTTTCGTTATTTGGTTTAGGTTGTTTTGTGTGGTGTTGGCAAGCTGAGGGCCACACACACACACTGTCTCACTGTCTCCCTCTGTCTCTCTCTCTCTCTGTGAGTTCCCCGAGCCTCATTCCCTTTCCTCCTCTTCGAAAACGTACGGACAAACCCACAACCACCCTAAACACTAACAGATCGAGGGAACCAAGGACATATTTAAGCTCGTGAGGTCGAGGGGAACACAACCGTAGCAATTTCAGGTGAGAAACCTTTAGTTTTCACGTCGTTTCAACAATGGCCGAATTGAGTACTGTTCATGCAAAATTTATACATTGAGTTTTTGGACTTTTGAAGCTTGTAGATGTGTTGGTGAGGTTCCCAGAAGCGTCGGAGTAGCTCGTTGGACGAATTTGGACGTCGGGAAGGCCTGGTTCGAAGTTGGCCGATTTTTGAGTTTTGAGACAGGTATGATCGCGTAACTTTTAGCCTTTAAAAGTGGTCCAACGTGATTCTACTAGTTTAGGGCTTTCTTTTGGTCCAAGAATTTTAGGAATTGGTTGAGAAACGAGGGAGATTAGTGAGTTTAAACTTTTCCCAGTTTTCCGGCGACCGGAGTCCGGCGAGAGTCGATCGGAGAAGAAAGAGGAATATTCCGTTAGGTTTAACGGAATATTCCTAACGGCAGTGACGGCATCCGGTTAGATTTAACGGAATATTCCGTCAGTTTGACGGAATATTCCTGACGGCGTCTGTTGACACCGTCAGTGTGCCTGGCACGTGGCCGCGCGTGGGGGCGCGTAGGTCCGTGCCTGTGCTGGCGCGTGGGGGCGCGTGCGGGGTCCAAAATTTTTTCTAAAAATATGGTTGTGATCCTGAGGTTGTGTAGAGCACGTGGGTATATTCATTTGTCCATTTTGAGCAATGTATGAGAAGTTATTACGAGAAACGGGTTATGTGCTTTAAAGTTAACGTTTTTATAGTTGTTTCGCATCTAGGTGACACGTACCCAGAGGACGAGCGTGCACACGCGAGACAGGGGGGCTACGACCCTTCTACATACCAGTGAGTGGGCTTTTGTTTTCCGTATATACCTATATACATTTATATTCCCAGAAATTGAATTAAAAAGGGTTATTTGCCTTATGCCATGCACTTTATTATTTATCGTTTATGCATCTTTGCATGCATTATTTGTGGCATACATATACATATGCATATGTCATATATATTTATGTGTGGGTGCTGTGGAGGCATAGGTAAGTGCCAGGTAAGCGTTAATTAACGATTGCACTACATAGTGTTTAGAGATGCTTAGAGAGCTCATAACCTGCACCCCCGGTGTTAGTGCTCCCGCCCAGAGTAGGGCACAGTCCTTCACGTGTTGTTCACCTCCCGCACCATACGCTCAGCTTGGATCCAAGCTAGGTGCATATGCCTGTCGTACAGACCACTTTAGGTGGTTCCGACTCGTAGGTGACCCGCGATTATTCGCACAGCCTTCACGTGATCGTAGCACTAGAGCGTATATATGTATTACACCCAGGCCTGTCGTACAGACCACATAGAGTGGTTCCGACTCGTGGGCAGGTTCAGTTGTTGAGTTTGAGATTGAGCTCTATATGCAGCCGTACAGGTCACGTTAGGTGACTCCGGCTGCCAGATGTTATGTTATTGATATGATTCATACCTGAGCACATACATTTCATTACGAGGTTTTGACATGGCATATCTTGAGCATGATTGGCATACCCTTGAGCATGTTGGGCATATCTATACATACGTACATATGGTTATTTTCTGGGAAGTATACAGGTTTTACGGTGAGGGGTTAGAATGTATTTTATGAAATGGTTTTCA
The DNA here is from genome assembly GCF_041283825.1 of Pyrus communis. Classification (NCBI taxonomy): domain Eukaryota; kingdom Viridiplantae; phylum Streptophyta; class Magnoliopsida; order Rosales; family Rosaceae; genus Pyrus; species Pyrus communis. Next base: position 2,943,898 of record NC_142578.1, read on the forward strand.
AAGAGCTTTGTTTTTGCCCACTCACGCTTTTGTTTTGCGCCCCTCCAGGTTCTAGTTGCTTAGCCGTTGCGGTGGTTTCCCTTGAGAGCTTTCCGGCGTTCTGACAAACACTCCACATTGTAGGGTCGCCTTCGGGCGTACTACTGTTGTCGTTTTATTTGGACTGCTATAGACCTGCTCTGAATTTGTATCGCACTAACTAGCACTTATTTTAGTACTTGTATGCTAGTTTTGTTTTAATTATTCGTGCCTTTTTATTACTACTTACTAGCTTCCGCACGTGCACATGGCTACGTCACCTTTGAGTGACGGCCAGCACGCTCCGATCTCGGTCGGGGTGTGTCATCTGTGGTTAAAAATGGATAATGACTAATTTCTATTCCCAATATTGATAGATATTTGAATTCAAATTCTCTCTTCCAGTTCATCAAAATTATAAAATAACAACTACCGAGTACTTGATTAATATTTTTGTTAAATATTTTTTTTTTTGTCAAACGATAAATTTTGTTAGATTAAATGTTAGATTAGCCATCGACGGGATTTAAATACACACCGTAATGCAATGGCTCAACACCTTTCCACCACTGTGGTAAAGATTGAGCAATATGTGAAAGAAAGATTCTATATAGGATCTTAATTTGTAAAAGCATTTTTAATGGGAGATGTAAAATATATTGAAAGATGTGTGTTTTACATTTCTTGTTTTTACTTTTTAAGGTGTAAGTATACAAATTTGGAATGTAAAAGCCACATTTACATCTTATTTTACATTTTCAAAAATATATATTTTAGTTTTTCTCCAATGAGAAAGATGTAAAGATGGGGAAAAGTGACTGGTCACAATTTTAGCCCTAAAACTAATTCTTTTGACATGTCATGGGCCCGATTTACTGGACTTGGTCACGCTTCTTGAAGTTGGACCTTCGAAAGATGCGCTAGCTCAACTTAAGGCTACTGAAGCTACTAAATGACAGAGCCTTCGAAAATTGGCAGCAGAGGCTGAATAATGACAAACTAAAGACTAAATTCCGATTGGTCGATCAATTGGGCTTTCAGAAAGATTGGTGTTAGCTTTCGTTTAATGACTTGACTAGTTCCCAATATGAGAGTTGGTTTCACTTATGACACTATGTGTGGTCACTCATGAGGGAGCGTGTTGGAGAATAGATTCTCACATCACCATATGACAAAATACAATCCAACTTATATATAGGATATTCCAACGCTATTATCATGGATGCTTTTTATATAAAACACCACACGTAGTGATAGGTAATTAGATGGAGACGATAACAGTGATATTGATGGTAGACCTGTATGAACCTACAAAGTTTATCAAGATGCCCTTTGGTTGGAGATTACATATGTTGTTCAATTTAGGCTAATATTGGCCAAATGCCATTGATTGGTGATGGCCTAATGTGACTTTTATATATCTCGATTGAAATGCTCTAATGGAAAGAATTGTCTAGGGGCAACAGTCCTTGAACTCAACCGAGCATTCTAAAGAAATGTGGTATCACCATCTAAACCATAACAAAAACACCATTTTTCGAAAGCGTGTATTTTTACAGCAAGGTTGATGATTTCAGCTAAGATCCTAAATTTTTTTGTATTAGTGTGCAAACATAGTACATTAATCGCAATAGAAACTGCGAAAGAAGCCATTAAGAATCAAAATTTGAATAATACAACTGTTTAGTGCAATAAAAAGGAGGTAATTTAACCGGTCCAAAAATTTTCTACTTTGAACCTCTGCTAAACGCAAAACGCCCGCCAGCAAGGAGAAAACTTTACATTTCAGTTTAGTTTCTCGGCTTACCCCTTCCATGACCACGCCAGCCTCCTCTTCCACCACTGCCACCACCCCTGCCGCCCTTACCACCTAAGGCTTTATTCGCATCAGCGTTTGCTTTCATGTTCTCAGGCAAGGGAAGTATCTGATCCACACACTTCCTGAAGCTAAAATCATCAACAACTTCATCTTCCCTAATGAGGAAGAAGCACCTGCTTTTATACAACGGATGGGTCCGAACTTGGAATGCCTTGACCCCTCCACCAATCTTCTTATCGGGTTCGGCATGACCCTTCTTAAGCAAGTCGAGCAAAACCAGATACTCATACTGCAACATAACAAGAATTTCTATCAAAAACTTCATCCAACCACAATCACAGCCATTTTACACAGAACTTACAAAATTCATCACTTTTTAGTTGAAAATTCTAAAGCCGATCTCATTGTGTAAATATAATTCAACTCTGTGAACTAAAATCCAGAGTGATGTGAACAGATTCTAGCTTCATGTAGCAAAAGACCAGGGCAGTGAATTTGAAATTTTGAATAAAGAACTACCATCATAGAGCTTCTTACCAAATTCTAAGAGAATTCACATTCACACAAACTATATCGTCAAACACATGAATGTATAATACTTACTCAAATTCGAAACATAACATTAAACTCGAAACCAATATTTTCCGTAGCAAAGTGACTTTTGCACTCTTATTCTTCCCCTCCCGTCGATCTTTCTAGCAATCAGATTGAATAAATCAAACATAACAACTCCGAAATCACTGATTAAAACAAAAACCTATTTGTAATACTGCATTAGCATATGTAGCTGAATCCTAACTAAAATTTATTTCATAAAACTATGTAATTCCCAAATCCGCAGTAGTTGATGATCCAAACGAAGGAAAGCAAACAACCCAAAACTAAATTTCCCAAATCCTAATTAATCTCGATTACAAAACACCAAATTGAATAAATAATATGATTATATCGCTATACACTACCAAAAAGTTCCAATCTTTAACTTTCAGCAAAATAAAATTGGGGCTGAAAAGATTAAGAATAATCAAATAGCTTTGTTTTGGGTACCTTATTGACATTGAGATCAGTAGACCAGTAATGGAGGAATTTGTAGAAGTAGTCGAACATCTCCACCGACGACCCAAAACTCTTCGGACCCAAGCTGACCCGACCTGACTTCTCCCCTTCCCCTAACTTCTCCTCCAACCGTTCTTTCTCCGGCGACGTCTCCACCTTCGTCTTCTTAGCATCGTTTCCTTCACTCCCCTCCTCGTCCCTGACCCGCTTCGAGTTTGCCTCCGCCTCCCCATTAATGGCGTCAGCCTCGTCGCAATTTTGAGCCGCAGCAGGCTCTGAAGTTTCTACGTCCATATGTTTAGCGCCACCAGCGGCGGTGGCTTCCGAGGTTTCGGCGAGTTTCTCTGGCATCTTTGTGATTGTGTGTCAAGCCAAAACCCTAGGATTTTGTGTTGCTTATATATGAGAAATTCCATCTTCCGTCAAGTAAGCCGGTAGTATTTATCAAATATAGCAAAAAAAATTATTACTAATTTAAAAAATGTAATTTTTTATAAAAAAAATTTAAATATATTCAAAATTTCACTTGAATAGAGACAAATATCCTCAAATTTAAGAATTAAATAAATTAAAGGCTTCTTAGCTACTGTTGCCTCAAACTCCGGTCTAATTTCACCTGCTTCTACACTCCCTCACCACAACCCTATCCCCTTCACCCTCATCACCGACATTGAGCGTCATTGCGGTTATCGCAAGTGGGAGCAACAAAATTTCAATCATGCCTTCAACGTCTTTTTTCTTACTAATATCATTTTTAGTTTTAAATATAAAAATAGTTTTTAAAGTTAATCCACATGTCGTTATATGATTGTATTTCTGAGACCCACGTGGAGCCATATCATCACACTAACAGAGCAATTGACAGATTTTTCATGAAAAAACTAAAATGATCACGATGGACAAATTCAAAGAAAAACTAAAATAATTCACGATAGCAAAATTCAAGAATACTACTATTGATTATCATTAATTGTTAAGGACCATATTAAGGAGATATGTCAATGTTACGAATCATTTTGGCTAAAAAACCTTTAATTTATTTAATTGTTAAATTTGAGGGTATTTGTGTCTATTTAGGTGTAATTTTAGATATATTTGAAATATTTTATAAAAAGTGACATTTTTGAAATTAAGGGTTAATTTTTTGCTATATTTGATAAATACTCTATTATTTTCCTTTTTTTTTTTCTTTTCTTCTGTGAAAAATCATGATCCACACACGAAATTTGAAAATATTCACATTACATGTAACTCCATATAAAAACATGAGTACAGCTAAAGAGTTCTTCTAGGTCGTAAAATTATGACTCATTTGAAAATGCTTTTAAATAATTGAAAGCATTTTTAGAAAAAAAAATGATTTTGGGTTTCAAAAGCACTTAAACTGATTGTACAAGAAGCATCAGTTATGCGCTTTTTTCATGAAGCATTTCAAGTGATTTTTGAAGATTCACTTGCATTGTTGCTAAGGATTGGCATAAAAACATTTTCACTAAAAAAGCTTTCAGTTATTTTAAAAACATTTCCAAATGAGCTCTTACTTTTTAGAGAGGTACATATCATATTGGAGAAGCACATGTGAGGTGTTTCATGAAGAAACACTTCCAAGTGATGAACTTGAACTTGTACCAAAAATTTCGACTTGTTTGTAACAATAGCATTTCTAAGAGAAATAAAAACTTATGAGCAAAAATGTGTTTTTTTAAAAAGTTGTTTGAAACGAGTCCAAAGTCCAAACAATTATCATCGTTATCATCACTACTGTCACTGTAATCAACAAGAAAAGCCTAAGGCTTGTTTGATATATTTTTTTTAATGTTTGTTTAGTGTGACTCCATTTTTTTTTAAATTTCAAACCAGATTTTTTGTGCATAACTCTCTAAATAATATCGTGTCAAAATTCTCTAAATAATATTCCGGTATATCTTTCATTGGAATTCTTGGTTTTGACCAAAGAAAAATCTTATTGGCACATGGATTGGAAATGACAAAAATGAGTTAAGGGTTCACACAATTTGCACACTTTTTCAACAAAGGTAAAAAGTCAAGTTATGACGTTATCCGGTGTTTCTACGACAGTCAACCCATATGTTCATAAATTACCACGAGGTGGTTCAGTAGTTGAAAATATATTTTAGATCCGTATTTCACATAGTACGTTTTGAGTTTGATTTCTGACATTAATGAATCGTACGATAGTGTTAAAAAAAAAACTAAAATGCATCTGTGAATTTTCTAACATCTGAAAAAATGGACTGTCCTAACGAAACCGCTAGCTGATCTCTTAAAAAAATAATAAAAAAAATAAAAAACTCATATGTTCATAAATTCAACTCATATGTACATGAACCGATCAATGGGGTTCCACTTGTATTTCAAATATTCAATTTCGCAAGTCATCATGAAAAATTCAAAATTACTGTATCATTTTTAATAAAAAGAAGATGAATTCCTAATTCGAGACTTAGGCACAATGATGAATGCCTTTTCTTTTTTTTTTTTTTTTTTTTGGTAACAAGTTTAAGGAAAGATTGGTTATTCTCATCACTAGCCTTAGGGTATACCATAATTTCGAGCTGAAAGAATTTATGTGTGTCATCTAATTATCAACTGTTACTGTATGAATTTATGTAAAAAATTACAAATCCCGCAACAGGACTGTCAGCAATGATGAAAGTTTAAGAGCTCATTTTGATGTGCTTTAAAAATAACTGAAAGTGTTTTTGGTGAAAATGTTTTTGGAACTAATCCTTTGTAAAAATACAAGTAAATCCTGGAAAACCACTTAAAGTGCTTTTGGAACCCAAAAACATTTTCCCTAAAAGCGTTTTCAGCTATTTTAAAAGTACATCCAAACAAGCACTAACTCCACCACAATTCTCTTACTTTATAATTGTTAATGTATAAAATATTGCAAAAAATAATTCCCCAACAAATGTATGATTACAATTATTAATTTTTGGTTGGAAATTATTAATTGCTATATGGGTTTAAAAATAGGAAACTTTAACGAAAAATGTCTGATACTGTTCACTTTAACGAAAAACCATATTTTTGCACAAAAAAGTCAATCTTGATATTATTCACTGTAATCGTTAAAACTCAAAGTTTTTATATCATTTTCATTAGTTTTCCTTTAAAAATAATATGTTTAACAAAATTGTATTTATGATTAAAAAAGAAGTTTGACAAAAGAATTTAAAAAAGAAAATTATCCCAAAAAAAAAAAAAAAACTCGTTTATATTTCCTTTCATGACAAGGCATTGTCCTATTCGTTTACTATTAAAACAACCGCTAAATCCGCGGACCCGCCAGCAGGGGAAGGAACTAAGTACAGCTGGACCGTCCAAGTCACAATCTTGTCTAACTCAACGGTAGCGATTTACCTAAAACCCTCCATTTGGTACCGAACCCACAGAGGATTGTACCCTTGCTTTGGATGGACGTTACCGTCCCCGGGCTCCTCGAACCCAAACCTGATGCCTTAGAAATTAAATTAAATTAAATTTTAAATTTGTCCCTCGTGTAAAAGGAAAAGGTTAAAAGCCAGAGACTTTTTCACAAGAGCAGAATTTCTCAGCATTTCCACAGCTCAAATTCCAGGTCTTGTCAGAGGTGCTTTCGAATTTCGATTCTCCTTATTCCCCCAATTTGTTTAAATTTATAAGTTCCGTTTTCTGAATTTTCACAATGTATTTTTTCTGTAGATTTTGTATTTTTCGGTGTTGGGGATCATAAAGTTGTTGCATTTCGATCTGGGTTGTGATTTTTTGGGTTTTTTTGCATTGCCGATTGGATCGAATCGGTGAGTTTTGTGAAACTCGAGTGGCGATTTAGTGTTTTGGGTTGGGGAAGTTTGGGGATTTTGGTGGGTTAGGGATTCGGCAAGTGGGGGGCTTTTTGTTTGGTGGCTGAGAAAGGAGGTGATTCTTTTTTCTTGGCTTTCTTATTGCCTAGGTTATAGTTGGAAGATTAGATGGGGCCAATGGAGCACTGATCGTGCTGTATCGGTTTATTAGTATACAATGTTAGATTCCTTGATTTCCTTTGCTTTTTGTTTGGCCTTTTATGCTATGTTCTTAGCATCCAACGGCTGAAACCATTCGAACGCAGGGTAGTTTGGGAAAGTTTTAGGCTTTAACGTTTGGTTTTCTGCCTTTTTGTTGTAAAGGTGGTTTAAGATCCGATTTCTTAAATTTTTCTTCACATGCAGGATTTTTTTTTTCTGTGATCAATGGAACCCATAATCGTGATTTTCTACATACCTAACTTTCAATGTGGTGGATCTTATTGTATTCTTAAGGAGATTGTATTGAAATGATTGAAGTTTCTCTCTGTGTAGTGGATGCAGGAGTTTTAATTTGAGTGCGAATGGGTGATCACCTGGTGTTGTGTGTTGACCGCTTCACAAAAACTGAAAGCTTGCAAGGGAGTGAGACCCCGGGATCTTCTGTAGAGGGTTCAAGCTCCCAATCTGCTGAGCTACCCACTTGTGCCATTGATGTTAAGGGGGTCGGGGAGAAGGCTATAGCTGAAGAAGAAGAGCCTCTGATTCAGACGGTTGAATGTCGCATTTGCCAGGAAGAAGATAGCGTTAAGAATTTGGAGGTCCCCTGTTCTTGCAGCGGTAGCTTAAAAGTATGTTGATTTATTGATACATATCCTTTTTTAAACTAGAATTTTGGATTTTTTTGGGGGGCTATGGGTGAGGGGAATCACTCTCTTGATTCCATTGACCCCAAAGACTTAAATGCGTCAAGATTTATGGTAGAGAAATTCTTGAAGTAGGTTACTCTGGAGTGTTTAAATTGGATTGTTGTTAGTGATGTTCAGAAATTCTTTTCTACCGCAGTTAGTGTCGGCTATATGCCCAAAACAGGTTGTGGCATGAAGTCCTACCATTAAATGTTTTGATGATCCCTTTTATCGCAAACTAGTTGTTTTAACATCCGAATCATGCTCATTATCTTGTGTTTGTTAACCAACTTCAGTGACTTCTTAGACTAATATTATATGTTGATAACCAATGCCAATGATTTCTTTCTTCCGTTTCTCCGTTCAGTTCGCTCATAGGAAATGTGTCCAGCGATGGTGCAATGAGAAGGGAGATATAATTTGTGAAATTTGTCATCAGGTAAATTTCTAGAATCCTTACCATCTGCAATTGTCATTTTTTATGATTTTAAGTAGAGAATCTGTACCGTTCAGTTCTATATTCGAGATTAATACTTTTCAGGGATGTTGCTTATGTTCATATAAGTAAGCAACTTCACTTAGTTTGAAGCTATCTTAGTCATTAGTCTTGCCTTTTCTTTTCTGGAAGGGATGAAATATAATGTTGTATTATGAGAAGATATTATTATCAATAAACCACGATGATGCATCCGTGTAATATATTAAAGTCATGTGAGCATTTGCGGGCAACCTCTTGGTCATTACAATTGGTTATTATGAATTTTTTCCATTCATGAGTTGCAAGTCATTGAGTGGGTTTTTACGAAAAGTTTCTCTGATGTAGTCATACCAACCTGATTATACTGCCCCACCACCTCCTCCTCAGTCTGAAGATACCACAATTGACATCAGGCAAGTTTAGAATTTACATATGCTTTGCAACCTTGTTCATGTTGTTAGTAAGGATTTTTTATTCCGTTTTATCTTTCGTTTTTGCAAATTAGCATTTGGCCAGATGTGATGAGGACTTTGCTTGTTTTTATATCTTGGGCACTTTAGCTTTTTCTGTCTCTCTGCATTACCATTTTTTTGAGGTCAATACAACATAGCTTTATATAAGTTTCGTATCTGTTTTGATTTGTTGTTTTGCTTCTTGGATCCGCCTGACAGTGATGGTTGGACAATCTCTGGTACCCCTTTGGATTTGCGTGATCCTCGACTATTAGCAATGGCAGCGGCTGAACGTCACTTTCTAGAGGCCGAATATGATGAGTATTCTGACACAAATGCTAGTGGAGCAGCCTTTTGCCGCTCTGTTGCTCTAATTGTAAGCCATAGTTGTCACCATTAATGATGTGTGGTTCTTTATAGTAGCCCATGTTAAAATGAAATATTGTTGTCGCATTTTCTTTCTGATTTGATTTTGTGGATCTTATCAGACGATGGGGATAACCTAGCTGATGCTTTTGTCAGCTATAAAAAATATCCCTAATCTTTAACTTTTATATTTTCTTAGTGCACCTTTTCTCTATGGTCATTCTGAACTAGTGCAACTAGTTGCAGGTTCTGTTCTGGGCCCTGCAACTTGTTGCTATGCACATTCACACTCTAAACCTAGGCACGTGCTCTACTCTCAGTTGAATAAGAGAATTTAATTTAATTTCTATTGGTCTCCTCTCTTGTTTCTCGGCAGTTAATGGCTCTTCTTCTCTTGAGGCATGCATTGACCCTCCCCAATGGTGACGGGGATGATGATGATGATGCATCCACTTTTTTTTCTGTAAGTGGCATAAGTATGTTGAATGTGTCTTATATCATTCCAGATCGTTGCACTATCTAACTAAATGATCAAATGTTAACAGCTCTTCTTGCTCCGGGCTGCTGGTTTTCTTCTCCCGTGCTACATTATGGCTTGGGCTATCAGCATATTACAACGTCGAAGGCAAAGACAGGTAAGTTCTGGCCTCTGCTGTCTTTGAGAAACCCAAGAATAATCACCTTTTTATATATCCTTGGTGAGATGAGATATCGTTTCTGAGATTGGTTACATAACGAAGCTTGAACGGGCTTTGGCATGCTTCCCACTGCACTAAAAGAAAGCAGGAATCATGTCTCTGGACAAAGAAGCTTTCTGGTCGTGAATGCAAATTTTAACAAGTTCTTTTAATTACATGCTAATTTGTTTATATGTTACTGTTGATCCAGGAAGCAGCAGCACTTGCGGCAACTGAGGTTGCATTTATGCTGCAGGCAGGGCAACGCAGGGGCTTGCAGTTCACAATAGCTCCGGGACCTGCAGTGACTCCGCATCAGGAGCCAATTCAATGATTTGGTGTTCTTCAACTATGGCAATGTTCTATGTATTTCGGTGAAGAGGATTATGCTGGAACTGGAAATATGAGCGTGTTGTTTCTGTAGCATAAACAAGCGTTAAAAGAGGAAAATCAGAAGGCTTTAGCTTTCTGACTGTCGTGTAACTGTAATCGAATTATTTTACGTACTCTGTACAAGCTCACTACTTTCCTTCCTTGTCTATTTCCCGTGTTTTGTACATAATCCTTGTTATCACCGCAGCAGTTATGCTGCACAGTAAACTGCTGTCGAAAGAGGTGTGTCACTGATTGTAGTTGCAACTGTCTTTGGATGCATTCTTTGGGCCAAACATCAACTTTACTTGCGTTGTGTATCGGTATCCTGTTCTTATTTAACCCGACTGTGCCAACGGCTAGTTCGCTTTGCTCTCGGCACCAAGGGAGGAAGGGCTCTGGTCAAGGCCGATCTGGTTGGAATATGATGATTAGGGATTTCAAGCTTTTAGATGCATCACACACCGTTGCTTTCTTGAAGTGTGATTGTTCAAGAAAACCCTGTCATCGTCCGTTGTAGTTGTTAAAGTAAAATGTGACGCTGAAGGATGATTGTGGAAAGCAAACGTTCCATTCAAATTCTTTTACTTTAATACAGCTCTCAAAGCTCATGTCCAGCTTGGACCATGACCAGTCCACCTCCTCGTCGATTTTGTACTCGAACCGAGACTCCTTTTCAATATTGTTCTTTCCATTTCCAGTTCGAACTGATATTCTTAACTATTCAAGTCTCCGAAAAAAAATGAAATTCAAACCGGGTTTCAAAGGATCGAGAACACTGTTCTGATTATCTGACTTAACCCACGCCTGCAACGGGAAATGAAGATGGTTTTCATAGATAAGCGATTTAAAGAGAGGGTAAAGAAAAAGCATAAAGGACTTCCATTCAGCACAAGACACCAAGACTGGGATTTCTTGGTGCATGGAGGGAAGAGCTTGGAATTCTAAAGCAAGTTGTTAGCTTAAAGCAGGTGGTTGGTGCATCAAGCTTTGCTATTGGTTGGTTTATTTGGTTATTTGTTTTTGGCTTTTTGGTGGATGGATTTCTAGTCCCTACCATTACTCCAACATCTCTACTTTTGATGGGTTTTTTTGCTGCATTAGTTATCTAAATATGGAACTGGCTGCTGCATTGGTGAGGTGTGTTTAAGATTTTTAGGCAGGGTGGGATCTGGTACCGGATGAGATCAAAATATGATAGAAATTTCGATGTGATTGTTTTATTAAAGCATTTAGACACACGTGGATCAATGTAGATCAGGTGGAACCATTCTATACTTTTGTGAGAGGTGTCTTACAGATGACGTGATCAGATGTCTCTAACCAAATTTTTCTCCTAAAATACAAAGAATTTCGTTCTTTTGTGATGTTGGTGACCATCCACGTGATCAGGCGGCTCGACTGAAGATTTTGAAGAGATGAGGAGCCCATGAGAACTCTACGCATAAGCATTGGGTAGATGAGGTGGCATGTTGGAAAAGCATTCAAGAGGCACAAAACTGGTCTTTGGTTTGGTAAAAAAGAGCAAGGCAAATGATAGAGAGAAAGATACTTGGCTTCCCAAGGACTGCGTTCCAACTTAACTTCTGATTCAAACCTGTCAGAGTCTTCTAAAACAGCCCTATATATTGCTTCTGTGGCAGGCTGCCTATGATTGTGGTGAATCTAAATATTCCCTAAATGTTCTGCCTGCCCTTCTTCTGAGGGGCCTCACTTTGTGCTTTATGCCCTTAGTCCTCCAAATCCCATAAAAGACGTTCCCTTGGCTTCTCCTCACAGGGATTGAAACCATAACAAACACTACTCCTCATTATCTTATCCAACACAGATAGCTGCAGAAGCATGGGGGTTTTGGCTTACAGAAGGGCTTTTCTTCTTCTTGTTTGCATTGGGTTTCTAGCTCTTCAACCCGAAAAGGTTTCCGCCTTAAGAAGCAGGGACTTGGCTCTCAGATGGGACAAGGGGCACTTGCCGTTTCTTAAAAGCTTGCATCTTTTTAAGGCTGTTGCTGTAGAGGACATGGAAGCTAAGATGAGTTTGGCACCTGCACCCGCGATGACATTCGATGCGAATCAATCGAACAAAAGAAAAGTTGGAAGGGGATCTGACCCCATTCACAACAAATGTTGACAACATGCTGATGCAGTTTGCTATGGGGAGAAGATGCCGAAAACAAAGCATTGCAGGCAGAATAAGAAGCTGGTGTGGCTGTAACTAATACAAAAATGTTCAACGGGGTGGCGGGCATCCTCTTTTGTTTGAATTATATGTTTTCGTATGTTTTTTAGTGAAAGTTTTTTTGTTGAGCTGAAGAACTGCAGCTGAAACCCAATCATCGAGCTAGCATCATCTGTATTGTATAAACATAGGTCCTAACCAATAGATGAATACTTCGAGAGAATGATGATGCTAGCTCTCACAGATTACAAGCATTTCTGATATTTCCCTACAAAAGAAAAGGACTTCTACAGTTCTGTGTTGTGAATACTTATGCCTTTTCCAGTGTTGCTTTTTGGTTTTAGTTTCATCAAAACAGTCAAAATTTCGCGAACAGTAGCTGTACCTATAGAACTAATTCTTTGTTGAAAGATATTCACAAATGAATGAATAATTGGATTGAAATTTATTACGTAACTACAACTAAATCAGTATCGATGTGTGCGAATATATACTGTCAAAAACAAAATCCCTTACATATCTGAAGTTCTCAACTTAGCCTGTACCTCCCTTGTACTCCGCCTTCGGCAATTTTTTGATGTTTCCCCGACGGTGCAAGGTCAAGAGATCTTAGTGATTTTGAACATTTGAAACGCTTTCAGATGGGTGAGTGTCGTTTTGTTCTTATACCAGAAGTTGACCTGTCATATCTCTTCTTCCTGTGAAATTTAAACTGTCTGGAGTGAAATTTAAACTCTGTGGAGGATTTCTTATGAGAAACTGCCTGCCAAATCATATCAACTGCATCACCTGGCTGGGATGGATACTGATATCCGAAATGATGTACGACTTCCTTCAACCTTACCCACATCTTGGTCCATGTTTCTTGCTTGATTCCTCGGAGAATATTCAGTAGGTAACCCTTCTTACTAGCGTAAGATGAGCGAACAAATATGCAAAACTGTGAGTAGTCTAACACATCTTCAAATGGTAGCTCAATCTCATCGCTAATTATTACAGGGACACAATGGCTAGCAATGGCATCAAATAGGCGATTTGAGGAAGGGGTATCACCAGCAAGATTCAGGCAAAACTTTGATGAGGCCATTCCTTGGCTTGCCTTGTTAATACCATGTCCTTGAACGCTACCAAAAGTGAAGTGGACATCCTTCTCATCTTTAAGAAGATAATACAATTTCTTCCGTACTATTCCTCCCTGGTTTAGTTTAAAGTAACAATACCGTACGTAAGATATTAGCAATTATAAAACTGATTAGTGCTAAAACAATGTAGTGAATGATATAAAGGAAGAATGAAAGTAACCAGCTTTTGGGTAACATAAACATAGAGCCAGAAGTAATGACAAAAGTGCATCGGATATCAGAATAGATGAAGTAAGGTCACGAAATAGATCACGTCAATCATGATACAAACACTTTGTATGCTTCAATGGAATCAGGATGTATTACCATACTATATAAAGTTAGCAATCCGTTGTGGAGACTGCCCTATGCTGGGGAGTAGTTTATGTATTAAACTGCCATCATAATGACAGTAAACTATCTGCTCCTCTATTTCAAATCGTCACCAAGCTTTGAAAATATAAAGCTAATGAGACATCTCTATTAAGAATTTCCTAGTTGCCAGATAATTCATTCTGAGATCAAACTCAGAGTAATATGAGCTCATCGAAACAAATTTCATCATGTATTTAGCACCCTTATCATCCTATTTAAACAAAATACAATGTAATTAAAATGCTGTTTATGTCATGACAAGAGGTAAGTGAAGTAAAACCATACATCTTTCCTGTATATTGCTCCTCGGAAATATAATAGTATAGGACGTTCGTTGAATGAGGGTGATTTGCTGCTCTGAACAGTCAGTACCAAATGTCTATAAGGAGCAATTATGTCCTTCTCAAGATTTGCTGTTTCAGCTGGGTATCTTCCAAAATCCGCAAGCACAAACATGGCAGAGCCCAACTTCTTTCTTGCATCTAACATGCTATTTGGATGGTGAGCAACTAGTAAATGATCCTTTCCACCCTTTCTTTTCCATTCATCCCGACCCATCAAATACTGCACCAACTTGCCCTGCAACTTCTTGTTCACACTTACTTTCTCGTTTCCACGAAGCTTAGAATGCCTGTTGTAACTCAGGGATGCAAAGAATGGGACAAAAATAACATCTGCTTGACTTGAATTGTGCACCCTGACTACCGTGCATGGTCTAACCACAGTTGGGATACTTGATGATAGAAGATCAAGGGTGAGCCAGTATTCGATACTGTGCTGTAAATTCAGTCCACCTGGGTAAGCCGGAATGAGACTCAGGTTTTTGACATTTGGCCATGTTTGATTCTCCTTACCCTTCCAACCCAATAACCCAAAGTGAAACTCAGGAGGCAACTCATACATAAACACACTCAAGAGAGCCTGCGTCGAGTCACAAGCAACCATTTTCATTTTTTCTAAAGATCCCAACTTCTTGCTTGAGTTGGAAACTTGACATCCCAATTCACATCTTTTTGTGGATCTTTTAGCATCAACTCGGGGAACCTCGGAAGAGAAGGAAGGAAGGTTTTTGTCCCTACTTTTTACAAGGGGCTCTAAGTATGTGCCATTAAGAACAATAAGCTTAAACACTGTGGGTGCAAAAGAAGTATTGCTAAACTGAAGTAGGAAGACAGAAGAAGAGATTAAAAGGAACACCGAAATCGTTATCAAGTAGAAAATAAACTTCGATGGAATCCTACTCTTTTCCAACATTTATGAAATTTCAGGCAACCAAACTCTACCGAGTTTTGCAAATTGAACAAGATAACAACTGCAATTGCCAAAGAAAAAAAAAAGGAATGCAATCAATGCTACTCTCCTAAAAACTCAATGCCTTTCGGTTCAGCTTCTTAACAAAGCAGCTCAATTGCCACAAAAATCGCTAAAATCTCTAAAAACAACAACCATCAAGATTCAATTCATGGAAAATAAATCTCTATATTCTGTGAACTTACTCCACATAAAACCTTGAATTTCTGGAAAAAAAAAATTACCATAATCTCTCTCTCTCTCTCTTAAAATCATAGCCAGAGCAACTGAGAAAGTGATAAATCTGCACACACAGTGAATAAATACTTAAGCATACTGCATTATTTGGATTCTTAAGCAGTTCAGCTAAAATTGCAGCAAAAAAAAAAAAAAAAAAAAGAACAGAAAAGCATGAAAGGATTA
This sequence comes from Pyrus communis, assembly GCF_041283825.1. Taxonomy (NCBI): domain Eukaryota; kingdom Viridiplantae; phylum Streptophyta; class Magnoliopsida; order Rosales; family Rosaceae; genus Pyrus; species Pyrus communis. The sequence continues at coordinate 2,959,219 of NC_142578.1, forward strand.
AAATTTATAAAATATCTCAACTGGGTTTTTACAGAAACATGATTTGATGAAAAGGGTCGATTAGAAATAGAAAAAAGATTGCACCTGATGAACTGGGATTCTGAAACTCCATGGCATGCAGATATATATATTTTCAGACTTTTGCAAAAGGGACCAAGCTTGGAGGAGGAAGCTATTCTAAAACATAGAAAGGGACCTTAGAACAAAATCCATGAATATTTTATTATTATTTCTAAACCTTTCTGGTGAGCTATATGGCATTTGAAAAATCATGAAAATAACATTTTTATACTAATCTTTTTGTTTGTTCACGAGGACAACAGAAAGCTCGTGACTTTATGAAACATTTCTTGTGGAAATTTTGAATCTTAAGTTCTGCTATGGTGTGCTCGTCCTCATGTTATCAGTGCCGTCGACAAACAACTTGCATGAAATAAATTTATTATTTGTTATGAGCGGTGAATAAAAATGAGATTATATTATTTGATGGGAATATTACTGTAGATGTGAACTTGTTACGTGTAAAACTTTCGAGTGTCCAAACAAATAAAATTGCGAGAATACGGCCTTTGTTTTTGCTCAAAAAACATTGCGAGAAATAGGGTTCAAAATTCTTGAGATGGCGTGTGAAATTGTTGACCGACAGAAATTACAATAAATTATTATCAATTTTCATTTAATTGCTTGCCTAATAAAGTAGGTTAAGTTGGATTTGTTACCAAATTTAACGGAGACAATTGGGAGACCACAGACAATTATTAAAAGAAGCTGAGAAGAACTGTGAGAGTACGTCGGAGAAGAGAGGGCTTTCACCGAAGTTGCACAGTGCCAAAACTACAGACGAGTCATTTTAGTCGTTCCAATGCAAACTGAAGTCTACGACGAAAATAAGATTGGGTATGAAAAAAATGTGAGGCATGGCTTCAAGCGAGGGTCAAGGAATATGACTTGTTCGCCTTTTTTCTTTTGGTCAATTTAAGAGTATATAAAAAAATATATTTAAAGTTTGTTTGGATGTGCTTTTAAAATAACTAAAAGCGCTTTTAATGAAAATGTTTTTAGAACAAATTCTTGATAAAAATACAAGTAAATTCTGAAAAAAACACTTAATGTGCTTCCTAGAAAAATCACATAACTAATGTTTTTTGCAAAAAGCACTTCGAGTGCTTTTGAAATCTAAAAATATTTTCTCTAAAAACGATTTCAATTATTTTAAAAGCACATCTAAACGAGCCCTTAATCAGTGAAAAATGGTCTTACTATTTATTGAGGTCATAAATATTTTTTTAAATGCGATTGTTGGGTTTCTTAAATTTTTTTGTGTGCGCAATAAGAAAAGTATTGAAAATCTTTAGAACCATAAAAGAAAATTTGCGTGTAAGAAAAATATCGTTTATCGAGTAATTTAAATCTTTTTTTTTTCACTATTAAAATTATCAAAGATTCAAAGGGTAATGTCGTTTTGAATTAGAGGAGGAAAGTGTTGGGATTAGCCAAACTTCAACTCTTGAACAACCCATCTAGGGTGTGTTTGTTTGGGCTCACTAACTCTCCTTGGATTGGACTGGACTAGTTATTATTGTAGTCCCATGTTTGCTAGGCTGAAGGATTAGGTTTAATGGGATTAAGTCGGACTCACTCCGACTGACTCTCTCACTAAAAGTTCTTAGCTAGACCCCCCAAATATCACAGGATTGCTAAGACCCCCCGCTGCTTCGTATGACTCGTCCAAACCTTGTGCCTCGTTTACGAGATCTCAATCCTCGAAAATAAGGATTTTTTTCACCTGGGTTCGGTAATTTGGGGTTTTCCACCATCTGGGTCTTTTCGTATCTCAGACCATACACGTACATACATCGCTCTCTCTCATAAACGCCCTTAATTTTCACTTACCAACCACCCCACTTCCACTGGTTCTTCCCCTACCAGTCGCGTTCTGTCGCAGGAATTCAATTTTCGACTCTCGTTTTCAGCAGACCATGATCTGAATCTGGTACGCCAGACAAGGTAAGCAATTATTTGGAATTGGGGATTTTGAAAGGTGTTTCGTTGGTTGATTGTTTGCAAACTGGATTCCATGAAAGCAACAAATGTTCAGGCCAAGCCTGCTGAAGGAAACAATCAAGAGGCAGAGAGGATTGAGACGGATGGAGAAAAAAAGGGGGAATGATGAGGTAGAGACGACAGAGCATTCTGAAAAAAGGGTTTCTAGAAGGAAAAAAAAAAAGAGAAAGAACTAATATAAATATTCTAGATATGCTTTAAAATAATATAATTTTTGAATTTTGTTAATTATCCTGATTCTTAGTCCGACACTGCACCAAACACTTCACTAAGCTAGTCCAGCTTAGTCTAGTCTAAGCCAGTCCAGCTTAGTCCCTGAAGTTAGTTCAGTTCGAGACAGTCCAATGCAACAAACACACCCTTAAAGATTAAAGAGTCACAATAACAGAGCCAATTTCTTATTTAGTAGGTAGTCTTCCATTAAAAAATTCCTAAGTAAGGATTGAGAATTTTGTGCAATTATATCATACTAGCTTTTCTGCACACGTGAGCATATACAAGACATCTTTCTCAATCGCACTAATTATGTGCAACTTACGTACAAACTTTTAATCATGTACCCTTAGTGCAACTTACAAAATTTTATTTCATCTTGAGAACTACTAGACTTACCTCAATATCCTATTTCTCTACCCACATAAAAAGTTAAAAAATTGAAATGTTATTTCTCCACTCACAATTATTTTTGAAATACCCTCTAACATGCTATTTCCCCACCTAATATTATTACTAAAAAAATTGAAATTTCAAAAGCAAGGTCTCCTTGACGATAATTTATTAGCAAATAAATGACCCTCCAAATGCTCTATTGTGTGTGATTATGCACTCTAGTAACTACCATCAATATCTAATCATCATCAGTTGCTAGCGCTTACCTTTAATAATTGAAAAGGGAGCATCCACATCTTTTCGTTCCAAAATTCCTTCTATCCTCATCCTTGTCTTTTTTTGCGAATTCAGCTTGCATAATTTGCATTCCTTTCACAACCCAATGTAAGTCTAGGTTCCTATTACCTTTCGCACTCAACTTATTATTATTATATATCTTTTAAGGTCCTTATTGGTTATTTTACAAATGAGAAAACTTGTAATTAGAAATTTCATTAAAAGGTAAATTAGAAAATAAGACATTGGGATGATAATAACAACACTTTTTTATTTTTTATATTTTATTTCTCAACTGACTTTTTGGCCATGGACTGCAGTGCAAATCGGCAGTTGTGGCAGAGAAAGAAGATGAAATAATCTCATTTGATTAACATAATAAACCATAAATTTATCTGTCAACGCTCACTTGGAGAGGGTGTTTAACAACCAATATCCCAATTCCCAAAGGAGCAATGGACTACTGCAATTAAACTAACATTCCCAGGTAACCGAACCTATGACCTTTATAGAGAAGAAGATCACAATTCGAAATTAATACTTACGAAATTGGGTACTTAAATCCTTGATTATTTTGGTAAAAATGGATTAAGCAGAAGTGTTGATCAAGGGCATTTTGGTCCTCCTTGCTGGGTCTTCCAGTTGTTGTAGCAAGGGCACACAGCTTTGTTGCCGTAGAAGCCAGGAGGAACACAGAGGCACTTGGCACAGCATTTCTGGCAGAAGAACATGCATGGCTTGTGGTATTGTGTCTGGCTGCATCTCCTTGTGCATTGTGATGGGCATTCTGGTAATTCCACGTAAAAGAAAAGTCAATATTTCGATAAAATATTACTAAACTAACCTAATTTACAAAGAAAAATATTCAAAATAAAACGATAGATGTTACTTACGGTAGCTCTTGAGACTCCCAGGACCATATCCTCCCTGGAAAAGAATATAAAAATTACATTTTATTAGAAAATGCCAGTTTTAGCCATAATATTAAAATAATATTGCATTTATTTATAAATTTCTTACACTGTCCAACTGATTCCGGGCTTCTTCTTTTGCCATAACCTACAAACATGGAAAAAAAAAATATAGAAAATGATTAAGAAATAGTGTACCTTTTTTCTTTGGTAAACAAGAAATAGTGTACTTAAGCAAGGGTAAAATGGAAAAAAAGTGTTGGTTTAGTGGGAGGAGAGGGACTGCTCACCTGGGTTGCAGCCATGGAAATCCCAAGGAGTGCTAGCAGCAGAAAGCAGACAAGCTTAGCCATTGCCATTGCCTCTTTGGAAGGAAGGAAGAAAGAAAGATGCAGAAGAGGACTGGTTTCTGTGTGGGGCTTGATTTAGAATGCAAGAGTGAGTGTTAGGGTTAGCTATATATATAGATATCTTTGAAGGGGGAAGGGCAGATGCCATGATTGAATACTGCCCTATTGTGTATATTATTCCGAAATTGTCCACGTTAGCGAAGAGAACGGTTTTTCGTTTTCTAGATATAGAGATAAAGCGTAAAATGTGTTCGGTAGTCGGAGTATTCAACTGTTACGTTACTTTTTTTAGTCAAGCTTGTGCATTGCTTAACATTCTCGTTTTCTCCTCATAAATGATTTCCGCTCATCTTCATTTCATTTTTCTGCATATACATGTACGTTTTTTGCTTTGGATCGATTATATTGAAGGAGATCAAGGAACGAAGATTAACAGGGGTGTACATTCGTAACACAGGTGCATGCGACATTATGGATAGTATTTGGAAGGGCTTAACTGTAATTCCACAGATGTGGTACCTTTTCAGTTGATTTGTAGTAACATGGGAAGGTCGTTACGTGCAGGTCCACAAAAACAGAGCGAGTCGGGCAATTAGATCTTAAAGATTCATCATTTATAAAGTATATCAATAAATTTTACTAACAAATAAATTATAAAATACCCAAAAAAATGGGGATCCTACGTGAACCCACACACTACACTATCATACACCGCAGTCCTATCAAAACAAACGGCTTCCATCACATTTATCAAATTATAATTAGAACTTTTTTTTTTTTTAAATTATTTATAAAAAATCATTTGACTTGTAGACCTCATCATCCATCTTTAAAGTTAACAAAATTTACCTGAAAATATTTCTTTTAGATTCTAAAGCGGGAATTAGAATTTGAATCTGGTTCTGACAACCGAATCCAAATTCATCGGATCCGACCCGCTTTAGAATCTAGAAGGAATATTTTTAGGTATATTCTATTAACTTTTTATTAACTTTAACTAAATATTTTATCGCTAAATCAAATATGAAAGTTCATCATGAGAATGTTACTGAGTACCAGGATTCTAAATTCGCTAGACACAAATCATGATTAGCAAGTTTTCAAATCGAATAAACTATTCTACAAAAAATCTTTTGATGATAAAAGAATCAACACTTTTGATTAATGGTATTGTATAAAATACTATCACGTTAGTGGGAAATGAGTTCCCCCACCTAGAGAATGAAGAATTGATGCAAATGGATGACGTGGCAAGATCTTAGGGTTGGGTGTCAAGAAACTATGGTGTGCCAAAGTGTAGGATGCAAAAATAATGGGACCCCTATAATTGAAACAGTGGGACCGGCCCACGGGAGGAGTTTGATATCGAGAGCCATGTGAGCATGTGACCCTATCTGAACCGAGCACATGACTAAAAAGCCAAAACGACAGGAGTACATGTCGTGTGCCGTAAATAATGGACATCCGGAATCCCAACCTTTCCTGTCTATATGTGTCTTTTCCCATGAGAGGGCTGAAGTGAATGAAAGGCTTTTTTTTTCTTTTCACTGGGCTCCAAAAATGGTGTGGGCCTATGACCGCATGGGATTGGGCCTAAAATATGAAGTAACCCCTTTGCAGGGGGCCATCATAAGTTGAGCCCAAGTATGGCCCCACTGGATTTGTGGACATAGCATCCCTACCATGAGACTCCCCTATCATTTGCCCTTTCTCTTGCTAAATCCAAAATCTAGCTACCCATATATATTACCTAACCAATAGCTCCATGTCTTTTGTTTTTGATCACCCACTCCCAAAATGAGATGAATGTGGTTTATGGGTCTGGTCAGATGTCACTTTTCAGGTACAACTTTGGTGTCCCTCTATCTCTCTCAACCAGGTGTTTTAGGTCATCTCCAGATAAACGAGCTAAACATAGCTCTGTTCAGAATTATAGTTATACAAGAAGTTACTTTAAATGAACAGTATCCGTCCATATTCATATATCATTTTCAACCAAAAGGGCTAAGCATAGCTTTCTTAGTAATTTATTAGTTTTGAGTTTACTTTTTAAATTTATTGGTTAATTTAGTTAAAAGTACCATATTAAAATAAGGTTGTTCATACATGATTTTTGAGTGTCATGTGTCGCTAAGTGGGCAGGTCTCCAAATTTCTTATCTTTATATAATCTCAAAAATTTTTCGGAGGTGGGCATTTAAAAAAAAATTGAAAAATGTAAATTTAAATAATTGGAAGAGGTAAGAGAGGTGTGTTTATGAAAATAATGTTTGAGACTCTCAGGTGAATAGAATATGAAAAATTGGATTAAAAGGTAAGATAGTATGTAAGGGTGAAGAAGGTGTGAGAAATGAGATAGATACTTATAGAAAAAAAAATAGATTTTTTTTTTTTTAAATTCCACCTACAAAAAATTAGCAGATAGCTAACATCAGCTATCAGTTGCCCTTCCCTATTGTTGGATTTAAATGTGTATATGCAGCTCTGCTACTTGGCCACAGAAAACGGGTTGGGAGGAGGGTCAAGCTTGGCCAGCCCGATGCTTTTTTGGCCAAAATATGGATTAATGAGCTCCATTAAATTATAGCCTAATCATTCATTAGAGATGAGTTATGAGACTATTCTGACCATTTTTTGACTTTTGGACGTTTAACTCTCTTTACTGGAGATGGCCTTATAAATTTGACCAAGTCACAAGACAAGGATTAAAAAGTAATGGGCGTCTCCATGGTTACATGTGGGAACTTCTCATGAAATGACTTTCAATTTTTAATAAGTTTGAACTTAGATCTAAGGGTGGCAATCTACTTGTGTTCAGGTTACTATTTTTTTATCCATGTGTTCATCTCAACTCATCATTTTATCAATACATAAATCGATATAAACATAATAATATAAGACAATAACTCCAAATCATGTGATATGTGTTGACAAAAATGAGTCAATGACGCATAGGCAGTGACTTGGTTAAGGAAAACCCACAAGAGCCGTAGCGGAAGCGAGTCTTCATACAACAATTATCGCTACTTATGGACTTGAACCTTGGTGACCGATAGTCGGCAATTCATAGGTGTGATGAGATTGTATCGATAGTTGCATATGAGAAGTTCTCCAAAAATGTCTTCCCAATTTCAATTAGTTGGAACTTGGAACTTAGGGTGGCAATTGAATTGTGTTTTGGTTACCTATTTAAATGGGAAATGATTTATATATGCTTGTTTTTCTCCTCAGCACTCGTATAAATCATTTTTCATTGCTATGTAAAAGGTTTTTTAGCCAAAACAATCTCTAAGATTTGCATAACACATCACTTTGGTTCCTGAGATTGAAAATCAATAGAAATGGTCCCTGAGATTGTCCACCATCCATTATTTTGGTCATTTCGTTAAAAACTCCGTTAAGTGTCTCGGAGCTCTTGGCCAAAAGTTTGGGCAATTTTCAAAGCTTAGTAACTCAATCGTTTTTTAACCAAATTCGACCCATAATATATCAAAATGAAGATAGGAAAGTGTAGAACAAGATATACCTATTTGGAAGCCCGATGGTTGCCAGAGATGGCCAGAAAATAGCCTGAAAGGTGACTGGTTCTTTGGAAAACTCATCAGAAACTGGGTAAAATTTAAACGTTCCTAACTTTTTCAATACTCAACTAAATCGAGTAATTCAAAAACAAAAATCATACTTCTTGATGAGACAAAGAGAATGGTACTTTCTAGATGGCTAATTCGCCGTGGTTTGGCCGGAAAACGGCTCGAAAGTGGCTAACTCGAGACCAAGACAGCCATTTTTGAGCCATTTTCTAGCCAAACCATGGCGATTTAGCCATCTATAAAGGTACCATTCTCTTCTTCTCATCGATAAGTATGATTTTCGTTTTTGAATGACTCGATTTCGTTGAGTATTGAAGAAGTTATGAACGTTTAAAGTTTACGCAGTTTCTAGCGAGTTTTCCAATTTTCCCGCAGACCAATCACCTTGCAGGCTATTTTCCGACCATCTCCGGCAACCATTGGGCTTCCAAATAGGTATAATCTTGTTCTACATTTTCCTATCTTCATTTTGATAATTATGGGTTGAATTTGGTTAAGAAACGATTGAGTTACGAAGATTTAAAAATTGCCCAAACTTCCAGCCAAGAGCACCGGGATACTTAACAGAGTTTTTAACAGAATGACTAAAATAATGGATGGTGGACAATCTCAGGGACCATTTCTATTGATTTTCAATATCAATGACCAAAATGATGTGTCATGCAAATCTCAAGGACCATTTTGGCTAAAAAGCCAATGTAAAATATATTCTTCTTTTTCTCAAAATTGTTCATTGTTAATTTATAGAACTTCATGTTTATAATCAGAACCGTTCATATTATAAATCACCTATAATGATCGACTCTACAAAAAATCAATTAAAACTAAGGTCGTTTAGTCATCAAATTGTTTAAAAACAAATGAACGGTATTGGTAAGAGTATTACGGACCGTTTATGTATTTGCTACGATAGATTGACTAAACGACCTTATTTTTAATTTATTTTTTTGTAGAGATGATCTTTACATTGTGATTCATAATATAAACGGTTCTGATCATAAGCACAAAACTCTGTGATTAAAACACTAAGAGTTTTGAGTAGAAGTTTCTACTCATCTTTGTGTAGTCAAGTATTGTTCTATATTAAGTGTGGAGCCATGCCACCGACCAGTATTGGACAAAAATATTGGTATAGCTTTTGATTCTTTTGTTGCCAATGGGAAACGACAGCATGCGTGTATTGCCTAGCCATATGCATATGAGATCCGTACATATACGATGCTGTTTACAATTTGAGAGTTGTTATTGGGTACTTTAAAATGTTCATGTGGCATGAACTCCTCTTTTATAAATATAAAAGAGAAATTGTGTTCGGAGAAGAATGAAGAACGACTATCCAATTTGGAGCGCCAAATAATAATCTCTATGAGAGAGAGAGAGAGGGAGAGGGGATGTCTTTAAGAGAATGGATTCTCATTTTTTTTTTTTTAAATGGACACTAGTTAGGCTTAAAAAAATAAACGGTTCGAATTGGTGAAGTTCGATGTAGTGTAGGTCCTACAACTAATTCTTATTTTTTGAAAAAATTGGAAATCCCTATACATAAACAGCCTGGTAAATATATTGGTTTGAGCTAAGCTTTGTATTGCTTAATACCTACTGATCATACTGGAATATTACACCAGACATGACTCAACCCACATCTAATCAGCACTATTGCAGTCATGATTCTGCTGCTGGCCTGAGTGAAAAGATATAATGCTATATTCATTCGTGTGACACGGTTGAGATTTAATGTCTATAACACTAGCACTACAAGTACTCAATAATATATTCTAGCCAAAGTAATCTAATCAAGGATAGTTCTTTACAACCATGCATGAGCTATAATCTAACTTGCTCTTTTGTTTGTTGATGATACACATGTTTAATATCGATTCCTTATTATAATAGTAATTAGAATAACACAAAAAGTGTGATCCCAAACCATCAAGGCTTTCCGTTTTTCGAAGATCAAATGCGAACGTCTATCATTCTCAATCTTTGCAAAGAGACTACTTTCATGACTTGAACCCATGACCTTTCGATCACAAAGGAATAACCTTTTTGTTGTTTGTACAAAACCCCTTATAAAACCAATTAATTAGAGAAAAAACTCCTTACCTAACCACTTGTCATGTGTGTTTTTGTTTTATTTTCTTTTGAAGCAGTATAGTTGAAGGTGAAGTTGTTACATACTTATTTGTGAGAAGCCCTTAAAATAATAATCTAAATTCTTCATGTGTTCGATATATAGTGGCATTGAGAGCATCCATGCTTGCCCTAAATTCTTTATATTAATTGCCTAAGAGTGCTTCTCACATATCCGCACCAGTAATATTCTAACCAAAGAAATCTCATCAAGGCGAGTTCTTTACAACCATGCATGAGATATAATCTAACTTGCATATTATAAAGCCCTAAATATAAGTGTTCATATGATCGATAGCTTACAGAACTTTCTTACATGCCCTAAAGTCTCCCTACTAGTTATCTTAAGAGATCTCACAAATCCATGCTAAATTCGGACACAATATTGGAGGGGTGGAGAGAATCATATAATATTTGTTATAATTACAAACGAAACACAGTGAGTTGAAGAAGATTTTATCCATCAAGAATATCCAGATAACCTTACAAATTAAATATGCAATATTACTACTCACGAGCTAGCAAGCTACTAATTAGCTAATTAGTTATAAAATAGAGGCTGTCAAGCTTGCGCACAGCCAGTTACACAACGGTACAAACATGAATAGAAAAATAAAGAAGGGGCCAAATGTCTCCAAGGATATCGAAGTGCAGTTTCCACTAGCTAATTTAATAAAGCTGTTTCTTTTAATTTACATTATTATCTCTTTTATTTGGTTCCAACGAATTCCAGCGGATGGCCGCCAAAAAGTAGAGAGGAGGGACACTCCACAGTACCATAGCTTTATAATTTCCATTTTAAGCTTAGCTTTGTTGAACCAATATTAAATAGGTTTTAGGATGTGCTGCTAACATGATTGGATGTGTGGGCCTTTAAGAAGTTATAACATATTCACGGTAAAAGGAAAATGATCAGTGTCCTGGAGCTAAAAATGATTAAAACTGTTGATGATGTAGGAGATTGATTATTATGATACACCTATCCTTAGAAGAAGAAGAAAAATCATCCTTGTTTCACTCAATATATTGGTAGGAAACTGGTGAAGTTCCCCCATCTTTCCCCTCTGGTTTTGATGTATATTTTATCCTAATGTTGCTTTATTATGCCAACAAATTCAATATAGTTGAACTATGGTAGTTTCATTTCGATAAATTCTCAAAGAAATTCAAAGGCAAACAAAGAATAAAACCGGAACCATGAATAATCTTATAGGAAATAAAAGATTCAAACTTAATCAAAGCATGATGTATTAGTTTCTGAAGCCATAACCATATCTCAAGAACATGTAAACACATCAATCGAAACTTATCTGTTGACAATGATATCGATGCACAATTCGAGAACAATTCACAATCAGTTAATTTCAGAAATCAAGACCCTTTTTCTCCCTATATACATGATTCATTTGATTATTGAGTACACAATTCGCCATAAGAATTGGGTGGAGAATACTCACAAACAACCTCAGTTTCCACTTCCCTTCTGTGAAAATTTCTGTGGCAACCACAAGCAGCGCATGTAAGAGCCTCAGTCGTCCCCTCCTCACCACTTGCCATGAATTCTCTACACCCGTCAACAGCATACCCTCCTAAATTTGCAGCATGATTCTTCTGGCACTCGCAATACCTCACAGTTCTCACCATTGAAGATGAAGTACTTGAGCTCCTCCTCGATCCATCTCGTTTCACCACCACTTGGCGCTTCTTCATGCTTCAGAAAACCCTAGTCCGCCTTTGTGTTGATGTAATTGGATGTTTTAGAGCAATAAGTACAGTACTCTGCACTCTCTATATATTCAGTACTTTAATCATCCAAACAAGGATTACTGAGGAGCTCACAAAACGAGGGGGGTTGGGGGCGCGTTGTATTAGTCGCTTGGTGACTTAACCCTAACCCTAGCAGGTATATTTATATAGGTTAGTGCGTGGTATACCACTAGCTAGCCACTAGCGTAGAAGAAAGAAATATAAGGAGGGAGAAGGATTTGGTTAAATTAATTGATATCGAAATTGTTATTGGCTTTTTAGCTAAAATGGTCAATAGATTTTCATAATATATAACTTTAGTTCTTGAGATTTAAAATAAATAGAAGTGGTCTCTGAAATTGTCCACTATTCGTTATTTTGGTCATTCCATTAAAAAACACCGTTAAGTGGTCCCTGAGCTTTTTAATGGAATGACCAAAATGATGGATGATGGACAATCTTAGGGACCAAAATTATGTGTTATGCAAATCTCATGGATCAAAGTTATATGTTATACCCTCAACTTAACAGAGTTTTTTTAACGAAATAACCAAAATAATGGATGGTGGATAATCTCAAGGACCACGTTGATTTTAAATCTCATGAACCAAAATTATGTGTTATGCAAATCTTAAAGACCATTTTAATTAAAAAAAACCTTAGTTATTTATAAGTGTCGAATTTAAAACTTTTGGTCATCCATAAACGTTGAATTTAAATTCTATTATTTATAAATAAACTAATAAACTGCATCAAGCAGCCCTTGTTTTTATCCTAGGGGAATTTTCTATGTGCCTATTGGGTTTAATAAAGAGAGCAAGGATTTATCCCTCGACATAGAATTCATGTTGTCGGTTACGGACTGTGAAACAAGTCACAAAGAAAATTGATCGCAACTTTAATTATAATGCCAAAATAAAAAGGTAGAAGTTTGGTGAACTTTGATTAAAAGATTGTGACCATCTCTTTTGGACGTTTAAATAAAAGTTTCCTCCAGACTGTAAACGTGGCTCACTCTCATATCAATAGTGGAATTCAAAGTAGAAAATTTTGTCCTTTCATATAGACAATGCAAAGTGAAAACCCTAGCTAGCTAGGTTGGTGTTTGAAATGATATCTCAACTGTCTTGCCAGACATTTAAATGAACAAAAAAATTAAGGAAATTGTTATTGATTCCAAAAATCTCATTTTATATTTTAAATTTTCTATATTTAGAAATAAAAATACACTTGTAAGGAGTGCAGAATGAGATTTTTGGAATGTCAATAACGCTTCCCAAAAATCAATTCTTAATTTGAAGTTGATTAGTACTAATGTGCGAGAAAAATGAAATTTTTATTTACATTTTATAGATAGAAAATTATTTACGCACATTAGTTTTTTTAATTAAAGTCAAGTATGAAGGTGAGAAAAATAAAGTTTGAAGCAAACAAATCAAACACATTTAGCAGTTGAAATTAAGAAAAAATTTGCAGAAGATTAAAAAAATAATATAATCATTTCCCATGTCAACATTTAATTACAAGATATGTGACAATAATGTGGCTATTAGATAATGTACACGAATTAGTGAGGATTGTTTAGCACAGAATGGCCAATCAATTATCCAGATTCTATTTCTTTTTTTGGTTTTCATGGGTCCAAATTGATAGGTTAAAGACAGGTTGCCAGGGCCCTTGAAAATGTGACAACAACTCTTGTCTAAGTACCTAAGATCTAATTATTAAGGAATGAGGATCCTTTTTATGAGGATATGAGAATTCTCAAATTATGTCTATTTATCGTATATTGTACAGTTAAAAATCATTTTAAATATTTTTATTTAAAATTAAATATGAATAATATCTGACAAAAATTGATTGCACAATGTACGATAAACAAATACAATTTAAAGATTCTCAAGATCCTCACAAAGAGAATTTAGAGATGGTTCTCATTAATTATTAAGAGCATTGCCCACGCTCTTGAAAATGACCACAATTCTTTTCTCTTTGCATCACATCGTGGGCAATCAGAACTTTATAACAATTCAACATCAATAAGATGCTCTTCAAATCGAATCCCTTTTCAAACTGAAAATTTGATTAAAGGTTTAAAGATATCAATTTTTATACAATAAGTAGAAAAAGAAAGGTATGTATTATGATGACTTTGTTTTCTAGATTAATTAATTATCAATATTTATGTTATTGTAAATTAATAGTCAATATATCATAGTTAGGTCTATGAATAATAGAATAGAAAACTTGATATCAACTCAAAAGCATCAAATGCATTTTAGGGAAAACCCAAAAATTTTGAAATTTTAAATTAAATCCTTTAACCAATACTATTGCACGCAAACAAGCTGCAAACTTTCATCATTTGAGGTGATGAGTCATTTACTATTTCTTTTCATACCCATTCTACCCTGCATGGCTATTAGGCACACATTTTCAATTATAATTTATTTAGAAGTACTTTTAAAATTATTAGAAGTGATTTTGGTGAAAATACTTTTGAAATCAATTTTTAATAAAAACGTAAATGAATCCTGCAAAAATTCTTCAAGTGCTTTTAGAATCCAAAACATTTTTTTCTAAAAACATTTCTAGTCATTTTAAATGCACTTACAAATGAGCTCTTAGTTTTTGTGTTTAATTTCATATGTTTTGTTGTTTATTATTGGCTGAAGTCGAGGCTTTTCTTGGCATATGCTGAATTTGCCACGGGCATGTTCATACATATATAACATATCTACCAAAGAAACCATTCATTTCTTTTCTATTTTCATCCCAAACCATATGTAACATACCTATCAAAGAGATATCTAAACTGGAAAAACACTTACGTCCTTGCAACCTACACTACAGAACAAGAGTTTCATTTCATTCATGAAATTGCTAATTGCATCATTTCGACTAAAAATAAATCACCTATAGGAAAGGAACTCAGAAAACCCCATTGCAACTAATGAAGCTAAAAACCCCACTGCAACTTAAATATATACCAACGTTCCAAGCTTACACAAATCACAACCCCAAATCAATGAGATAACATACATCATAAACACAACCTCAATTTCAGGTAATAATAAAATCTACGAACCAAATTAGAAGAATGTTCTGGAAAGTTTATCTGATGACGAGACACCAAGCAATCAAAAGAAAATAAAAAGGGGACTTAATATGGAATTTAATTACTTCCTTAAAAACCTTCACTACAGGACCTGGATTTTATATAAGAAATTCCTGCCATTGAGACCTTTGATATTTTGAATTCAACAATGATGTAACCGGCTTGACGCAGCAAGGTTTTTGGGATTCTGTAACTGATTTCAGATTGACACACCCCGATCGAGATCAGGGCATGCTGGCCGTCACGTGGAAGTGACGTAACCATGTGCATAGTGCGGAAGCTAATAAAATAATAATAAAAATAGTACGAATAAATAAAAACCAGCTTTACACAAAGTAATAACAAACATGTGCAAGCGTAAGTATGAACACAAAGTTCAGAGCACGAAGACCTAATGCAGTCCGGGAAAAAACGACACTACAAAAGCACACCCGAAGGTGGTCCTACACTGATAATAGTCTGTCAGATATGCCGGGGAAATCCTCAGGGAAGCCACCAAAAGTGCTAGCCAACTAGAACCTGGAGGGGCGCAAAACAAAAAGTGTGAGTGGGCAAAAACAAAGCTTTTCAAAAACCATTTCATAAACAAGTTCTAACCCCTCGCCGTAAAACTTGTATACTTCCCAGAAAATATAATATACATATATATAAAACATGCTCGGAAAATATGCTATGCCAAAACCTCGAAGTAAAATGCAAGTGCTCAGGTAATATCACATCAATGCCATATAATCTGTCAGCCAGAGTCACCTAACGTGACCTGTACGGCTGAATCTAGAGCTCAAATCTTCATCTCACTAACTATACCTGCACACGAGTCGGAACCACCTAAAGTGGTCTGTACGACAAGCCTGGGTGTAATATAAGTACGCTCAAGTGCTACGATCACGTGAAGGCTGGACGAATAATCACGGGTCACCTACGAGTCGGAACCACCTAAAGTGGTCTGTACGACAAGACTGTGCACCTAACTTGGATCCAAGATGAACGTGTGGTGCGGGAGGTGAACATCACGTGAATGACTGTGCCCAACTCTGGGCAGGAGCACTAACACCGGGGGTTCAGGTTATGAGCTCTCTATGCATCTCAAATCACTATTGAACATAAACATAAATCATAACTCACCTGGCACTTACCTGTGTGTTCGCCGCACCAAACATATATATATATATATATATATATGCAACTAACAATGCATAAACAAACAGCAACATAATGCATGGCATATAAATGAATAAACGTTTCATTTCACTTTCTGGGAAAAGTATAAGTATATAGGTATATACGGAAAACCAAAAGCCCACTCACTGGTATGTAGAAGGGTCGTAACCCCCTTGCCTCGAGTGACCGCGCTCGTCCTTGGGATAGGTCTCACATATATGCGAAACAACTATAAAAACGTTAATTTTAAAACACATAACCAACCTTATGAAATAACTTCTCATACAATGCTCAAAGGGGGTGCATGAATACACCAACGTGATCTACTCAACCTCAGGAACATCCCCATATTTTTAGAAAAAAATTTCACCATCGCACGCGCTGGCCACGCGCAGGCACGTGCCTGGCACGCTGACGGCGTCAGTTAACGCCGTCAGGAATATTCCGTTAACTTTAACGGATTCCGTTAACGCCGTTAGGAATATTCCGTCCAAACTGACGTAATATTCCGTCGTCTTCTCCGGCGAGGCTTCAGCGCCGTCGCTGGCGGAAAATCGTAAAAACTTCAAACCTTCATATCTTCTTCGTTTTGCAACCAAATTTCACAAAATTGGTACCAAAATGAAGCTTACAACGAGAGGAACAAATCCATACCACTTTCAAGTGCTAAAATCCACGAAATCTAGCTGGGAAAACACCACCAACTCTGGCCAACCTTGTAACTCATGATCCCGACGTCCAAAACCTTCAAACGAACCACCCTGAGCCTCCTAAGGACCTCACCAAGCTTCCTACAAGCTTGAAATTCCCAAAAACACGAGAATTAACGTGTGCGTGAACAGTGACCAAATTAGGGTATCCCGAGTTCGACGTGAAAACGAAGGTATCTTTACCTGAAATGGGTATGGTTGAACTCCTACGGACCTCACGAGCATGAATATGTACTTTGTTTCCTCGATCTGTGAAGATTTGGAGGGATTTGGGGTGTGTCCGTACAAGGGGAATGAAAATGGGAGAGGGAAATGGCTCGGGACAGGGTGCAGGGCAGGGAAAGGGTGAGTGTGTGTGTGTGTGGGGAAATGTGTGTGGTCCACAACCAACCCAAACCAAGCTCAAAAACAACCACACAACGAAAATTCATACTAGGGGCAAAATCGTCCTTTCACACTTACGGTTTGAAAATTCCGGAACGGACTGTCACATAGATTGTGTAGAAGGCATGTTTTGCAATATCAACACATAACCTAGGGCTATATCTTACTTACCTGGATTATCTTTGCTAACTTATTTTGATTATATTTAATGGTGTAGATAGTGTGTTTTTCCCATAACTATACCATTGACGGAGCATAAACCAAAAGTTCGCGTAATAAAATTGGAAATATTTTTTCTTACTACTCTCAAGTGATGGTGATGCTCACCAACTTATTTATTATTGTTGGATGAGTTTAAATTTCAAAATTTATGTAATAGATAGATACAAATATTAAATTTTAAACTCATCTAACTATAATAAGTAAGGCAATGAGACAATAGTGAACAAAACTAAAAACATGAAAACCACCATATTTGTGGAGGTGGTCAATAAAAGCAATAAGAGTAATGGATGCAGAGCACAAGCTAGTAGGCACTACGAGCTTCCACCATATCAAATTATCAATGTGAGGAACAAGGGTGAGACAGATACAGTGGGACGATAACATATGCTTATACACCTTCTAAAATATTAAAGTGATCGATCATCGAGGGACAAAGACAGATGTGGTTGTCAATCAACAAGTTTCCACAAAATGGTCAGAGTCTCAATTATATATGCGATTATTATAAAAAATCCTATCTTTTTAATTTCAGTTGGTGAAAAAAAACAAATTTAGAGCAGGGAGTTGATTTGTGTACATCGGAGTAAGCCAACCACAAACTTCTATTTTTCTGTGATAAATCATTGTTGGCCTGTCAAGAAGTAGGGTAACCTTAACTCTCAACGTACAACATGGCACTTCTACCTGGCATTCAGCTATTGGTTTGGATTCGGCCTTCACAACAATTGTTGCAGAGACATTGCTTGGTCGGTATTGAATCTTATGAACGTGAACCACATGTACAATTTATAATTATTTACTTGAAATTAGCGATGCAATAAGCCATTAATTATTTAATTATCTACCAACTACAAAGTGATATGAGATTATTGTAAGACAATAAGATCAAGTAACGGAATCAATTTGGTACAGTCTTATTTCCAAGGTCCGGGGAATGGATTCTCAGGTCTCTAGTTTGGGTGTAAGATCTGGAGGTCTCGATTTGGTAGAGTTGGCATTTCCAAGGTTCGGAAAATGAGAGTATCAGCTCGATATACATTGTTGATTCATTCTCTATCATATTGATATTGATCTTTTGGAATCTAGTGCTTGATATACATTATATATATATATATATATTAAAAATGTGATATTTAACATTACTATCTTGGTATATTTAGCTAGAGGAGAACTAATAACCGACACTTTTAAATATCACGCATTGCTATGTGAAAAAAATACAACACTGAATACATAACAATAATTGATTTGCTTAAAATATCATAGTAATGGTACCTGATCAAGTGCAAATAAGCTTCTCTCATGTCTCATCCTAGAACCCTTACCGCTCTCTTGCTTTTTTGGGGCATGGTTTTGCAATTTTGATGTGACTTTAGTTGGAAATGATTTATTCGGTTTTACGCGTTACAAATTATTTTACGTAGCTTTCCTATATATGAACAAACATGTAATTACTACTTTGGGCAAGAAACCCCAAGGCAAATCTGTATTTGAAACTTGATTTGCTTTCCTTATAGTAGAAGTTCAAGATTGTATGTTTTATTGCCAAGAAAAGCAAAATTCCACGTCAAGCAGCAGGTGTAGAAAAGCTCTTCTATGGCTTCACCTGTTATCTAGTTCTGCACTAACTAATCACCCACACCATGAATTAAGGGACTTATGAATTCATTATCAAACAAAGTCATGATCAAGTCCTCCTTTTAATATTATATTCTAATTATTCTATTTTTTTCCTACGATAATGAGACGCTCTTGAACAAATTAGGGCCCACAAATCAACTTTCTCTTGAAAATTGAACAAACTAACTCTCATTATTTGATATCAAAAAGTTGTTTATGGAGCCACGGAATTTGTTGTAGACAAATAGCATCTTCTCCTAAATAAGTTAGATGGTGGAAGGTCCAATTGCCCCATCAATCAATCCAAACACTATCAACAAAGATCATCTGTTAGCAATTAGCACGACACACACACAACATATATATATATATATATATATATATATATATATATATATATAAGATCAGGAGACGCATATTTTTTTAATAATAATTTTACACTTTTTTTTTTTTTTTTTTTGTATTTTTCATTATGTAATTTTACTCAAGAATTAAAACCGTCTATATTTCAATTCATTATTTATAGATCATTTTGTAAAAAATTAGACAAAACAAAATCATTAAAACGTTCATTTGTAATAAAGAAAATTGACGTTTACGGATTTATAAAGAAACACTAAAACAACTACTATTTAATTTAACAGTATTCGGTTTCAAATTTAGATGATTTTTTATAGAAATAATATTTAAATGAAGATCTAAAAGATAAACGATTAGATCGTTCAAATATTCTACAAAAGTGTGCCCTAAAAATGTGTCAAAATGTGTGAGAGAAAATATAAATATATTATATATATCTGCCAATTAAAATTCTTATATAAGCACTGCCTTTAATATCAAGTTTGGACAATTAAGGGGCATAGGCCCCCCACTACTAGATTTTAACTAAAGTTTTTTTTCGTATTGAGAGGACCTGTACCCACCCCCACTAGCTACTTAATAACCTTTTCAATTTTTTGTATGCTCCACCATCATGAATGGGATTAAGCTTATGCCCATGTTTGACACACATAACATACACTCACAGTCACATTACATTTCAAGTGCTAATTTTTTTATTTTCCCCTATAAATCTCCATCCCCAATTTCATTTTACTTGGGAGATTTGTAGAAACTAGATGGGGGGTTCCATTCGTGTATTTGGTTGGTAACTTGGGTTGGGATTCTGAGGAACATGTGGAATTAGGATTATGAGCCACAAAGAAAAACGTTGCAAGTCGAGAGGCTCCAGGCCCGGAAAGGAATAAAATCTAAAGAAAAACTATTTCAAACGAGGGAAAGCAATTCTTATTTAATAGTTTGAGATTATTATGTAGTCTAGGAAATAAACGGTGAAGATTAACTAAAACCATCACATTAAGAGTAGAATGCAAAAATGATGGTATATATAATATGATGAAAACAACTAGATCTTCAGCACGTTATTTGTTTCAGAGTTGATGCATGGAGTTGAAACAACTTTGGTGCACTTTCGTTTCCCCTGGAATAGAGGCAACCTTGCAAACTACGAAGCATGGAGCACAAAAATGTGTCAGCTTTATTGCGCTTGGACCAGGTAGAATTGTCTTTGGTTATTTAAAAGAACAATTTGTTTTATCATTTTGTTAATGAACAAATTTTTTATGAATTATAACATATATTTTACTAGCAATAACTATAACATATTACAACCGCAATTTATATATTTCCTGCCTCGAGCAAAAGGCAAAAATAACACAAAAGGTATTTTAACGTCTTGGCAGACTTTTCTTTCAATTCACTAGTACTAGGTACCATGCAGGAAAGAAATCAAGATGAAGAGAAGGTACGTACCTTGCCATATGATTTTCTGAATTCTGATGCCAGCAGCAACAAATGCAAGAGATTCACCCGATATATAGTACTTTACACCAACCTTGTGTCACCGTTTTTAGGAACCAAATCACACTGAAGGAACAAATTAACATATTATCTGTATAATCATATGAGTAATCTAATAAAAGTAAATAAGTACACAAAATACTGATGAAGTGATCAAGAAATAGAACGCATCGGTTAGTGCCATTGGGTCCTCATGGCCCAAGCTCTGTTCAAGTTCCAACCAATTACAGCCCCCCACCGCAGTCGAAGGGGAGATGTCACCTCCATCCAATCCCTAAATACAGACTGCCGGACGGTTACTGAGAAAGCTATGCATATAAGTATACCCATGTTGAAGAGTAAGACATGCAAATCTAAAAAAACAACAACCCAAAAATCCTCTGGAAATAAAATCAAAATCGTGACTATACGACCACCTAATATTGCAACCATTCATATAACAATTCTGATGAACAAGTCAGAGGGACTTAGTAGACAATATTATATCAACACTAGCCTCTCTACACACGCTAACGTGCGTGCGAGAGACATTTTTGTATCACGGGCGCTACACGCCTCTAAAGGTGTATTGCGTTAGTTTTTTTTATTGTAATTGTCAAGATATATTTTAAATGTATTGTGCAAATAGGAACTTTTTCTATACCATGCACATCCTAAAAAGTTGTCATATTTTTCGTTTTCGCTTTGCATAAAGTAATGATTTAAATGTTACACAAAGTGAAAACGAAAAACATGACAACTTTTTAGGACGTGCATGATGGTAAAGAAAAAGTTCCTCTTTGCACAATACATTTAAAATATATCTTGACAATTACAATGGAACAAAACTAATACAATACATCTTTAAGAGCGCGTAGCACCCATAATAAAATGCGTGCGGAGAGGCTAGTTTAGTATTAAGTACTATTTACTTTTGATTTTAAGTCCCCTTTATTTCTTTTGTTTTCTAAAAATATTTGTTTTATTTTTTTGTGTGTTTGGCAACTGGCAATTGGTTGTCATTCACCATTTTAAATACAAAGAATGAAAGAAAATTCATGAATAAACATTGTATATGCAACTGATCAAGAAAAATAGAATTCAATATAAATTATTCTTTCTTTTGATCAATTTTTCCAGACGATACACGTTAGAATAGAATATCAAAAAATAGAACATTTGGGTATTGATGGAGAATAGCACTTCATGGACATTTTTGTTTGTTTTTAAATTTTGTAAGATTAATCATCGGCGGGCTTTGAATGTCATTTCATGAACATTTTATTTTATACTTTTCACATGCGTTGAATGAAATTGACATGCAACTATGCAAGCTACATATTTAGGATAGTCATTACACAAACTCAATACATGTGAGATCAAGTTCATTTGAAATCATGGAAGATCAGGACCCAATTGACACAAAAAAGTGTTAAACTATTCTAACAAAGAGCTTGAACCAAGTAGCAGCATGTGGATAAAAGCCCACAGGTGCAAAAATTGAATGGTCAAACAAAAACTCAAACTGAAAAAGAACAGGAAAAATTTGAAAGCAGAAACTTATAACCTAAACGTACAATTAAGATCAAAAGCACAGTTGACAAATTCTCCCTCGAAGTCTCCACCCAGTCAAATCGTGGTCAAAATCTTCATCAATTGATTTTCATTGTAGCCCCCACTATGTCGATGTTTTCAAATGTTAGGTTGGAGCTTGACAATTTTTTTCCTATGTTCTTTATTTTCGGTTTTCATTTTCTCTCCGCTTCCGTCAAAATGCTTCCATATACACGTTCTCGTCATTCCGTCATGTTTGTCACTTATTTGCTTGCACTTCATGCTTTAGATTTTTATAGTTAATCTATAAGTAATAATGATAAAATAAAAAGTCTAAGAGCATCTTCAAAGGATATGTCAAAATTCTAGGTGAAATGTCACTGTATATATTTGACATCAAAAGTCTTTCCAATTGAAAAGTTATTTGTTGATTGGATTTGAAGGTTTAGTGATTTGATATCAAATTTATTTTAATAGTGGGTCCTTTATTCCACTAACATTTCAACCAATAAAAATTTTGTTTCAACATTTTTTTAATAATTACAATCATTTAAATCTTTATTTAAATAATAAAATAATATTTGACAATTCGGTTGAAGAAGTAAAAAATTTGACATAAGGCTTCAGATTGCCACATTAGTCATCAATTGTAATTTGACTCTTATAATTTGACATTTTCTTTGGAGATGGTATAACTGATTAAGATGAGAATAATGCACAATCCCAAATATAAAGGTTGTAAGCAATTTAACCTAAATACCTTTGACTTTGACAATTTTCCCATATCAATACTTTTACTTTAGTTACTTTTAGAATACTGAAAGATAAATAATTTGTCAAGTTTGAGGTAACAAATTGTAATCATGTTTACAAAATTAAATAGTAAGAAATGTTACCTTAATCTTGTACTTCAACATTTGTAGTTTGAGACGGGTGTGATACTTGTAAAACTGATAAAAATGCAATTTTATTTCTATTTGAAAATTGAATGCAATTTGAATTTATAGTATACTTCCATATGAAAATAAGAGAAGAGTTGCCGTATTTATTAATCTTTTTCCTGCACCCATAAATTGTTTTTTTTAAATTTATAATTTGTGATAATTAATTTGAAGAATAGAGAATGTCATTAAAAATAAATAGGTAAGAAATGGTGTTGTGTGACAGCCCGTTCCGGAATTTTCAAACCGTAAGTGTGAAATGACGATTTTGCCCCTAGTGTGAATTTTCGTTGTGTGGTTGTTTTGTGTTTGGTTTGGGCTGGTTGTGGACCACACACATTTCCCCACACACACCCTCACCTTTCCCTGCCCTGCACCCCCCTGTCCCGAGCCCTCTCTCTCCCATTTCCATTCCCATTGTACGGACACACCCCAAAACTCTCCAAATCTTCACAGATCGAGGAAACAAAGTATATATTCTTGCTCGTGAGGTCCGTAGAAGTTCAACTATACCCATTTCAGGTAAGGATACCTTCGTTTTCACGTCGAACTCGGGATACCCCGATTTTGTCACTGTTCATGCACACGTTAATTCTTGTGTTTTTGGGAATTTCAAGCTTGTAGGAAGCTTGGTGAGGTCCTTAGGAGGCTCGGAGTGGTTCGTTTGAAGGTTTTGGACGTCGGGATCATGAGTTTCGAGGTTGGTCGGAGTTGATGGTGTTTTCCTGGCGAGATTCCGTGTGTTTTAGCACTTGAAAGTGGTATGAATTTGTTCCTCTCGTTGTAAGCTTCATTTTGATACCAACTTTGTGAAATTTGGTTGAAAAACGAAGAAGATATAAAGGTTTGAAGTTTTTACAATTTCTCGGCGCCGGCGACGGCGCCGAAGCCTCGCCGGAGAAGACGACGGAATATTCCTAATGGCGTTAACGGAATCCGTGAAAGTTAACAGAATATTCCTGACAGCGTTAACTGACGTCGTCAGCGTGCCAGGCACGTGCCTGCGCGTGGTCGGTGTGTGTGGCCGTGCCTTGGCCGGCGCGTGCGACGGTGAAAATTTTTTCTAAAAATATAGGGATGTTCCTGAGGTTGAGTAGATCACGTTGGTGCATTCATACACCCCATTTGAGCATTGTATGAGAAGTTATTTCTTAAGGTTGGTTATGTGTTTTAAATTTAACGTTTTTATAGTTGTTTCGCATATAGGTGAGACCTATCCCGAGGACGAGCGCGGTCACTCGAGGTAAGGGGGTTACGACCCTTCTACATACCATTGAGTGGGCTTTTGGTTTTCCGTATATACCTATATACTTATATTTTTCCCAGAAAGTGAAATGAAACGTTTATTCGTTTATATGCCATGCCTATTGTTTACCATTTATTTACGCATTATGAGTCGCTTATGTTTATATATGTTTGGTGCTGCGGACGCACAGGTAAGTGCCATGTGAGTTATGATTTATGTTTACATTCAGTAGTGATTTGAGATGCATATAGAGAGCTCATAACCTGCACCCCCGGTGTTAGTGCTCCCGCCCATAGTTGGGCACAGTCCTTCACGTGATGTTCACCTCCCGCACCACACGTTCATCTTGGATCCAAGTTAGGTACAAAGTCCTGTCGTACAGACCACTTTAGGTGGTTCCGACTCGTAGGTGACTCGTGATTATTCGCCCAGCCTTCACGTGATCGTAGCACTTGAGCGTACTTATATTACACCCAGGCTTGTCGTACAGACCACTTTAGGTGGTTCCGACTCATGTGCAGGTATAGTTAGTGAGATGAAGATTTGAGCTCTAGATTCAGCCGTACAGGTCACGTTAGGTGACTCCAGCTAACAGATTTTATGGCATTGATGTGATATTACCTGAGCACTTGCATTTTACTTCGAGGTTTTGGCATAGCGTATTTTCCGAGCATGATTTATATATATGTATATTCTATTTTTCTGGGAAGTATACAGGTTTTCCGGCGAGGGGTTAGAATCTTGTTTATGAAATGGTTTTTGAAAAGCTTTGTTTTTGCCCACTCACACTTTTTGTTTTGCGCCCCTCCAGGTTCTAGTTGGCTAGCACTTTTGGTGGCTTCCCTGAGGATTTCCCCAGCATATCTAACAGACTATTACCCGTGTAGGACCACCTTCGGGTGTGCTTTTGTTGTGTCGTTTCCTTCCGGACTGCACTAGGTCTTCGTGCTCTGAACTTTGTGTTCACACTTACGCTTGCACATGTTTTTATTACTTTGTGTAAAGCTGGTTTTTATTATTTCGTACTACTTTTATTATTATTTTATTAGCTTCCGCACTGCGCACATGGTTACGTCACTTTCACGTGACGGCCAGTATGCCTTGATCTTGATCGGGGTGTGTCATGTTGTACCTAATTTGTTGGACTTTATTTCAATACATATGATGTGACGAGTTGTTGAAGGTTTTAATTCTTCTACAACCTTTTACATGCCTCACCTATATATTAAAGGTATATATAATGTTAGATTTCTTGTAACAAATTTAATAAAGAAACTAGAATACATACTGCTCATGCTTCTTCTTTTTCCGCTCTTTGAGAATCAGTTGGTTTAGATTAGTAGTTTTTACTCTGACATATATCTTCCAACCAGGTGTAAAAATAGAGACACATCTGTTTGGAATCTTATCAATAGGCAGTTCCTTCTTCATTTTTGGTGGTTATTCTTGTAAATATTCTGAGAATAAAAATAAATAATTTTTTAAATTACTATAGAACACGTATAGCACATTAAGATAATCAAAATTGAAACTGACAATCTGAGTAATTATAATCATGAGGAGAAATTGAACGAAAGGGAAATCGAACCGTAACAGTTGTAGCACCACGCCTAAATTGTCCAGTCCTGTGCATAAAAAATAAAAAAAAAGCAAACAAAGAAAAATAGATAAAATTTGTTAAACAATTAGAGTCGGGCAACTTCTTAAATAAGTTAGCAAAGAGTGTCATTTAATATGTATACACAACATAATGAATCATGATCATGACATGTAGATGATTATGATGAGATGGTATGACATGATACATGCATGTATGTGTGTGCATACAAGAATGTAGGTGAGGAAAGGAGGAGAGAGGTAGAATAGCATTTGACTTGGTTTCAGAAGAGAGAGAGATAGAAACAGAGACGAAGAAAGAGAAAAAGGTAAAGAATGAAGAAAATTCAATCGAATTGGATACAAATTTGACGTTTGCAAGGGCACTCTCTCCCCCCCTTATATTTGGTTGTCTAAAACTCTCTAATGTCCCTCTGTAAATTGAAAATCAATTCGGAGAAAGAGGAATCTGTACCAGTTTGAGATGATTCTGGACGATAGGAGCAATCTGACCGAGATTCGGAAGAAACTTTGAAAAAACATGTGGAGGAGATTGGTTTGTGTAGGAGAAGAAGTGAATTCGTTTACCTTTTTTGTATGTTTTCCCGGGTGGGGCGGGGTGGTGGAGTGATCCGTTGCTCACTTTAAACTTGCGGTATATGGTAGTTCTGTCTCTGCAGTTTGCAATCGTTGCAACTGCTGTGGAGAGTTCCATCTCTATAGTTTGCAACCTATGTACCTGTTGTTGGAAGTTCGTGGCTTAGTGCCCATCTAGAGTATTATTTTTCTTTTATTTATTTACTTCTTGTTTTCTGTATAGTGGAAAGATAGAATGTGATGAAGTAGTTATATGATGATTAATTTAAGGGATGACAATGAATTTAAAGTGCGTGTATTTTCATCTAGTGGTTTGATGGGTGCATGTAGTATTATATATGCGTACATGTTAGCTGGATCGATTGTGTCTAAGCATATTGATGTACCGTACCAGCGTACCTCAGGTTGGATTAGAGTGTGAGGCACTGAAACTAGTGTTTCAAGACCTTTCATTTGGGTCACGCTTGGGCCCTGTGTTATACACCTTTAGTCGGCAAACCGTGGCTGCGCCTTGCTCTTCCCATTCCTACTGTTCACATCCAAACAATGATTTGGCTTTCCCGGAAATGTTTACACTCCTCTCTGGTTTCTTCGCCATCTTTGTGGTCTGTTGTTTAGTCGCCGGTAAATTGCCGGAAGTAACTGGTCAAATTTTCTTTGGTGTAAAATGGAAAGAAGAAACCTCGATTTAGGGTTTTGAAGCAACATGGATGGATTAGTTAGGTTTAAATGTGGACCAAGATATCTACCAATATTTGGGCTTAGCGGAATGCCTGGATTTGTTTTGAAGAGGCCCAATAATGTAGGGCCGAATTACTTTTGTCTACAAACCCATAAAATTGTACGGTTGCCCTCTCTACTTTCAATTTGGACAAATTTAAAAGTTAGCTTTTGTTCTTGGGAGAATATTTTTTTAATGCCATAAACATAGCCCGGCACAATGAACAATATCTGATTCCTTACTTCAACGTGCATTAAGTTTTGTGAGCTGTCCAATCCAGTGTAATCCTAGTCACTAGAGAAGGAGCAAAACATTTTTTTTTCCTCCACCACCCTACTTTATGCTTTTCCCATTTTCTGCGTCTCATCTCATATCTTACAACTCTAGTTTTTCTCCCAATCCCACACACCTAACTGGCAGGCAAAAAGTAATTCAAAAAACAATGAAAACATGTTTTTTTATAAGCATACACTGGTAAATTAATGCATCTAACATGATATGGATCAGTTCAACGATGTAAAATGGGTAAAAGAACAGCAAATAATAAGTAAGTGTGATTTTTTTTTCTTCTTTTAATTAGTGATGGAATTAATTGTGCCCAATTTTGGTCTAGCTATAGAGCATGAGTTGAATATGATTTATAATTTGCTGGCCATTTTTATGGTGATGAAACAAAACAATCAAAGCTCAGTAGAGACCCGTGGGCCGTGGCATATGAGTATCTCTACATGAGATGTTAAAATATCCAAATTAGCGAAAATAGTAAAAAAAAACAGTTGCAATGCTTTTCAACCGAGAAACGAAATTTGATGTGACATGACATGAAATAGCAGCTCTCTCTTGCTATCAAATTTGACAGCACTGCCAAATATTTTTTTGTTAATTTTTTTTTTATCTTTGCAACTCTCCTCGCCCATACGCATATGGCAGACTTGTGCATTTCCTAGTCCTCCCTTTTCCTCCTATGCCCCAAAATTGGAGCTTTCCACAACACGGCCTTTTCTCTTCCCCTCGTTGACGGCGGAGCTCGGCGCTTGCAGCACAACAACAGTCTCACCTTTCACGGATTCAGAGCATCTCGCGGTTTGAGCTACACCACGTCGATTCAAAAGCTTGGAGTGGTTTCCGACACCAAAACTAGCACCATATTCACTGTTGATTCGGGAATCAAGGATATCGATACCGAACCGATTGCCGGCGACGGAGAAGGTGGGGGTGATTTTGGCGGTAGGGGAGGCGGCGGTGGAGGGGGTGGAGGTGGAGGTGATAATAGTGAGGGTAAAGGGGAGGGCGAGGAGGGACCTGAAGAGATCAAGATGAAAGGGATGGCGAGGAGGACCTGAAGAGATCAAGAAGAAAGGGATAAAATAATAGTTTAATAAAATAAAAAGAAAAGAAAATAATGTAATAAAATAATATTTAATTTGACATACTGAATGAAACGTAAAATTTTGAAAAATGTCAAAAAGTCACGTAGGCTGTCAAATTCAAATTTTAAGTTTAAAATTTAATATCTCATTTGAAGATGCACATTGATCCCCATTTCCCACGGGACAAGCCACCTTAGTTGTGTCTTGTGGAGATCGATCTACTTACGAAGAACTTGTATGTACCACATGATTTACTTATTCAGGTGTTAGGTTGGGATAGCAAAACTCCCTTGTCTAAAGATGCACATGGTTGTGTCCAATCAATCGGTGTATTTGATAGAGAAAAATCAAGAACTGTTGAGTTTCTGTGTCCCACTTCTTTTCTTTTATTATGGGATAGGGAAATTTTGTCTTTCCAACTGACAGGGAAATCTTTAGTGAGATAATTGTCATGGGAAGAAATGCAAGACTTTGACGCACAAGCGCGCATGAATGATATTTGAGTTAGCACTCCACTTGTGATGGGCCTCGTTGTAATAACTAATAAATGTGTACTTAAGTGAGTAATCAATATAATCATGACAATTAAAATGAAAAAGGTTAGAAAGAAAGCAAGCTAAGCTTGGTTATCGCTCTGGAGAGGAACATGGGTTCTCATGACTTTGGCTTAAACACCCATTACTCTACCACGGTCCACGCATATGCACTACTTAATGTCTGTCTCAAACGAAACTTCCGCTTACCTTTGAATTGGAGCTTGGAGTTCTGTAAAAAATTAGGCCTTGCAGTAAGTAACTATTTAATTTGTAGCTTTGAAGTTGAAAACTTCTGAAGATTGCAGAGTCAGCAGCTAGTCTGTGAATCTCTGTGCAAGCTGCATGCACATGTGCAGTGTTTCAATAAATTATGGCTGCAAATGCGTTGCCAATTCGAAAGGAGAGGAGGATAAAGCACTGTTCATGAAAGACTTATGCACATACAATGCATTTGCAGCATCGATCCTTCTTTCATGAACAGTGCTTTATCCTCCTCTCCTTTCGAATTGGCAACGCATTTGCAGCCATAATTTATTGAAACACTGCACATGTGCATGCAGCTTGCACAGAGATTCACAGACTAGCTGCTGACTCTGCAATCTTCAGAAGTTTTCAACTTCAAAGCTACAAATTAAATAGTTACGTACTGCAAGGCCTAATTTTTTACAGAACTCCAAGCTCCAATTCAAAGGTAAGCGGGAGCTTGCCATGAACATTTTACATTTTACAACTGTTATATTTCTCTTCATTTGTAAGTGAAAAGTTCATGCTCGACTCACATGAATAACGATGACGTGTTATATATGTGTTGAGTTCAATATTTAGTTAGTGGCCTAGTTCAATCTCAAGTAGATTATCTCTTTTTTTCTTTAATAGCACTTTTGGTGAAAATGTTTTTGAAACCAATTCTTAGTAAAAATTCAAGTGAAACCTGGAAAAACACTTTAAGTGCTTCCTACAAGAAGCACATATCACGTGCTGTTGGATTTATCCAATATAAATCAATCTTTAATTGGTCTACTACATGTAATAGGA
The DNA here is from genome assembly GCF_041283825.1 of Pyrus communis. NCBI lineage: Eukaryota > Viridiplantae > Streptophyta > Magnoliopsida > Rosales > Rosaceae > Pyrus > Pyrus communis. Next base: position 2,989,547 of record NC_142578.1, read on the forward strand.
ATGTAATATTGGAGACTAATGTTGATTGTGATTTCATCTCTTAAAGGTATCAATCCTATATAAGGTGTCTTATATTGGAAATAGGATTGATGTAATCCTTAACTGAATATGATTATGATACTTGACTTAGAGGCTAAGAAAGTAAAGTTTAGGTTTCCTTTATGGATGGAAATCCTAGTTTTTAGCCTATATAAAAACACCGGTCCCTATAAACCCTATAACACACAACATAATACTTTCCATAGAGCAGTTGTATTCGGCTAGGAGTTTATAGAAGATCCTGGTTACTGATTACTGATTAGCACTTCTTTGAGGAATATAAGAATCTGGGGTATGAAACGATTTTTCTTTGGACTATAATATTGACTTCTTGCCGCTTGGACTATATCTCAAACTTGAGTTTAAATTAGGGAGTTTTAACGAAAAGTTTACGGTACTGTTCACTTTAATGAAAAACCACATTTTTATACTAAAAAGTCAATCATAGTACTATTCATTTTACCCTTTATTTTGTCATTATCATTAAAACTCAAAGTTTTCAAGCCCTTTTTATTAGTTTTTCTTTTAAATTAACTATGGATAGTAAATTCACCACGCACACATATGGACAATGTAGAGAATGTTAGTAATAGTGGTGATAATTATGGGCTCGTTTAAAGGTATTTTAAAATATATGCAAGACTTTTTGGTGAAAATATTTTTGGAACCAATACTTAGTTAAAATGTGAGTAAATCATAAAAAAAACACTGAAAGTCATTCGTGCAAGAAGTACATAACTTGTTTTTTTTGTAGGAAAACATTTCAAGTGACTCTTGGAAAACGATTTTAGTTATTTTAAAAGTATTTTCAAACGAGTCCTACGCCTAGTTTAATGGAAATTAATCTTCCACGTCTTGTATGTATGACATATAAATATAAGAATACTACCCCCTATGTACGTAGTCTGTGTTGACGATGTTATAGTGTTATTAATTTTTAGGTTATTTTAGTAGGAATACCTAACTATCTCTTCTGAAGGAGAAGAGTTTTGGGCCAAAGAATTACCAAGTCGACAATATCGTCTAGTGTGTGCACTTTAAAACACAATGGTCACTGTTACGGTGGTTTATGATAGCTATTGTTCGAGTAACAAGTGTTGCAAGTAAAAAAAAAACAGTGGTAGTCATTTAATATTACATTCTAGTGGTTTTTCTCTTCACTTGTAAGTGAGAGGTTTCATGTCTTAGGTTTGATTCCCATCAAAGAAAAATTGAACTACATTATTGCTAGTCATTATGAGGCTAAAGCTCACCATTATCCTTTAATGTAGATAATATCGTTAAAAAAAAAAAAAAACAGTTGTAAAATGTAAAAAACGTGGGTATTAGGTTATTAGGTATGATTATGTTTTGTTGTCAATTTACATTATAAAAAAATTCACCTTTATAAGTGCAACTTTCTATTAGAGCACCATTAGTTGTTATGGCCAACAATAATTAATTACCACGTAATAGTGACTATGACACAAAGAACACAAATAACCGCACTCAATATTATCGTGTAGTAGTGATTATTGTTACCTCAACAATAGTTACGTCAACATGGTTACCCTATTAATTGTTATGCCCAATAACAGTTACCATGTAATTTTGAACACATCCAACTACAAAGAAGAGGAATAGTCGCACAAAAGTAAACAACCGCACAAAGAATTTATAGTGATTGGACAAAATTTTGTTGCGTCCACTCCAATGACAAATTTTTTAGTGCGCCGGAAAAATGGTCTAATACACTACGCGTGATAATACAATTTGTTAGAAACTTAAAAAAAAAAAAATTCAATCAATTTTATTATGACACTTGATGTATTAGACCGTGTTTCCGGCGCATTGAAAAATTTCTTCACTTTAATAACACACTAAGAAATTTCACTATAGAAGAATAGGAACCACTTCGGTTAAACAACTAACCCCGTTGGCCCCTATATATCAAATGTAGGTTTTAATCTCTGTCACACCAAAACCTTTGATGTCTCCTTCTAACTTGTGTAGGAGTTCGATAAACTCGAGAGATTTTTCAAGTACTAGGTATTCAAGTGGTATTCCATATGTTAAAATACAAGTGGAAGAAATGATAAATTTTTTGTGTTCTTCCACTTGTACTATGACACGTTGAGTACCCGTTTAAATACCCAACAGTTGGAGAAATTTCTCAATAAACTCAAGAAGTTCTCCCAATTTAATTAATTCTATACGTTCAAATCTCATCTCCCTCAACCCTTAAATGTCCCAGTTATAATACATAGACTTCAACAAATTACAATAGGAATCCAAAAAAGGCCATGAAACCGAAAGAAACCCTAGTTTACTAAAATTGGTGCCACACTTGGAACAAATTAAAATCTAATACCCATTCAAGCGGGTTGGAGTGCTCTAGGGCGAGATTTACAATGGTTTTACTATTTGTTGTTGCTTGAGAGAGACTTGGAACCCAACTCCGATATCTATAACGAGTCAATTTCTCAACACATGCTTAACATACCAAATAATAACATAACGTAGGATTATAAATTTGTTGTGACTTTTGTACCATGATATATAAAGACAATATAAGTTTATAGTGTAATGGTTTAGAGCATTTACACTCTCAACGACGGAAGAATCCCTCTTTCCCTCTTACCTTCATTGTAACAAAAAAAAAAAACAGAATAATAAGAAATTAATGAGATTCCAATGATGATTAAATCTATGCAAAGATAAAGTTTAATCTATCTTGAATATATAATAATACAAGTTTTGTTTTGTTAATGGAGGAAATATATTATAAATTAGTACAAGGTTAATTATATATATGATGTTTTGCAGATATTTAATCCAAGCATACAGGCACAAGATCTAGTGCAATGGATCTGGTATAAATGTTGAATAAGCACTGTATAGCTACACAGGCTATAACTTTTTTAAGAACTGGTCGAACTATATATGTTTAAACAAAATTAATGCGATTAGTAATATTGAACCTACCAATCGTAACAGACTTTATTTCTCCTGCCGACACCAATGTAATAGTGAAACCCTAGTACTAAACCGTATATCAGACATGGTATATTAATGAGTCGATGTTATATTATGTATTTTGCCCTAAGTTTACTATTAATTTATTAGTTATTTTGTGAGAATTTTGATACTTTGAATTATATTTTCAATGTAGGACATTCAACTTCTTCTTAAGCAAAAAGTGGTCAAACGGATGAATTTTGGAGTGATTCCAATTGGAGGATGTTCGTGTGTCTCTCAACTTGTTTGTACGAAAGTTTCAGATTTTTCTACAATGCGATTTATTTATGGAAATGAAATAAATGTGTAATGCGCGGTGCTAGAAAGTAACATTTTTGGGCTTAATTGCAAGTTTTGGAGCCCAACGTGGCCCTCTGGAGAAGTTTCAGAATATTCCAAACTTTAAATCTAGCAATTTTTGGGCCCGTTTTGGAATAGATATAGGTCCAAAACGTGGCTGATTTATGGCCGGACAGATTTGCCATATTTGATTAGAATTATGTTTTCTAGTTTCTCTAAAGTTATTGTGTTTCTTGGTTTTTAGAAGACATTTTATAGTAAGGATTTTATTATGGAGTAGTATGAATAATGCTTTTTGGCCATTAGGGCTTTAGAAAGAGGTGGAGAAGAACACATCAATACTTTGCTAGGCTTTGACAATTTGTGCTTTTCTTTCAAGGTGTTATCTATACTTTTTCTATTTTAATTAAATTCCTTTTGTTTTATGATTGTTCGTAACTAATCTCTTTTGCTAGGGTGCTAGGGCGAGATCACAAGCCTTAGCAAGAATATGTAGTTTTTTTCAATTTGCTCATGATATTATGCATGCATGTTTGAATTATTAATCACCGTGTTTAAACTATCTCATTGTCTTGATGTTTGATTACCATTAGAATATTTAGAAAAATAATTTGATGCAATTTTGGTCCGAGGTCGGTCCCTGAAATTGACGGAGGCTTCTTGTGGTTAATATGTGCAACTTCACTTAGGATGAATACCACGTCTTAAGGTTGCATTCGAAGCAACAAATCCCCATCACCACGGGTGAACGGTCTACCACAAGTCCTCACATTTCATTAAAACATGCCAAGCAAACCAATCAAACCATATTTCAATATATATACATATCAAATGTCATTTCATAAACTTAAATCAATGTCTCAGTATTGGAAATAACAATTCAATGGAAACATATTCATAAAACCAATTCATATCCACACCGGATCATAATTATGAAAACATGGGTAATTACCAATATCACATATATTAAAGTCACCCACATTTTATCATATCATACCATTTATGCACATCAACCACCTTTCAAATATGCAAGTCAAATCACATATCACAATCTTCATCAGTACACAAGCCAAATCATGTTTAATAAACATAGGTCTATGGCTAAATATATAAAATCACATTTCAATAGAAATCATATTCATAAGACCAATTCTTATTCACAATTGGTACCAATAAAAGAAATTAAGATAATAAACATATCTCATATATTCAAGTCGCTAACAAACCAATATAGGCCCACTAGATTTTCACTAGTAATATCCTAAGGTCCGTAAACCATATCTACAATAGCATACTAAAATTTGGTGTCAATTCAAAGATAAGATCGTCAATTGTTAGAATATTCAAGTGACGGACCTTATCGAAAATATACTCAACCAACAACATTTCATAAATCAAATGTTACATATCGGAAAATTCGACTTTTTCCAAAAATTCTCAAATTTCACAAGAATGAAGATCTCAACAAGTAAAGTAAACTTTATACATGTAGCCAAGGCCAATTTGGCCGGAAAACATCCCAAACTGGCCACGAATCGCCTCAAACCCTAAGGTGGGTGTTCTTCAATTCGACTTCCTCGGTGTTCCAACGCCCCTACAACCTGTTGGGTCTTGTTCCTGGGTCCAAGGGGAGTTGACTAATGGTGGTGATGGGTGGTGAAACTCATCGGAACGGTGGAATCACCGTCAAAGCTCCATGGGTCGCCCGCACAGTTCTTACATGGTTTTGGACCTAAAAACCCTTAACTTGGGGTGGAAATGGAAGATGGGAGATGGTGGAAGCGGTTGCAGGTGATGGATATTTAAATTTTACCTGAAAAAAATGGTGGAATTGGTTGAAAACCACTCCGAGTTGGCACGGGTAAATGGGTCCACCGGAATGGAGGGGAAATATCTGCTTTCTTTTCTTTTTCTTTTCCCTCCCGTTTCCTCTTCCTCCTCATTGGTTTTTTTTTCCCCCACTCCTAATTTGATTGGTCCCCCTTCCTTTTAACCTTTAACCCACATGTGGGAATTAAATAATTTCCACAATCTATAGTTCACAACTTCAAACGTCCGTAATTATACTGTTATAACCCGAACTCGCAAACGGCTTTCGCCTATGCGTTCGTGGGTTCGAGATCTACTCGAAAACGTTACTTGTGACCTCGAAGGGTCAACAAGTAAATAATAATTTTCCAAACTTCACTCTTCGTAACTAGTTTAATTGAAATCTAATTTCAAATAAATCAATATAAATTCTCGAAAAATAATATAAAATCTCAATAATACAAATACGTAGATTATAACAGTGAAATCCGGAAACAGGATTTCACACCGACAGCTATAGGCAGCGGAATGGCAGGTCACAAACATAATGAAATGATAGGAGATTGAAAAGGAAGAAGAGAAAGAGGGATTGCATGCCAACCCCAACCAAAGGAAGGAGTCGGTAGTGAATTGTTGAGGAATTTGGGGGATCTCTAAGTGTTTGGTTAGTCCATATGTAGTTAAGAATATATTAAGGTTTCAACTAATTTTATCATTTTCTTCTTAATGTCAAGTAAGGCAGAAAATAAGAATCAAAATTTAGTCGTGAATGTATAATCAAGCTAGCGCAATGTTCTTTTGATTTGGAAGTCATTTGATAACCATTTCATTTTCATTTTTCGATTTTTAATTTTAACTTCTTTTAAAACTAAAAACATGAAATTTTGTTTGGTATACTATTTTCAGTTAAAAAAAAAAAGTGAAGGCCAAATTTTGAAAACTAAAAGTAGTCAACAAACAAGATTTCAAATAGTATAAAAGCTCACTTTGAAGTGCTTTTAAAATGACCGAAAGTGTTTTTGACGAAAGCTTTTGGAACCAATCCTTAATAAAAACAAAAGTAAATCTAGAATAAGCAATAGTTACGTGTTTCTTCTAGGAAGCACTTCAAGTGCTTTTGGAATAAAAAAACATTTTCACTAAAAGTGATTTCAATCATTTTGAAAACACTTTCAAACGAGCCACAGAGAAAATGCACTTCCAAAAACATTGTCAAATTCATTCTTGTTTAGTAAGATATAGATTAATCTCAAACTATCGGATCGTGTTATACCATAAAGTGGGAATTCACATGGAAAATGCCCTTGTAACTTTGAAAGATCCAGGTCCAAAAACAAACATGTACAATTTGACGGTAAGGGGTGATCATATATTTCATAATTCATATATCATAAATAATCGCAATGATGGGGTCAAAACCTTGTAGCTTTCCTAGATCGCACCACCAGTGGTGTAGCCAAGATTTTTGAATAATAGGGTCATAATATCAACACATTGGGGTATTTCATCGAGCACCTAATAGACACTTGTCAATTCCTGTCAACATATGTCGACAACTACTACTATTTGTAAAGACTTGTCGAGGGTGGATGTAGGATATAGTGGAGTAATGTTGAAGATTGTCAAGGCTTTTCAACTAAAGTATTTCCTACAAGAAGAGAGAAAAGACAAATATGATAGAAGAAAAAAAAGAAGAAATAGGATAAAGAGGTTGTAATTTAGTTTGTTTTAGCTATTTATAGAGATCAAATACGATATACAAAGGAACATACATGGGATTTTTTAAGTTGTTCGAGTCAAGGACATCCAAAGACTTCATGTTGGCTCCAATTGGTGGGCAATCAATTTCCAGAAGTGGCTACGATTTGACCCTTCACGTGGGTAGACATTTCTGATGATGATGATATAATCTCCAAGCTTTGTTCCCTTCCTCCACATTAAATTGAAACAAAAGCCTACCCAGTCTACCTTTATTTCATGTAGCATCAAATTGTGACACATGACTATGACGAGCGATTTTTCAGTGTGCTTAGAACATGAGATGATACATTACGTGTCATTATACAGATGGTGATACACGTGTTAAACAATTGATAACTTGAAAAATAAAACTACCTCTACTTATATAATGACACGTGATATACCATCCGTACTCCGATCACATTGAAAAATTCCTCCACAATGACTAGTGAATGTAATGAGTCACTATTGGATTTAGTATACTTTGATGGATTAGATCCACTCACAAATCCACATCAGGTTGTTTTTATCGTATTTTATCTAAATTGTGATAAATACCTATTTATTTATTGGATTATTTTTACTCAATTTTGGAATTAATATAAAGAACTAAATATTGCTTCTCTATTCTTGCTCCTAATCTATATCTCTTTTTTTTTTTCTTCTTATGCCTCATCACAGGCTAATTGTGTTAATTAATCTATGTTGTAGGTACTATATATATATATATATATCAACATTATATGAATTTAAAAGTGTGTGGAATATGAAATTTCTTTGAACTATTTTCATAGATGATAGGTAAATTAAGTTTTATTTATTTTTGTATACACCTGTGTCACAAGTTAAATGTATTTTATCAACCTCTAGTATAAGTATCGTATATGATGACATATAAATTGTCTTTTAACTATTTTTTATTGAAAGTGATTAAATTTTTGTATTTAAATATTTAAAGATACATATATTAAAATGTTTAATTAAAATTAAAAAAAAAAAAAAAAAAACTAGACTAAATTCAATAACAACTCAGAGTTTTAGACTTAAATCGAAGTACCCCATTAAAATACTACTTCTTGGCTTGTGGGCTCCAATTTATACCTAACAAGCGGATTTGCATCTTAACCGGATCCAAATTGTGAGAAACATAGGGATCATCACATTTTAGTAATTCATTGTGCATTGCATGGTTAGAAATCATTTGACTTTTTTTATTTAAAATTAAACACAAATAATACCTGACAAAAACTGACCGCATGATATATAATGAACGGTTAGAATATGAAAATCCCCACAAAGTGGATTCGGAGGATCCTTTTCCCTAACAAGCTAATCATAGTGGACACGTGTTTTTTTTCTTCTATTTCTACTCACAAGGCAATGAGAAAGATTGCTTTTAAATGCGTCTTATTCAGTTTTACACGACTGACACAAATAATAATATCTACTAAGATTTCCGTCACTCCTAGTACATGATTTGTTTTTCCTTTTGGTTTTTGCATACTCTTCGACGCCCGTGCCGAAAAATAAAATGAAAACCTAATACATGATTATTGGACCCCCAACATGCATCAATCAATCAACATTAGCGTAGTTATGATTTGTCTCTGTTGAGAGGGCATGGATAAATAATGTCCATAAGTTGCAACTACTTGGTCGATCCTAATGAAATTAGCTACCCACAACACTCATTTAATATATAGCCGTATAGGTTTGGTTAGTCGATATGTGGTTAAGAATATATTTGGGTTTTAGCTAATTTTATTATTTTCTTCTGAATGTTAAGTGAGGCAGAAAATAAGAATCAAATTCTAGTTTTGAATGTGTAATCAAGCTAGCGCAATGTTCTTTTGAATTGGAGATCATTTGATAACCATTTCATTTTCATTTTTTTTATTTTTAATTTTAACTTTTTTGAAAATTGGAGACATAAAATTTTGTTTGGTATACTACTTCCAGTTAAAAAAAAAAAAAGTGAAGGCCAAATTTTGAAAACTCAAGAAATTAGAATGAAAACTAAAAGTAGACATCAAACAAGATTTCAAATTAGTATAAAAGCTCGTTTGGAAGTGCTTTTAAAATGACTGAAAGCATTTTTGACGAAAAAGTTTTTGAAACCAATCCTTAATAAAAACAAAAGTAAATCTGAAAGAAGCAATAGTTATGTGCTTCTTCTAGGAAGCACTTTAAGTGTTTTTGGAACAAAAATTTTTTTTTCCTAAAAATGCTTTCAATCATTTAAAAACCACTTTCAAACGAGCCATAGATAAAATGCACTTCCAAAAACATTGTCGAATTCATTCTTATCTAGTAAGATATAGATTAATCTCAAACTATCAAATCGTGTTATACCATAAAGTGGGAATTCACATAGAAAATGCCCTTGTAACTTTAAAAGATCCAAGTAAAAAAACAAACATGTACAATTCGACGGTAAGGGGTGATCATATATTTCATAATTCATACATCATAAATAATTGCAATGATGGGGTCAAAACCTTGTAGCTCTCCGAGATCGCACCACTAGTTGCGTAGTCAAGATTTTTGAATAATAGGGTCATAATATCAACACATTGTGATATTTCGTCGAGCATTTAGTAGGCACTTGCTAATTTCTGTCAACATATGCCGGAAGTTTATGCCAACATATGTCGACAACTACTATTATTTGTAGAGACTTGTTGAGAGTGGATGTAGGATACAATGGATTAATGTTGAAGATTGTCAAGGCTTTTCAACTAAGGTATTGCCTACAAGAAGAGAGAAAAGGAAGACAAATATGATAGGAAAAAAAAAAAAAAAGTAGGATGGAGAGGTTGTAATTTAGTTTGCCTTAATTATTTATAGAGGTCAAATACGATATACAAACGAACATACATGGGGTTTTTGAAGTTGTTGGAGTCAAGAACAACCAATGACTTCATGTTGGCTCCGCCACTGCGCATCATATTGAATCAATTGTCGGGCAATGAATTTCCAGAAGTGGCTACGATTTGACCCTTCAAGTGGGTCGACACTTCTGATGGTGATGATCTGATCTCCAAGCTTTCGTTCCCTTCCTCCACGTTCAATTAAAACAAATGCCTACCCAGTCTACCTTTATTTCATGTAGCATCAAATTGTGACACATGAATATGATGAGAAACTTTTCAATGTGCTTGGAACATGAGGTGGTCCACCACGTGTCACTATACAGATGATGATACACTTGTGTTAAAAAATGGGTTAATTACATTAACACCCCCAGAGATTTATCGAGTTTTCACAAAACCCCCTCATGTTTGAGACATTATACAAACACCCCCTCACGTTTTAATTCACTTTCACATAACCCCTGCAGTTAAAGTTGTGCTAATAAATTGACAACTTTACCCTTATAACCAATTATTTAAACAATAAAACAGAATGTGAGCTTTATAAATAAAGACAAAAAAATTCATTATATTTCAAGGAACTCGACTAATTTTTAAACAAGACAATGTGAGACAAAAACATAAAAACAACTAAAGCCTAACCCAAAAACATGAAAACACTGTTTTAAAATACCAGTCATATCTCTAAGGCTTTAGGGCTGTTATAGAAGCCAACCCTCATAACTCCAACAAAATTAATATGTACCATAAGCTCAACCCATTCTCGACTATTTATGCAGAATCAGTTCAATCAATTTTTGACCATTTTTGCAGAATTAGTTTAACCCATCTTTGACTATTTTTGCAGAATCAGTTTAACCCGTCATCGACATCTTTTGCAGAATTAGTTCAATCAGTCATCGACCATTTTTGTATAATCAATTCAACCCACCTTTTTTTTGTAGAATTAGTTTAACCCATCCACCACCATTTTTGCATAATCAGTTCAACCCGGTCTCGATCTTTTTTGTAGAATTAGTTCAATTAGTCATCGACCATTTTTTCAGAATCAATTTAATCAATCTTCAACCATCTTTGCAGAATCAATTAAACCCACAATTTTGCATAATCAGTTCAACTCGTCCTTGGCTATTTTTGCATAATCAACTCAACCCATCTTCGACAATTATTGCAGAATCAGTTCAACCTGTCCTCGATCATTTTTGCAGAATTAGTTCAACCCGTCCTCAACAATTATTGCATAATCAGTTCAACCCATCATCGACCATTTTTTGCATTATCAGTTCAATCAATCCTTGAACATTTTTGGAAAATCAGTTTAACCTACCATTTTTACAGAATCAGTTCAACCTGTCCTCGACCATTTTTGCAAAATCAGTTTAACCCATCTTCGACCATTTTTACAAAATCAGTTCAACCAAAGTTTCTTTAAAATTGTGACTAGAAACCCGCACCATTTATTGGATCTCTCAGCAATGCTTATTGCCTGAATAGTACCCCAAACCAAAACCATTGATCGATAATATCAATATTAATTCATTCGAAGACAGAAACGCGAGCTCACTGTGGAGAAATTTTTTGGGGTTCCCGACACAAAAGCCAAGTGGTGTTCCCACCAATTGAAATTTGACATCTACATATTATTTTATATCTTTAATTCTTAAAAATTAAGATGCTGAATCGTTGATAAAAAACAAATTAATCTAACGGAGTTGTACTTCCACCGTCGACTCTTACCGTCATTACCAATTACTCATTCTGTAAATCTTTTCACTGATTTAGAAATCATCACAAAATTTACCAGCACCCAAAAAAATGAAAACATGTGAGAGAGAGAGAGAGAGAAATAATCGGGTTTGGGCGCAACGCGCTTTTGGATTTAGAAGTTCAAATTTCTATTGGTAGGGAACACCACGTGGCTTTTTGTGCAGAATGGAGCAATAGTAAAGCCTTGTATTCTACTTCATCATTGGATGCTTCGAAGTTTGAAGTACCGTAGACTTGGTCGGCGCAGTTAGGAGCCACAGGGTAACATCAGCACGGTTGAAAGCCATAGTGACAGATTAAGGGTGACCGGGAGTCGTGTAGCAGGTAGGCATGGTTGTGAGCGCAAAGCCGAGGGTTAGCTTGGGCCAAGTTGTGCATAGCATGAGGAATTGAACCACTAGGTTCGCGGTGCTCAGCTACTGGTGATGTGCTGCTCCAGTATTGAATTGTCTGGAGTGATGAAAACAAGACATGTCCTTGGTTTTTAGCAGTTGGGCTGGTGTGTCATTCTGGTACACGTCTGCCCCCGACGCACCATTAGGTTGAGTTGCTTCATTTGTCGAAACAAAAGTAATCTTTGTATCCACCAATGTATGTAGGATGGTTCCATTTACTCAATCTTGTCAATGAAATATGACCTGCGTATGTTGGTTATGTCTCGTTGGAGTGTTTCGTCAGTAGCTTCGTTATGCTAGAAATCGTGTAAATGTTTGGTCGAGAGTCTTTCAACTTCTTCTTAAATTTGCCTCTGCTACGGCAACAGAGTTTCTGGCTACCCCCGGTAATGACCTTTTGGTCTACTCTGCTATTCCCTGTGCACGGCTCATCAATGCCACGACTGCGGTGCATGTGGTATGTTCCTGCCAAGTGAGCAGGTTACTTGTAGACTGCCAGTTGAACTTAAGCCAGATTGATTGACTACTTCTTTCTGTCAGCTGTGCTGCCTACTCCAATGTGAGGTAAATTATGCTCTTTGCGGGCCTAACCACAAATGAAAATTTCGCCTGAAAGATTGTCCATGTTGATAATCAGAGTGTGGCCTCAATCGTGAATGTATGCTCGTTTGTGGGCTTAATCGGGACTGCACGCTCCTTCTCGTGCTAAAATGAGAGTATACGTTATCCCGATGACCCAGGTGAGAGAGTACACTGCCAAAACGCTCGATTCATGGTTGGTTGAAGAGCTGTTTGTTAGGACGTTGCTGGAAAGTTTCGTTGTCTACCCTTATCCTGCTTTGAGACACCTCGTCTAGGGCATGCTGCATCTCGATACGCTAAAAAGTTGATTCACCAAGGTCGTCTGTTACGCAAGGGCGCTTGTCAACTCTATGACTTGTCAAGACAAGTATTGTTCACCATGTGGGATAGAAGAGCTTAGATGATAGGTTTCTCCAAAGGTGGTAGAAGTGTAGTGGACTCCTTCTGCAAAATTTAAAGCAGGGATAGTCAAATCCGTAGAAACTCAAGGTGAAAATGCCCCCGGTTCAATTGTCGGTCCAAAAATCTAAAACTGGGATGGTTAAATCGGTCGGGATCGCCAAATGGGCCATAGGAGTGAGTCGGATTGCAGAAGTGGGCCGAGCCATATATAGGGCGCGGTGCGGTGCTGAAAGCACGTTGGATTTGTGCTGATGGGGTTACGGCCTGGGCTAAGAGGATTATTGGCGCGAGTCAGGCCTATGATGCACCTTGGGCTGCGCTGCTAAGGCAACAGCTTGGGCTGGCTTGACTGCCTTACGGCGATTGCTTGGGCCACTTCCTGGGCTGCTAAAGCAGCTAATCCCTGCTCTCAGTAGGCTTACTGCCATGGAGCTAGCCCATTCCCCACTGCCACGATGGTCTCTGTGGCTGCCATGGTGGTGGTGCTCCGTGGTGGCAAAGTTGCTCATCTTGTCATTGTGTTGAGCCTCGTGGATCGTCGTGGTGGGGCTACATCGCATCCTCCATCATTTGATCCGGATATTTGAACATAGGAAGTTCCGTTCGTTGTGGTTTCCGAATTTCCCACCATTGTATTTTTCTCCTATGTTTATTCAAAGAACTAAAAAAAATCTAGGAATAAGCATGTATAAAAAAATTTATGAACAAACGAGAAATAGAAACTTTGAATGCGAGAGTCTTCTTTGAGCGTGTGAATCAAACTCTCAATTAAAGCATCAATTTGTGGATGCAAATTTTGGCCGTCTTCTCCTTTGACGAAAAATGCACCTGCAAAATAATAACACCTAAGATTAAGGTCAAAAGCCTCATGTGCCCATGATGAATATAGAGGTTTTGGCCAAAGAATCTCCGATGCCAAAATTAGAATTCTGAAAAGAATGTGTTTAGGAGTTTGTGGGTAGCAAATGACTTCACTTTTTAGTGGGATAATAGGGCTATTTATAGGGGAGTGGCCGACCCTATTTGGAGAATAGTGGCTGGCCATATATGGTGTAATTGGAGAATAATTGCAAGATATTATGTGAAATAATATATTGCATTTACATGGTAATTAATCCCAAATTAAATTGAAAGTTTTGGGAGTTACCTTTTGAATAAGGATTTGATGAGGAGTGATGAGAGAGATTTGAATAAATACCATTTTGATTACATTTGACTCTTCCTTGATTGAGCCGTTATTGTCCGTTGCATGGGTGTGGGAATCTTAGCATGCCTTGAGAGTAATTTTATCATTTTAACCCAAAAGTCTACGTGTCAGTTGTCACCTCTATAATTTTCTTGATTATTTTTTGCTCCACAGTCAAGGACGAAGCTAGAGATTTTTTTTAAATGGGGGCATCCTAACACAACCAAGTAAAATAATGGGTTTTAGGTTGTTGAGAACAAGTTACAATAAAAAATCTCTAAATTAAAAAGCTAACAACGGCGTACAAGGGTGATGTTGGAGACTGATGGGAACTGTTCCAACGATGTCTCCTTATGGAGGGGAGGGGAGTACAATGGAGATTTTGGAGACAGTTCACGCTTCTTGTACTCGGCTCCAAGAGATGAAGCACTCTCAAAAAGAATTTTCTATTCGCTTACTTTGTCCAACTGCAAATATTAGAGGTGTGATTAGAAAGGGTGGTATACCATAATTAACCAAATCAGACAGACAGGTTCCGGGGCTGTCATTAAAGTCGATGGTTGAGCTGCTGAAAGAGATGATTGCTTAATACTGTATCAGTAAATGAGTTATTTGAAGACACATTCTCAGCATGTATAGAAGCAGTGGGTTTGCAACCCAGATGCAGCGAAAAAGTAGAAAAAAATTTAGGAATTGTCTCATCACAACCCGCCTACTTATTCCAACCTCACGATTGGCTGCCTAATTGGGAAAGGTGGATCTATTGTAACTGATATGAGCAAACCAATTTTTCTTACCAATCACAAAAACTAGTATCAAGTTAAAGAAAAAAAAATAAAATAGTGGAATTGTTTGATATTTAATTTATTTTTTAAATATATTTAATAATTATAAAGATTTTTTTTTGAAAAAAAATTACACATAGAGTATACTTTTAATACTTAATTTTATATTAAGACAACACTTTTTAAACATTTAAAGAAGAGACAAAATTAATACATGTGGAATATGACATTATTAGCTTCTTTTTCTCTGGAGTTTAAGTTACGAAAATACACTTTATAGTTGTAAAGACTTTTCACACTCTGCTCCATTCTCTCTCTTTCTCTT
Source organism: Pyrus communis (assembly GCF_041283825.1). Classification (NCBI taxonomy): domain Eukaryota; kingdom Viridiplantae; phylum Streptophyta; class Magnoliopsida; order Rosales; family Rosaceae; genus Pyrus; species Pyrus communis. Next base: position 3,004,747 of record NC_142578.1, read on the forward strand.
TTCCCACTTCTATCTCCTTCACTAGATTCGGTTGGTTGAACAAAGGAAAGATCACGCAGAGAAACAAGTTTTGGTATTGGGAGATTAGAAGAAAGCTGTGCAGCCACAAGCAAGAGATCTTCGCTGAACCTGCAACGGAAGTAAGGAATTCTCATAAACGTAACTTCTAGGGTTCCCAAAATTCCATGCACCTAGTTTTCTCATCTGTATACAAAGTTTGCCATTTTTGTTCAAATGTATATCAACCCATTTCTTGTTTTATTTTTATTTTATTATATCTTACAATATATTAAATTGTTAATTAAGAGTATAAAAATAAAATAAAATAATAAAAAAACACTTCTTAACATCCCTCATCTGATGTCTAAGTCAACAAATTAACCTCTCTTTTATTCAATCTATGAGACAACTCAAAGCTCATTAATTTGTAGCCACCAATAACCTGTTCATAATTTAATAATCCAATTTGAATGTTGTGAATGTGGGGGAAAAATGTCATTCGTCCTCTTATTATTTTCGTTTTTCTCTTACTTGCATCCATCTGAACGGTCCAAGTTAGTTTCAGAATTCTATAATTGCGCCACAAGTCCAATCTACTTTGATCTTTTGCATCAAATGTATGCCCTTGCCATCTAGTATTGAAAAATGAAACATGTTTTGAGTGTTCTTGACGAATCTGTGAATCCGAGTTAGGAAAAAGGCAGGCTTCGGATCAGGCAATGTTCAATCAGGAACTATTTTTCCCCTCTCATCTCGGGTACGATGGACTTCATGCTTCTAGGAGAACAATGGATTTCCATTCAAAACTGATTCTACATGTTTTTTACACTAATTTTGTAAAAATGATCAAGAACGGGTTGGACTGATGGCACATACGTAGTTTTGTTAAAAATATACAAATTGATTACTAAAAGTTTAAAACTATATAAACTTTATGCATAAAGGTCGATGAAGGGTTGAACTGATGACTTGTATGTAGTTTTGTTGTAACCTTAGTAGTTTAGTTAGTATGAGAAAAGCATGGAGACATAAATAACAAAACCAGTCGCAAATCTTCTTTTCTATTAAATTGTTGAATACTATCATTATTTCTCAATGTCATATATAATATCATTCAATATGGAGGGTGAAGAAAGCTAAAAGTCTACTGACACAGTATGGTGGTGGTTGCATTATTTTGGCTTGGAATAGAAATCAGATTTTCGTCATCGGGTCGGCATGATTTAAGGATCTCTCTTTGTTTACTATTTACCTAGACCAGTGCAGCTGTATTAACTCAATAATTTTTACTAGACTGTTATTTGAAATTGATTCTGCAAAAATAATTGAGGATGGGTTGAAATGATTTTGCAAAGATGGTTGAGCATGGGTTGAACTGATTCTGCAAATATGTTCGAATACGGGTTGAACTAATACTGCAAAAATGGTCGATGACGGGTTTAACTGATTGTGCAAACATGGTCGAATACGGGTTGAACTGATTCTGCAAAAATATTCGAAGACGAGTTGAATTGATTTTGCAAAAATGGTGGATGACGGGTTGAAATGATTCTGCAAAAATGGTCGAAGACGGGTTGAACTGATTTTGCAAAAATGGTCGATGACGGGTTGAACTATTCTGCAAAAATGGTCACGAACTGATTGAACTAACTCTGCAAAAATGGTCGAGGAGAAGTTGAACTGATTCGAGTAATAAATGATACAAACTGATCCTGCATATAGTTTCAAAACTGATTCTGCAGAAATACTTGATGTGTTAAGGGTTGGGTTCTATTAATAATCCTAAAGCCTTAGGGGTATGATTGATATTTTAAAACATTATTTTCATGTTTTCCAGTTGAACTTTAGTTATTTTTATGTTTTTGTCTCTCCTTGATATATTTAAAAATTAATGAAAATCTTTGAAATATAATGAAAGTTTTTATCTCTTATCTCTGTATATAAACCTCCCTTTCAATAACAACTCAAAGTTTTAGACTTAAATCGAAGTACCCTATTAAAATACTTGGCTTGTGGGCTCCGATTTATACCTAACAAAGCCAATCATATTGGACACGTGTTCTTTTCTTCTCCTTCCTATTATCTTTTGGGTAAGATAAGGGAAGGACATCCTTCAAAAGTTAATAGTAAGAAGGAAAACTTTTTTTTATTTTTTATTTTTTTTTTAATTATCATCTACAAGTTATTGCTATAAATTACCATATAAGTGACTAAAAGGTATTCAAATTGAGTAAATTTAAAAATATTTATATATATAGATAATAATAATAATATTTATTCTCCCTTTACTAGATTAAACTAGACTTTCCTCCTTTACTAGGGATGACGGAAACCTTATCCACAATACATACATGCTTGGGTGGTTTGTTTTTTATCTTTTAAATGAATTTGAACATTGAGCTCCATACCCAAATAACCCATACCTCATATCTGTATCTCTGGTGCATGCCAAGTCTACGTGTGAGATGGAAGAACAAGCTCCAAAATAACTTTGTTGGATTCACAACTTCACACACGAGAAAACTCACCACTTGGATTGATGACAAGGAGGACAATTTTTGTGCTAGCTATGTTCCATCATATTCCACAGAGATGGGCCATGAGTAGTGGTTGTATTGACTTAATTTCAACAAGTTGTGATTAATTAAAATCTTAAACTAGGCTAGCTAATTGAAAGGTGCTTACCAACATGCATGGGTATATCGAATGGCACAATGAAACTATAATGCATGAAAACATGAAAAGGACGTGAGTATTATTAGCACTATTTGTCAAACCAATGATGCGGCACTTGTTGAATACATAGCTAGATAGCGTAAAATATTTGGACAAGTTAACACTCCAAATTTTTTTTTTTCTTAAAAAAAGAGACCAACTAGTGGCTTCGTGGTAGTCCACCCTTTCGAGGGTCAGAAAGACTCACAGAAGCATGTCAGCATCTCCCTAGTCACCATCGTGTAATTCACCAGCGCCAGAAATCGAACCCAAGACATGCCATGTAGAATATCGACCACTAGACCATCTCGTGGTGGTTGAATACTCTAAAGAGATGGAATTAATAATAAGTCATCATCTTTGAATTAAGATCATTGGATCGAGATAACTATGTAACATTTTATGTGTATGTCATAAATAGGATGATAACTATGTGACATTTTATGTGTATTGTGCCATAAATAGTGCGAACGAAGTGATTAAGGAACAATTGAAACCAGCCAATAACTGCTAACACATTTAATATGTTCGTATCCAGAATTATCCAAATAGTATCCCCACAAATAATTAGTAGAAGAAAGCTAGCTTTCTTTTTAGTCAAACTAATTAAGGTTAGAGTTTGTTTTGACATAATTTGGAAACTTTTAAAACTGATAACTAAGTATGTTTGTGTGTGTCATCATAATTGATGAAAACACTTTTTTAAGCAATGTTTTACTTCATTTTTATGCTAGCAAAACTTTATCTTAAACTAATCTAAAATACATAGAGTGAGATTCGATTTCGAATGCATAGGAAGTATCACATCCGATCTAGCTAGCCAATATATGACTACGCTCATTGTTGTAGCTAGGTTGCGTTAATAAGTAATAAAGCAAGTGATATGGGATAAAATATGTGGTGTGAAATGCTCAATTTCATTCACATTATTTCTTGTTGAAGAAAAATACTTCACTTCTTGGTCTCTTCTCGTAAGGACTTCCTTCCTATAAAATAAAAGTTCAATTCTTGTTCTCACCCCTTCCTTTTTCCTTCCTCAAAATATATATAGACAAAACGTAGTCTGAACATTTGAACAGGGGCAAAAACAAATGAGAGGTCTCTGGTCTCGTGTCCCTCGACAAATACAATGCAATCCTCAACAAATACAGAACAGGGGCAAAAAACAAATGAGAGGTCTCTGGTGTCCCTCGACAAATACAACGCAATCCTCAACAAATACAGACCTCCCTTGAACCATCTATTTGTGGTCATCACAATGTGAAATGTAGGAAGAACCCGAAAATATCACAATAAAGAACAAATACGGCAACTGCCTACAATTTTGTCAAGGCAAAAAAACAAATAATGGAACCAACCTTGCATCTCGCCACACTTGAATTTTTGAGTTTGAACAAGAAATTGCCACACAACGCCAAGAAAAATACAACTCTTTTGTTTCCTTGTGTGCCACTCATTAACATATAGGGATGGAGGTAGCGTTCTTTTGTGATGCATGCCTTTTCGCATTGTTCGTGTTCACAACTCCACATCGACCTTCCCGGCAAATAAATATATATGTTATCACAATCTTTTTAAGTGAGACATGGTCAAAGTGATATAATATATATATATATATATATATTTTATATATTTATATATATAATCCTAGGTCATTTCCAATTAAGTTCTATCTTCCTCCGTTTCGACCATGGACGAGCCTTAGCGCAACCAAAATGTTACTTCTTTGTGACCGAAAGATCATTGGTTCTAGTTGTGTAAACAGCCTATTTGTAAGTAAAGATAAAAGTGTGTACGACAGACGTTCTTCCTCCCTCCCTTTCCCCACCCACCGGCCTTACAAAACAGAGAAGCTTGTTGGCTAGGGATTGCCCTTTTCCATCCGATTCGGCCATGTATATGGGATGTACGGTCACTCCGTCATTTAGTAAGTAATGGTACACAAAATGTGAGATAATAGTACCAACTGTGCAGCATCATGCAGCAATGCGAACACATCCTACATGTATGTGGATAAGTACTGGACTTTCCACTTTCCACTCTCCAGTTTCTGTGATCAAAATTCAGTAATTGTCAATTTGTTTGTATTTGTATGTATGTATAAATCAATTGCGGAAATGGGGGTCAACATTTTCTTGTATTCATTTTTTTTTATTGATAATAAGTTCACTTGTTTCATTTGCCAAGAAGCGGTAACTGACTCACTTATATAAGCGACATATGGATCTATATGAGCTTTAAATATGACTGAGATGAGATAATTGGACTAGACCTCGAGGAACCATTCAAACTTGAATATGTGTGTATGTACATGTATATAAGAATTCACAAGTGTGAGGGACATAACTTTTGCTTAACATATGATCATTTAGGTTCGAACTTAAAAACTCTATCAATTTTGAAAAAAAAAAAATACACTAGTTGACAATACAACTAGTTATGGATTTTGTCTATTTCTACAAGCGATTTATTACAACACTCAAAATATCAACATGAGTTTATTTTTTATTACTATACTGAAAATATCAACATTGTCATTCCATCCTTAATATAACACATAGAAAAATACACTACACATCTTGTGTTTTCGATAATCCTAAAAAAATTCTCCTATATCTATTTTTTGGGGGGGGGGGGGGGGGGGGGGGCGGGCGGGTGGGGATGGGGAGGGTGGGTTTGTGAGAATTATGTAGAGACCCAAGATCCATATTTAAAAGGGAACTTTAATGAAAAACTTCCAGTATTATTCGTTTTAAAGAAAAACCACATTTTTACACAATTTACCTATTTTGAAATTAATCTAATATACAAAACTCGAATCACTTTACAAAATAGTGAACCTGTAAATATAGTTCACATTGCACCTCATTCCTCATGGCCCCAAACCAGATTGAATTCGATACTAATTCATATATATCTTCTAAAAAATCTGCGAGCCTATACTATATAGCTAGGTGCTTAACCCTTTGCTCCCCTATGTTTCGCCTTCATTATATATCCACCATTCTCGGTGAGTAGTTGTGGGTTCACATGCGGTTTGGCAATACTATGGGAGAATGTACCAATCAGCTTGGGGATCAAATCTTCTGCTTTCATTATGTGTGTGGTCTCTATGTGATCCTTATAATTGATTGGCACGTGTTAATAAACTTAACCAACCTTAACTTTGTTATCATAAATTTAGCATGCGTCAATCTATGATAGAGATCACATAGAAGTCACACATAAAATATGTGTAGAAGACACCAATTTTAGTTTGTCCATGTAACAATTAATCCTTATGAAATTAAGTCACCAATTTTATCTGAAAAACGGTTTATTCTTGTGCGTGTGCATTCACATGGTAAAAATTGACATACGAGCTTTCTAAATCCAAGATATTTATACATACGGGTCATGCTAGAGAGATCAAATTTTTAGATAATTTTTTATAAATTGCATAATGTGGTAATTGATGGTTGGACTCCTATGAATTATTAAAAATGAGGCTCAACCATCAACTATCACATCATATGATTTACAAAAAATGGTCTAAAAATTTATTCCATCTAGCATTTTTCTTTATACAAACAAAATTCTTAAAATAAATTCATTAGTTTATATTATGAAAATAATAATACAAATTAACTTGCATGAACAAAAAAAAATATATATTATTCTAAACAAGGCTGAGCTCAAGCCTCATATTTTATTTAAGAGTAATGTCAGGTAAACTAAATTTTTAGACTAAATTTGTAAACTATATGATGTATTACCAATAGCAAATAAGTACGTTAATCAATACTTAAGTAATAATTCAACCATCAACAACTACGATACATAATTTACAAAAAAAAATTAATTTAAAAAGTTGATCTCACTATCATTACCCTTTATTTAACATCAAATATATTTTGGTAAGCCATTTTAACTGGGCTTATCATATTAACAAAGAGTTGTATTAATATGTAATTTAGATTTGTATACGTCATTTACTTAGCTTTAGCTTTTTAGTAGCTACCTGATTTTTTAGTGCCTTATTAAATTGAACTGGGTGAGTTCAAACTAATGTATCAAAAACCTTTTATCTATTTAAAGTCTATTTTTGTTATTAAAATAAAATATAAAAAAAAGTCTATTTTTGTTATTAAAAAAAAGTCTATTTACAGTCCACCAATTAAAATATCTTCAGTAACACGCATAACCCGTATACACCAACTGTCTGGGGTGCCGGGAACTCAGAAAAATTTCTCGTATATCCGGAGCAATCATATCCATTACTGGTTATTGTGTCAAATTATCAGTTTTCATGCGCGATTTGATGTGATGTAAGTGGAGTTTAGTTCACTACTTTTCAGACGAAAATGATCAGAAATTCAGGGTTGTAATTCATTCATGTTTATATATAGCATATGACATATATATATATATATATATATATGAACATCGAGAATCGGAGACCATATAATATATATGATCAATAACAATGTCAGAATATTTGAGAGAGCACTAATTCGTTATAAAATGAGCAAACAATTCTTGAAAAGGGTAATGCAAAGACAATTTTTAAATTAAAATTTGTAAACCAAATGATATGGATGTTGATAATTGATTAACGTGCTTATTTTCTTTTGATGACACATCATTTGATTTTTAAATTTAATTTAAATTTTTGATCTTCCTAACGTCATCTCATTGTAAAAAGAGACTATATAAAATGTTAGTTAGCCATATTTCTAACTCTAGTTCAAATCTTAATTCTTATAGTAGAATTTAATTAGAGACCTAATCTAAATGTCCGTAGTGGAGGAACTGACCTTGATTAACGAATTTTGAAAGTTACTGATTTAATTTGCATCAGCTCTCATCAACTCTCTTGTGGTGACATATCTGATTAAGTAGGTTGGAGTTAATTTCTCTACGTTCTTTCCTGTTTTGATTTATAGCAATCACGCAGACTATACAATTATATATTACTGCATTCCAGGTTATAATTTAATTGATTTCAAGCGTATATCTTTCAGTTTTCATTTAAAGATCATTTTTTTAAAAAAAGTGTAACAAATCCAAGACTGGTAAGGCATTTAATTAAAATAAAAAAAATAAGACGCACATGCATAATTTTTTAAGAAAACACAAAAATGACAATTATTTTAGTTAAATTGTTTCAAGTTTGAGTAAATTTTTACGACCCCTAAACCTAAATATTAGACTGTTTAAATCATTGAAATTCATGGAGTACTCTGCGTTGATATCCCTCATATACTTTTTTTAAGAGATATTATTGAAGTTCCCTCTATAAATAGTTAAATATATTGCAATGTATTATATGACATATGTCGATTGTGGTATTTGTTTATATAGCATTGAAGATGGTGAGGATTATGATATGATGGTCCCAAACCTTAACTCCAAATTAAGAGCACACGTAGGCACTTGGCTATCTCTCACACAAATAACCGAACCAATCAGTTTCATATGCATACCCACGACCGTCGGATTAATATGTAAGTTCTTAATCTGTGAATCCTATTATAGATGATAGGTAAAATAACCACCATGGAAGTTTTCATAAGTATAGGCATGCAGTATCCGATCGGCACCAGATAAATAATGGGATCATAGGGTTTTTATCATTGAGCATGCAAAGAGATGAAGTTGAAAAGCTCATGATGGTATACTTATTGATTTATCGAATATTGGGATTAATTATTACCATCTGGTAATTTTTTACACAATCCGTTAATACGATACATAAAATTTAAATTTGAAGACTTATGTGTATGGATGGCAATTTAATCTGTCAAACTCGATATCCGCAGGTAACCGGCCTGAACAATTCGGTTTCGGGGATTAAATTTCGGGTTTTTTTACCATTATGGGTAACTGTTGGGTAAATTGTTCAGTTTCAGGTTCGGTTATGGTTATAGGGGTATCCACTCCAAACCCGTACCCGAACCCACCCCATTTTCATTCTTTAATAAAAAAAATATATTTATTATTTATATTTTTTTATAGAAGAATGAAATCCCTATTTTTTTTTTTTTTTTCTCCAGCAACCGTAATACTCCTTGGGAGACTCCAAGGTCTGCAGACTTCAAAGGTTTTATCTTTATTCCAAAAAATTTACTGCTTCCAAGTTTCAATGAATCATGGAATCTAGAAAAACTAAAAGGTTAAAAAAGATGGTTCAATACTTCAATTTTGAGAAGAAAAACCTATTTATTTTCTCTTACACATTAACAGCAGCAAATATTGCTTCAAGCCTTCAACCTTGGCTTCATCTGAGTCGGCGAACGGTTCCTTGCCATCTGCCTCCTTTGGCTCTGTCCAGTATTGGTCCTGGTCCAAGGTAAAATCACCTCTTTTCTTATGCACACAACTTGTTTGATGAACTGCCTCAACTGATAAAGCTTGCATTTTTATTGAATTTTGGGATTTTTGCTGCGTAACCGCAAGTTGATGTCAAGAGTTTCCCAGAAGAATCGATCAATCCACTTGCTTAATTTTTCATAAGAAAGAAATATTATAAATGCATAATGGAAAAACTGTTACCCGATGGGGAATCTGTTACCAAACGGATTCGGTTATGGGGAATACATGTTCGGGTTTTTTACGGTTTTGGGTACGGAGAAAACAAACGGGTTCATTTATGGGGATGACACATCCGAACCCATTCCGTCCCGTTGCCATCCCTACTTATGTAGCATTTTGACATCTTTTAAAGTTTTACTCTCCACCCAATTTTAATCATAAAACAAAAATTGATATTTATTTTCTTTACATTGAAAATGAAAGAAAATGAAAGAAAATGAAAGAAAATGAATTAAAAGGTATAAAAATATTTAAACATTGCATTGGTAATGCAAGAAAACAAAAAGGCAATGCTTTAAATCAATAAAAAGCATTTAATAATTAATTAAATTTTTTTTGAAGGCGCTATCAAATTTGGCAGTAAGGGGGAGATATATTTCCATGTCATGCCACATCAGATTTGACTTCTCTATTGGAAAACATTACTGCTGTTTTTTTATTACTGTTATTGCTTATTTGGACATTTTGACATCTCCTTTGGAGATGCTCTAAATGACATGAAAATAACGAGTTTCAAGTTAACACAATAACTAATCAGGTCGTTATCGGGTGACACGATAAGAACCCGTTACTAACGGGTCCTTAACAAGTTTACATGATGGTGATAGGCGGGTAACCTGTTTCGACACGTTAAAGAAAAAGTTATTTTGATGATTTTAAAATACAATAGCTATGATGTATATGTATATATAGTATATTAAATATGTATTATTGTATTATTATTTTATATAATCTAAAAGATTTAAATTTTGTTTATTTATTTTTATAGTAGAGAGATTAAAAAAAAAAAAGAGTTTTAAAGAAACACTCCCAACACTTTTCATTTTTAATGAAAGTGATATTTTTACTCTAAAAAGTCACTCCTAGTAGTATTCATTTACAACACCTTTTTGTTCTTTTGATTAAAACTCAAAGTTTTCAAGCCATTTTCATTAGTTTTCCTTAAAAAAAAATTATAATGCACATTAAAAATAAAAATATAAGTAATTTAAAAATACCAAACACGTTAAAAAATATATAATAATTAATTTACAAGTGCGAAAAAATATGCAAACACTCGTGGTTGCATCCTCTACACTTTGAGGATGGGTACATCGTTGTTTGAATTTTTAAGACCATAAAAACCCTCATGAATAGTATTTTAAGGGAGTACAAAATAAATAAAATTCATAATCATTAATGTACAAGTCTGAAAAAATGTGAAAGCATATGTAAATGCTTGTGATTGCATCCTCTACGCTTAGACGATAGTTACATGGTCGTATAGATTTTTAAAACCCTCCAAAGCTCATGAATAGTGTTTTTTATTTGGGTGCAAAATAATAATAATTATTGTAGGAGTGAAAAATGTAAAAACAAATATACAATCACTCGTAATGACAAACTTTACGACTTTCATGAAGGAGTCAACTCCAAAGTTCGACACCATAAACCATAAATCTTAGATTTAAATATAACCGTTGATTGTTGTTTACATTTTATTCTACTCACCGAATTTCAATTTTTAGATTTTCATTATTTATTGATTTAAAATATATTTTCTTTAACAGGTAACAGATCGAATCATATTACCTGATAATATTAACGGGTCAATTTTGGACCGGGTCGATTTTTGGCCAGGTCATATTACTTGTTTACTTTAATGAGTGTTACACGTTACGACCCATTAAGATATCGGGTATGTCAAAAAAATGACACGAACACAGAAAACACAACAGGAATGTCAGGTGACATCCAATTCACATCAAAATCATGTATAAATCACGAGAATTGGTGTTTTACAAAAACACGTGCACAAAATAATTTTTGTATTAATAAGTATTTGGGTCACAATCTTTGTGTATCTACTTTTACAAGAATATTCTTTTGATTCGATCTCCAATCTTGAGTTTGATCCAAGCATGGCAAGTACTTGATCTTGAACCAGGATGTGATTTGGTCAAGGGTCGTCGAGGTTTGATTTTAAACAAATCAGAAGCACGAGTAGTGTCACATGGTGGGTGATCTTCGGCTTTGGTGATGGATGAATTAGCACGTGTGTTTCTTGTGCTTGTGGATTCTCCACAAGTTTGGTGAAGAACGTGAGTGTTTTTATTTTAGTGTTTACCTAGGTCAAAAAGCTTTTTGAACTTCTTCAAGGCTTGAGCTTGCTTTGTTTTATCTAAAACCTCTTAGCATTTATAGGCAAAGTATTGTGTCTTAATTTAGAATCCTCAATCTGAATCCTGTGATTTCTGGGATTGATTTTTTAATTTGAATTAATTTGAGTTAGTTATTTAATTTAGTCGTAAATCATAATCTTTGATTTATAAAATTAAACTCTAATTGATACAATTTGATTAAGAATAGGATTATTTGTCCCCTTTGGTACTTGATTTGATTTGTTGACAGTATTTTAGATGCTGACTTGTCGGTCTTAATAACCCTTACAGTTTTAACGAGTCATGATGTGCACCAATTTGTGACGTGCAAACAAAAGCCTAAAAGCCTTCAATTCCCTTCCCCACAAGTGAAAAAGATAAGTAATCAATAACACGGTACTCTAGTAAGAGAGTAGAGGATCTCATAGATCTTTCAATCACATCCGTTCATTGTATATTGTGCGTTTAGTTTTTGTCAGGTACTGTTTATATTCAATTTTAAATAAAAAAATTTACTATGATTTCTGATCGTACGATGTACGATGAACGGATGTGATTGGAGAATTCCCAAGATCCTCACAAAGAGGATCCGGCGATGATCCTCCTGGCTCTAGTAATGAATACATGATAAGTAATCAATAACAGTACTCTAGTAGTGAATACTAATTACTTGGAGGACTTCTTAAAATAATAATAAAACATACTCAACATTGAAAATACGTACTCAAAGTACAAAATTTTTGTGTAGAGCATACTTATGGTTTTTTTTTTTTTTTTTTTTTTTTTTTTTTTTGAGGAAAGAAAATGCTTATGTTATGTATAGCATTTGACATGTTATTATATAAACAAGCAATTATAAGGCGAGAGATAAAGTATTCGGAAAGGATCTCTCGTGGTAAAAAAAATTTGGATTTAAACCCTTATGGTGAAGTCCATTAAGATTTAAGCCCAAAAACAAAATTGTCATTAATTCTCCGTTAACTTCATTTGCCATGCCTCCACACTCAACAACCAAATTTCCTCCATTGCCACTGCCAGTTATGAAGCACCCAACCAAAGTTTGAAATCAACTTGATTGTTGCCTCCATGTGTTTGCACTTTTTTTTATTCGAATGGCTCCAATCTGTTTATTAACAGAGCATCAAAACACTTGCCCCATTTCACTTTAAAATTTCTTCCAAGTACTTTAAAATGCTCAAGAGTGTGTGTGTTGAGGTTTTCTGTAACAATTTTTCAACTAAAACCAAGGAAACTGAAATTTGCACCATAATCCAAAGAAATGGCATTTACTTTTCCATCCCTGAAATCTAATAATTATAATCAGGCCCTCTTGGCGAAGTCACCCATGTCATCATCGTCTCTATCGTTTCCTTCCAATGGATTATCCAGCCCTAAGCCAGGCTTGTTCTCTCCAAATGGAGCATCAGGGGTGCCGAAGCTGTTGTCGCCACCAACATTGAAGTTATCACCAATACCAACACTAGTACCTTTCTGGTTAAAGTAGCCACATAAGACCCTCAGGCAAAGGTTCTCCACCTGACTTTGCAGCTAGTAATACTTTTTGGCATTCTCGAATTGACAAACCCCTCAAGCGAATTCCCTCTAATTGAAAAAGAAAAAGGAACTTAATGGAGAAACTAACGGAATTTTTAATTTTGTGCTTAATTCCTAACGGATTTTACTACAAGGGTTTAAATCCGAATTTTTCTACCATATGAGCTACCTTCCGAATATTCTATTACCACGAGGACCATTTATCCAATTAGGCCAATAATAAAACTATGTAAATGTGTTCCAAGTATACCAAACAGTATCTTTACAATACAATACACAACATAGAAAGAGAGGAGTAAATTAGGGTTTTTTTTTTCGGTGCCACCACACAATGGCGAAGCTACATGAGGGCAAGGAGCGTCGGCCGCCTCTCCCCTCGCCGGCAAACATGCCTAGGAGCGCTAGTTCAACCCCTCTGCTCTCGTCGGAATTCATGGCACATGTAAAAATGGGTTTCACGAATGAGGGATTGGGGATCAGTTCAACGGAAGACGGAGGTTTCAGCGAAGGAGAGGGTTCGACGGAGAAGAGAGGTTTGTAGAACTATTTGGGTTAGAATCGACAGAAAGGTTGGAGGAAGGGGTGGGTGGGTGTTCGACGAAGGAGAAAGGGACTAGAGGGAGAGATTTGCAGCAATGGCAATAAGGTAGGAAGAAGAGAGGTTGTGTTTGGTCACAGGTTCAATGGGAAACTTAGTGTTTGGTTACAAATGTAGAGAGAAAGTATAGATGACATGTGTTTCAAGATTATTGGACCACATAATAAGTGAGTAAAATTTGGGTACTCCCTTGTGAGTACCCAAGTCTTATCTATTTGGGTGTGAGTTTTAAAGACAGGTGTTGGACAATTATTGGGCCACCTAATGAGTCAGTAAAAATTAGGTACTGACACCTTACCCAAGTATTAACCCACCACTTCTCTTCCGATCTTTATCTTTCTGCCCCACTTGTTTGTTTACTCATTTCCCCCCTTTTTTTTCTCTTCTGACCCCACCTTATTTTTGGTGGTTTATTAACCCATTTCTCTTCTTTTTTTTTAATTTTTTTTAATTCTTGTATGTATTTTTATTTTCTCTTTTAAGGCTCCTACTGTATTTATCTTAAATTCTCACATTATTTAATTTTTTTTAAAAACAATGTAAATATTGTTTAATACTTATTTTACGATAATTTAAATCCATCGAGACTCCTGCGTAGATCTCACCTAGACACCTAGCTGCTAGATCTCAGTCTGCTGTTTGACTAGCGCTTAACATTTTTTAGGATCTAATCCTAGCCAATTTAAGATTCTTACATTGACTTTGATATTATTACTTACAACCGTTTTGGTGAATAGATTATTTTCTGCTATGAATATTGATTCAAAACTTTACACTCTCTAATATGAAAGCAATCGCTTCAATTAAATCTTACACTCTTTTGAATTTCACCTCTCTTCTTGGCAAATCCTAACTTCGTCACTGCCACCACAATACCTCCATTGAATGCCACACACGGTTTTGTGAGAGGCGTACAGAGTGCGAGAGAGGGGAAAAAATGATGATGAGTGAGTTAGGGAGTCTAAGCATAGCTGACTTTTTGCAAGGGAAGGCAGTGAGTAAATGCTTGCTGCCCGTTTTGACTACTTGTACTTGCTTTTGTCAGCACTCAGCACTCAGCAGAGCCTTCTCTCTCTCTCTTCTCTCTCTCTCTCTCTCTCTCTCTCTCTCTCTCTCTCTCTCTCTCTCTCTCTCTATATATATATATATATATATATATAAGACAAGCCCAACTCACCTGCCTTGGACACTTGTTTTTGCAATCCTTCATCAGTTCAGAGAAGAAAAAGAAAAAGAAAGGAAGAGGCAACAAGAACTTCTCTTTTTATTTCATCTTAGAGATTTGTCAAGATAAAAATAAACCTTTTTTTCAGTTGCCTCCAATCTTGTTGTGAAATCAATAATCTTGGAAGATATCAGAGAGTGAGATAATTCAATTTCTTCATCTCTTGAAGCTAGCGAGTGCGAATTAGATTATTGGAAATTATGGGAAGGCCACCTTGCTGTGACAAACTCGGTGTGAAGAAGGGGCCATGGACTCCAGAGGAAGACATCATATTGGTTTCTTACATTCAAGAACGTGGTGCTGGGAATTGGAGATCAGTTCCTACTAACACTGGTAATTAATTTTCTATATAATTATATTTAGCTTAAACTTTTTAAATGAATTTTAGCTGAGCTACTTTGAATTCCAATTAGTAATTTAGTATTATTCTTGGTAATTAAATTATTTGTGTTCACTCGTGTTTATTTTTGTTCATTAATTATTTTTGTTTTATTCGAGCTGAAAGGTGGAAATAAACAGTGTGCATGCGGAAAAACAGTCGGGAGAAATCACCTCCCATATTAAATTCTTTCTCCGTTTAGATTTTAGACCAGTACTATCATGCATCTTGTGTAAGTATATTGGTAGTTTTTTTTATCTCTCTTGTTTTGGTAATAACTGGTTTCAGATTTGGGGTTGGTTTAATCATTAAAGTCATGTACTTATGACCTGGTACTGGTTTTTCCTTCTCGGAACAAGTACTGTTTACAGATGCATGGTCTGATTATATTGATTTTTGACAGTAATTTTATTAATTTGGTCGGAACATTGTCAGTAATTTTAATTAATAACTTCTTTTTAAAGGTTTGCTGAGATGCAGCAAGAGCTGCAGACTTAGATGGACTAATTATCTCCGCCCGGGTATCAAACGCGGTAACTTCACCGATCATGAGGAGAAGATGATAATCCATCTCCAAGCTCTTTTGGGCAATAGGTATAACACTTCCCCCCATCTCTACCTTTTTTTTTTTTTTTTTTTTTTTAATTTAAAATTTAAAAACTTGAAATAAAACATTACATAGAGATCCTCATCGAAATTTTAGGGATAACTTGATATAGATCCAATTTTGTGAGCCATTAGTATAATTAGTCCACTTCATTGAAATAGGTCCAATAATTAAGATTCCACGTATGCTTATTTGTGGTTTGTACCATATTTACCCCTTATGCTTATAAATTGTTATAAATACACAAAATTTGTTTATTATGGGATTATTTGTCGTTTAACTAATCCCTTAATTGTAGGATTAGTTATAGCCATATAACCACCTCAACCCCCAGTCCGTTTCATCCCACCTTTTTTCCTTCTTCCAAACAATTCCCTCTATCAATCCTCCTCTTTTTTGTCTCTTCTTTTCATGGGTGATATTTTTGTGTTATTCTCTCCAAATTAGTTCCTTTAACGAAGGTATATTATATCATATTTATATTTATATGTTCCGCCATGTAGGTTCCTAGCATTTTTCTTCCAATACAATAGGTAGTTTATTTTTGTTTTGCAGGTAGATTATATTTGCTTTGTAGGTATAAAGCATTTTTCTTCCTAAACAATAGGTAGGTAGTTACCAGATTATATCGGTTTTGTTTTCTTCATAAATAGTAGGTAGTTACTAGATAATATTTTAGTTTGAGTATTTAAATATTCAAAATTTAAAAACTGAATAAATGATAAAAAAATTAAAGAATTTAAATATTTTTATGTGAAGGGGCAAAATTGATATCAAAATATGTAATTGGATAATTGGACTCAGTCCCAAAAACTACCTATGTTGTTGGACCTAGATCCAAAAGCCCCCGAATTTTATTACTTGACAAGTCAAATCTTAATCTAGAATATTACATCCGGAAAATTACCAAACCAAATAGCTTGCACCCCATATTTGAATTTATATTTTTATATGTTTTTACTCACTTGCCTATATTTTTTTACTCCAAATTTGAATTTATATTTTTATATGTTTGGGGCATGAATTTTATGGATTTTGACTTGATTAAAGTACTGTTAATTTATTATATCTTTTGTTTTTGGATATTGGGGTTAGATACTCTTAAATCACAGTAGTGAAGTTCTATATTGTTGTTTGATGACATATTATATAGGGGAGTGATTTTTTTTTTTTTTTTTTTTTTTTGTTAAATTAGGAGAGTAGAATATATGGAAGTGATTTTTTTAATTTGTTTTTTAAGTCAGGGGAAATTAAAAATAGAATCATTGATCTTGTTTTGTAATTCCCCAAATTTGATGATGAAATTGTTTTAATGGGTGCAGATGGGCAGCCATAGCTTCATACCTTCCTCAGAGAACAGACAATGACATCAAAAATTACTGGAACACTCACTTGAAAAAAAAGCTGAAAAAGCTCCAGACAGGGCTTGATGGTCATGACCATCACAACGACCAGGATGGTTTTTCAGGTGATTCACTTGATCAGCCAATCTCCAAGGGTCAGTGGGAGAGAAGACTTCAGACAGACATCCACATGGCCAAGCAAGCTCTTTCTGAGGCTCTCTCCATTAACAAACCAAGTATTATTAGTACTAGTGCTACTACTTCTCATGATCTTCATTTGCAAGCCTTGAAGCCCTCCATTAATATTGGTAATTACAATATTAATGATAACCCTATCACAAGCACAAGACCTCACCAAGCCTCCACATACGCATCCAATACTGATAACATTGCAAAATTGCTCGAAAACTGGATGAAAAATTCGCCGAAGGTTTCCACTCATCAAACAAACGCGAATCAGACCAATGCTGATGAGATCAATTCCTTCAATAACAACAACAAAGGTGGCACTACAACTAATAGAGGTTGTTCAATGAGTACTTCTAGTGAAGGGGCTCACAGCGCAGCCACTACGCCGGATCAGGCTTTCGATTCATTGTTCAGCTTCAACTCATCCCCATCTGATGTGTCTCAGCCCATGTCAGTCGATGAGAACAATGCAAATTTCACAGCAGATCAGACAAGCTGTCTGTTTCAGGATGAGAGCAAGCCCAATTTGGAGGGACAAGTCCCTCTCACATTGCTGGAGAAGTGGCTCTGTGATGATGCTGCACTTCATGCCCACGAAGACCTAATTAACATGTCATTCGAGAATGGTGCAGGCTTGTTTTGAAAAGGAAAAAAAAAAAAACAAGATCAAGCACTATATTACTATATTAGGGTTTCTTTTGTTTAATTTCTCTGAAAATTAGGCTGTCGAGCTGTAGCTAGCCAGCAGCCTTGTAGTACTCTTTTTATTTTGTCAACTAGCCTAAGCAGAAAGATATCACCACCTTAAGCAAGAAACAGAAAAGTGTAAGTTAATTAAAAGTATATCCATGTTTACATATCTGCTTTTGTTCTGGAGAATAATGAATCAAGCTGTTTAATTTCATCTTTTTGTGGACCTTATTAGTAGGTTAAAAACTGTGTATATCTATTTAATTCCTCTCGTTTTTTACATATTTCTTGTGCATAAAGTATGGGAATCATAATATTAGTTTCGCCTCAGTCTATACATATAGGAAAAAGCTTAATTCCACAGACTAGGATTAGGGGGATTCATGAATGATGAGAAATGCGAAGGAGACTCTTAAAGTATGATTCTCTAGAGACGCTCTGCCACGTTACAATTTAACGTCAATTTATGTGTCAATATTATAAAACATTGTTAAAAAAACAGGTAACAGAGAGTCCATGGCTTCCACTTTTGAGAGTCTCCTTAACATTTTTCCACCACTTGCAAGAGCAAAAGGTAATATTAGTAGAGCAGCTCTAGCAAGGTTATTCTCCACAGGGATCAAATGAATAATTTATGTCAAACCAAATCTTAATTAATTAATTCTTTAAAACAAAGTTTGAGAAAAAGTTGTTTTGTGATTCAAAATAATAAAAACGAATATTAAATTTAAATATAGAATAAATTGCAAAGTAGAGAAAACAAAAGAAAATAGTTTTGTAAATAAAGTTAAGCACTAGGATTCTGCCGTCACCTTAACAATCCTACGTAGTTATATGGTTTTATCTCCCGTTTTGTTGATTCGTTCTAAATTTAGTATTTGTGCCTTATTTCCCTTGGTTGAACTTTTGTAAATTAAGTAACTTGTGCTTGTCTCATTTCTTTGAGCTGTTGTATATATGGTTGTTGGCCTTCTGCAATTCCGTTGAGTGATAGTCCAGAATTGTATCCACTCGGATTCTGTTGAAAGATGGTCCGAAATCCCTCCTACTCTGCGATTCCGTTGAGTGATGATCCGGAATCGTATCCACTCGGATTCTGTTGTGAGATGGTCCGGAATCCCTCCTACTCCCCGATTTCGTTGAGTGGTCCGGAACCCGAGGTTGTTGAATTTCGTGGAGTGGCCTAAAATCCCATTGTTTGGAGAAGTAGGCTTAGCCTAACTATGTAAATCTAGCCTTAATTATATATATATATATATATATATATATATATTTGTGTCAATGGTTTCAAAAGTCTTGTGAATTGAGTTAGAAAAGATGTTAGACGTCTAAGTGACTCCTTCGGGATTTTTCATGATTCGATTATGATTTCATAAGGTATAAATTTAGAAGATATGGGAATGATTGTTATTACTTTGATCAAATTAATTAATTAATGCGGCTAGAGAATGGTTTTGTGTTTTGTCGGTTCTTAAATATGATGTATGTTGTGAATTGTGATATCATGATGAGACATAATGATTTATATGTTGGATGGGAGAGAAATCATGGTTTTATGGAGGTTGGTTATGTAGCCTGAGTCCAGGAATTACATGTTGTCAGGTTATATAAATGTTTGAGGAATGCTATGCTTCTCTACTTGAACCTAGTAGAATAAACGTCTGGTTTTGTGGCAATGAACTACGAATGACTTGATCCCTATTTGAGGGTACGTAGGCAGTCTAACGAGGAGGTTAGATGCAGCCATAAGGTAAACGAAAGATTTCTTTGCAATTTGATTCTCGAATTGTGATTACCATATTCCTGAGATGGGGTATGTGAGTTCTACGAGTATTTAGGTGGCGTCACGTGTCGATCCTAGACGTATGTTGGGATCGGAGCGTGACAGTCGAATTGTGAGGTCAAGACCTTTTTTTCCAGTGTCCTTCGCCATTTATTGGCTTATTTCATTGGTTTTTAATCTCCTGTTTTGCTGCCTGCTTTTTCTTCTTCTCCTACATCTTGCCCTTTTTTTAAACCCTAATTTCAGTTATTCAGTCCTTTTCTCTCACATCCATTTTTACGATTTCTCCTTGCATCTCCTAACACCTGTATCTCCAACCTCTCCATTAGTTTCCCTTTATTCCTACCAAAAATCAGATTTTCGAGTTCTGGACTCGATTTGGGATGTAGATCTCTATCCTATTGCCCCCTGTTTTACCGGCATGCCAGAGAGTTTTGGCGAAGTGTTATGCGACCTCCGTCGTAGTAAGGGTGTTTTACACATCCCCTTGCCCCTCCCCACCCTCGTGTTGTGTTAACTTGATTCTCTTCTTGCAAGTGTGGTGGTTGGTGGTACGGATCTACATGGCTCGGTCGGTTGCATCACTTTGAGATTTGATTTTTGCTGTGGAATTTCTTTTCATTTTTTGGTTATTTTGGTTGTGCTTGACTCTTTGCAGATTCACCTTCTGTTTGGTATCTACATGGTTGTCACTCTAGTGGTTGTTGGCAGAGTTTGGTGGCTGTTAGCTCCTCCTCCTTGACGGAGATTAGGTTTTCTTTTCTGTCGTTTTTTTCCATTTCTAGGCCTTTGTCAATGTCGAGTTAGGACTCCCACTGTTTATCTTGGGCCATTGGTTGACTTTGTAATATGTTTTATCTTTAATCAATTCCGACCTTCTCGACCCAAAAAAAGTTGTTTGCTAAGATAACTCTTTTGGGTCATCTGGATGGGGCTGGTGATTTACTAGGCCTATTTGGGTCATAGCAAGACTTTACTCTGGGCTAGCATTTTCAGGCCTCAGCCTAGTGCTATTTGCTAGTTTTGTCATTTGCTTGTTGGGCTGTGGTTTACCAATTACCAGCCGTCACAATCACTCTAAAAATCTCATTCTGCATTCATTTTCTTTGAAAATACTAGATAGAACGATACATGATGCAGAACGACTTTTTCAAAGTGTCAATAGCTGCTGAAAAATAAAAGCTATAAAAGTGGAATCTGAAGTATTTTAGAGCGGATAAAGTGTGTATGATTTTGGTGACGAGAAGAGTACCTGTAAGTTTGAGCAAGTTTGTAAAGTAAGGAAACCAAAAACAAACTAATTGTTGACTTCAAAACTTTCTTGCAGGAATTGGTAAAGCTCCTCTGCAACCATAGCAGGATACTCCTCTTGAGGAAGAAGAGCACCTGGCACCTCGACAAACTTACTTACACCCTCAGCTTCCCGGAGAGCTTCCATTTCTGCTTTTGACCTCTTTGGAGATCCTTCGGTTGAGAGGACAATAACTGGTATCTTCCTTCTGCCCATATCCGCAAAGAGTTCAAGAAATTCCTCTCGGGTTTGTACAGGATCAAGGAGGCCAGTCAAGAAAGCAGCGGGTGCGTAGCGAGCTCCCTTCCGCTTTGTCAGCGCATATCTACTTTCGACAATTCCAGGAGTCACATTGTCAGGATTTGAATAGACATGTGATCGATACTGAGATTCAATTGACTTCTCATTGCTGACAAGCATGTTATACATCATCCAGCCCACAGCAGGGGCTCGTAAGGTGCCTCGAAGCAGTCCATACCTGCAAAAAAATATTAACGAAAGGACTGATCAATCAGGTTCATGGATCATAATAAAACTGGTGGTTCAATATGG
Source organism: Pyrus communis (assembly GCF_041283825.1). Lineage (NCBI taxonomy): Eukaryota > Viridiplantae > Streptophyta > Magnoliopsida > Rosales > Rosaceae > Pyrus > Pyrus communis. The sequence goes on from NC_142578.1 coordinate 3,026,387, forward strand.
TTTCGAGGAAAAGGAACACTTTCCATTGAAGACATCTACATCAAAATCTTAACAATGGCCGAACTGTGTGCAACATATAGAAGCAAGGGAAGCATTAACAGCACTTTTCCTCCAGAACAGTTATCCTCAATTTACCATCTTTATCTATTACCCCTCAAGTCTCAAGAACAAGAATCATTCCACACACACATATATATGAGGGTTTCAGATAGAATACCTAGTTTCCATGCTAGAATCTCTACCAAACACAATAGGAAGGGGACCAGCCCACGTGGGTGCAATAGCTGCAATGGCTTTAGGTTTCACAGCACCACGTTTTACAGCACGAATACTTAAAGTAGCTGCATGCCCTCCTCCAAATACCACAAAGTCATTTTCTGGTTGATATCAAGAGACTGTTAGACGAGGTTGACTACGTAACATATGCACGATAGAACAACAGGGCTAGCATACATCTTACTAAAAAGATTTAAACAATCATGGTATCATCATAACTGACGATTAATTTCAAGAAGAGAAGTAGTTACTCATCAACCTGAGCCACTTATAGGACCATCAGGTGCATTGATGAAGTCAACCCGAAATTTCTCCATGACATCAGCGGTGTAGTCCATCTTTGGTCTATCAGAGTACCCCAGACCAGGCCAATCAACAATGGTTGCTCGCCAATTAACATTACCGTCTTGCTGAACAAGATCACTTGCTACTGATCTCCATTCTTCAACAGTGCTTACATCCGAAATGGTTGGTATCAAAAGAATGTTTTTAGAAGGACCCTCCCTCTCCTTTTCATGCTCCTCATAGTAGATGTTGATGGAATTTTCCTTGAATTTCCATTGCCAACTATTGCTCTGAAACAAAGTACAATCATTTGTGAGGTAAGGTGACAACACGTTTAAACTGAATTCTGCAAATTACGAACACAACGACATGGCTGACCAGATTATAGTTTCCAAGTGCTGTGTCTTACCATATCAAACAGAATTATACGATATTGCATGGAATCTAACATAACATTAGCTCGCGTTTGAGGTTGATGATATAATGAGTCTCTTAAATCTTTTTCAACATCCAATTTCTCATTTCGATATGAAACTACGCATGTTTTTTATTTTATTTTTTCAAATTTCCTAACAAAAAAGCATCAAATTACACGTTTTAATGCTTAAACATACCAAAATTCCGAGTTCATATTGCTTAGTTTTGAGAATTCCCATAACTCACATTAGCAAATGCATTCAATTTTCTCAAGTTTCCAATTCATTCATGATTCAAGAGCATGGTAAAAAAACTGTATTGATTCCAAACCCATGTGAAAACTGACAATGTAAGAACAAAGAAAAAAGTACAATTTCAAATTTTCGACCACTGACCTTTGATGGGGCTACAGATTTCTCACCCACAGGGAGCTTGGAGTAGTTTTCCAGGGTGGTTGAAGCCCTAACTGTTAGGGTTTTCTGGAAGCAAGCAGTCCGAGAGAAATTCGGTTTCCGGGTTCCGAACAAAAGAGCACGGGACGCCTGTGAAGGTGCGTAGAATGCTGCAGAGAGCGCCATGGATTTTTTGCAGGAATTGAGAGGAAGATGCTGACCGCTGGTTTCTCTTCTGTAGAAAAATATCAAAGAATCTCAGTTCTGCAGTCAGCACACGGAATGAGAGATGTGAAAATATCACTAGTGTCCACACAAGTTTTGGAAATATCACTCCGCACCAAATGAGATACAATTTTGTTCACTTCTTCATATGGTGGTGCCGTTGGCCTCCCTCCCGCCAAACGTTAAATTTTCTCACCTAACTCCTTTGGATAATTTTTTTTTTTTTTTTTTTTTTCAATATTGTATCATAACCACAAGAGTTTGAGAAAACCCCATGAAAATTGTAAATGCCACGATCTTTTCACGAATTAACAAGTGCTTCCTACGAAAGCAATTCCAAACAGAAGTTCAATTGACGTAGATACTTTCAAAAATCTTGAAAAGTTCCATCTTTGAAGAATGTTTCCAGCACATAAGATTTGTACAATTTTTGGGGGTCAAAAGCTATACATTTCAAAGAATTACACATAATTGTTGACAGAAAGTTAAAAACCAATTGAGTGAACTTAACTGCTGATCTAGCAGCACTTCAATTTCTTCCACCGAACCATTAGTCGAAATTTTCAATCAATGATACAACTCAAAGCCAAATTCTTGGCGTTCCATCTTGTCTTTGTGTACTTCTTCAAGTGCTTCGTCAGTCGCCACTCACCAGTAATCTTTGCATGAACAAGAGCCATCCTTGAAGGAGTGAAAACGGCTTCTATCTCTCACCACTATCTCCACTCCATAAACCTTAGAAATCAGCTTCATCACCGTATGACAGTCCCTACAGACCCGTAAATTCTTCACAATCCTTATAATCTGCCCTTCACGCTGTCTTGCCAACCCAAAAGCTACAGCAAGTTTCTCGCTGTGCCTGAAAACTGAATCTTCTTTATCCTCTTCTTCTATGTCATGCAAAACACTCCTAACCTCTGGAACATAGCCTCCTTCAACCCTAAGTTTTAACATTATCCCCCGTAGCTTCTCATAAGCCTCTTCTGTAATTTTATTTGATTGTTTACCAGCCATAAAACTATACATGACCCGGTCAACTTCAATCACACTCCATCCTGGAGCTTTCTTAATCCTCTGGTCAGCCATTGATCTTCTTAGAGCAGCAACGTCCTTCCACTTCCCTGCAACAGCATATACATTTGACAAGAGAACGTGATCACCAGAATTGTCTGGGTCAAGTTTGGAAAGAGCTTCCTTCACTTGTTCTGCCAACTCAACATTACCATGAATGCTGCAAGCCCCAAGAAGAGTTCGCCAAATAACAGCATTAGGAGATATTGGCAGTTCATGTACAAAATCGTAGGCCTTCTGCAGTTTACCAGCTCGACCATATAGATCTACCATACAACCGTAATGTTCGATAGCTGGTTCTATACCATACAAATCTCTCATCTTAGCGAAATACTCACATCCTTTGTCAACCAAACCAGCATGACTACAAGCATACAAGACTGAAATGAAGGTGATACCATCAGGCTTAGTTCCTGACATTTCCATCTTACGGAAAATTTGTATTGCTTCTTTGCCATAACCATGCATGGCAAGCGCTGCTATCATTGAAGTCCAAGAAATAATACTCTTCTTCTCTGGCATTCTTTCAAAGACCAACCTAGCCATGTCCATATTTCCAGATTTAGAGTAGGTATCCAGGAGCGCATTATTGACTGATATCATCCAGTGTAATCCAGCCTTCTCTACTAAACCATGTAAAATTTTACCAAACTCAAATGCGCCAGCTTGTGCACACGCAGAGAGTACCCCGGTCAAGCTCACCTCATTTGGTCTAATTCCCTCCCGCTTTAGTTCCCTGAAAAACCCAAAAGCCTCATCAAACCAACCACTCTGAGCAAACCCAACAATCATAGTACTCCAAGACACATCATCTTTCATCGGCATCCTCAAAAATGCCTTCTTGGCAAGCTCAAGCTCATCCGTTTTCACATACCCTGAAAGCAAAATGTTCCAAGACGTCAAATTCCTCAAAGGCATCCAGCCAAACATTGCCTCCGCACCCTTCGCATCCCCACACCGAAAACACGCGGTAAGAATCGCATTCCACGCGACCACATTTGGTTCGCGCATTTCCTCAAACACTTGTCGAGCAAACTTAACACGCCCACATTCAGCATACATACTAATCAGAGTTGTCCCAACAAAAAGATGGGTATCAAGCCCACAAACCAAAGCTTGACAATGGAGCCCCATCCCATCTCTCAAATCCCCGCAATTCGCCGCCGCCTTGAGTACGAACGCGAAAGAGAAGCTATCAATCGGGTCAGTCAATTTCCGACGCATTTCAGCAAACACAACAAGCGCATCATGCGGAGTATCCGATTCAGCCAGCCCGCGAATGAGAGTATTGTACATGAAGGCATCTGGGTTTCGAAAATGAAGGAAAAGGCGGCGAGCGTAGCGGAGAGCGTCGGAGATTGTGACGGCGCAGTGGAGGAGGAGCTTGCCGAAGACAAAGGGATGGGCGTCGAGGCCCGTCTTGCATGCAAAGGCGTGAACTTGCTTCACGGTTTTGAGGGTCTTGCACTTGCTCAGAAGAGACACGCAGAGCTGCTCCGCCGTGTTCATTGTCAGCTCTCATACTCCATAACTCAAAAGGCGCAGGCTTTTTCGCGGGAAAAACTTCCCAACATCAATCGCAATCGATAAATTACAAGTTTCAGTGGAACAATTGGGATTTTCATCAAACCATAAGGGTATATAAGCAAATAAGCCAATAAAAAAAGAAACAAGTAGAAATCATGACCGTTGAAAGAGAACACATGACAGCCGTTGGATCGCAGGGCAACTGAATATCCTCTCTCTCTACCTCTAGGGCTTGTACTTTCTCGCTCTACCCCCAAAACGCAGTTGTTCTGAGTTAACCTAGAGAGAGAGGGAGAGAGGTTGAAGATGGTTCAGAGGCTCACATACCGTACGCGCCACAGCTACGCAACCAAGTCGAACCAGCATCGGATCGTCAAAACCCCTGGTATCTTTACTATCCTTAATACATAGTTAGTTATATGTTCATATGAGATTAAATGATGGAGCTTTTGTGATCAAAGTGCAAACTTTGAGTGTTCTTCATGTACTTTGGCTAATTAAATTTAATTTCTGGGGTTTTTTATATGTTATTTTGTAAAGAAATGATATGATGCGGCTGTTAAATCTCAAAAATTTGAGATTTTGATCGATCCAATTTCACAAAATAGTCTAGTAGTATGAAAATTTGTGTTCTTTTTATGAAATTTCCGTGATTTGAGATAATGAGTAAAAATTGAAAGAAAACTAATGAAAATGGCTTGAAAACTTTGAGATTTAACGATAAGGACAAAATAAAGAGTAAAGTGAATAATACTATGATTGACTTTTTAGTGTAAAAATGTAGTTTTTCGTTAAAGTGAACAGTACCGAAAGATTTCGTTAAAGTTCCCAAAATTGAAATGGGACTTCAAAATTGATGAAAATAAGAATCTGCATTGTTTACAGTTATGAAGTCTTAATTTCTAAGAGTGAGATGGTTACCGTATAATTGGTTTTAAAGGTTACATTTCCGTACTGGTTTCGACTGGCTAAATGCCCGTTTGGTTGTAGGTTTCTGAGTTGTAGTAATGGAGAAATGTTTGAAACAACGCTGAACTTTAGTTTATTTGCTCCATTTGTATGTCATCGATCATAGTTTTATTTGGGATCATAATCTATTCGTTCCTGCAGTTGCGTTTTAATTGTATTATAAAGTTTTATATTCCGTTGGTTTTGTGTGGGTTTCGCTTATACTTGCGCTTTGATATTTAGGTGGAAAGCTCGTGTATCAGACCAGTAAGAAGAGAGCTAGTGGACCAAAATGTCCTGTCACCGGAAGGAGAATCCAGGGGGTGAGTTGATTGTTTGGGGCTATGACTTGTTTTGGTTCTAAGTTCTAACTATTGTTTTCCGTCTTTTGATCACTGATTTCTATTTTTTTCAGCAAGAAATGTGTACCGTATATGGTATGGACTTGGTGTTGTAATTACTAATTAGGAAAACAAAGATTCACATTAAGCATTTTTGTATATTGCATATTGTTGCTAATACTGCAAATCAAAAATTTTGTGCCATTTCTTCTTTTAAATGGTTGCGGTCATATGTATGGTTAGGAGTTAGATTATTGCATGTTGAGCTTAACTTTGTCACAATTGGTGTTTCACGGAATGTTAGGGATGCCATGTTGATATATATTGACGATACAAAGTACGTTGTATTTCCTTTTTCCCGCCAATTATAGTTTGCTTTCTGTTTCCTTTCTTGAGAAACTGTGTTGTGGCACAGCCTACCCTTTGCTAAGTTGTCACTCACCGCCATATGCAGATTCCTCACTTGAGACCCGCTGAATATAAGAGGTCTAGACTATCAAGGAACAGGAGGACCGTGAATCGTGCCTATGGGGGTGTGTTGTCCGGTGGAGCTGTCAGAGAGAGGTTTGTAGTTCTATAAGTTTTACTTATCGAGTTGTGTGTTTTGTTTGGGCGCATCCGACTATATTTCTTGTAATTGTTGGCATTGCAGGATCATCCGAGCCTTTTTGGTGGAGGAGCAGAAGATCGTGAAGAAGGTTTTGAAGATTCAGAAGGCAAAAGAAAAGCAGGCGTCCAAAAGCAAATAGAAAGTGAACTATTTCCGTGATATGCAAGCGAGAAATTTTGACTAGTATTATGAGATGAGGAAAAATTGTTGGAACCATATAATTTGTTGTCATCTTTCCGTTAAATTTGAATGAGTTTCTTAGCTAACAGCATCATCTCAAATATTCTTATTACGTTTTCAGCTCCTTTGTTCTTGTGCACACAATGTATTAGATTCGGATGGATACAGATCGAAAATATGAGCCTTGTAAGGGCCAAACGTTGCAACCGTCAGTATGTCCAGGAGGCCCAGATCTCGCCATTGGTGAAAGAATCTCCGCCGTGAAGATACTCCATTCCTTCTTCAAACGCTCCCAGCCGCGCGAACACTTCCTCGAGCGCTTTCTTTTGTGCTTCACCTTGACTTCTCGCCACTTGGCTCGTGCCCTCGAACAACTACATCAACGGAATTAAGGATGCTGATGATCGAAAAGACAGACAAACATAAAAACAATGACACTGACTCACCTGTTGCTGGATGTAGGAGGCCTAGAACCGAACTTTGGCTCGTCTATAAAGATCTTCGGGCAGGATTTTAGGAGCACTGTTCCAAGTTTCATCAATGTATTCTAGGACGATGTACGATTCAGCAATCGGTTTTCCATTGTGGACGAGTACCAGAACGTTCTTGTGAACTGGATCGTACTCGAGTAGCAGCTCGCTCTTGCTCAAATCTTCTGCGGTGTACTCGTAACGTACGCCTTTAAGCCGGAGAGCCAGTTCCACTCTCTTAGAGTAAGTAGTAGCCCTCATCCCGTGTAGTTTTACTCCGTTTTCGCCTTCCATCTCTCCCACTACAAGCAACGGCTAGTTTTCTGGGTTCGAGTCTATGAGACTATAGTCAAACAAATGACCTCAGATATGCTTTTGGGGTAAGGAAGGCATGATCTTTGAAATTTGACCATCAACTAACAAAATATTAGTAACTGCACTTTTCAAAATTATTTGCACTCGAGGTCCCGAATTCAAATTCTTCTCCTCTAAATATCGACTGTTAAAAGACTCAAAATTATTTGCACTCGAGACTCCGAATCTAAATATCCGATTGTACAAAAAAGTAGCAGCAAAAATGGAAAATTAAAAAAACAAGAAAAATAAATTGTCAAGAATGGGATTCGAACCCATGCCCTTTCGGACCAGTACCTGAAACTGGCGCCTTAGACCAACTCGGCCATCTTGACCCCTTGCTTTGTATAGACGCTAGCATTGAATTTAAAATGTTGCTAGTTTATTACAGTTTGACACATTCCCGCCTTCCTTCGGAAGGTCTGTGACTCTGCTCTCCCTTTCCTCTTCACGAACCCAAATGAATTCTCTCCTCAATCAAAAACTCCCCTTCAGAATCTCACTCTCAACTCTCAAGTTTCTATCTTCGGTTGCCGTAGCGAAACACTCATCTTTTTTCCCCATCGAAAACGACCGAATTCCCAGGACAGTGTACTGCTAAAGTCACTAAAATCTTCCACACCCATTTGATCACAACCGGTTTACTTCAATCCGATATCTCGCTCGCAAATTCATTGCTCGATTTGTATTGTAAGTCTGCTGCCATGGTAGATGCACTCAAGCTGTTTGATTTAATTGCTGACCGAAATGTTTTTTCATGGAATATCATGATTTCCGGTTATAACCACATTTCGTTATTTGAGAAGGCATGGGAAATGTTTTGTAGGATGCATGCTTCGGGTTTTGGGCCCGATGAGTTTGCCTTTGGGAGTGTTCTTTCGGCTTGCATTGCCTTGCAAGCTCCTATTTTTGGGAAGCAGGTCTATTCGCTTGCAATGAAAAATGGGTTCTTTTCGAATGGTTATGTTCAGTCTGGAATGATAGACTTGTTTGCGAAAAATTGCAGCTTTGAAGATGCTTTGAGGGTTTTTCATGATGTTTCATGTCAGAATGTTGTGACTTGGAATGCTATTATCTCTGGGGAGTGTGAGAAATGGAGAAAACAGGGTTGCATTGCATCTTTTTTGGAAAATGTGTCGTGGGTTCCTCTTGCCAAATAGTTTTACATTTTCTAGTGTTTTAACCGCTTGTGCTGCACTTGAAGAAATTGAAGTTGGGAAGGAAGTTCAAGGGTTGGTGATTAAACGCGGTGCAAAAGATGTCTTTGTTGGGACTACTATTGTAGATTTATATGCCAAATGTGGAGAAATGAATGAAGCTGTCAAGGAATTCTCACGTATGCCAACTCGTAATGTGGTTTCTTGGACCGCCATCATTTCTGGTTTTGTGCATAAGGACGATTCTATTTCTGCCATCAAATTTTTCAGAGAAATGAGAAAAATCGGAGAGCAAATGAATAAGTACACTGTTACGAGTGTACTTACTGCATGTGCTAAACCATCCATGACTGAAGAGGCAACCCAAATTCACTCGTTGATTTTGAAATCTGGATTGTATTCAGCTTCAGTTGTGGGGTCAGCGTTAATTAACACATTCAAAAATAGGAGCAGTTGATCTATCGGAGATGGTGTTCAGAGGATGGAAAATATAAAGGATCTCGGCACATGGGCAGCAATAATAACTTCTTTTGCCCAGAATCATAATTCTGGAAGGGCAATTGAATTGTTCCGGCGAATGTTACAGGAAAGCGTGAGACCCGATAAGTTTTGTACTTCCAGCGTCTTGAGCATTGTAGACTGTTTAAATCTAGGGAGATAGATCCACAGCTACATTCTTAAGAGTGGGTTGGTATTTAATGTCTCTGTTGGTAGTTCTCTTTTCACAATGTACTCGAAGTGTGATAGTCTAGAGGAATCTTACAAAGTTTTTCAGCAAATTTCCGACAAAGACAATGTTTCATGGGCCTCGATGATTACCGGTTTTGTCGAACATGGCTTTGCAGATCAAGCCCTTCAGCTATATAGAGAGATACCATTAGAAGAAATTGTACCCGACCAGATGACTTTAACAGCAATTCTAACTGCATGTTCTGCTTTGTGTTCCCTACGGACTGGTATGGAAATTCATTGTCATGCTCTTCGCAGAGGAGTTGAACAAGATGTACTTGGTGGGGCAATTGTGACCATGTACTCAAAATGCGGTGCTCTAGAATTGGCGAGGAGGGTGTTTGATATGCTTCCCCAAAAGGATGATGTTGCATGCTCCTCCTTGGTTTCAGGGTATGCCCAAAATGGGTATGTCGAAGAGGTGCTTCTGCTATTCCATGATATTTTGATGTCGGGTTTGACTATTGATTCCTACACAATCTCATCCATTCTTGGGGCCATTGCACTTTTGAATGGACTAAGTATCGGGACTCAACTGCATGCTCACATCGCGAAAGTTGGCTTCAATTCACATGTTTCTGTTGGCAGTTCACTAGTGACAATGTACTCAAAATGTGGAAGCATTGAAGATTGGCTCAAAGCATTTGATCAAATTGAGAAGCCAGATTTAGTTTGTTGGACAGCTATGATTGTGAGCTGTGCTCAACACGGGAAAGGCGCAGAGGCTTTAAGAGCATACGAGCTTTTCAGGGAACAAGGAATCAGGCCTGATTCAGTGACTTTTGTTGCACTTTTATCTGCCTGTAGCCATAACGGATTGGTTGAAGAAGCTTATTTCTACTTTAATTCAATGGTTAAAGACTTTGGACTAAAGCCTGGTGACCGTCACTATGCCTGTCTGGTTGATCTTCTTAGTCGATCGGGCAGACTGAACGAGGCTGCAACATTCATTGAAAATATGCCTATTAAACCCGATGCTTTAATATGGGGAACACTGCAAGCTGCTTGTATAGTTCATGGCGATATGGAGCTTGGAAAGCTAGTTGCTAAAAAGATGATTATGGAGTTGGAGCCATCAATGGATCCCGGCGCATATATCTCCATTTCAAACATGTATGCAGATGTAGGCCAGTGGGATGAAGTCCTGAAGATTAGAAGTCCTGATATGAGGAAGGAGCCTGGTTTGAGCTTTGTGTGAACTCTTTTTGTTTCATACTTGGTTTCTTATTCCATGGTTTCGATGGTTCTGTATAGCAAAATACAGTCTCACATTGGACACTCTGCACATAGATTTGAAGAAACATGCCGAGGCGCGTTTAAATTTGGGATTAAACAGATCAGAGGCTGGTTCGAAAAGCCAACTAATTGGAGACCAAGCATTACAAATGTAGATGGTTGAACGCAGGGGATGCATTGTAATGGTTTCTGCAGCTAAAATTTCCCTAAATTGGGGAAATCAGGGTTACAATTGCGGAGAGTTGGAGACGTGAAGAAGAAGTAACTGGGGTTTAACCCCCTGCAGCGGGAGTTTTAAGTTCCGCTTGGTCGAGAAACAACTGTGATCCCGCCACGTCAACTTATATAGTGGGACCCAAGAGGGAAAATGCTCGTGCCAAATGAATGAGCGCACTGCATCATCACTGCTATGTTTGGATGAAGAAAATAAACAAGAAATTTTGGTAAAAGTCAGAATTTATAAATTGAAAGGCACTAATTTTCTTGTTTGGATTCATAAACATAGGAATTTAGAATTTCCACGTGGAAAAAAAACTTGGAATTTGAGATCTCCAAATCCTAAGTTCAAATTCCATGTAAATAAGTATCATTTCTCAATTTCTATGATTGAGAGTTTAAAAATAATAAATTTCGTATTCAATTTCATTATTCTTTTAAGTTAATCAAATAAAAAATATTTACAAATTCTAAAAAATAAAATATCTGTCACTTCAATTTCTTTTATTTTTAAATTCTTTTGTAATTTTAAATTTCCTTCGCCCAGCGTATAAAATCCCATTCGCTGCCAGACCCAAAAACCAGTGTTTTCGTCTCCGATCGTTGAAGCAGGGAGAAAGCTTGAAACTTTTAGAGAGAGAGAGAGAGAGAGAAAAAAAAATGGGGGCGGCGGGAGAATGGCTGGAGAAGGCGTTGGTGGATCTATGCCGGAAGATGGAAACCGGGGGTTTGGATAAGGATATGATATCGGGTTTGGTCTCCTACTGTGAGCTCGCCGATCCTCAGGACGCCAAGGAGTACCTCGACGTAAGCCCAATTTCTTACTTTCTCTCCAATAACTTTGTGCGAATTCTTAGAATTTGTGTGTGTAAAAATTAGAGATGATGTTTATATTGCTATTGGATTTGTTGGTTTTTATTTTTTTTAACCCAGTTCTTGATTGCAATTTGGGATTGTGATTCACCAATTGGGTTCGGATGAGAAAGCTTCCGTTGTTGTTTTGGGAAATTCAAATTAGCAATTTCTGGTGTTTTGCTGGAATACATTTAAAATTTGGCAAACAATTTGGACCGGAACTGGAACAATTGAGTATTTCCCTTTGTCTTATGGGGTTCTTGTTTTGGACTGGACTCGAGACGAATGCTAGTGTATATCTTTCATCTATGAAATCTTGCACTGTCACTGAACCGAAGAATGAGATGATTGTTTGTGTAGTTCGTTTACTTGTAGAACCGCGTCTGGTGTACATGTTTGTATGTTGGTATTTGAGATTGGATGTTTTTCCATATAGAACATCATTGGGCAGGAGGTGGGCAAATCTGTGATTGAGGAATATCTACAGAAACGAGGTCGCTCAGATCTTTGCAGCAGCACCGGGGTTGTTCCAACCTCAAGTTTGCATGCCTATGTTAAACCACCCTCAAATGAAGGTTCTGCAAGTGGATCAAAGAAACCGTTGAAAACTCCGAAAGTGGCTAGAGACCCCGGTGATCAAACAACTTCCAGCAATCAAGTAAAGCAGGTTCCAGCTAAGACCAGCGAGTCAAAACCCACAAGTAACACGAACCAAGGCAACTCTAAGAAGAAGAAAGCTGGGAAAGTTGTTTCACTTGCAGAGGTTTCCAAAGGATCAGTTGTATTCAACCAGGGGAAGCCATGCTCATGCCAAGCCCGTCGCCACAGACTTGTGAGCAATTGTTTATCGTGTGGGAAGATAGTCTGTGAGCAAGAGGGCGAGGGGCCTTGCAATTTTTGTGGAGCTCTTGTGCTGAAGGAAGGCAGCACTTATGCTGGTTTGGAGGAAAGTTTCACTCCCACATCAGATGCTGAAGCAGTAGCAGAAGCTTATGCAAAGAGACTCGTTGAGTATGACCGAGACTCTGCAGCACGAACTACAGTTATTGATGACCAAAGTGACTACTATGAAATTGAGGGGAATAGTTGGTTGTCAAAGGAGGTTCATAATTTCTATCTCTTTTTGCAAAATTTAAATAAACAAAATTTGTGTATGTTTGTATGTTAAATTCACTCGTTTCATCCCTAAACCTCTTTTTATTACTTCCAGGAAAAGGAACTTCTGACAAAGAAGCAGGAGGAGATTGCAGAAGCTGAGCGGATCAAACGAAGTAAAGTAGTTGTATCTTTTGACTTGGTTGGTCGCAAGGTAATTATAACTTCGCTGATTGCGTGATTGTACAAGTACGATATGTTGTTGTAAAACTTTTTTCGCGAGTATTGCTTCTGGACACTATTCGCAATGACTTGTTCATGCTGATTTTTCTTAACTCCTTTCTAGCTCCAGCGGTTAAATTTGTCATGAGAATATCTATTCTTCCATGTTGCTTTTGCAGCTTTGACCCCGCATATTCCTAAACGTGCATTGTTCCCGTCTAATATTTCATGTTCTGCAGGTCCTTGTAAATGAAGACGAAGCTTCTGAAGTAGAATCAGAAAGCAGAATATTGAGGCCCCGAGATGAAAAGGAAGTGAACCGCATCAGACCAAACCCTTCTCTTAAGGTACAACCAGTATTTGTGGATCCAGGCCCTGGTAAGAAGCCTGTTCAAGGCAGGAAGTCAAACAAGACCCTAACAAAAGGCTTGTGCTTGGAGATTACCGGGAGGGTGCAGCACGTCAGCGATGAATTAAAACATCTTATGGTGGATAATCAATTAGAAACAGCTTCAAATGGGAAGTTTTCGCAAGGTATGCCTGTAAGTGGGGGTACGCTCGATGATGATGGAGAATGCTTTCTGGATTTCCATTAAGGGAAATTTTTGGAAGGAGCAAAAGAACAAAAGATGAATGAAATATACAAGTTCCATTTTCATTGCTTGTAATCTTTGAACATGTCTTAGAGCAAAAAATGAAGAAGATTCGGTGTATCATTTTCAGGATTTAATGGTATGAAGATCGTTTTAACTAAATTTTGTTATTCGCACTTTGTTTTAACGGATCCAGAATCGTTTATGCACTCATACAACTGAAACTGAAACTCAAAGGTGGAGACATGAGCTGTGTTGAATTCCCTTATACTCAAACATGGTCCCAAAACTTGGATTTTCATGTGATCCGTTGAAGGTACCGATATGAGAGGAGGAATCAAAGTCTACCCTGCTGTAAACTGTAGCTGCTCAATAACCGTTCACTCTGTTAAATATGAAATGGAGCTTTTACCTGAGATTTTCGTCACTTTCCTCGTTGCCATCAAGCTTCTTTCATTTAGAACATCATCCCACCTTCCTGCACCAGCAAGAATGTTGGAAGAAGTTACATGATCTTCGGCACCACGATGCAGTGTTTTCAGTTCTGTGAATCCACTAACCAAATATAATCCCCTATCAAAATCGCCATGAACTCTACAAGCATTAATCAACATCCTCCAAACAACTGCATTTGGTTCTACAGGCATACTCTTCACAAACTTGTAGGCCTCCTCTAGCCTTCCTGCTCGTGCGTACATATCAATCATGCATCCGCAGTGCTCAATTGTGGGCTTGATATGGTAAGATTTGCACATTGCGTTATACAAGTTCAGACCTTCATCAACCAAACCAGCGTGATCGCATGCTGACAGAACACTGATGAATGTAACAGAGTTTGGTTCAACTTTCTCAGCACACATTCTCTGGAAAGCAAGAATCGCTTCCTTTCCTTCACTGTTGATGGCATGACCAACTATAATTGAAGTCCACGAAACTACATCTTTCCGTGGCATATTATCAAACACAACTTTAGCTTGGGTCATGCTCCCGCATTTTGCATACATGTCTATAAGAGCATTGTGCAGAACAATACTCCCTTGATGACGATTACTACTCTCTACGTAAGAATGAATGTCGACTCCGTTAGACAAATCCCCTGAGTTCCGGCAAGCTAAGATTAACCCTACCATTGTTGTTTCATCTGGCTCTAGCTTTTTAGACTGCATCTGACTGAAGAGCCCCAATGCCTCTTGATTATGACCGCATTCGACATATCCATGGATCATAGAGTTCCACAATGCAATGTTGTCATCCGGTGCTTCATCCAAAACTTTTTTAGCATACGCTATTAGTCCACATTTGGAGTACAAGTTAATCAGTGCTGTCCGAATAGCTACAGTTATTTTTGTTCCATTAGCTGTCATATACCCATGAATCATCTTCACCATACCAAGCTCTCTACTATTACAAGCAGCCAAAATCAAACTTATCAGCGATACTCTATCGAATCCAACGTCCCCAGCTCTCATTTCTCTAAACAAAAAGAAAGCTCTTCTACAATCACCAACTCCAGCATATCCTGCAATCATGGTATTCCATGAAACCAAATCCCTCTCAGGCATCTCATCGAACATCCTTCCAGCTTCATCTATATGCACAAACTTCGAATACAAATCAATAAGCACATTACAAACCTCGTTTACCAAATCCAAACCCGCCTTATAACAGTATGAATGAAGTGCCCTTCCCACATTAAACTCATCAAAATCCACACACCCTGAAATCAAAACAACCAAAGTAACATAATTCGGCTTCAATCCCAAACCAAAATCGCAACTCAAAACTCGGTTAAACAAATCCAACGCCGCACCAAACAAGCTGTTCTTCACAAAACCAGAAAGCATACAATTTACTGTCACAACAGTCTTCTGAGGAATTCTATCAAACACAATGCAAGCACATCCCACCAAACTCTTCGAACACGAATAAAAACTAACTAAACTGTTCAACAAATTCACATTACAATCCAAACCGATCCTAACAGCTTGGCAATGCACAGACTTCCCTTCCCGAAAAGCGGATAATTTGCTACAACCCTTGATCAAAGAAGCAAACACATAAGGATCACAAACTGGGTCATTACGTTTTAGCCTCTGCATTTCTTTGAATAAAGCGAAAACCCGAGAAGGGTCGGCGTCTAAGCTGAGCCGGCGGACCATGACGGGCCATGCGGCGGCATTGGGTGTTTGTGCGTGGGTGAATAAGGCTGTGGCGTGGTGGAGAGTTGAAGGGGTTGAGAGAGAGAGGTTGAGGAGTGAGAGAAGGCATGAGGGGTCTGAGTGGAGGAGGCCGGTGGTGGTGAGCTGGGCCTGGATTTGAAGGAGGTTTTGGGAGGAGAAGACGGCGGGGCTTTGGTGGAGAAGATGGAAAAGTCGCTGTCTTTGGCGGGGGAATGAAGCGCTCATCAATCGAATCAGAGTGCCGGTTTCTTTGTTTGTTCATAGGTTTTTGTCTTGAAAACATGGGAAAGGATAAATTTTGGAAACTACACAAATCTTTAGACTAGTTAACGACATTTTACCTCAATTGCAGATGTGAATTAGGTAAGTTCGTTTTTGTGTTCGTCTTCCTCAACTCGAGTTTAAATTCAACGTAGTTTATTTCATAATCATGTGAAAAAAGTAAAAAAAAAAACCATTAGCTGAATTATTTGAACTTTAAGAATTTTAATTAGTCGAGAAATATTTGAGCGTTCTCGAGTGAGGTTCGAGCACTATTTGTGAGGGGTCGAGAAATGTTTGAGGATGCCTTAAGCCGAGTCCTTATATTTCTAAATCTTAATAAAAGAAGCCTCAATGTCTTTAGTGCGTTAGTAAAAATGATCGAGAATACCTCGAGTTGAGTCGTTATATTTCTAAATCTTAAGAGCAAGTCCATCTTTAAAAAAAATGCGTTGGCACTTAGCCCATGTAATCCACTCAGTGAACAGTAATAGGCTCCATGAACAGTAAATTGCACAAACGCTTCTGCACGCCTACAAAATGTGTTGGCACCCAGCCTATTTATTAATTTTTTTGTTTATAAATAATAAATTTTATTTAAATTTAGTTTTAATTTCGGATAGGATTTTATTTAGTGTATTTTGTTAAGTTTATTTGGTGAGTTTATGTAATTTTATTTTGTATGTTTTTTTAAGTTTATTTCGGTGTGTTTAAATAAAGTACTATAAATTACATAAAGTACTAAATATAAAGATGAAATTAAATAAAGTACAACAAATAAATATGAAATTATACTAAGTCAGTGGAGCTAGGATATGTGGTGCTAGGATCTTCGTTGCTAGGATCTATGTAGCTAGAACCCCCTCGACTTGTTTATGCGTCTCTTGCACGCCTCATTCGCACCACGTCTTTTCTTTTTTTTTCTGATGTCCAAAAATATTTTGAATTCGGAGACAGTCCAACTAGAGGCTTGTTCATAGTGTCACGATCTGCTTGAGCCATCCTTTCTTCTCTAAGCATCTTGTTTTCTCGATTAAGTGCTTCTCTAATCATCTCGTTTTCTCGATTCAATATTTCTCTTTGTCTCTCAGACGCCACATCGTGTCACTTAGTAGCTGCTAATATTGCTACCATAGTCACATCATTTTCCTCATCTCTAGCCGCTTCTCGTGCCACATTCAGTTCACATTGGCGAGCAAGTTCGTCCATATATTTTGTGTAGTTATTTTTGGAAGAACTCTATTTTTTCTTTGCCGCCTTTTTACCTTGAGGCCTTAGGGACCGATGAGTTGCTTGGGTCTCCGGCACTTCGTCAGGCATCCATTCCGACGCTTCTTCAAATGTGTCTTCTTCCTGTGCAGCTATGTCTAGTTCTGGCGAATTGTGTAGAGGGACGTCGTGCATGACAACTTCTGGACATGTTGGCACAATTTTGTATCTGGGACAATTTTTGACAATTTCCCAACATTCTCATTTGTTGAATGATTTGTTGTGGTTCTTCGAATTGTAGAATGCTTGTGCTTGTAGTGTCTATAAAATGTGGGATAAGACAATATTAAAATACGGGTGTAACACAAATAAATAAATTAAAATATTGATGCGGGTGGAATACATATAAATAAATTAAAATATTGTCACCTGATCAGCTAAACTTATCCCACTACGCAAATTACCAGAAGCAATCGAGATAGCGTTTTTCCAACAAGTAAAGGATGTGTTGAGCTTTTTCCAACACCCTTGAAGACCTTGACTACTTCTGGCGTCTTTTCCATGTATAGCGCAAAACACTTCCATAATTCTAGTCCACATTTCTCACAACTTCATCTCATTACCCGTAATTGGGTCATGAGTAGTATGAACCCAACATTCACACAACGTAATATCTTCGATGAGCTTCCACATAACCTTTTTTTTCACACAAAAAGTATTTGAAAGCTTTGGTAGAAAGTGTTGAAAATATTGAAATGTGGTGTAAGGATGAGGATGATGGTTAGATATTTATAGAAAACAAAAAAAAAAATTAAAATAATTACTTTTTTCTGTATTTTTTTAACAATTTTTAATAATTTTTTATTAATTTAGTTAATTAGTCTGGACCGCTGGATTTGAAAAATATTCAAATCCAACAGCCTATATGTTGACACGTGGCCAATGGTCATAATTCTAACCGTTGTGCTTTTTTTTTAAATTTTTTGTGGGGAAAAACATGGACTGTTGATCTTTGGATCGGACGCTCTAGATCGAGCCACATCACTAGCTGTTGGATTTCAAATTCAAATTTTTTTTACCGTTGGAAATCCAACTGTCCAGAAAACTAGTTGTTGGAAACCCAACGGCCAGAACCAAACACATGGCCTCCCCATTAGAGCTGTTAGTGCGCCTGCGCATGCGAGCCACCCCACGTTTTCTTGTCGGGACGCAGGTGTTTCCCACGCACCTGGCACAAAAAAAAAAAAATTAAAATGCCCTATGACGTCACGCTGGCGTCAGCATGACGTTAGATGGGCCTTCCCAGAGCTCAGCACATTTTGGGCTAGCCTGGAAATCGACTTGGGCTAGGTGCTGTCCTAATCTACTGGGCTAGATGGGATTGGCTGGGTGCCGGCCCAAATGTCCCCAGTGGACTTGCTCTAATAGAAAGAAAAAGAAAGCCTAAATGTTATAATGTGTTGGTAAAACTAGTACTCTATATAGGCTTAGACTTGTTTTACCTTTTATTCGTATGAGTTTGAATTAAAATTTACGAGAAAATTTTGTGTTCTCTAAAAGGATAACTTCATTCGTACGGACGCACACACTACTAAACTAAACACATTTATACTAGGATCACAACACAAAACTTTCTTTCATCTCAATACAAAGAGTCGTGTCTGGATGAACATACGACGTGATTCTCTTGCTAGACCCAAGAGTTTCGCCAAATTTACCTACTCATATGGTACCTTTTCAAATTTGCCATGGCAAAGCAAAGCTATCATCTTTGGTCCAATTCTCTGTGCTATATTTAACCAAGACGACGTTGCCCCAAGACAACGCCTCAGGTTTTCGAGAGATTTTTCAGTGTGACGGAAACACAGGATAGTACAATATGTATCATTATATAAATAGTGTGATATATATGTTAAAAAGTTAATAACTTAAAAAATAAAATTTTTCACCGCTTAAATAAAAACACGTAATGTACTGCTCGTATTCCGTTCACAATGAAAATTTTCCATATGTTTTCTTGGTGCCACGGGTCTCAACTCCCAACCGATTGGGAACTAAAATGGCGGGATCTGATTGGGCGAAAGCATCATCTATCCCCTGATGCCTTAAAAACATGCGATCTTAAAGTAAACAGTGTCCGTCGACACAAAGAGAAAAAAAAAAAAAAACCAGAATTGGAACAGTGTGTGCAAACACACAGAAGAACAAAGGCATCATCGGCCTCATCGTACTTGTCTTTCCAGTTAAACAACGGGAGAAGAACAAAGGCAGAGCCGCTCGTGCGGCCTCCGAGATCACATTCGTGTCAGAATTTTAGCCACTACCCACGATTTCTGCCGCATTTTGTCGCATAAAGTTGTCGTCTTTTTTTCTCGATGTCTCCGTCTGTGTCGTGGGTTACGGCTTGCGGGAGGTGAAACCTGCGTTCGATTTGATTGAAGCCGAAAAAGATTCGTGCTTTAGGCTCCCTGAGATCCGTAAGAGCCCTCGATTCTTTTGATTTCGATATGAATTTTGGGTTTATTTATGCATGCTGCATTTTTCTCTGATTATTTTATTTTATGGGATTTAATTGATAATTTTATTAGTTTGTTTGAATCTCGTTTTGTTGTGGTGTGCTTTGTTCTTGATTTTTGGAGTTTCTGTAATTGATAAATTGTTGGTTAATTTCGAGTTTATGAGACTGTGAGTCTGTGACTAAGAAGAAAACGGAAATGGGGAACTGAAATTTGGAATTGCAATTCGATGCGATATATGATTCAATGATTTGTGTTTCGATCAATGTGTAATTTGGTTTGCGTCGAGTTGAGCTTCGGAGTTGTGCTAGTCTTTGCCGAGAGGTTGGTTTCGAGGTTCCAAAGAATGAATTTTTCGAAAACAACAACCAAGCCTAATCACACTAAGTGAGGTCCGCTCTATGAATCATAGAACGCCACTTCTCGGTTTTGAGAATAAAATTTTCGAAAAATTTGAACTAGTTTGATTTGTTTTTCGCAGTATGCTCTTGAAATTCGTAATGCATGCTATTTTAGTGGCCATTGTTCATCGTTGGCTGGCTTTTGTATTGATGGGTTTCCTTGTCATTGTCTCGGTATATTTGTTTAATTCGAATCTTGAAATTTATGCTAAGAATTGGACTTTCTTTTTATGAGTAATTCAAATTGTATGGGAAAAGGACTCGGTGGGGATCACAGTCTACAACATAAGTGTACCTCAACTCATCAAGGTAGTCGAGTAGTTGTGGAGTTTGGATAGAATATGGAACATACTTTCTCCATTTTTTTTATCAGCCCTATATTTCTTTTCATTTATTTGGAAAATGTCCTAATTGGTTTGGGGAATTACAAAAATCATTCAGGCACATCATGGCGACAAAAGGGAACTCAGGAGATAACAGAAGTCGAAGCTCCATGTCAATTGTCGTTGTAGCTGGCCTGTGTTGTTTCTTTTACATATTGGGTGTGTGGCAGCGAAGTGGTTTTGGGAAGGGAGATAGCATAGCCATGGATATTACCAGTCATACGGACTGCAGCATTCTATCCAGTCTTGTAACCCATCATTCTGGGACTGACGGTTCTGAAGGAGTTGTCAAAGAGTTCAAATCATGCGGCAATCGCTATATTGATTACACTCCCTGTCAAGATCAAATGCGAGCAATGACTTTCCCCCGAGAAAATATGAATTACAGGGAAAGACATTGTCCGCCTGAAGAAGAGAAGCTACATTGCCTTATTCCGGCACCCAAGGGATATGTGACTCCATTTCGATGGCCCCAAAGCCGTGACTATGTACCTTATGCCAATGCTCCCTATAAGAGCCTGACAGTTGAGAAGGCTGTTCAGAACTGGATTCAGTATGAGGGCAATGTGTTTAGGTTTCCAGGTGGTGGAACACAGTTTCCTCATGGAGCAGATGCATATATCAATGAACTTGCAGGTGTCATCCCAATGGACAATGGGATGGTTAGAACTGCATTGGACACTGGATGCGGGGTAATTTCAATTTCTTTTTTCATTTTCCACCCCTTTAAATGTCTTGGCTGTTAATACTGCTATTCTCAAATACATCCGTACTCGTCCCTCGTTGGAACTTACAACCCAATTCTCAAACACAGAGCTTTCGTTGCAGATTGTCTTAGTATTTATATTTAGCCTATGCAACTTACTTTTTTTTCTATTTGATTTGTCCCCCACGTTGGTTCATACTTCAGGTTGCCAGCTGGGGTGCCTACCTGTTTAAAAAGAATGTTATCGCAATGTCATTCGCACCAAGAGACTCTCATGAAGCACAAGTTCAATTTGCTCTGGAAAGAGGTGTTCCAGCAGTTATTGGCGTTCTCGGAACTATAAAGCTGCCTTACCCTTCTAGGGCCTTTGACATGGCTCACTGCTCTCGTTGCCTGATTCCGTGGGGTGAAAATGGTGATGCTCATAAATTAGTCACTGATATTGTTTTTTTATGAAATTTTAGTGATTTTCATTCCCTGTTTTCTTTGTGCGAAAAGGCGAGCTTTTATTATAATTTTAGGTAAGGATATCATTTATAACATGAAATCTTACGTGGACTTCTACTGCAGATGGAATGTACATGATGGAAGTTGATCGGGTTCTAAGACCTGGTGGTTACTGGGTGCTTTCGGGTCCTCCTATTAACTGGAGGAATAATTATGTAGCGTGGCAGCGCCCCAAAGAAGAACTTGAAGAAGAACAGAAGAAGATTGAAGAGGTTGCGAGACTTCTTAACTGGGAAAAGAAGCATGAGAAGGGTGAAATTGCCATCTGGAGGAAACAAACAACTTCCGAGTATCATCGTGATCAAGATCCCCAACCAAATATGTGTGAATCCAATAATGCCGATGGTGTTTGGTATATCACTTCATTTGATCTACCGACTCTTTTACAATTTTGATTGAGCATTTGTTGGTTATCAGTCTAATTTGAGCATTTTTTGCCATTTCCAAAGCAGCATTTAACCTTTTTCTGTTTTGTAGGTACAAGAAGATGGAGTTGTGTGTAACTCCTTTTCCCGAGACTTCAGATTTTAATGAGGATACTGGTGGGCCATGGAAGCCATTCCCGGAGAGGCTTAATGCTTTACCTTCCAGAATATCTAGTGGTTCTATCCTGGATGTATCTGCTGAGACATTCCAGGAGGACAATAAGGCATGGAAGAAACACGTAAATGCTTATAAGAGGACGAACAAGCTAATGGATACAGGAAGGTACCGCAACATTATGGATATGAATGCCGGTCTGGGAAGTTTTGCTGCTGCTCTCGACTCTCCTAAATTGTGGGTTATGAATGTCATGCCTACAATAGCTGAGAAAGACACATTGGGAGTTATATTTGAACGTGGATTGATTGGCATTTATCATGATTGGTAATTCTCGAACATTTCTTTTCTGTTTGTTCTCTGCGACAATGATGTTCGCAAACTGGACTCTAAATATCCTGAGGATTAGGATGTAAAATAGCATCTGTCTTGCTGCTTAAAACCAATCATTCATCCAGAGTCTTGCTCTTGGCTTTCGTAAATTATGTTTTCTTGACATGCTATTCTGTTTGATAATCTTTTCATCTTCCACCAGGTGTGAAGCCTTCTCCACGTATCCAAGGACATATGAACTTATTCACGCAAATGGTGTTTTCAGCTTGTACAAGGATAGGTACGCCGTGTTTTTATCCTTCGTGTTAATATCGATTGCAAATGGTGTCTTTCCAATCAATCAAAGGCACTCGATTCTTTTTGTACTAACAAAAGGTCAATGCAGGTGCGATGCTGAAGACATTCTTTTGGAGATGGATCGCATTCTGCGGCCTGAGGGAGCAGTGATATTTCGTGATCACATGGATGTGCTAGTCAAGGTGAGCAAACTTGTGAGAGGAATGAGATGGAACACGAAAATGGTGGACCATGAAGACGGCCCTCTTGTTCCCGAAAAGGTATTGTTTGCGGTTAAACGATATTGGGTTGCAGGTGAAGACAACTCTACAACCTCAGATTGAATAAGAAACGCGCTCGTCTCCTACTTTTTGTTGATTGCCTTGTTCTCACCCCTCTTCTTTAAGTAATTAAGCCATTTTTTTCTTTTTCTTGGTCCTTCAGTGTTGCAGCTCTACAGCATTTTCTTTGAGTTACTGTTTAGTTTATATATATATATATATATCCTTGTAGTTGTAGATCGACCTGCTAGTGGATTAAATTAATGATTTAATTCAATTTTAAATGCTGCATAATGTGATAGTACATTTTGGTGTGGAAAGTTGGAGGTTTTGCAAGCAAAACAACACTGCTTTTATAATGTTAAAATTTATCGGGATATTGTTGCGACAGCACAATTGTGCGTTTTAACTTTTTCATATGGCCAGTCAACTTGGGATCCTAACACCAGTGTTTTAAAAATCGGTCTAGTGGAGCGCTCGGCTGTGACCAGCCATTTTGATTAATGCATAATCGTGAAGAAAAGCAGACAGTGCATTCAGTGGCACCCAAATGGGCGCCTGGGAAGGCGTGTAGGCCAAGGCGGATGGACGGTTTGGCAAGGTGCAGGCCTTTTCCTTCACCGGATCTGCAATTGCCACTTACAAATTAGGCAAGATAGCGGCGGCGAGGGGTAAAGTAAAGTTGCAGAAGGCAGATAGGGTTCTTACGCGAGAAAGAAGAAGCAATTTTTTTCAATTTGGAGAAACGACATTGCTTTATCTGAGGGGGAAATTGTAGCAATAGTCACTCAACTTGAACCCAATTGGAGCAATAGTCTCTCAACTTTATTTCCGTGACATTGATCCCTCAACTCATCAAAATATGTAGCTATGGTCATTTTCATTAACACCATTAATAGTTCCATTAAATTCAGGGCTGGTTTGGTATTGATGTGCTTTGAAAAAAAGTTGCTTCTGCTGTGCTGTGAGAATAAACAGCTGTGAAATAAAGCCGCAGAGTGTTTGGTAAACTTTTTTGTAAAAGTGCTTTTGAAAAAAAAAAGCAGTATTAGAGTGTTGGGTAAACTTTTATGTAAAACAGATGTGAAAAAAAGCCGGTTTTTCAAAGCTGAGTTTTGCAGCTTCTTGTTTTTGGCTTTTTTTCACAGTTTTTTTCACCCAAAACTGTGAAAAAAAGCTGAAGCTGAGTGTTTACCAAACACAAAAACAGCTCCCAGCTTTTTTTGATAGCAGCTTTTTTCAGAATCACCTCAGTACCAAACCAGGTCTCAATCACATGCGTGGCACGTGAGACTGTTTGTAAGGATAAATAAGGAAACAAATTGTTTCCCAATGGTTGAAATTGATCCCACGCAAAACCCATTCGCAGTTGAAACTTCCTCCATGCAGCCCATTTGGCCACCCGATTACCACCTAGCGATTTTTAGAATGCTGCCTAACAGAACAGCATCTCCGTTGCATGGAAGTCCTTCTCTCGTTTATTAATTAGTGACAAAATGAAGAGTACAAGGCACTTAATGTGATGAGGGAAAGAGGTTGTGGAATGGTTGCAATTAAGCTCTAAGAATGTAGGACCCTCCCACAAGCCTACTTAATTGAAACTGGTTCTCAGGAAGTCTAGTCAATCTCCCAACCCTCCAAAAGCTCCCCGTCTTTCCAAAGCAGCAAAGCTCCTTTTTCTATATTTGTGCTTTCTCCCTTTGTTAAATTTTAACGATACTCTGAGAATCAAGCCTTAAGAAGCCATGGAAGGAGACGCCAAGATCGGGACTCATACCCGGGACGCTTCGTTTTCTTCTTACCTCAACAAAGCAGAAGGTAACTTTGTACTCAAGCTTGCAGGATCAGTTCAGACTCCGAATCCCCCTCCTGCCACGAAGACTGAGGAGGGTGAAATCAGTGTCTTTGGCGCGGAGAAATATTTCAACATGATGCTGGAAGATGACGGTCCACGAATTGCGGACTATGACACAAGCAAACTTGGGCAGAAGAAGGAAGAAAATAGAGGTGGTCAGAAGCACAAGCAACCAAAGAGCAGGCCAGGAACTCCGAGTACTTGTTCTGAAGTGAGTTGGAACAGCCAAAGCGGCTTGTTACCTTCGATGAGAACCCCGTCTCAGAGCAAGAAGAAAAAGAGAAATGGAAAGATCAATATCTTTTCGGGTTTTAGCTGCAATGGATCTTGTTCAGATAAGAAATCCATTTATATTCATGAGATGAATGCCAGGCATGAAGGTCGCGGAAATAAAGATTTTAGGAAGCAAAATGTTGGGAATATTGATCACAATCCCGCTAAGCAGCCGCAACCAAGATTTAAGGCAAGGGATGAGGTTTGCTACTCTAGCTTTGAAAGATCAGACAAGGAAGAGCATTTTGCATTCGCAAATTTGAATTCCGGTGCGAAGAAATTGGCGGCTAAATCACAGTTGGAAGAGAAGAAAATAAAAGACCTTCATCCACGAAAATCACTGGAGGTGTTTGGATCCCAAAGTATGAAGGGAGACAATGTAGCAATAAATTTAGAGAGGAGATTGTCCATGCTAAATTGGGATGCCATTCCGAAAGCTCCAATGACGAATGAAGATGCGGAGAGTGATGCGAGTTCGGATTTGTTCGAGATAGAGAACCTATCTGGGAATGGGATACCTATGGCATCCGCCACCAGGGATGACTCAAGTGAGACCGGCATGGAGAAAATGGTGGTAAAAGGTGGAACACCGGCTCCAACAACGACTGGCAAGGCAGTAGGAGTTGCTCAAAGGTTGGAACCTTCAATGTAAGTAGGGAAAGTTACCATCTGAAACTGTTAAAAATGCAACTTTAAATTGTTCAAAGTTCGAGATGATCACTTTCTGATTTTATCTTTTTCATGTATTTCATTTCTAGTAGTTGATTACATGAACTCAATATAGGCCATAAAAACGATACGTTCGAATGAAGAATCAAACCTTACCAATAGGTCAAATTTACAGTCTCGCTGTTGCCTTTGAAGAATGTGAAGTCTCATGTTGGAAACTTGACAAACTAAAATATAACATATAATTACACGCCAAGTGAACTGTCCATGCGATTAAGTTGGGAATAACATTAGTGTTGATTGGTCGGGTAATCTCATAAAATAACAACATTTTCTTAGAATTTCCTTAGGTCATTCAAAGTCAAAACACCCCAAAAACATTGAGAGCAGAGATTCCACACTCCCGGGGCCATTTTCCAACCAATTTCCCCACCTTTTTAGTTGTGGTTTATCTTGTTTTCTTGATTTGCGAGTGGCCGGCCATTCATGTTTTGGAGCTTTTTTAACGACTATTAACAGAAGCTGCTTTTTAAACGACTTTAACAGCAGCTGCTTTGGCAAGTAGTCGGCAAATCAGTATCTCAAATAAGAAACGAAATGGCCCTACAAATGGAGGTCATGCTTCAGAAAGTGGTAGCACTCATTCGTCGGGGTTGCCCTAAAACTTTCTTTGCAGCCCGACATGGGCACATGATTGAGAGAAAAATCACAACTTACCACTGTTAGATAAAAAGCTTCTGTCTTGTCAACGAGTCAGCTGTAACCGAAGCTATTTACAGCTAACATAACTTGTAAGACTCATCTTGAGTTGTGAATTATTTTGAGAACCGAATTACTTGAAAGTCAAGTAAGTTAGTCTCCAATTTATTTGACTCTCATCGTGATTTATATTTGATTGACAAGAATCATGGAACCAAGATACTCTAGCTAACTATTTGGAACCCTAATTCAGTAAGACATATTGTACATTTCTTGGTGGGACAACATTTAAGTTCAATGGTAATTTGGTTTTATCTCTTTATTAACTTAATAGGCAGTTTAATTTAGAGGAACCATAACCACTATATTAAGAGTGTCCCTGCTCTCACAATACATGTGTTCCATTTTGAGCAAACCCTATTTTTGCTAGAACACTTTTGGTTGCTAAGAGTATAAGACTCGTTTGTCATCTAGAAAAGATATATCTACCGTATTACACATATAAGTTTATTTCTATTTCACGTTGATTTGGTTTATTGCACCGTGATCCTAACGTCTTGTTATTGTTGTGCTTTTCAAAATATATCTTACATAACTTCTTACATGTAACGAGTTGAGTATCTTCAATTGATCACCGCACATCTTTCTTTTCTTGTGATTTAGATATGATTGATGAGAAGGATGAGCAGTTAAGGAATATCAACATAATGAACCGCCCAACACATGATATATGATATTAGCAAGTTGGGTGGAAACATTCAATTCTGTAACTGTCTTACAAGTAAAGGTGGATCCCATGCTCTCTTATTTCCCCTTCATGTAATAGAAAGTAGGGTTGACAAGTAAAATACTTCATCAACAAGATTTTTGTCTGATAACGAGAGTAAGAATTTCGCATCGGGGAGTTGAAGCCTTACAAAATAGTTATATGATCTTTAAGTCTCTCCACTTATATAACGTGTATAATTTAAGTAGTTAAGAGTATTTACTTGTCTATCCACGCATTGTCAATATTAAAAAATCCTATTGACTGCATTTCAGAAAGCTTGAATGGTAAAATTCATGTGTGACTCCATAATGAAAGGGGCAATCTCATATTCTTGGTATGTGAACTACATCAAGTGCGCATTTTATTTTTTCATTGAGACCGAACCTAAACTTGTGCTTGAGAGATAGTTGTCCATACAATAATTTTAAGGATTATCGAGATTCAAGAACTTTGATTTCAAACCCCATTTCAAACATGATAAGTTTTGGATTTGAATGCTCACATTCTGACATGATATCAAACGTGATATTGACACGTCCCACACATTCTAACAATCTTATCTTAAAGGAAGGAATAAATATTTATTAGATGATACACCAGCAAAATGACATTAGGGATTGAGAGGGAAATATGGACCCATATTTAAAAATTTGGCTGTTCATTCATTCAATGGTGCAGCTTCCTAGTAGTAGTAGAAAGAATTAATGTCAAAAATTGCAGCTTCTGAAAACTTGGTTCATATGCTTGATGTGGAAGTTCTTGCATATTATTATGTCATGATTTAATTTGTAAAACTCCCACAAAAAACATATGTTCTGTGCTATAAACTTTACTTAAAAAGCTAATAATTTTCACAACGTTGCACAATGTTACTAATTCACATTTTATATTATGATTTACGAGGTCTAAACGATGGTATCTACTAATTGTTATGGAAGGAGGCACAGCCACAAAAACAGAGAGTCTCTCAAGCTAATTAAACAATATATGTTCAGTGTTTTGAGACCATCAAGAAGCGTAGGAAACTTCCATCTCTACATATTTTCTGGGACGAAACAGATCTGATTGAACAACGGACAACCTGTGGTGAAAGAGATGCATATTTGATATTCCTCATCAAAAAATTAGTAGCCTTGATCAAGTTTGTTTTCCTGAAATCTTCTGCAGCTTGACGAGAGATTTTTTTAAGCATCGGGTATTCAAGTGGTACTTCAAAATGTCATAGTACAAGTGAAGAAAATGATTATTTTTACGTGTCCCTCAACTTATTTGAAGTATCCGCAAGAATACCGGGCACTGAAAAAAATTTCTCCAGCTTGACATCCTATGTCCATTGCATGCAGACAATCTAAGGAAGCAGATAATTTACCTTCCATGCACAATTACAACACACGTAGATTAGCAGAGAATTTACCTTCCATGCAGACAATCTAAGGAAGCAGAGAATTTACCTTCCATCCTATGTCCAGCTTGACTTCCTATGACGATGATCACACCGTCACGCTAAAAAACAATCTTTGATAAAACTGTGGTGTGTGGAGTTCAATGCTTTTAATAAAAACTCATTGCTTCCCAGATTGATTCCTGTTCATCAGCAAGTTCCGGTACTTGTCCATGATCGGAAGACCGATTGCTGAGTCCCTGGTTATACTTGAGAAACAAAAAAATTATCATCTTTTAGAGCCCATTTGATTACAATTTTGTTTTTAGTTTTTATCGGTAGCAATAGAATAAAAGGACACGACAGAAAAGAGGGTGAAGACAGGATGGAGAGAGAGTGGTGACATCCAAGAATTTAACAAATTTCTTACAATTTATTGGAAAAATAAAAATGCAAAATGAAATTTATCTATTTTCTGTTTAATCGAGGGTCGTGACCTAGGCAGGGGGCTAAGCAGGCGTCTAGTCAGGTCTAGGCGTCATTTCTTAATTTTCAAACGTTTGACGATTAATCAAGACGGTGACGGACCACTTAGACAAATACTTTTAGAACAGTATTAAATATTCGCTTTTCTGTCAGATTTCAAATCCCCATCTTCTATTGATGAAATAACCAACTTGTTCACATGGATCTTTGTAAGTATCAATACAGTTTCTTTATGTATTTCAAAACACATTTGATTTTGTTTAAATTAAGTAATTCTTGAGCGGAATTTTATCACCGTTGTTAATTTACTCATGTTATAATATATGTATATTTTTTAATATATTATGGTGTAAACATGTCATTCACACATATCATAAGATGTTAGTAGCACTACATACAACCAAAATAAAATATATTTATAGAAGTGGAAAATGATTTTTATAGAATGTCAAATGACATTTTTTTTTTAATTTTTTTTTTTTTGTCAATGACATTTTCTTTCGATGGTTGAGTAATATTTACAATATGCTTGACCCAAACCCAAAATAAAAATAAAAATAAAAATAAAAATAAAAATATAATAATAATAATAATAATAATGGGCCTGTGATTGTTTTAAAGCATTTGATCCAGCCCAATATGGTTTTATGGGCCGGGTCAAACGTCGACCCATCTTTTATTACTACATGTCAATAGCTGAGTGGCTCATTGTCCGTACTTTAACCGTCGGTTTCCCGCAGCGGATTATAAACCCCCCCAAAACCCTACCCCTTGTACTCTCTCACACACACTCGCATTGTCACTCGAGGAGAGAAGAGAGAGAGAGAGAGCGGTAGGGTTTTAGAGAGAGAGCATCAGAATTCAGAGCTCGAAGAAAGATGGTGGCTGACAAGGGCAAGAAGCTGAAGCTCTCAGAGAAACCCGAGGACGAGAACGCTGACCACATCGATGAGAAGCTCGTCCTCTCCATCGAGAAGTTGCAGGAGGTCCAAGACGAGCTCGAAAAGGTTGTACCCTCGTACCTTTCTCTGCATATTCTTGTTGTACCTTCATAATTGAAAAAACGGAACATACAGTTTCGGTTTCGACGATGTTCTGTTTGGGAAATTTCTGCCAATTCAGGGGTTTGTGTTCTTGTGTTCTTGTTTTTGAAATTCAATTGGTTTCTAGGGTATGCATGAATCGTAAAGGGATTCGATTTTCGGGTTTTGGTTTTCTGGATATAGGGAAATTAACCCAGAAAAGGATCTGTTGGTGGCTTACTTGGTTTGGTAGAAATTTGGATTTTTTTTTGTTTTAAGAATTTAAAGTCGCTTTGTTATATAGACGGTCATAAGTGGGAACTCCGCGCTTCGCATTTTCGTGTATGTTGTAGAACACTGGATGCTCTTAACCAATTGTTGCAATTGTTAACTGTGGAATGTGTTTCGTTTTTGTGAAGTTTGGATTGCTGCTTTTGGTTATAAGATTTTCTCCTTGTTTGTTTATATTCCTTACCATAGGTTGGGTTACATTTGACTAGAGACTAAAAGGGAAGGAAAATAACTTAAGGTTTACATTTTGTGAAGTTTGAATGCATGAAAATATAGAGAGGAATATACGATTTTGGTAGCTTTTGATCATAATAGCACTCGCCCAATCTTGCCTTTTTTGAAAAGAATTTGCGAGAGGTAAAATCAGCATTAGACGGTGCCACGGCGGTTCCTCACTTTTGTCTTGGACCCCAAATAAAAAGTTGATCTTGTTGAAAGAATGCATAAGAGCTCACCGATCAAGCACTCTGGTGACAAAGACCAATGGAGATTGGGGAGTAACCGATCTTCTTTTAGACGAAGACAAAATCTGGTAGCCAATCGTTGGCTTTGAATAACCAGCTCAGCAATAAATTCAATTATTCTATTCCATAACGGGGCGGGGTTGTGCACATGACGAGTGACGTAAGTGCATAAACTGTCAGCTCGATTAAGGAAAATATAGAGTTATTTTCTTTTGTATTCTGTTCCCATTTTTCATGTTTATTATAATCAAATAACTAGTAGCGGCTAAATTAATTGTAGTTTGTAAGGCGAGGCTAAATTTGATTGAGGTGGGGTTGAACCCATGCTATATTTTGTACTTTGTGGCTTTGTTTGTAAGGCCAAGAATTTCATGAATATGAATGTGTAGTGCTTTGTTCTCTTTTAAATGAATTATGTTTCTTATAAAAATGCGTATTGCTTCGAATTTTTATAATCGCACAGGGTCATTTTTAAGTTCTGAGACATACTTGTTTTAGTGGCTACAATTCACTTGTATCAATTTGGACTTATGGATTATCACAGGGGACCAACCTTGTTCATTTGATTTTAATGTTTTCTTATGAATGCTTTATAGATCAATGAGGAAGCAAGTGATAAAGTCCTGGAAGTGGAGCAGAAGTATAATGAGGTACGCAGGCCAGTCTACGATAAGCGAAATGATATCATCAAGTCCATCCCTGACTTTTGGTTAACCGCTGTAAGTTGTCTATCCTTATTTATATGCATATGGGAAGAATTTATTATGTTTAAGTGGTATTTAAATAATTTATTTTCTCCTTACTCTGCAGTTCTTGAGCCATCCCGCACTCAGTGAACTTTTGACTGAAGAGGATCAAAAGGTTAGCATCTGTTTATAACTTTAATTAATCTGCCAATAATAAATATCTGTTAATGGTCATTGATTATGCAATTCAATTACTTGCAGCCCCTTCTTGCTCTTCCATAATCAACGAAATCATGGAGATTCTTTATTTTTAAGCTTTCAGATTTGATTCTTGTTTGCCCATCATTTCTAGTAGTCTGGGTTCATCCTTCCTTTTGTTTTCATAGATTTTCAAGCATCTAACTTCTCTGGAAGTTGAGGACTTCAAGGACGTGAAATCTGGTTACGCCATCACGTTTGTGAGTTTTCTCTTTTACTTTGCCTTTTTATCTTTGAATCATATTAAGGAGTGTTTTATGTTGTATTTCAGTTACAGAGTATATTGAGATTGTAACCATTGTTTATTATTTAAAATGTACAGGTGTTCAGCCCCAATCCTTATTTTGAAGACACAAAGCTTACGAAGACCTTTACTTTTCTTGATGAAGCAACAAAAGTTACTGCTACATCCATAAAATGGAAGGAGGGAATGGTATAAGATTTGTCTTGCATTCAGTTTATATCTTCTGGTGAATTATGTTAGGGTATGACAACTTACTGCATGCCTTATTTGTGAAGGGCATTCCTAATGGAGTTAATCATGATAAGAAAGGGAACAAGCGGCCTCAGGTTGAGGAAAGGTTTGTGATTGGAACCTGTTAGGATGAACCTCGTGAAAACACTTTCATTAGTTTTTCGAAGTACCTCATATTGACTGAAACTCCTCCAACCCTTGTTGTTTTCTTTACAGCTTCTTTAGCTGGTTCAGTGATAGTCAGCACAAAGATATTTTGGAGGATGAGATTCATGACGAGGTTAGTTTCTAGTTGTATTTCAATATGGTATCAAGGGCTATGCATCAATCTCAAAATTTTCTTACTCTTGCGTTCTCAACTTTCACTTCATACTGCAGATTGCGGAGGTTATTAAGGAGGATTTGTGGCCCAATCCTCTTACTTATTTCAACCATGTAACTTCTGCTTTACCTTACTTCCCTATTACTCAAGCATAACTTAAGTATTTCGCAGAAGCTTTTACTGCTTGCTTAATTTTCTAATGGTAGCTCATGTCCGCTTTGACATAGGAGGCTGATGATGATGAGGAATTTGATGATGAGGAAGCTGATGAAGAGGTACATGTAGATTCTTTTGGGTTTATATGTCAAGTAAAGTGAAAATACTCCAAATACAGACTACCTTTATGCTAGAGTTAACTGCCAATGGAATATGTACTTTCTAAAGCTTAAATGTTTGTGGCATGCACGAAGATTTTGAGGCTCACGTAAGGAATTTTTGTACTTTCTAAAGCCTAGATATTTTAAGCTTTGCCACGTGATTCAAAAATGAAGATAAATTTCAGATGTTATTTTCTGACTTAATCATTATTATGTCTTGCCATGAACTACATAAATGTGTAAGAAATGTTGATAAGTTGAACCTTGCAAGCAGAATTCTGTTAGGCCTTTTGCATGTTAGAGTCGTAGGTGGTCTAGAATATGCTTGTGGAACCCATCCTTGTAGCTTTTGGCATCTTTGAAAAAGTGCCTACTTTTGGTGAACTGATGTTAGTGATATCACACTGTGCAACTCCTGCATTGTTAGATTCATGTGTGTAAATGTATTCTCGTGGAGTTCTCGTTCATCCAGGTTCTGTATAGATTGGAGGCATATATCAAGTTGCCTTTCAAATAGTTTTAGTAGTTGTGTGTATGCAGTTGTTTACTGTGCTTCCATTTGAACTGTCCCGCAACATATGTAGCTCCTTGATGATATAACTAAAATGAAAATTATTGCAGGAAATGCCATATCTTAATCTTTGAGGTTTGACTATTTTGCAGGGAAAGAATGAAGATGACGACTCTGACGATGATGAGGATGACCAAGATGATGATGAAGATGGTGATGAGGATGACGGAAAATAAACATTCATCTGGGTCTTCAAATCTTTTAGCATTTGCTGCTTTGTTAACAGCTTGTGTAAAGTGAGTCTACAGTAGTTGATACGTTAAGTCTTAAGGTTACAGGGGGTGACCATCATGACTCTTTCTTGACAGCGTTCTGTCATGCAGGTGCCCGACTGCTCTCATAGGCCAGTCTGGTTTTCCGGCTCTGCTGTTACTCTCTCTCCGTGAAGTTTCTCTGTTACGATGGCTTGTGGCTTCTCCCTGATATGCAGGTCTCTAGATGACAATATTAGAATGGTCTTTTCCTTTTGTTTTTGAATACCTCAGTGAGGATATATTATGGAGTTGGAAGTTCTTTGGCATCATTTTATTATTTAATTCTAGTAGTATTAAGTCATCGAGAAATAATTTCCGCATACCCTTTCTGTACACTCGGGGGCGGGTGTACAGAAATCACTTCCTAATTCATGTACAAGTGTGCCGGCAATCTCTCTTCAGGGACCGCCTGTAAGGGGATCAGCATGTAGCTCACCAAACCTGTGCCCTCGGACATGTTGATCTCCTTGGGCTGGACCCCTTCAGGCAATGTCCAACAAAAGCCATGCAAAAGGTGACCCAGCATTGATGTAACAAGGGTAGTGCCTACCTGTGCCGCCGGGCACGCGCGTCTTCCTGCACCAAACGGAAGAAGCTGAAAATCGTGACCCTTTGCCTCAATGTCTTCTTGTTCGATGAACCTTTCAGGTCGGAATGTGAATGGATCGGACCACTGTGTCGGATCGCGCCCTATTGCCCAAACATTTACATGAACAATGGTTCCCTTAGGAACATCATAGCCACCAATCTTGACATTGGCATTTGCCTTGTGAGGTAGCATCAGTGGGGTTGGAGGGTGCAGCCTCAGTGCCTCCTTGACAACGCATTTTAGGTAAGGAAGGCTTGAGATATCAGATTCGGTCATTACCCGATCGAGCCCGATAATGCGGTCGAGCTCCTCTTGGGCCTTGTGCTGCACCCTCGGGTTCTTGATCAACTCGGCCATGGCCCATTCAACTGAGACGGCAACTGTGTCCACTCCTGCAATGACCATATCCCAAACTAATCCTCCAACATTATCCTTACTAAGTTCATACTTTTCTTGAAGACCAAGCAATGCTCCCATGAAATGTTCCTTGGCACCGGCAACACTGCTAATCTCACCCTTAACCACATGCTCCTCCTTAATCGCTTGTATGAATTTGTCTTTGCGCGCCACGTGTCTTGAA
This sequence comes from Pyrus communis, assembly GCF_041283825.1. Lineage (NCBI taxonomy): Eukaryota > Viridiplantae > Streptophyta > Magnoliopsida > Rosales > Rosaceae > Pyrus > Pyrus communis. The sequence continues at coordinate 3,061,140 of NC_142578.1, forward strand.
ATCTCCGTGTTCCGAAACCAAAAAACCCAGTTAAGCCACCAAATATCTACCAAAATTGGAAGGTATGCACCAAGCTTCTTTTCACTATCCAAAATCTCCACAATCTCCAAACCTTGCTGGTCAAGCAACCCCTCTTCGTTCTCAAACCGCTTCCCGAACACCATCCTTGTAACATGGTTGAAAGCTACAGATCTCAAGTATTTTCTGACCTCCAAACATTTACCATCGGACTTGTTTCGATCTGCGAAAATGGACCGCACCATTTCTCTAACTTCATCTTCTCTAATGTGTCTGAAAATTTCAAGACTATTAGGAGAAAAAATCTCAAGCATACAAATTTTTCTGAGCTTTATGTAGTGAGGACCATAATCTGCCCACACAAGGTCCTCACCATTTTTTGTGATCCTAGCCATGTACGAGTCCCTGTGCCTATGTGCTAGTTTCTCATCATGTTCTTTGAGCACTTGCTTTGCCAATTCATGGTTCGAGACCACAATGTGGATATTCGGACCAAACCAGACCGACATGATCGGACCGAAAACTCGTGACAGATCAAAGAAACACCGACATGGAACCGCCCCCACGTTGTGAAGGTTTCCGATGATCGGCCATGGATATGGTCCCGGAGGCAGCATAAATCTTTGCTGGTTGTAGAGTTTGTAAGCTAGGAAGATGAAAATTATTGAGACAGGAAGCAAAACGAGAGCCATTTTAGAAAAGGGTTAATTGAGGTTGGCTTATGAGTTTTGTAATTCTAATTAACTAATTAGATGCCTCTCAATATATTAGGCATTGTTTTTGTGAGAGACCATCATGCATGCATGTTAACTACGTGGAGCATTCTTTTCGTGACAAAACCGTCATGCATGTAAATATGTTACAACACGGGGAATGCGTAATGTATTGCTTATTCTTTACACGCATATATCCTTAATACGGAAACGAGTAATATTATAACATGTAATATTAATACACATCTATAATATCGTCAATTCATATTATAACACGTTAACATTGCACGATAATATGACGTCACATTGGAAATTTTTGGTCTTTGCACCCAACAAAACCCTAGAAGGACGTAGATTCATTCACTTTGGTAAAAATTTATTATTTAGTAGTGCTTTTATCAAGGTTATTCTCAAAAATTGGAACTTTCAATCAAAATGGTTCCTGAATTTGGGATTATTACTACTTTGGCTTTTTGACAGCATGTACTTGTAAGAGAAAAATAATATTTTTCATGTTGCTTTTATTTAAGCTTAATTGGAAATAAAAAAGTTTGAGGCGGACATGATTGATGGCCACATTAGTTTGAGGAGAACATGATTGATGGCCACATTACTGTCGTGCCACTTTCACTCGAAGGTTGAAAAGAGATCGAGTAGCAAAGCGTGAATACAAAGTTGCCAACTAGTATGAGTATCTAGTTGATGAGTTTTGTAATTCTTTTTGTATTCGTTTTTCTCTTAGTGTTTTCTAGCTTGGTAGCACGAGAAGTTTCCCAATAATGAGTTTTACCTCGTTAAATCCTACATTGTGCGTGCACTCTTTATATTCCTGCTAAATATCAATGAGTCAGATTTAATTTGCATAATTGGTCAATTTAGACTAGATTTTGAATTAGACCTTCAGTTGGAATCCTTTAGTTTTTTATTTCTAAACTACAAATATAATGATCAATGTATACTGGCACAAGCATGTGGATTTCACTTCACAGCCAACAAAGTTGATAAATGCCTTTAAACAAGCACGTGCATTTGTTTTTATTTTTCTAACCACCGGAGGAAAAAAATGCAGTCATCGTATATGTGGCATAACAACTTATATGGCCTAGATATATTGTTACAAACCGTTTATACTAATAAAATAAGAACATGTGGACTAATATTTACAAATCTTATTTCATTAGTGCAGAATATCACCGTGACGATGAACCCGTGCTATATATGTCCTCTATTTATGACCATAAAAACCGTTTATTTTTAATTTCTTTGCCTTTTCATTACATGCAGAAAGAGAATGAAATTAAATATATACCTCAAATGGCTTAAAGACATTCTTGTTAATTTGAAATTTTCATTCTTTTTTATAATAACTTTAAAAAAAATTCTACATTAAATTTATCTAAGCTAAGAAATAAGCTGGTATTCGAACATGAGGGAATAGCACACAATTAACTTGGACAAACCCAAATTTGCTTTTCTATAGTAATCTTTATTTTATTTTTTTTTGGAAAAATTCTATAGTAATCTTTATGAAGCTAAAAAGTATAAGTTGAGTTCTTCTTTATTTCTTTTTTGCTTTGTTATTATATATTAATTCAAATTTGGATACAATTAGTACTCTTTTGGATCCGATGCCAATGGTTTTTGCTTTTATTTTTTTACTGACAAGGAACAAAGATATGAGGTGTAAAAGTAAGATTGTTTTCATATCAAATCTTAGGCCAAGCACTATAAAAGTAAATGTAAAAGGATAGGAGATTTTGTTATATTCTTTAAGGAAATGCTTTTTCTTTCTTATCATTCTTTTACTACATTTTTTTATATGAAACATTTGATTATTTGGGATACAACAGCGACTGTATTCTTAATCAACTACACAGTGCCATAATTTATGTGTTCTAACTTTTTTAAATGTGTGATTACTTTGAAATACATTTATTGTAACATTCAAAATGACTGAAGAATTTTTCGTTATCTAAGACCAAGAAGTTTATTTATTAAAATGGGGGAAATGAAAGCTTCTTATAGCAGCTCCACCATATTCAATAGCCCGGTGGATCGGCTGTTGCTCCAACCCAATTGCCCCAGCTAGCAGCTCCAGCCCATGCGGGCGATGGGGCTCGGGGGAGACTCGAGCGAGAGGCCAGGCGGGCATCAGTGCATGCGCCGACCTTGACATATCCTCGTCCTCCTTCGACATGTTGCTATTGAAGCTGAGGCTTCAGGCGGAGTTCTGCACCACCAGCTGCCGCTGTTGCGGCTGAGCCGCCGACTAAGACTGCTCCGTCTACATCATCTTCTCTTCAACCTCCTCTACTTCCTCTTCACAAAAACAAAAACCAGCCCTTTTCGTGAAATTCTCTATATTTTCTTATCTCTTTCTCTTTTGCTTTTGCTTTTGGAACGATGGGGTTTTGAAATTTGTTGTGGAAGTGCTCTATTTTTTTTTTTTTTTTTGTTCTGTTTTTTTTTGCAGAGGTTATGAATGGCTGAGGCTGGGAGCTGAAAGGCTGGCGTTAAAGGGTTTTAAAGTGTCAAGCCAGCAGCTAATTGTGTTCTTTAGTTCCACCGATGTCGTATGCAAGGCCACAGTTGGGTTCCTTGAGTTCTAGGGATTCCAAAAATATTATTTTTGAGCTTGATTTTTGAAGGTTTGAAGAGGAAGGAGGAAGAGAGCTCACAAGAGTGAGCTGGTAAAGAGGGAGAGAAAGAAAGAAAAAGGAAGAGAGAGATAAAAAGAAAAGAGAGAGAGAGAGAGGGAGAGAGAGGAAGAACCGGTCAAATGAGGGGAAAATGGAAGGGGTGATGGGGGTGTCTGATGAATTGGTTGAGGAAAAAATACTAATATTTTATTGCCTATTACCATGACTATTCAGTTTTAGGGATGGAGATGTAAAAGGCAGTTACTGTTCATAAATGGCAGTTACTGTTCATTGGGTGGATTCAATAGTGAGTTGCCCTAAGGGGCCTTTGCAACGCTGGAGTTGCTCTTAAGCTTACCTAAGCCATTTTGCTTGTGTGGGCCACATACTTCAATGATCCGAACATTATTGCTAGTTAATTAATTCAACCTGCGAACATATGTGAATTTGGAAAGGAACCGGATCCCCTCCGGATCCATATATATACTGAGCCTGCTGAGCAGGCGATCTGGACCGTTGAAATTTGATCCAACGGCTACAATTATTATAACTTTTAGAGGGTCTCCTGTTTGTAGCAGTTAGATCAAATTTCAACGGTCCAGATCGCCTGCTTAGCAGGCTTAGTTTTATTAGATCTGAAGGGGATCCAGTTCCAGGAAAAAAATTGTACTTATGCTTAGTCACTGTCTACAGTGGACCTGTGATGGTGGCAGTGATGAAATTTATCAAATTTTGGAATTTTTTGTATTTTAGAGACTAGATGTAAAGTAAAGGGCAAAGCAAATTTGATTACTGGAAGCCAAAATAACCGCGTTGAGAATGTGTTGTAAAGTAATTTATAAGACACGATTATACAAGTACGTAGCGTCATATGCCATGATACAGCATTAAGTGAAAGTGTAACTACTAAAATTACACCATGTGTTGTCCATTGTCCATTGTCCAAGGCAGATATTTTGATAGTGTGATTGGTTCATTGTCTTTTCATGCTTAGCTGCTATGCTCTGATTGGACTTCCCTAAGTTTGGTTGGGATAAGACTTTCAGTGTAGCCATGGATTTTAGCAACTTGGAACGACAGCAAAATGTCATCCAAACTGACCTTTTTCATTGGTGCAACAAAAGCAACAATCCATCTCAAAAAACTCATTGGTGCTACAAATTATCATCTTTCCTTCTTGCTGAGGCAAGGCACCACTATTGCTTGGGAATATATACTTAATTATTCACACATTTGAGTACGATTTAGATACAGTTCTTATATATATATATATATATGGTATAATCTTATCCTTACTCTGAATTATTATAATGAGCAGCTAAGTACAAAAGATTTTCAAGTTCAGAAAAGTGATATATCTTTTAGTGGAGTAGCCCTCTTGACTTTCAAATAATGTTTCCCTTTGTTAAGCGGAAACAACTATATGAACCACAAAGCAACGTGCTTGCCTAGAGCCTAGTCTCAAAATTAACCTGCCCCTGGAAGTGGAAAATGGAAAACAGAATTTTCTCAAGCCCTAATCCGTTGCATGTGAATGCGGTTGCAATTTTTAGATTGATCGATCGATAGGTTCATTGATCATTCTCTAGGGTATAGATCAATATCAAGTCATTTAGTTGTATAAGTACGTATTCATGCAATCAAATTCATACTGTAGAACCCTTATAACTCCTTAATCATCATAGACCTGATAATATTTCATTTTGGTGCACTCCATTAAGAAATTAGCATATGAAAAATCATAATCACAAATTAATATACATAAATCACATAAATATGTGACAAACTCTCTTGGGAGTTGGGAATTGGTTAACACATAAAAATCTCGCAACAAAACCAGATTTAGGATATACTCATCATGATTCACACTTATCACAAGGAAGTGAATAGTGATGAGTGGTGATGAGGGATATACAGAAATCGCATAAATATTGCATGCAGATGCAGTGCAGACGAAGAAAGGGGAAGGTGTGGATCACAGAAGGGATTCCGAGAGGGGGCCTTCCCTTTCTTTTTCGTTTCTTTTATTGAGGATGATGAAGTCACTGAAGAGTCCGGAATAGAGGCAGACAAAAAGTTGAGAAAGTGATGTGACTCAACTCCCTCCATTTTCAAAATATTCCAGTGCAACTTCCAGCCTATATGAAGGCCAAGATTCCAACTGTCTCTACTACTCTCAATCTAAAGACCATAACCAAAAACCCTTTCTTTTTTTCACATGTATTTATGTTGGAAAATTTAATAATAATATTATTATATTAAATTTATTAATTGAATGGAAATCAAAAGTGGAGCCCTTTGGTAGAAATATGTGTCTACTCAAATTAAGAGTTGCAACTTTTGACTCTTCATGAATAGTCACATGCTTTCCAAAGAGGCATCTCACATTCTATAAATAGGGAAGCCCCCAATCACAAAATAATTTTTCATTGTTTTACATAATCATACATAGAGTGTACTTAAATATTAGAGAGTCTCATTGAGTCCATATAAGAGAGTTTTCAACACAATCGTGGTTCATGGAGCCTTGTAATTTGGAGTGCTACTATTACAAAGACGGGGTCGTTGTATCTTGGGAGACATGCGCCAATCAACCATGAGTACCGTAGTGGGGGCGTAAACTTGTCTTAAGAACAAAGTGTCCAACACTTGCCTCGACCGTATTTTCTAGGTTTTTCTAATCCATTATATCATGTTCATTTAACATTAGTTACTCATGCGCATGCATTAATTTTGATATATAATTGCATGAATGATTTCTTAAAATTTTATATGATTTAATATAGCAATTAGACCCAAGTTTTCCAACAATCTTAAGACAAGTTTATGGTTTGATTGCTATGTTTGTTTGAGAACAATATTATATCGTGTATCTTTCTGCGTGGATTTTCTTTTTCAAGGTAGAATTTTTTGGTTTCTAGTTTTGCATAAAATAGTACATATGTTAATTGTTTCCAAATATATTGCAAGTTAATTTGATTCAAAAGATGCCAACTCGTAACCTTTCATTATTATTTTGTTCGTTTGTTTATAGTTAATTGAACCAAATATTCTTTACAAGTTTAGTGGTTTATTGCTATTATAATTTGGCTTGTGGGTTTTAATTTTCTTGACAACTTTGTTTTGAAATTGATTGTGATTTTCTCCTGTTGTGCGAGTAATGATGGCACAGAAAAGTTATAATAATATATATATACCTGCATATATGCATTTTATTTCCTACCATTACACTAATTAAATTCATATATTTGTTGACAATGAGTTTATTAATTTCAATTCTCTGAAATATGCATGCAAAAGGATATAAAGGTTTTGTTTCACAACTTAGATTCCTTGTTTATGCGAACTCCAATAGTGAAATTGTATGGACCCAACCAATTGTAAGCAGCCTAAGAACAATATATATATGAAAAACCCTAACAAAAGACCAATAAAAACTAGCTTAGCAGGTTTTGTAGGACAAAGTTTTCTTGGGTTTTTGTTGATAAACGATAGGAATAATCTACACTAAATTAATCTAAATTTCAGAGAGAGAGAGAGAGAGAGATCTAAACGTGAGTGCAGAGAAGGAAGCACACTCTTATAGCCAACTTAGTGCGATAAGGCTTTCATGTTCAGTTTTAAGCTTTTAGCAGAGGCTATATAGATTAATATGTTGAGTGGAACTTTATTTGATTTGAATTTAGGTTTAGGGTTCCAACTTTTACATCCAGAAAGTTGCCAATGTGAAGAAGACTCTAGTTTTCGATAAGATATTAACAATTGCACAGCTGACGAAGATGGTAAGCTGTCTCGTTCAATGGCATTACATAAGTGGCAAGGCATGTGGTCTCAAAGAAAGGCAACATTTTGCTAATTCCTGGTTCACATTTCTCGACAGTAACCCCACAGTGCTGTCATGTACAGTAAACTCTGCCATCTCAAATCAGATGTTGCCACATGCTACAATGGACTTGTTCAAATGGAGTCCCATTAGGTTTCGTTCAAGTTATTAGAAAGAAAAAAAAGTCATTAAACTAGTGGGGTGGAAGTTATTAAATGTATTAGGAATATATATTTACTTGCGGGGAATACCTTTTATTTTCACTGAAAGACCTCTTATAATAAAGTGAAACCCTAACTGTCGTAGAACAAACGATGACGTGCAAAGTTTTAAATAGAAACTGATTTTTGCACATTTTTTCCTCTTGCATTTCTCTCTGTTTTTAGCCGTTTGATTGAATAAATTAATCAAAATAAAAGAGAACAAATGAACAAAAAAAAAAAAAAAAAAAAAAAAAAAAGAGTCGGAAGAAGAAAACAGGAGTGCTAAAAATCTTTTTCCTTTTAACTGTAGTATAGTTGACAGTTAATCATAAACCAAGAGTTGATAGTTAATGTGTTTCTGCAAATATCATAAACCAAGTGACCCTACAAAGTTTTAAATATACGTAAAGATTGAAGGCATTGCAAATCATTCATACAAAGGAAAAAGAAAAGATAAGGGGCATTAAAAATCAACAGTGGTTGTGACAATCAGGTCAAGAAACTGTCAAAAATGTTAGTCATTATCTCTCTGTTGTAAATTGGTACTTGACAAAAAACCTGAGAAATTCAAAACCAGCTATATAAAGATTAAGACTTGTTTTCTTTGATATAGCAATTTTGGTTATGTATCTAGAATAGTTCATCATCGACATCTTTATTCATCCAGTTTCTTTATTTAAGGGATTGTGCTATCCACACAATCCCGTTTATCTTTCACACATCCTCTCAACTTTTAATCGGATCGAATGAATTGAAGATGATCAAATAATAGAAGGGGGTGTATGAAAAGTAAAATGGAGTGCGTGAATAGCACCACCCTATTTAAACTACCAAATTAGATTATGCCACATGTTCATTTGATTTGCAAAAGACAACAATACTATCAGATTAAGTATATCACATCAAATATTGTGTGGAGCAGATCACATTAGCTGTGATACTCAATAAAAGCATCCAATCAATTTCAAGTTGGCAATTTTCAGATATTATAGCAAGTAATCTGCAAATATATTACAACTTTTTCCCAGCTTCATAAAGCTCAATATCCAGATCAATTCAACTCAACATAGACGGAATTTTCTTTCATATTATATATTGTGGTCTAATTAATGATGCAAATGGATTAAAAGAGAAAACCAATGGGGTTTGTAATGTGATTAACTAATTAATTTAATTAAGTAGATTGGTCAAATGAGTGGATTTATGGACCAGCATGAATGTAAACAAACCTTAACACAGATTCTTTAGAGAAAACCAAAATGATTTAGATGGGCCTGCAGCCTGCACATAAAACCAGTAGCCCTGTTCGATCATGATTGCATATTCTGCATGTTTTGTAATTTAAAATTTGGAAGGAGTACTGCTGATCATCCAGGGCCATCTGCTTGTCCCGAAGGGTAACCCACATTAGCATTTATTAAGGAACACCAAAACCAAAAACTTTTAATACCACCTAACCGTCGTTATATAGTACAAAATGTAGGGTTGCGAGAGGTAGCAGAACTCTTGTGGTCAAAACTCTTATCATGAATGCGTAAGTAAATGATTTGTTTATCGTTGGAGTAACAGATCCTCGCAACTTGCATAATAAGGTAGAACCCTAGTTACATAAAAGGAATCAAAATATACAAAAGAATTGAAGATGCTTCCGAAACTCGACCGGAACCTATAGGCCAACCATATTATAATAAGGAATACCAAAACCCTAAACTCAATACCATTTATCCATATACCAAAATAAAATAGGGGTGTGATATCCACACACCCCATTTTACTTCTCACACACCTTTTTGATTTTCGGTCGTCGGATCGGATAAATTGAAGAATATCAACGGACAAAAATTATCAAGAGATGTGTGAGAAGTAAAATGGAATGTGTAGATAGCACATTCCAAAAAAATATATAAGTACAACTTCATAATATATAACTCTTGTCGTGAATGCGAGACTAGAACTCTTACCGTTAATTCATAGATAAACATTGCGTTGATCACTTAAGTCACAAGTCTTCGCAACATGCACTAATAAGTAATCCAGGTACCCAAGAAAAACTTGCATAAGCAAACCCTAATTAGGGTTTTGGATCAAAGAGAAGAATGGAACACGTCTGAAACCTAGAGACTAAACCCTAATGCCAACAAAGATTATAGGCCCAATAGGCAACAGTCAGCAAGAAGGATCGAGATCAGGAGGAGGGTAAGTTTAAAGATATTTTACTGGTTGGAGGACTTAAGGGATCCCAAAGTTCCCTTGCCAGCAACTAACAAATAACAAAGGTGCAGAGCAAAAGGCAAAGGGCCAAAGGCAAAATGAAATGATTAATTGAATGAGACCGGGACCCACTTTATGTAATCTTTCCTTTTTTTAAAGTCTCTAAAAATTTTTTTGACTTGGGGTTGGGTCCCACCTCGGCCACCATTGTCTTTATGGGATTGAATGATAAAAGGAGCACCTCACGTGGAGAGTCTGAGCCAAAGGGGATGTCCAACCACAATAAAAAGGGGAACCCGTTCACCTGGTCTCCTCCTCTCCCCTTTCCCTCCTCATATCCTGAAAATTCCCCAAAAAATTGAAATTTAAAATCTAAATGTTATTTGATATTTGGGTATTTGGCAATAGATGTTTTGATATTTTCCTCCACAGAACAGAATGAAAATTTTGGAAAGGAGTTTTAGACTTGTAGTGCAAGCAGCTAAAGCACTTATTTTTTGTATCTGAAGTCTTGTGTTTGATCCCCGTTTTCCTTTTTTTCCTCTTAAAAATTTTCAAAACTAAATAAAAATCTAGATATTAAATTTTTTATAGGATCTAGATTTTAATTGATTTGGTGTTTGATCGATATCATGGATATCTTGATATTTTCCTCTAAGGAATAGAAAAAAAACTAAAGATGGTTGTAACTGATAAGTGTTTAAGAATATTTATATTGTCATTTGCACCCTAAACTTTCTATAATTAGAAATAAAAATATACTTGTGAGGAGTGTATAATGAGATTTTTGAAATCCTAATAAACATTCTTTATTTATCCATGCATGTATCTGAAATTCTGTGTTTAATAATTAAATAAAAAGCTAGATATTAATTGATTTGATATTAGGTGTTTGATCATATGGATATTTGGATATTTTCCTCTAAGGAAAAGGAAAAAAAATGAAAGATGCTTGTAATTCATATAAGTGTTTAAGAATATTTATTTATGCATATGAAATACTGAGTTTGATTTTTTGCCTCCTTTACCATTACTTGTGTAATTTATATTTTTATATATATGAAAAAACAATTACAATATAAAAGAAAGAAAGCTAGAAAAAGCTCAGCACAATAACAAAGCAATTTCTTTCCTTTAAAAAATTGCTTTTTAAAGCTCACCCATATAATTCCCACTCATTATCTTTGTTGCTTAAAGCTTGCCCGCCCAGCCCTCTCTTCCTCTCTCCCTCCCTCCCACCCTCCCTCCCTCCCTCCCTTATCTTCTCTCTCTCTCTCTCTCTCTCTCTCTCCAAAGGACCATTTTAGTCCATACTTCTTTCTTTCTCTAGCTACTCTCTAACAAAACATATCATCTAAAACAAAATTTCAGTTTTTTTTCATACACAAATTCCAGCCAACCAACAACCAGAGAATTTTTATTTATTTATTTTTAGAAGGAAAAAAACAGATTTGTCCTGTAAAAATACTGTCACTAAGTGACTGAAGAGAGCTGAGAGCTGAGTTGAGCTGCTGCTGAGTGAGAAACCCACCAAAACCCAATTATACTAACAACTAAGCCCTCTCTCTCTATCTCTGCACTCTCTCTCTTCCACACTCTCCCTACTCTTCTCACACAAAATCCTCCACAAACCGATCATAATTCTCTTTCCCATGCGATCATGGAAGGAGGTGATGATCATCAACTCCACCACCACCACCACGACTATCAACAACACCAACAACAACATCACCACCGTCCGAACTTCCCCTTCCAGTTACTAGAGAAAAAAGAATTAGATCACCAAGAAGCCGCCTCCTGCTCCAACACCACCTCCCCCTACCCTACTCTAGCCATCACCACCGTCGACCCCACCACCACTAACAACACCGTCTCTACTGCCACAACCACAACCACCTCAGCTCTCCAAGCTTCTTCCCCCGAGGCCTCCAAAAAGCCACCCCCCAAGCGGACCTCCACCAAGGACCGCCACACGAAAGTCGACGGCCGAGGCCGCCGCATTCGAATGCCGGCTCTATGCGCCGCAAGAGTCTTCCAGCTCACGCGCGAGCTAGGTCACAAGTCCGACGGAGAAACCATTGAGTGGCTTCTCCAGCAGGCCGAGCCCGCCGTGATTGCCGCCACCGGTACCGGCACAATCCCCGCCAACTTCACGTCACTTAACATCTCACTCCGCAGCTCCGGCTCCAGCATGTCGGTCCCCTCGCAGCTAAGATCCTCTTATTACAGCCCGAATTTCTCTCTCCAACAGAACCAGCGGCGGAGCCTCTTTCAGGGCATTGGCCTCTCATCTTCTGACAGCTCTTCGACTCTCCTAAACTTCCAAACAAACACCATGCACGCTTCCATGTTGCAAGCCAAGCAGGAGCTCCGGGATACTGTGTCTTTAGATCTCTCGGAGGCGGCGTCGGCAGGGGAGGGGAGCTTGGGAGGGAGGAAGCGTCGGCCGCCGGAGCAGGACTTGAATCAAATGGGAGGTGGCGGCGGTGGTGGTGGAGGAGGGTACTTATTGCAGTCGAGCACTGGTGCGGTCCCGGCCAGCCACCCACACAGTCAGATTCCGGCTAATTTTTGGATGCTGGCTAACTCTAACAACCAAGTTATGAGCGGAGACCCTATTTGGACTTTTCCAGCTTCGGTCAACAACAGTGGAATGTATAGAGGAACGATGCCCGGTGGCTTACATTTTATGAATTTCCCCGCCCCAGTCACCGTGTTGCCTAATCAACAACAATTGAGTGGCTCGGGCGGCGGCGGTGGTGGTAATGATGGCGATAACATGAGTGATGGGCAGTTGAATATGCTCGCTGGACTCAATCCGTACCGGCACATGTCCGGTACAGGTGTTTCAGACTCGCAGCAGGCAAGTGGCTCACACTCACACCACGGCGGGGGTGACGATCGGCACGATAGTACTAGTCACCACTCATAAAGCGGGCGAATGGCGGTCGGATTTTATCTTCATGGTCATCGTTGGTGGTCGTCATTTCTTCCCACACGTGTAGTAGTTTGCTGTGTAACAACACACGTGAGGTTTGATTGATTGCTCTTAAAATTCTGAGGTTTATTTTTATCTATTTATTCCCAATTTTTTTGTGTGATTAATATGATATGGCCGGGAGAAGAGAGGTTTTGTTAGGGTTTGAAGGAAAAAAAAAACAGACACTTATTTTTAACATGAGTTAATTATTTTGGCTGCTCTCTTATTTCTCTAATTTTTGGCGATTAATCACAGTATACTATCATCATCGTTTGTGTGATCAATTCTCCCTTCTCTCTTCTTTTTATCTTCTACGAAAAGTAACTCGTCGAAATTCTAGAATAAAACGGCTCATACTATGAATCAAGTGAATGAACGGTTGGACGAACAGCTTATACTGCTTCGTAATTTATGCATTTTTACTGTGTTGGTGAAAATGACTTTTTTTGCATGGTATATGGTAAGTCTCCTACCTAACTAACAATTGGATTCCCTCTTTTTTCCTCTCACTTTCTCTCTCTAGATTCTCTCTCTAGGCCACCACCATGTTTGTGTCCATGTTAATGGGCAGATTGTGAAAGGGCTGAAACAGTAGCACTAGTAGTTTTACTGCAAAATGCAGGATTAAAAAAAATCCACAGCCTTTTGATCATTCTGATTCTTCATCTCTCCTGCCATGAATCTCTAGGGTTTACTGCATCAATTATATAAAATTTTCAGCCAAGGTGGGGAAGGGTAATAGGACGGTAGGGTCCACACCTTATCAGTTCCAGGTGTTCGCTCAGGTGGTGGGACCCGGATGCTGGTCATTGCCCAAACCGATATACAACGTCACTGACAAACAGGTGCATCATTCCTCATCTTTTTTTTTTTCTTCTTTCTTTTCTTTCTTTCTTCTTTTTAATGGTGCAGTTGCTGACACCATAGAGGGTATCGGTAGTGAGTTTTAAAATTATTTAATAACTCTACTGTGTCGTGGCCCACCATCTCATCAATCAATCTGCACCTTTTATTTCTATGAAACGACCTTTTGATTGGGTACCGTTGAATGATTGGGTCTCCGACTCTCTTATTCATGGAGGGGAGATTTTATCAATCTACGATATGCTACGTTTTATTACATAAATGTAGGAAAGTGTATTTTTTTTCTTCAAGTGTTTCTTCACTTATATAAAGACATGTGACATACATACTGAAAAATCTCTTCAATGGAGGGTAGGATTTTTTTCAAGAATTTTCTAGTTAGCAAACCATGCATAAATTTATAAATTGCTATTGCTATTCAAACACTTCTTTTTATTTCCTAATTACTTTTGTTAATTCTATCTATTGATCTTCTTGAATTCATTCGACCCGACGGTTGAAAATTGAGAAGAGTGCGTGAAGTAAAAATGAGTGTGTAGATATGATTACTCTATTTCCTTTCTTTTTATAGGAGTAGATAAATTAGTTGTGCTTTAAACTTCAAGAACAAAATAACACAAGGATTGTACACTTTGCACCAATTGGATTCCACACATTTAATTGATACCCACATATATATATATATATATATATATATATATATATACCTAAAGATTATATTCTTAATCACACAAGGGACGATTGCCAATTACATTTGCCAGAAGGCACATGACATAATCAATCTTAGTAATGTCCTATCCTACATGACTTAATGGTGGTTTGGTTGTGGTTGGCCGGGTTTGTTTAATTTGTAAAATGAATTCATGAAAACTTTATTATGATTCAGCATATGACATGCATAAGAGTACTTGATAGTTGGATGTGCGGTTAAGAATAAAATAAACAAAAATTCAACAGTCATAGACTTCGGTGTATAGACTTGTGCATATTAGAAAGTCCTTCCTTTTCTTTGATGGTGGTCAAAATGCGATCGAGTGAAAGAAAGAATGACTCGTTCTTGAGACAAACAGTTTAACTGGATGAAACTTGAAAGCAAGATAAAGGTTCTAGCTAGGATTTATGAAAATTGAGAACTGATAAAAGTTTTTATGGGCTCCCTGGTCTGCATAATTTTGGAGTCTTGAGTTAATTGGGATCAATGCAACTCTTGGTAGTGCTCTAGTTAATTTTGTGGCCATCGATCGCTGTTCTTATATATTCTTAGTGATCCTTTGATGAATAAAGTACACAAAAAAAAACAAGTGTAAAGTGATTAGTTGTTGTTATCGTGTATTAAATATGCAGATTTATCAAATATAAAAGTATAATCTCATTAGGTGTCCACACGTAACAGATTAGACATTTTTATAATATTCCATGTCGAATAAATATCATGTTCACAAGATTTAGCCAAATTATAATTGAGTTGTATTTGGTTTGGAACAAAAGGATATTGTAGTAGATCACCGTTGGAAGATGTAATGTACACATCAAAACTAACAAAATCACCTTTAATCAAGTGAATATATATTAAACATAAAAAAAAAGGTGTTAAGTAAAAAAGTTCAATGGTGCAATACATTGTTAAGTTCGATGACTAAAGAAACTAAAATAAGAGTTCATGGACTAAAATTAAACTAGGGGTAAAGTTCAGGGATCATTGCTATAATTCGGTCAAATGGTTCACATTCACATATATGGCTACATATGCATCTACATTCACTTATTCATGACATTCAAACCCTTGCGCATAAGTTGCAAGCTAACATGTTTATGGAGAATCGAATTTCAGTCATGATTAGTTCTTATTACACATTATTGGTTTGTTAATATTCTTTAGCAATTTCTTCGAAACTTTTGTATGAGTAAAGGAAGTTAAAGATCCTGAGAGGATCATCGCTGTAATATAATTTCAGTTAAAAAGTACGTTTAATTTACAGCAAATACACATTTAAGAGATATCCTGATATATATTTGTTGGACGTTGTTCGTTGTCATGACTGATGATCATGACAAGTACTGTGATTTGGCATGTACTATCTTTAATGTTGTTGTGTGAGAAATCTGTGTCAAACCCATCATCGCAAAATATAACTTGGTCTGGGTCGTACACATATTGTGCACATGGTTTTGAACCCTGTCGACGACACAGCCGATGGTCCCATGCATGCAACCAGGAACCAGCAAATGAAAATCTCGATAGATTGTATGCCAGAAGTAGCATGATTAGACCATCTAAACTTATTTAGCCATGCATGAAATCTTCCTGAGCGAACCAACAAACCTGCCTCCAGTTGGGAATTAAATCAAAACCTTATTAATATTCTACTAATTTGGCCCATAAAATCACTTATAATCCCGTTTTCTGTGATTGATTATTAGGGCCCAGAAAATCTAATAACCCCACCTTCCACGTAGGCAGTTAGCTTTTTTATCCCCTTTTTTTTTTTTTTTTTTTTTTTTCTGATGGAAATAGATGGAGTGGCATGTCACATGTGCCTGCCTAGCTAACTACTGGCTTTTAGCTTAAGGATTGTTTGTTGGGCAGCAAGAAAATTGGATCAAATGACCCACCACCACATCCACATCCACCCTTAAATGTCATGCTTTTTTGCGATAATACGACCTAGAACTCTCCACTTCTGTAGAGCAACATCTTGGGTGTAATTGTTTTACAATTTCTCTCGTTATGTGATCATTATTTGACAAGTCATATGATAATGAAGATATATTGGATGACTAGTTCATGACTAGTTTAGATACATTAACGAATTAATGTTATTACGGAAATATTTAAAAAAACACAAACACCTAATTTGATCGACCTCTCCAACTAAATTATTCTTCTATAAGTATCATTGGTTAATTCATCTAACTACTATATAGGTAGTGCAGCCTAGCACACAGTTGAATTTAGACCCAATTTTTGGGGAGAAATGATTTTAACTCCTCTTTTTCCCTCATACTCTCCTCTCATATATGTTAGTTGATAATTGTTTTTTATTTTTTTCAATCCAAAGGTTAACCACCTTTGAATTATCGACTATGGATTTAGGGGTCCGACAATAAGGGGAATCTAGCATACAACAAGATACTCACACTATCTCTCACATTACGTGCCCTCATGTGGTGTGAGAGAAAAAGAGAGAGATATCATCGACACGAACAAGATCTCCTCCAAGATTGGGCATAACAAATTGGTGACAATGGTAGTTGTCAAAAGTTGTTTCATGTATACTCAATCACAATGAGTTTTTTTGTATTAGAAATGAGTTTTCTGCACAAACTATTTTCCTATTCTACACTTTTATTTATTTTTATCATTTGATTCTCTTATTATAATTTCATCCAAATATTTAAAAAATAAATAAATAAATAAAAAGACGTGGAGAAAGAGATGGCCATGGTAGTTGTTTGGGTTTATATTTGACACTGGGCTTTGTAATAATGAAGGCCCAAAGATGCGAAAACAAATAGAAGATTAGGCTCGGGCAAGTCAATGGGCCCAAGATGAATTGGAAGCTATTTCAATGAAGGCATAGGCCACATGTCTATGATTGAAGTGCCCAAGATGAATTGGAAGCTATTTCAGCGAAGGCATAGGTCATCTATCTATGATTGAAGTGATGGGCAACAGAGAACACCTCACCACCAGCCAAAAATCACTTTTCAAGGGCATGGCTGAGTAAATAGGTGATGACTCACTGCCATCAGAAAAGACATTGTCTAAAAGTAAAGCTTAGACAGTCGGGCCAAATTGTCTATAAAAGTAGAGAGGGACACCAGAGACAATGACACTCAACCAATCAATCAAAAGACATCCCACTTTGCTCTCAAGCAAGCAAGAAACCAGAAAGCTAAACTTTGTCTATATCTTGTCCTTTTTAGTTATAGTTCCCTTATGGAAAGCCATCTTTTGTCTAGATTAGAAGCTCTGCTACCTTCCCCTAATGTTGTAGTATCGATTCCCTCTTATAGAACCCTTTTACTTTTCATCATCCAGATTATACAAACCCCCTATAAACATAAAGAAAAGTGGCTGCAAGAGGTTGAACCTTGCTCGACAAGGTTAAATCTTGCCCAACTCTCTTTTGTTTGTACTTACATATAATATATCTATTATTTAGTGCATTTTCCTTCAAGTTTTAAAATCATTTTCAGCTGTTTTACACTTAAAAGTTCCATCCGCAATCAAATCTGGACAAGTTAATGAACCTGTTTTCATTAAAACGAACTTTGACCGAGAAAATGGTTGGAAGGGCCTTGAACTCCCTTCATTTTGGACATACAAATGTTATGGATTAAAAGTCCTTGTTTACAAGGCAAGAAAAGAACCTTATACAGACTTAACCAATCTGTGACAATCCTTTGATAAAACAAGAAGTCTAAATAACTTATGGTTCAAGTAACCAACCTATTTCACCTCCATTCAATAATCTGTTACACAAAGATAACAGTGGTACGCTTAGGTCCTTGTTAGTTTTGATTGTGAGCTTCAAGGCCTAAACCAAAGGCTCGACAAAGACACCTTTCAAACTAACAATCAACTTGTATTGTAGCACAACAAGCAGCAAGATCTTGCCCGACATGCAAGAAAAAGCTAGAGGCTTGAGAAGCTGTGCGAGGGACTAGATCCTAAAATCCAGCCCGAACAGTAGTTAATCATTTTTCGTCCTTTTTGTATTATGGTGTAATATTCTTATAGACTAAAGAGTAAACTGTCCCCATGAACTAACAACCCTTTCGAAATTGTCTCCCAAAACTTATATTTCAGAAAATCAAGGATTTAAACTCGAAGAAAGAAATAGTTCGTGAAGAAACTGCCAATTTGTTCTTGTTTTGGCCTTTTCATGCTAGTCACATTCTCCTTTTCTTCTTCGGCTCAAAATCCACGCACTCACCTAGTCACACGAAACGTGAGAAAACTTACGGCACGAAGCAGAAGTTAACAAAGACAAAACCAAGGTCCTATTGGTTTCCACACATAAACAGTTGAATGTAAGGTATTGATCACAGGGCTTCCTTCTCAACAACAATTTGAAACGCATTGATACAAAGATATTGCGACGAAACTATTTTCCCTATCGCCAGTCTGGCCAAATGAACCAAATACACTTCCATCATCTTACAAAATGGAAATGGAAGACAAGCAATCTCCAAAACCCCACAATTCTAATGGCATGCTAGTGAATACGCAATACGACCATCATCAACTTCCTTCATCGTGAAGAAGAATGGTCGCATTCTTCCAAATTGTAAGCTATAATAATTACATACAAAATTCAACTCAGAGTCACAGAGATCATCATAGTTGCAAAACATTCCCTTGATTTGCTCCATACTGTTATTCAAGTGACAGATGATAGATACAGTGGCTACTGAAAGAGAAGGAGAAACAGAAAAAAATGCAGAAAAGAAACAAGGCAACAACTCCATATACAACATAAACACAATCTGTAATAAAACACTAAACAGATGAAATGTAGCGTTTCTTATTGAATGTAAGATGTGGAGATTATTTAGCCACTAAGCTGGACAACGTAAAACTGAGTGACTAAATTCGATATCCAACTTGTCATTCACAATTTTACGGAAATTAAATCTAAAACCACCAATTTATAATTGTGAAGAGAAATACCATTAAATTGTAAATTTGAGTGAATAAATTTTCATTTTTCACTCTTAATGATTATTTTTCTTTGCGTGAAATGTAACACTTTAAATCAGCAGTTAGGGGGGTTATTGGTTTGGAATGTGACTCTTAACACATTGATCGTATCACTTGATTGCTGAATGCAGGGAATTTGATGGCTCAAAATTAGAGTTATTCGGTGGAACACATAATAAAAAGAGATGAACTATGCTGCAAACAAACATGGGTCATCAGCTATCTCTACTCTCTATAATTTTGATTTATAAGATAACTTATATAAAACGAGACTTCGTTAATTAAACTTGTGGGAACATTTGTGCACGTAATTACTGTTTTACTCTAAAAATGTGACTTACTTAGGCCTTCAACAGTAGTTTGAATGCGTGTAATACTTATATAAAAATCACGTAACTTAAGTTTGATATCTATATATACCACTACTGTTATACTAATGTGAGTTCAATATATTAGTATCATATTTAAATTTTCCGATCCATTATAAGAATGCGAATCTTATATGAGTACAATATATTAATATTACATTCATTTTTTCTGACATACTGTAGACAGTCTTACACCCCCCTTGTGACGATTTTGTTCCGGACTAATAACATGACACCAAATGTTAACTTGAGGAAAACGACACTTTATCCGGCCGTTTCGTGTAAGTAATTCTCTTCTAATATTTACCGCCACTAACTCTCTCTTGTACTTCTTGTTAAAAAACCGTTAACCAGCTTTTCCCTAGGAAGTTACCAGTCTCGCAGCCACTGGTCAGCTATGGCGACGGCTACACGGCGGTGATGGGCAGGGTGGCGCTAACGACGTGGCGGAATGAATCGCTTCAAGACCGTAGCTTTCATCTGGCTCCTCTATGCCTTGTTTTTCTACTCTCTCTTCCGAATGGCCCTCAGGAACTCCGACTCCTCACGCAATTACTCCTCCGCCTCCGGTAAATTCCAATTCCTTTTCCCTTCACTCTCCCACTATCTTCTGTTTGGTTCCCGAGAAAATTACTTAAATCACAATTTCCCGCTGCAGATTCAGTAATTTCGAACAAAGAGCGGAGGTCCGTATTATACGATCGGATGGGTCGGGATTTGGAAGACCATGGACCAGTTTTTCTCAACCGCGGCGGCCAAACCTCTCAGTCTCTGTCACTTTCTGATATTTTTACAATAAGGGATGGATCTGTAGCACCTGTACTAAAGGTAATCCTAATTCGTTGATTAAAGAGTTAAACTTTGGAGATTTGGCTAATTGGATATTTTATCATGTGTGTGTTCTATGTAGGCAGCAAATCCTCCTGTTCGTGCTAATGTGTTGTATCTGAGCACGCAGTACTCGCTTCCGATTTCGTAAGTATTTAGCTTTGTTCTTTCATTGTGTTTTTGAATTCGAATGGTCAATGATGGTATGGGAAAGAAACAATTTTTAGGGCTGATATTAGCAATGTATGTATTGTTTTGGTTATTAATTATATGTGTGATTCGGGATGGAGCGTAGAATTGACATCGTGCGCATTAAAGTTTAGAAATTTTGTTCGGGGAGGCGTTTTGCTGCAAGATTACAAGATTAGGTACAATTTTCATAGCTTTAGCTTAATGCTCTTTCGGTAATGTCGTGTATCCGTGCTTGGCTTGTTGTAGGAAGGCGCTCAAACCTATACTCGATCCTTACTTCGATAAGGGTAAGCTACTGTTTGCCAATTTATAATGTCTTTGACAGATTATATGATCATAGCTTACGAATAACGGAGTAATTTATCTATTTTTCAACTCGCACATTTACTATTTGTTGGTATGCTAATGTGTCTATCTTGGCTAGCAATCTGGTTTCAGAACTCGAGCTTGTATCATTTTAGTATGTTTCATGCCTCGCATCATATTTCACCTGTTCCTGCTACGCAAGGCGAGGTAGACTGCACTTCTGGAGCCATTCATGTGTTTCTTAACATCTTGTAATTTGCACTTAAACATCAGTTTAGTTTTTTAACCCTGTTTTTTTATTTTTCCCTCAGATTGAAACCGAAGCAGCTGCCGTTAGGACTACTTCACTGGGTCTCTGCCCTTTAAAAATTGTCTTAGACAGAGTGGTCTTGACCTCAACAGGTGTGCTTCTTGGGTGCTGGCAGGTTATTTTCCTTAACCTATATACTCACCTTTTTCTTTCTTCCTGTTCGTAATGTATGTCACATAAGAGTATTTGATCCCTGTAAATACAGATTTTTAGAAAGGTCGCAATTTCATAACCATCAAGGGAACCATATAACCGAGAAACTATTTTCCGGAATCAATCTTTTGTACTTACCTTCTTTTTTTTCCGTTGTAGGTAATCTCTGGATCAGATCCTATAACCATTCGAGCAAAATTGAGGACCGCGCTTCCACGTGCACCAGAAAAGCAACTTGTAAGAACCATATATCTGTCTTTATTCATTTTAGACAAGTACAGTAGCCCAATACTATGCAAACTAAGAGTTGTTAAGTTTACCAATAGACTTACTCTTATTGAGTTGAGATCATGGAAGAACCGAGGTTTTAACGGTTAATATATGTTTGAAAGTGAACGATTGTAACTCTTGCTTGAGGCGACTCTCTCCTGCTACGAAACTTCTTCCTTTCTGATTTATCTTATTGGCTGTCTGTGGGGCGCATGTGTTCCGGCAAAAGTTATTTCATTCTTCTTCAAGTTCTAGAATTTAGAATAGAGCTTTCCTGCACATGAAAGGATATTTGCGGCAATGAATACCTTCTTATTGCTAAATATCTGCTATGAAAGGATAAGTAGTCTGAAGGTGCATTAATCCAATTTCGCTAAACTATAAGAAATACATGATAAATCCTGATGCGGAACTCATTGTGGCATCGCAGATCCCCTCATTATTGCGTTATGAAATATTATTGGTAGACTGACAGTAAAATGCTCCCTGTATCTTATGCTTGTAGCACTTGCTAATCTGCAGCCGTTGTCTCCTGCAGTACGATGCTGCCATTCTTCATACTTCATTTGCAAGGCTTCTTGGTCACCCAAAAGCATCATCCAAGGTAGTACATCTAATGACTCTTAGTTGCCTATCTCATTGCTTGGCATCGTATGCACCTGTTTTAATATTGCGGTTCCAATTTATTTGGCGATCTGCTGAAAATTTTATTCCCAAACGTGCTTCTAATCTTTGCAGAAAATCGGAGTTTTCTAATTGCTTTTCAATTTTCGTAGTTTGTGAAATTTGACAACTCTTTATAAGATCAATCCGGAACAATTCATCGACTAGAGTTGAAGAAACATGTCTCATATCATTCTAATATCGACTGCCACTGCATCTATGTACATGTAGGTTCTGTTATTTACGTAGTTTTTGTCGTGTTCAGGTGCTATCTAATACTTCAGATCAAATCCACTTCTTCCAAGAGCTTGTTCATCGTCTAAACAACAAACTCCAAGGATATGAGGTGAGTTGTTATGCCGTGTATATCACTCTACGTACGTAATTTATGGCTCGTGTGTTTCCATAATATCCGAGTCTTTCAAGATCCTCTAAAATCAATTGAATTCAGGCAGTGGTATCTGAGCTCTGGTATGTGGAGGAATTCGACGTGTTGGCTCTAGCATTGAACGGAAGAATGAAGGCGCGCAGGTTCCAACTTGGCTGCTCAAGAAGTTGACATCACGATTCGCCAGTTCCACTAGTACAAACCCAAAATTCAAGTAAATAACGCATTGTTTTACAAGTTAGTTGTTTTACATCAAAGCAGGTTCTCCGTGTTGGCGTGTAAATTCGCATTTGTTCTTCTAAACTGAAGATCTAAAGCAAATAATTGATGGTGTGGACTTGATGAACGTTTCTCGAACTTGAAAGTACCTTATGATAAAGGAACGCGTAACGGCATATATGATGCGAGGCATGTAACGTACTAAAATGGTGCATGCTTGAGCGCTGAAAGCAGAACATTAGCAAACATAAACAGACGCATCACGGCATAAGCGCACCAACAGATGGTAGGGTGGACGAGTGGTTTGAGCATATAGCGACCAGCTTGACTGTCGGAGAGTCCCCATTACCGCCCAAAAGAGAACCAATATTTTTTTTTTTTTTAGTACAACAATATATGTTACCTACGGGAGATGGGAGTTCGGCTAAAGTCACACGATGGACAATCTAATTTGGTATCGATTGTCATCCACGAGATTCAAACCTAAAACCTCTCACTTACAAGTGCAGAGAAATACCATAAGACCGTAGTACTGAGTGACAAAGAGAACCAATAAATCTTTTTTCTTTTTCTTTTTCTTTTGGAGCCGGAAAGATTCGCAGAACCTAAAACAAATTAAAAAATTACAGTCACTTTTAGTAACGCTTGGAAAATACGTATGCTTCCTTGTGGATGCCACAACCCTCTCTTGCCAAGCAAGTCCTTGTAAATTTTAGACCGTGCACATTTTCTTTGCTAAAGTCAAACGTCAATTTGTCACCATTGATCAAAGTATGTGTGCGCGGACGAACGACGATTTCACAAAAAATGATCTTTGATCAGAAACTACACACGTGCAAGTAGATGATTGCTTGTAGCATAACTGAATTACAAAAATTAACTCAAATCCACTGGCGGAGAAATTTTCTACATGTGAGAAGACTAAGATGCAATGTCTATCTCGAGCTTGTTACACAATGTTATATGCTTAACTTTTTTTGATCTTTTCGAGGGAAGGGAGACTATCATATCTCAAGGTCAGGGTATACTACAAATCTATTTGAGAACTTACAAATAAGGTCTTAATCTCTTTTTTGGTTTTTATGGATCGGTTACCAAGAGGGATTGCCGGCTACGAGACTTAAACATAAACCTTGTATAGCAAAGAGAATGATCTTTACTCATTCAACCAATCCTCGTTGGCTATATGTTTTAACTTGATCACATGGCAGCTTGTTGTTTGCTTGAGATACTATCATGTGTTGTCGTAAAAACTTACATGTAATCAAACACTAACCAAGACAAATCACGATAAGTGGTTTAGTGGAAAGGTACAGATTGTAAATTATGAATCTGCTTAATCGTAATCACGAGTAGAGTGCAATTCCTAATTAGCATGAAAGAGAGAAGATTAATCAAGACATGATAAAATTAAGGTTCTAAAAGACGTTAGACGTTGGACACTAATCGAAGGGTAAGCGGCGTTAGACGGGATTTTGTAGATAAAATGTAAAGCAAATGGCACGAGGGAAGAAAATCGTAAAATATACAGAGACACAAGCCACACGTGTCCGGGTTCATTACACAGCAAAAAGCCAAGCGCTCGCCACACGCCCTCCGCTGCCTCGTTTTCTCCCGCCACACTCTGTCTTCCTCCTCCCCTAAACGCCAAGCCTAACAGTTACCTCTTTCAATCCATCACATTTCTCCGGATATATAAAATCTCCAATTTTCCTCAGATTCCTTGAAAATTCCTCAACTTTCTTGATCCAAGTCCCAATTTTTTGTTCCCGCCATTTCCATCTGCACGTAGCTAGGGTTTGTTATCTGTAATTCTACATTTTCTGATCAAATTATCCAGTTTTTTGTTTGTATTTTTGTTCAATATAGTTGATTAGTTTGTGATCTAGCGTCTCTGGAAGTATGTAATTTCTGAAAAGCATAAATCTTTTGTAGTTTTGTTGGATTTTGGGTTCTGAAATTTAATAGTTTTTAGTATCTGCTAAGCTGGATTTATGATTTTCAACTGGAAAATGTAAATATAATTTCAATTTATTAAATTTTTAGTGGGCTATGAGGTAGACGAAGTAGTTGGGGGAAAAAGAAAACTAGGGTTTCCCTTTGAATGTTGATTGTGTACTTCGATTATGTTAAATACAGCATGCTTTATATAAGGAAGTGCAAAAATTTACGTATTGTTTGGATGATTTGTAGGCTACAGAGCCTTATTCGGTTAATCGAGATGATCATGGGTTCACCGGATCCTGTGCCGGCAGCTGACGAGGGTAATGTGGCAACGGAGGCATCAGTGCGCCGGTGAGTTCTAGAGATCTTAGGTTTGGCATGATTTTATAAGCATTCTTACGTGTGCTAGCAATTTTCTACTATCTTGATTGGATCTAGTGCTTGGAGTATTAATTAGAGGTTGGAAGTTCACGTGTACTTAGGAACGGTAAAACTTGTTTTGCTTTAGAAACTTGATGCGAATTAGTGTAGCATTTAGAAAACGATTTGTAAAATGAAAATGCAGAAATGCGATTTCTGAACTGTTGTTTGAAGTTACAGGGTCTATGTATGTTGTAGCATCAATATAACCTTTGTACCTGGTGAAATCTACGTAACTTTCTGGAATGTTGGATGTGTTGCTCACTAGTTACCGATCATGAATTAGCTTTAATAGAAATAGCTGCAACTAGGGTTAAATGTGCTCAACGTTTTGGTGTTTATGTGAAAGAAAGAATGCTATGGTTGGTAGACTCGCATTATCGAGGTTAACAGTGGTGTCTACTTATTGCCTTTCTAACTGACCAAAGGATTCAATAAGGTGTAATATTGTCAGCAAGCACTTAACTCCTGTTCATAAATCAATCTGATGTACTTTGGCTATATCTCTTTCCGATGTGGTAATATTGTGTTTTTTATTTAAACAAAAATATAATGAGCACTAGTCTTTTATTGATTTTGAACTTCACAACAGTTTACGCTTTATAAAATGTTTAAGAGGGTCTTCTAACAATATAT
Organism: Pyrus communis; assembly: GCF_041283825.1. Taxonomy (NCBI): domain Eukaryota; kingdom Viridiplantae; phylum Streptophyta; class Magnoliopsida; order Rosales; family Rosaceae; genus Pyrus; species Pyrus communis. The sequence continues at coordinate 3,086,995 of NC_142578.1, forward strand.
CCTCTGGCCATGATCAATTTGTGTGAGGTTCTTAGAGTTGTGGATACAGCATGACTATTTATCTGGATGAAAAAGCGCTCAGATTTCTTGGTTAGATGTTTAGGAGGCTGTTTGATGTGCAGGGCTTGTCCTGGAATAAAGAAACAGGGGAAAATTCCTAAGAGAATCCGCAAGGCTGAGAGGGAGAGACGGAAGCGTGAGCAGTTTAACGAGCTTTTTCTTGAGCTGGCTGATGCCCTCGGTAACTTCTCTTTTATTTATGCGGACTTCACTATAATTTTGTTTTTGTCTGCAGTTCATCTTACATTGATAATTAGCTTCAGTGTTTGGTGTAATTTTTTTTTAATGATGGTGGGTCGTTCTTAATTTGGGATAACTCTTGTGCAGAACTGAATGAGCAGAACAGTGGAAAGGCCTCTATAGTAAGTGAAGCTACTCGACTGTTAAAGGACTTGTGTGGTCAGATTGAATGCTTACAGAAGGAAAATGCATCCCTGTTGTCTGAATCGAACTATGTAAGGCACCCGACATCTTTCTTCACCCCCTAAACATTTTGCTCATTTAATGTTTATACAACATTTAGACTTTATATGTGTACTTGTTTATGTGGATATCTTAGCGAAGTTCCTACTTGTTAGAATTGAGAAACACTTCTACATCGAGTAGTGCATTCCTTTAATCCATCATATTTTCATTAAAGTTCTTTAAAAATTGAACAGATGACTCTCGAGAAGAATGAGCTGAGAGACGATAACTCTGCCTTAGAAACTCAGATTGAGAAATTGCACAGTGAGATACAAGAGAGGGTGGCACAGTCTAAACCGGACCTGAATGCACCACCTCGCGCAGACTTGAGACCAGAAGTTCCCTCCCATTTTACCGGAAATTGCATCAGTTCGCCCACTCAAGAACCCAGCTTGCAGCAAGCACCTGCTGTCTTTGTTATACCCCTCTGCCCGGATCTCCAAGCTTATCCACTGCCGGATGCCACCCACCTCACATCTAACACCACCTCACATGTGAGCAAACCGCATGCTAGGTATCCAACCTCGGTGGATTCTTGGCCGTCCCAACTTCTCGGCGAGAATACAACCGCAGGCAAAGGATTTCGACAAAGTGGTGAAAACGACCCTAGTAATATGTAAACTTCGTAATCAAAATGGTTTATGTGCAATGCTTCACCATTATAATTGACAATGCCCCATATTTTGTAGTTAGTATATTTCAGAAATGAATGAAGAAATAGCGATGGTGTTCAGTATTACGGAATTTGGTATTCAATTTGTACGGAAATTTTATTATATCTCGGGATATTTTATATTATGAGATTTTGAGCTTTTAGATTTTTATCGTTGTATCTTTGATTGTTAGATCTTTGATTGCACGTTTAACGCTACATTTACCTAGTGCATAATATAGACCGGAGCATAATAGAATTTTTAATACATCGGAGTTTTTTCGGACAATCTACTTTGAAAATCTATTAGACTACCTTTAACGCCTCCCATAAGTCCGTACACAAGCATGCACCCTTTGATCAATCATTGTCCTTTGATTAAAGGGGACCACAGTAACTCCCATGAGCGCGACTCCACACGATAGTTCCTCTTCAAAGCTTTAGCTTTTGCCACGTCACGTATTATTTGGTAGTGGTGTAAGTTGTTAACCACACTTGTCCGCTCCTCACTTTCCCTCCTCCAACCGACGCTTCACACACAAACTGACAAAAAACCTAGCTTATTCCAGAAGCACTTTTTCCATAAGCTCATAGTTTCGGTTCAGAGAGTGAGAGTTGCTTTGAGAAATCCGGAGATGGGATCTGGCGCCGGCAGCTTCCTCAAAGTGCTTCTCAAGAACTTCGACGTTCTTGCTGGGTACACCCACACTCTCACTTTCTCACTTACTTTACCAAATTTTCCAAACCCAGCAAAAAAGTTTTGATCTTTTTCTTTTTCTTCTCTAATTTGATTTATGGGCTTTTTTTTGTTCTTTTTTTTTTTTTTTTGTTCTTGCAGGCCTGTGGTTAGCCTTGTTTATCCGCTGTAAGTTGGGTCCAAAGACAACTTTTTTTAGTTTTTTTTTCCAGTTTTATCTATTTTTTGCATTGTTTTGTGCTTAATTTGAAGTTTTTTGTACTGGGAAGTTGAAATTTGGGTTGTTTTCGATAGATACGCATCGATTCGAGCGATAGAGACGCAGTCTCCGACCGACGATCGCCAATGGCTGACTTATTGGATTCTGTATTCCATGATTACTCTGATTGAACTCACCTTTGCCAAAGTCATTGAGTGGTAAATTATTTTCTACTTTCGAAATTTACTTCCTTTTTTACTTGTTTGCAATCCGGGTTTGCATTGAATGTGCTTGCATTACGTTTGCCTAAGATATGAGATATTTCCCCGAAAATGTAGATTCGTTGTATGAGATTATTCGTTTAGTTTTCGGGGTGAAGATTTCGTCTTGCTGCAGTTACATTCTTGAACTTGTATAGAAAAGTGGTTCCGATTGTATGATGAACTTTTACTAGTTTTTTACTTGTGCTTCAAGGAAGATTTATGAAGACTTATGTTTGAGTTTGCTAGGTTTGCGTTGTCTTGTCCGCCTTGTCGCGGCTGTAAACAGTTGTCTTGCATTAGATTCAATTAACTCTCGAGCTGTTATAGTTCACGAATGATGTGCCGTCGCTGCATTTGATATAATTTTGTGTGTAATGTTCTGATCTTTTCTGGCAGGATTCCAATCTGGTCGTACGCTAAGCTGATTGCAACTTGTTGGTTGGTCCTCCCATACACAAATGGTGCTGCGTACGTTTATGAACATTATATCCGGCCTTTCTTTCTCAACCCGCATAAAATTAACATTTGGTATGTTCCGAGGAAGAAGGCTGACCCAGACAACATTTTAGATGCTGCGGAGAAATACATTGCAGAGAATGGGACTGAAGCTTTCGAGAAGATCATCCAAAGGGTATGCTTATTAACCATAACATTTGAATAATTCGTTGTAATATACTTATAATGTTACATATCCCACTGAATATTTCCCAGGCATGCAATTATCAGCAAATTTTTTTTCCGCAAGCTGGCTTAACGTGATCTTTCCGTTTCTGTAGGCTGATAACAACCAGAGGAGCGTGGGATCCGTCTATCATAGGGGATCTGTCTTTGATGAGGACCTTAGGTACTATCGAGAATATTAGTTGTGGTACGTTTCATTGCATCTCGTCCCGCGGTGTTGTAGAGAAAGACAATGTTGCTGTTACCTTTTCTGTAGCTTATAGCGTATCTATATCTTTCGGTTTTGTCAAGGATACTGAATGTTCCTAGTTTAGTAACATGTAGTTATCATGGTTCGACGACGTCATTTCTCCTTCTTTGTTTCTTAAATTCAGTTAGTCCATTTGCCTGGTTCTTAGGGTGCTCTAGAGTATAGGAGATTTCGTGATTTTCAACCGTTAGATCTTGGTTTTTGTGTTTTTGTGTTTTTGACTAGAGTTGTAAGTATCCGGTACTCTGAAGCAGCATAGAAAACTCTGACATAAGCCGGGATTAAGCGGGATTAACCGTGAAACTCAAACATCCGGCGTGGCTTGAAACAATTTGAGCATAAGAAGCTCATCTCTTAAGCAGTTCAACACGATGCACAAACTAATAGTTGCTTATCAAACATCAAAAGTCGTCAAAAAGTACTTTCAAGAGAAGTTAGTTGATTTGACAAAAGCTAGAAGGCCTAGCACAATTCAGCACACATACGAGAGGGCATAAGTTGTTCATTTCCCGGACAGAGACCGCTAATTCATCGTCCCGTTTAGACGCTAGTTTGTAGCACAGGCAATGGCCTACACTGTTGGCCTCAAAACTCAATGACCGGTTTCTGTTTCGGATTCAGCTTCTGCTTCGGTTTCATCTTCGGCTTCACCGACGTTTAGCGTTTGGTAGAGGTACTCCTGGGCTTCAGCAAGTGGTGATTCTTTCGCATCAGCTGCGTACAATATCTTCTTTACCGCCACCGACATCTGCATGAAATTGACGATAAGTTGGTTAACCAGATCAGTTAACAACATCCAACATTCATACACGGACGCGTAAACCTGCTAAATCACTCAATTTCAAGAGAGGAAGGGGCAGAGGCAGACAGCACAGGGAGGAGGACGGACGAACGGACGAACGGACGGACTTTTTTCTAGTCAATACTAGCAAGAAATGCCAGCCTAAGAGAAAAGGAAAAAGACATAACCTAGCTCCCTAAGAAAAGAAAACCCAAGTCTAGAGTACTCATAGTCTAAAGATCCATGAACAATTCCTGTATTTTGCTTCAGAAATTATAAAATGTTGCAACGCCCGGCAAATACAAACTTCTTTCGTCAGCTTTAGATGCACCATGAGATTTGAAAAGGAGGCATGATAACGGGGAAAGAAATATACATCGTACGAATACCATGCAAGGACGTGATTGTATACATTGATTACAAAACCATAAGTCATATATGACAAACATGACAGAAATTCATACCGGGATATCCTCCAACTCTGATGTCTGACAAAGAATTTCAATATCCCTTAATTTTGCAAAGTAAAAGTCCCTTTCTTTTTCCAAAAGGTCCACAGAGAGCTTGAGATCTGTAATCTGTAAAACAGAAGTATCGAATGAAAACTATTAGGAATCAGACAGAATTACGAAGCAAGATGAATAATTCCACCGGCAAAGCCAGATACTAGGAGAGGAATGATTTTCTTCGGACAAGGCAAGATACTGATACCTCCTTAGACAAAGCCTGAACTTCTGAAGAATTAGCACCGGCTGCAGGTGCATAAGGTCTCCCTTGCTTTGGTCCTAAAGAAATAAGCATCAAGCAATGAGAAGCACTCTTAGGTCTTAAAAATTAATCAAAAGGAGTAGAAATAAAATTTTCGGTGTTTTGGGGGGGGGGGGGAAGGTGGGGAATCTGACCTGAGGTCTTATTAAGACCAACTGTATCTCCAGAGCCAGGGTTATGTAAATTGCTTGATTGCAGAGATTTTGAGATTTTCTGAGCACCTTTGGGATGCCGATCCTTCCCACCCTTACTCCTTCGCTCCACAGGGTTATAGTTTCTACAAGGAGAAAAAAATGTGAGTAAGAAAAAGGGCATTGATGTAATACCAACAGACACGAACCCAATGCTTTGAAAGGAGAGGAGAATGTTAGAAAAACAAGCATACTCATTCATAATGCCACCATTTATGGAATCACAGTAACGTTTCAGCCATTGCAAGAATTCCAAGTTGTCCAAAGGCCTGCCTTTAACAAGCCTATTGACTTCAAGATGCTGCACAAGTATTGAGATCAGTAAGAATACAAACATCTTGGTTGTTCTTGTTCGAAAGATTACCTCCGTCTGGTTTCCTGACTCACCTATATTAAAGTTTGCAATATCACAAACAATCCCAAGTCATGGAACCATACTGGAATAAAGAATTACAGTAGAGGCACATCTCAATCTTACTCTTTGATCATTAATACCAAAGAATCTCAACACATGTAAATGCTGGCGTTGTCCTAGCAAACTGGTAATGCAGAGTGATATTTGCTTTTTCCTAATAGCCCAAATAATGTTAAGACCAACCAACTCGTAAAGGTACCACAAATGAGTGGGAGACAATTTAGATCAAACAACACCATAGCATGGTATGGACCTACGAAACCTTATGAACAGTTCCAAGACATAAAGAATTCCTTCAATTCATTCCAGCACCTATATCATAAGTTTTCATCTATACAAGATAAAGTATTCCCATATGTGGTGAAGATCAATACAAGCCCTACAAACAGAATTTTGATTTGGATAATTCTTTATTCTAAAAGTGAGTGCATGTATTGGAGGTTTTTGTAAATAACTTTCAAAATAAGGTTATTCCTCAAAAGCCAATTATGAAAAAAAGACGAGGAGTGGAGGAGCATCGTAATGAAAATACCTTCGCAATTTTTAATTTGTTGAATACTTCCTGTAGAACCTTATAATTCTGGATCATATCATATTCTGTTTTCGCATCAAAATTGACCTGCAATAGACCAAATAGAAGGAAATCGAAGGGGGTGCCAGTCCGGCAACAAAACTGTTAATCCCACCACAATGTGCTGATCAAATAAATAAAAGATGCAGAGGCACGCAGATACCTTGTGCATTGGAACAACACCAGGATAGGTCATATCCATCATTTGACATTGTACAGCACCAGATGCAGCCTAGCCACATTTGTTTGCACGGTTAAGATTACAAGAAGTTTAGTGTTCGTTTCAAATGAAGAAAACTTAAAGGACCAAAATCGCACAATGTGACGTATATCCTAGGGAACAAACCAATGAATGCCAATCACAATTTAATTGTCACTGCAAAAGCTGCTTTAGTTCCATCCTTCCATGTTACGATGAGTACAGAACTGCTATAAATTATTCAAAAGGCGAAAATCTGAGTTGAGTTCAAGACAAGGGTTAATGATGTTAAAGATTTCGACGTGTGACCGGGCTCACCCCATACACAGCTCAACCAGAAGCAGTATACTACTTCCTATCACTTAATTTGTGAAACACAAAAGAAACCCACACTGCAGTGTCACCTCTGATCAAATGGGTCAACAAAATTACACAGGTTGCCAACTCCTAAGTAGCACAATTAACAAACTTTCATATTTCAAAGCAGATAAAGCATTCAACTTTCCAATCATAAACACAATAAGTTCAGTTGGGTCATACATTAACTTCCATTTACGAATTAATGCACCCAATTCTAGTGGATAAAAAAAAAAAAAAAAAAAAAAAGGAACCCAGAAAGCATTTCACAAATTGAACAAATGGGTAATGCTCAGACAGACAAACCCAAGATCAAGATCGTTTCTTTTCAACACCGAAATTCTCAAAAATCCCAAAAAAATCACCAAAAAAGGATAGAAAGAGAGAACCTCTTCAATGCGAGAGAGATTCAGCTGAAGGCGATTGTTGATCCACGTCAAAATCTCATTTCTCCCAACAAAGTAAGCACTGTCCATTATCCCAATGTTGGAAGCCATTTTTCTTCCCCCAGATTTTTCCCAATTCTTCCACAATTTTTACAGACCCAGAGACACAGAAAGGAGATAAGAAAATGCCAAAATAGAGTCGGAGAAGAAACAAACCTTGTTTAAGTATTTAAACCGATGAGGATTAGGGTGTAATCGGCATTTCGAGAAAAATAAAATTTCAAACAAAAAATCGAAAAAAAAAAAAAAAAGGAATGTGGAAATTGTGAGAAACTGATGGAAGATGGAAATTGAATGGTGAGATAGAAGAGAGAAAAAGAAACGGAATTGGAAATTTGCACGACTGGCGGGCACTGAAATGAGGGAACTTATTTGATACCCTTGGCAAATCCAAGCGTGCGAAGAGGAGAGAGGGTTTTATTTTGTTTTTATATTAGTTTAGCTTTATCCCTTTTTTTTATTAGCTTATTCCCTTTTATTTTATCTTGTTTTTTTCTAGATTTTTTTATATTTTAGTGGTTGATGAGAATTGTTTATTGTTTGATGCCTCGTGGGATTGATGGTGACTTTTTTCACGAGCATCATTAGTTGTAGAACACCATGGGTAGAAACAGGAGCTGATGTTGAATTCGCAGTAATCAAGTAGTGATCTAATTAGATCGTCTTGTAATTGTCACGTTAATGTCTTCTGTAAAATTTAGTCCCAAAATAGTGTGGTAGGTATGCGAAACAAATGAAAAATGTTGCATGAATTAAAAATCAACATTTTGACATTTGTGTCAGGAATATCAAAATTTTAAACTAAATTTAGTGGTTGATGATTAGATTATTAATTAAATATTGATTAACGTGCTTATTTTTTATTGGTGAAACATCATTTAATTTGTAAATTTGATTTAAATTTTTGATCTCCCTAACATTATTCTATTACTTTTGTAAGTTAATAATCAATAAGGCTGTGTGTATAATTTAAAGTTTTGGGTCTCCATTTGGGGAAAGGATTCTAGCCAAATCTTTTCCTAGGGATCCTAGGGATCTCGTGATCTCGTCCGTTCATCGTATACCGTGCGAATAGAAATCATTTCAAATTTTAAAATTAAATATGAATAATACCTAATGAAAACTGACCGCACGATATACGATGAACAAGTGAGATTACGAAATCCCTAGGAAAGGGTTCCTCTCCTGAGCTTAGGATGAGGATCTTCCTTACCAGCCCATCTAGGCCGTTCAAATTTAATCTAATGGCTTCAAATAAGGGGACCCTCTAAAAGTTATATAATTACGACCGTTGAATTAAGTTTGAACGGTTCAAATTGGCTGATCAGGAGGATCCACATCCTAAGCTCAGAAAACGAACATTTGTCCAAAATTGATGATGGCCTGCAAAAGTGGGAGAGCAAGACAGCAATTGAGATTTTTATTTTACTTGTTATTTAATTGAAAATTGGAATTGGAATTGGCAATTGGGTGGAATTGTTCATTCAAAAGGCATCTCTCCTGTGTGCAAGCAATGCTCGAAAGTAAAGCCTGCCGTCCAATCTGTTTCCCCAACTTTAAGTTTTTCTTATTCTATTTCATTGAAGAAAGAGGCATGCTCCCGGACTGCTTTTACAACGGTTAAAAACGCTCTTAGATGATCAAAACTGTTGCTTATAGTGTTGGTCATAAATAACTACAAGTGTTTCCATTTTCTGAGTGTCTTTTTGGTATTCTCCGAATAGGACAAATCAAGTTGATACAAATAAAGCACAAATAACAAATGTTTCGTACATAAGCAATTCCACACAGACTAACATGGCAAACTAGAAGGAAAAAAACATAACGTCTCGTACTTTTTTAGACAGATTGCATGCACATATATGTATGTAAAATCCATGAAATCCATTGAGAAATGATAGATATTGTGGGTGCCTTGGATATCATGTTAAACAACACACACACACACGTTTCCACAGTTGCAAGTTTTGCAAACTTTATAGCTTTCGTCGGTTTCACCTATCTTTCATATTATGAATGGATAGCGTTAATTACGCACTTTTTTTTTTATTACCTTTTATACGCTTTTGTTAATTTGAGATCATTGATTTTCTTCAATTCATTCGATCTGACGGGAAAATTGAGAAAAACGGGTGGAAAGAGACAACCTTCCCCTTCTTTATGGGTTGAGGACCTTGGGGTATAAAAATAAATAAAAAATAAAAAAATAATAAAAATAAAAAAAGGTAAATTGCCATTGACCCCTTGAGTTATCACGTAAGTTGAAATTGACCTCCGAAATTAAAATTATCCATTTTATCATCGATTGAGTAAAATTAAAAGAAATGTGGACAAATTTAGGATTGTTATTGATGGGGCTAAAAATGGTTTATACCAACTAAAAATTCTTTCAACTAGGTTTGGCGGAAAAACTAAAATGTACTTATAGAAGCCTTTGGTAAAGCAGCAAAGAAGCATTCACAAGAATCCACAACTACATTCAACGTGCTCCTAATAAAAGCAGTTCTAACACAAGTGCTTACCCCAAAAGCAGTTCCAAACGAGAGATTGATGAATTCTAATGGGTTGGGCATAACAAAAAAGCTGGGTTTGGTCTGTAGGCCCAAAAGTAGAAATGGATCGTCTTATAAAATATGGATCAATCCATCTAACGAAAGCAAGCAATTTGATATCACTCGAAGCCAGTCTTGCTCTCTTAAGATCCTCATTCTGAGTATTTATAAGGATCCAATGCATATTAGCTACAAGCTTATATTAATTTAGACTCAAAAGTTTAAAATAGTTGACGCTAGGTTAGCCAGCCAACAACTTCACTAGGGTTTTTGAGCTTCACTTTCTTTATAGACAGAGCTTAGAAAATTAGGTTTTATTTCCAACGAAGCACCAGGACGACTGGCATCGTCGGAGCACAGCCATGTTTCACGTCTCCTTCTACCGAAACTGTAATCCCTCTCGCTTTCTCTGATGTTTAATCCCACATATACAGACATATATACGCGCACGCGCGCGCGTGTATGTGTGTGTGTGTGTGTATATATATATATTCTCTGATACTTATTATATCGAGATCATTGAGAAACTTTTGCTGTTCCTGACGTGGGATTTACATTTTCAGGGTTAAATGATTTACATTTCAAAGTCTGTGACTTTACATTGTTCGATGACAATTTTTTTATTTTTATAACGGAATTTAAAGGTACATCTCCTGTGGTTAGTGTTTGGTTCTGAATTTATAATGGTAAACTATGAAAAAGTTTTCTGAATTGTGAAAATTTTAGATGGCAAGACGTTTAAGAAGCCGCGCGCCCCTACGAGAAGGAACGGTTGGATGCTGAGCTGAAGCTCGTGGGTGAGTTCGGGCTTCGGTCCAAGAGAGAGCTGTGGGGGGTTCAGCATCCCTGAGCCGTATCCGAAACAATGCCAGGCAGCTTCTGACCCTTGATGAGAAGAACCCTCGTCGGATTTTTGAGGGTGAGGCTCTCCTCAGGAGGATGAACCGGTGTAAGCTTTTGGACGAGGGGCAGAACAAGCTCGATTATGTCTTGGCTTTGGATGTCGAGAACTTCCTCGAACGCCGCCTGCAGACGATTGTGTTCAAGACTGGTATGGCGAAGTCCATCCATCATGCTCGTGTGCTCATCAGGCAGAGGCATATCAGGTAAACTTATTTCTTATGGTGCTTTTATTTGATTTAGTGCTATTGGTCTAAAATCACTGAAGCAATGTGATAATATGATCAATCTCAAGTGAATGCGTAATGTCCGGGAAAATACGGATATTTTAGTGCATCACGCTTACGAATTTACATTTCATGTGATGGTATTAATTCTACTGAAAGGTGTTCTATTTGCTCGTACTTCATGTTTGATCTAGAAACAAATGGAAGTACTTGATAAATGGTTTGTTATTATACCAACAATTTGTCGTGCCGGATTGTTGATTTTTCAGAGAAAGGAAAAACTTGGAGCTAATTATGTTATAGAGTTGAACGGAGGAGTCTATCGTTTTGATGATTCGATATCTGTTGTACTTCATGTTTTATTTCGATTTCTGGTAGTAGAGAAGATGCTCTAGTGATTGAATGGATCACATTGTTTACATATTATATAACACCAACCATTGTTTCGGTTGCTTGAGCTGCAAGGTGAACATTCATCCTCACTATGCCTTGTTTTTTTATTGTGGACAGAGTTGGGAGGCAAGTGGTGAACATTCCCTCATTCCTGGTGAGATGTGACTCCGAGAAGCACGTCGATTTCTCGCTTACAAGCCCGTTAGGCGGCGGACGCCCTGGCAGAGTGAAGCGAAGGAACACGAAGGCGGTTGCTGGCGGAGACGCAGACGAAGAGGATGAAGATTGAATAACACCAGTGACCACCCTCGCAATCGCCACCGTCATCCACCACTCCACTACCGAGTCACCCGCCGAGTCCCAACCCCAATCTCTCTCCAAATAGGCCGAGTCTACCATCAAAACCGTCTGCAACGTAACTCGGTACCCCGCCTCGTGCTTTACCTCCATATCCGCCCCCAACCGCTCTCCAAATCCGGACCCAGAAGCCATTTTCAAGGTCTCCCTCGAAATCTCCGCTGCCGAGCTCACCCGCCTCTCGGCGCTGTTCATGACCGTGAACTCCGATGTGGCGACCCAGGACTGCGTTTCTCAGCTGGGGGAAGCGATGAACCGAGTCAACGACTCGGCGTCGGCGATGAGGGTGGGCCCGGGAGAGAAGGCGTTGACCGGAGATAAAGTCAGCGACATACAGACGTGGATAAGCAGCGCGGTGACGGATCAGGAGACGTGCTTGGATGGTTTGGAGGAGACGGGATCGACGGCTGTGGATGCGGTGAAGCGAGATGAAGAAGTCAATGGGTACAGCAGGGCAATTGTGGCCAACTTTAAGGGAATTCTATTATTCTAGACAAGTTCAATACTCCCCTGCACTAATTATTTTTAAATTAAACAACTGTTATCAGAACTTCAAAAATCTCGTTCTACATTGTAATATTTTTTTTCAATTATAAAATTTTTAGAGTACAAAATGAGATTTTTAGAATGCCAATAACAATTCTCTAAAGTAATTGTATAAACAAAAAAAAAATTGAGAGGTGTTAAGTGTTTTTCATTTGATTTTTCTTCTTCAATTATAAATGAAGTTTTTTTGTTGTATGATTTGTGTTTTTCATTTATTGATATATTTGCACTTGCTCAGTTGTGAAATTTGAACGTATGTATGAACAAAATGTAAATATTTAGATCCAACGGTCTGATGATATTCTTCTTCGCTTAGAAGCGAGAGATCTTAGGTTCGAATATCGTGGATGTCGAATTCGATACCAAATTAGACCACCCATTATGTAGATTAGCCAAACTCTCCCTCCATGTACTAAAAAAAACAAAAACAAAAACAAAAACCTCTTTTGGAATTAATTTTGATATAAGTGGTTAATAATCTTATGCTTTTAATAAGGTAGGTTCTCTCCGTTGCGGGATTGGGAGTCGTAGTGTGACTGCTACTTGTATTTCTCTTTGCTGGTTTCAATAAATTACTATCTTCTCAAAAAGGAAGATTATATTCACACATCCCAAATTACTTCTATTACACCTTTTTAATTTTTTAATATTTTTCTATCAAGTGTTAGTGGTGTGTAGAAAATATTAAAAATTAAAAATGTGTGAGAGAAGTAATTTGAGGTGTGTGAATATAATCTCTCCCCAAAAAAGGGTTTCTATTCCTATTGTGTGAGCTGTCACTCTTTGTGATGACTTAAGTTTGTTATTCTGAAAAAAAAAAATACCAAGATATTTGGGTGGAAACGGGATTCTAAGGTCATTTCCAACCGAAGGGTCCAGAGGGCCAGAGGACCGAATTGCCTGAAAACCGTCTCCAACCAAGGGTTAAGCCAAAGGGCTCGTGGTCCCCACGAAATCTGAAAGGGGCAAAGGGCCAATTGGTTGGGCCAAAATTTTGATTATCCTATCGGATTTCCTGTTGAATATAACTGACAGTAATAGTACTTATTCCTGTCGGATATAACCAACAGGAATGGTTGCCAAAATTTGAAATTCAACGGCTAGTTACTGTTGGATTCAAATGGTTTTTTTTTGGGCCAAATTTTTGTTTATGAAATTTAAAAATTCCTTTTTTTATTTTCAAGCAATACCGAAGTCATTCCTACATCATTTCTCACATAATTTTCACCATTCCATACTATCTCACTTCATTCTATTTCAATTCTTCACATTATATTTTCTTACCTCTTCCAATAATCTTTCCTTCAATTTTTTTCAATAACATTAAATAACATTAAACAATATCAAACTACATTAAATAACATTACACAATATAAAAATTATACAACATAAAAAATAAAATAAAAACATTGCATATGGCCCTCAGTTGGAGACGGTTTTTTTGTGACATGGCTAAAATGAGCCCTATGGCCTTTTGGCCCTTGGTTGGAGATAGAGGCAAATATGACATGTACTATTCATTAAAATATTAATATCTTGGAGGGCCAGATGACTAAAACGAGCCATCTGGCCAGCCCTCGGTTAGAGATGGCCTAAGTTGGTGATTAACGATGTCACAAATATATGTAAAACTTAAGAAGACTTTGACGTCAATGAGAGCAACTCCACCCCTAAAAAAAAGCGCTAGCATCCAGCCCATTTAATCTACTTAGTGAATAATAGTAGACCTCAATGAATAGTAATAGGCCAAATGCATCTCCACTCCTAAAAAATGTGTTGGCACAAAGTATAAAAAATGCCTGGTACAAAGTATAAAAATGCGCGCAGCACAAACGATCTCCACCCTACAAAATGCGCTGGCACCCAGCCCATTTAAAATATTATTAATTTTTTTATAAAATAATAAAGAAATTACACAAAGTACTAATAAGAAATAAGAAATTACATCTATTAATAAAAATAAATAAGAAATTACATAAAGTACTAAAAATAAAGACGACATTACATAAAGTACTGAGAATTAAGACGAAATTAAATAAAATACTACAAATAAATACGAAATTATACAAAGCTTGTGGAGCTAGGATCTGTGTAGCTAGAACCCCCTCGACTTGTTTCCACATCTCTTGCACGCCTCCTTCGCACCACGTCTCTTTTTTCCGAAGTACAAAAATATTTTGAATTCGGAGACAATCCTACTAGAGGCTTGTTCATAATGTCACGATCTGCTTGAGCCATCATTTCTTCTCTAAGCATCTTATTTTCTCAATTAAGTGCTTCTCTAATCATCTCGTTCTCTCGATTAAGTATTTCTCTTTGTCTCTCAGTCACCGCATCACGTCTCTCAGTAACTGCTAATATTGCTACCATAGCAGCATCTTTTTCTTCATCTCTAGCTGCTTCTTGCACCATGTTCAATTCACCTTGGCTAGCAAGTTCGTCCATATATTTAGTGTAGTCATTTTTGGAAGAACTACCTTTTTTCTTTGACGAGTCGGTTGGGTCTCTGGCACTTCTTCAGACGTCATTTCTGTCTCTTCAAATATGTCACCTTCTTGTTCGGCTGTGTCTGCCTCTGGCGAACTATGTAGACCCATGCCGTGCATGACAACTTCTAGACCGGTTGCCACAATTCTATATCTGGGGCAATCTTTGACAATTTACCAACATACCCATTTGCTAAATGATTTGTTGTGGTTCTTCAAATTGTAGAATGCTTGTGCTTGTAGTGTCTATAAATGTGGGATAAGACAGTATTATAAAATGCAGGTGTAACACAAATAAATAAATTAAAATATTGATGCGGGTGGAATACATATAAATAAATAAAATATTATCACCTGATATGCTAAACTTATCCCATTACACAGATTATCGGAAACATGAGAGAGGGCGTTTTTCCAACAAGTAAAGGATGCGTTGATTTTTTTCCAATGACCTTGACTACTTCTGGCGTCTTTTCCATGTACATCACAAAACCCTTTCGTACTTTTACTCCACATTTCTCGCTTGTCCATCTCATTACTCGTAATCGAGTCATGAGTAGTGTGAACCCAGCATTCACACAACGTAACATCTTCAATGAGCTTCCACGTAATCATTTTTTTCTCTCAAAAATTATATGAAAGCTTTGGTAGAAAGTGTTGACAATATTGAAATGTGGTGTAAGGTGGAAGATGAGGGTTAGGTATTTATAGAAAAAATAAATAAAATATTTATATTTTTATGTATTTTTTTAACAATTTTTAATTAATTTTTTATAAATTTTAATTTAGTTAATTAATCTAGACCGTTGGATTTGAAAAAGATTCAAATCCAACAGCCTAAACGTTGACACGTGGCCAACGGTCATAATTCTGACCGTTGTGTTTTTTTTTTTTTAAATTTTTGGAGGGAAAAATGTGGATCGTTGATCTCTGGATCGGACAGTTCAGATCAAGCCACGTCACTAGCTATTGGATGTCAAATTCAAAATTTTTTGACTGTTGGAAATCCAACGGCCTAGAAACGAACACGTAGCCTCCCCATCTGATCCCTAAGTGCGCTTATATTGGCGGGCCACCTCTACCTTTTGTTATTGGGACGCGCAGCCACACGAGCGTGTATTGCACGTGTCTGGCGCAAAAAAAAATTGAACTGGCCTGCGACGTCACGCTGGCGTCAGCATGACGTCAAGTGGACCGTCCCATAGCTCAGTCCATTTTGGACTAGCTTGGAGACCAGCTTGGGCTGGGTGCCGTCTTATCCACTAGGCTGGAGCGAATTGCCTTGGTGCCAGGCTAAAAAGTCCCCGATGGACTTACTCTGAAGGAACACTAAAATTTTAGTTTATATACAACTTATTACCAGTTTAATGTTCCAACTGTATTTTAATTTTAAAATTTTTAACATTTGTACCAAATTATGGAGTTATCTAACAGTAATAACCAGACTATACCATTTCAACTTTATACTCCCCTGATTGAAACAGGTTCAGATCCATTTTAGCGACAACACAACATGGTGATTGCTTTCATTTTCTTGTTTTCACTCCAAATCATTGAATGATTGATTTATAATACTATATATTGTAAATCCAAGACATTGCTTCTGGTCAGTATATTGCAGCAAATCACGATATATGTGGGACCAAAAATTATTTTAATATTTAGTTTGGAGCTAGATCAATGACTAGACACCATTTTAACAACACAAAAGATATCAGAAGGTACACTGAGGATTACAAACATATATATATATATATGCATTCCTCATATATATATAATCTCTCACTGGTTGGATAGTCCAACCAAAACTTATTTCATGTAATTAAAATTGCAAGCCCAGGGAGAGAGAGAGAGAGAGAGAGAGAGATTATTAATGCTGCAAAAGTCTTCTAATAAGCTCTTCATCAACATCAGAGATGTCTGCAGAATCCAGGAGTTGAGATATTCTTTGGCTCAGATCTTCCACCTCCCTATGCAGCCTCTTTATGTAACTGCAAGTTTCTTCCAAAATGCTCGATGCCGATACCTGCGTAAAATTTGAAGCCATCAGAATACCATTTGTGATAAAAACCCTAAATATAGAAAACTCGCAATAGTTTGCTTTAGTTACAAATGCATGCATGACTATCTCCCTAAGCGTGTACCGGAGCATTACGCGTATGATGAAGCTGAGGAAGAAGAGGTTGTAATTTTGAGATGAGCTCCTTAATCTCATCATCTGAGGGTTTAGAAGTTCTTGATGATGATGATGATGATCTTCTGCTTGACATGGCTGGTTGAAGAAGCACTTTTGCTTATTTTCTGCTTATAGCTTTTAGCTTCTTTACACTATCAAATGGTTGGAGGGATGTTTTAAGTACGAGGCCAAAGCTGCTTAAAAAGAGAGTGGGAAAGCAAGGTGGAGACACAAATCTTTTTAGTATGGGAAAGCGAGGTCGAGACACAAATCCAAATCTTATTAGTAAGAATAAGCCAAGGTTCTAAAAACCACTAGTGCTAGTCGAGCAGCATACAAGAGCCTAGACATTTTTTTATTTTTATTTTATTTATTATATAATAATAAAAACATATAAATAAGTGACTGCAATTGATTGAATAGAGGCTTCACCAATAACCTAAACTCCTAAGCTCTACCCGGAGCGCCCGACCTTTGCCTAGCGCCTATTGTGACATCCCACATCGTCCAGGAGAGTGATCCTTATAGTTATATGTATATTCTCATCCCTACCTAGCACGAGGCCTTTTGGGAGTTCACTGGCTTCGGGTTCCGTATGAACTCCGAAGTTAAGCGAGTAGCGCACGATAGCACTCCCAGGATGGGTGACCCATTGGGAAGTTCTCGTGTGAGTTCCCAAAAACAAAACCGTGAGGGCGTGGTCGGGGCCCAAAGCGGACAATATCGTGCTACGGTGGTGGTGCGGACCCGGGAAGTGGTCCCCCCTGGGTCGGGATGTGACAATTCACCCCCCTTAGGGGACCGACATCCTCGTCAGCACACACGCGGCCAGGGTTAGGCTCTGATACCAAATTGTCACATCCCGGCCCGGGCGGGACCACTTCCCGGGCCCAACTCCACCATATCACGATATTGTCCGCTTTGGGCCCCATCCTAGGAATGCTCTCGCGTGAGTTCCCAAAAACAAAACCGTGAGGGTGTGCTGGGGGCCCAAAGCGGACAATATCGTGCTACGGTGGAGTCAAGCCCGGGAAGTGGTCCCACCCGGGTCGGGATGTGACAATTTGGTATTATAGCCTAACCCTGGTCGCGTGTGTGCCGACGAGGACGTCGGGCCCCTAAGGGTGGTGGATTGTGACATCTCACATCGCCTAGGGGAATAATCCTTATATGTATATTTTCATCCCTACCTAGCATGAGGCCTTTTGGGAGCTCACTAGCTTCGGGTTCCATCGGAACTTCGAAGTTAAGCGAGTAGCGCGCGAGAGCATTCCCAGGATGGGTGACCCACTGGGAAGTTCTTGTGTAAGTTCCCAGAAACAAAACCGTGAGGGCGTGGTCGGGGCCAAAAGCGGACAATATCGTGCTATGGTGGAGTTGGGCCCGGGAAGTGGTCCCACCCAGGCCAGGATGTGACAATTATTGTGACATCCCACATCGCCGAGGGGAGTGATCCTTATATGTATATTCTCATCCCTACCTAGCACGAGGCCTTTTGGGAGCTCACTGGCTTCGGGTTCCGTAGGAACTTCGAAGTTAAGCGAGTGGCGCATAAGAGCACACCCAGGATGGGTGACCCATTGGGAAGTTCTCGTGTGAGTTCCCAGAAACAAAACCGTGAGGGCGTGGTCGGGGCCCAAAGCGGACAATATCGTGCTACGGTGATGGAGTGGGCCTGGGAAGTGGTCCCCCCCGGGCGGGGATGTGACACCTATGCCTCGCCAGGGCTGTCTCGGGGGCCAAGTACGCAATTTATAAAAGGTCCATCTTTAATTAGATAGTTTTCCAGACAAAATAGGACAATGATTGATGTTAGAAAGTAATAACTTAAATCAAAACAAATTTTAGGACTCATTGATTATAAGTTTATAAATGTTATTAAATAATAAGTAAAAAGAGCTACAAACATAACATTCACTAAATAATCAAAAGCAGTTCAATTTTAAACAAACAAGCAAGAAAAAAAAACTTCAAAAACTCCAACTTCAAAGTTTCACTTGAATATATAATCAAATTAAAGAAAAAAATTATTTTTAAGATGTTGTTATTAGCACTCCAAATTTTTATATTTAAAAAAAATGAGTTTACACTTATGAAAATGCACAATGACATTTTAAGTGCTAATACAAGCAACATTTTTGTAATATATAGCATTATTACATTTACATATAAATATTATATGATTAGAGCTTTTTTAAATTTAGAGCCCTGTGATTGCACTTTCGTTCCCCTAAAGCCGTCATTGGACCCGCATCAGCTGCTTTTTAGAACCGTGAGAATAAGACACCAACGATGTTGGTATGTCGTTGAGGCCCCATTTGAACAACATTTTGGCACTACAAGGTTGTCATTTCTTGGTTAAAAAGAATCATCAAAATGTTATCTAGTATTACGGTCTAATGATATTCTACTTCAATTATAGGTAAAAGATTTTATGTTCGATTCTCACTAAATGCGAATTTGAACCGCATTATTTATAACCAATTGTAAAACTTAACCTATTTCCCCACCTCTTTAGTATAAAAAATATCGTTTGCTAAAAAAAAAAAAATCACCATCAAAATAGCAGGTTTTTAATTAGGGCATCGCATCTAATCCCATTTGGACAAGTGGCCTATTAGTTTGTTAATCACCCTGTTTAATGTTAGATGTTACATACTACCAAAAGATACTTTGTGATTAAGGTCGATGGGGTTTCTTAATTTGTTTCATGCATTGCCTTTCTATCTTTAATTATTATTATTTTTGTTTTTTTTTCTTTTCGGATTCTTGCTCCTCTCTTGTCTACTGAAAACACTTTGTATAATTTGGTTTTGAAGGTGGGAAATATTGTGGAAAAAACGCTTATGAAATGAGTGAGTTGGTTAAACATCACAGTACTGTGACGCTCTTCATGTTTTTATTTCAGGAAAAACAAAAACATAGAAAAATAAAAAAGGTGGTAAACTAAAAATGTATGTTGAGTCTTACACTAATTGGGAGACCAATAATTTTAAAGGATAGTGCCCTCTATCTAGCTAAGTAATAACTAATATGAAAGCAAAGTTTGGTAGACATGATTAATTTCTTGTTGTAAACATGTCACGTTGGGCGGTTGAACATTATACTTAAGCATTCACGTAAAAATTGCAGTCTCCGCCACTTCCTCCGTGCTGCTAAATGATAATAATATCTCGAGAAATATGATCGAGCCAACTAATCGTAGTAGCTGAGTTATTGTTATTAAATAGTGCAACATTGTAGCAAATCTTATTCGCTAGCCCAAACAAGCCTGTATGATTGGCTATGTTTTTTCTCTCTCTATTATTATGATTATTGATATGAGTAATTTCTTTTAACTTAGGAACAATCACATCAGCGTGATCATATGCAGTCCAATCACAGTCTTTGCCCTTTTTTTCCTGAAGAAAATGTTATATAGTAAACCAAAGTTCAACAATATTTAGATTGTAAAACCCTAAATTTATTGACTGGTGCATTCACTTTGGTTACGATTGTGCAGTAGACAGATTAAGAGAATGAGCGAATGCTCCGTGAGGTAATTTTATTAGAATTTAATTACTCACCGACCAAACTAACTCAAGGAAAAATAAGATTTCTAAGAGCAGTAATATATAGAACTCGAATGGTGATTTTGAAGGCGTTGGAATTGTAGGTTCGATGATTAAGTCGGCGAGATATACAAGAATGCACATGCAGCATGCGATGGGTAAGTTTTTCTCGCGAAGTGATGTGACAAGGCAAGCACAAGTGGGCGAGTGACCAAACTAAACAGACATGCTTATGAAGGCGCCACCTGCGGTGGTGAGGAATTGGCCTGGACAATGCCAAGAAAATGCTCTTTGGCATTATTTACCAACCCTCCTCATTTTGGACCCTAAATTTCCCGTACCCAAAACTCAGGTACAGTACCGTCTCAACATTAACATGCTCTGCATCTTTCACGTGGCACTTCCATGAGGACGACTGTCCTACGTGTTGCCTTTATCCTCTGCATTGTATAGGGCAGGGCCAACATGCATGACTGGTTAGCGTGCAGAAGATACAGTGCAGTAGAATGTCCTTCGAGCTAGCGCAGTAAAAAAACACAGTAGGCCACGTAACCCTAAACCATGAGAAGTAATTCCAATTCTGGTTAGGGCATACGTCCTAAACGACAGACTTTAATAGTCATATAGTTCTTACAGGGGTGTATAAGTGGTCGAACATATTTAAATTTGAGTAATACTAAGTATATCAAATTTGGTTAAATGTTAATAAAACTCTAAATTGTTCTCCAAAGTTCCATTGTTTTCTTTTGAATTATTCAATTCAAAGTTGGAAATAAACACGAGTTTGCAAATTTGGTAATGCAGGACGCCGGTGGACAACAGCAGCGTGTGTAAGGCGAGGAAAACTGTAAATTATAACTCTTTTACATGTGAAAAAACTCACACTCTGAGTTGAATAAAGGATCGAACGTACATAAATTGACCAGACTTGAGATATCCCTTCAGATTCACCCTATATACGGAGTGATCAAATTAATCCACCTGCCATCACATATCAGTCTCTTGTCTGGCTCATTTACAAGTATATGATCACTATGACACAATCCCGGTTATATAAACTGTTCAAGTGGTCCATCCATGAAAGACGACCTCTGCAGTAATTAACTGCAGCCTAGTAGTGGACATTAGCTTCCGTATAGCTTGATTCACGACTCTCAAGTTCCAGGAAGATTTGCACATGAAAACACAAAGCATGCAAAAGATTTGGTGGAAATTGCATGGCCACACACTTTATATCATGCTACGCACCCTGCATTCTAGTAGTGGACATTAGCTTCTGTATAGCTTGAGATCACGACTCTCAAGTTCCAGAAAGACTTTATATAAAAACACAATGCATGCAAAAGATTTGGTGGAAATTGCATGGCCACACACTTTATATCATGCTACGCATCCTAATGAACGAGAAAGACATTCATGGCACGGGTTTACGTCGTATGGCATTCTGTGCCAACAATATAAGAACATATGTTAGTTGTTTTCTAGGAAAAATTAGTTTCCGATCCTTAGTTTCTAATATTGATTGACTAAGACCTTATTAGATTTTAGATTTTGATCAAAGTCTCTAGCATTAATATATTAATGAATTACATGTAAGTTAGATAATTTTTATAAAAAAAAAAATTAGTAATTGATTTAGAGTTTTAATATTCACACCCTTATTAAACTCCTAATTAATTTTCAATTCAAGCATTTCCCAAATATAAAAAATAAAATTAGAATAATTTTGTAACCATTAAATTTTTATAAATTTTTTTTTAACTTTTTAATCTTACATGTATCCATTCTTAAATATACCAATTTGTTAAAAATGTACCCTTTTTTAATTTAAAATGTAACCATTTTTATATAAAATTTCATTCAATCTTTTCTCTAATCTATTTTTTAAACTTATATGGGTACATTCTATTTCATTGATTTGAGAATGTATCCATATCAAGTTTAATAGAAAAAATTTAATAATGTTATTAACTTATTATGCCTAATATCTTTTTCTTTTCTTTTTTTTTGTGCTTTTGAAAAATGTACCCATGTTTGGTACAATAATTTTTTGGTTAGTTTTGATGAACGTACCTATATATATATATATATATATATAGAAACACACACACATACAATATATTGGAGAGTATAATTCATCTTTTATATTTTTAATCCCATAAATAATGGGTTTTATTTAAAATCTCATTAATATAAATAACTGCAAATTTCATTTTTAATTTAAAAATGTAATAACCTACATAGAAATACACTATTACATTAATGTTAGAGACTTCAATAAAAAACTAAAAACCACCAAGGTTTCAGTCAAAGAACAATAGTAGTTAGGGATCGCATCCAAAGTGTCCCTTTTTTTGTACATGTCTTTATGTTATTAGTATGGAATGCCACCATAACGGTGAATCTGTCATACAAGTTGTTCTCCTAATGCACACATGAATAACATTGTTAATTAAAGAGTAGGTAGCTTATTGGTTTATTTGTTCATATGTATTCTCAAAACTTAAAATGTGCAACTGAGCCTGCAACGTTCATGAATAACATTACATTGTTAACTAAGCCTTTTTAGCCAAACTAATCTCAGAGATAGTATAACTTCTCACTTTGGTCCTAAGATTAAATATCAACATGACTAGCCCTGAGTTTGTCCACTGTCAATCATTTCGGTACTTCCGTGAAAAATCTCAGAGATAGCATAACTTCTCACTTTGGTCCTAAGATTAAATATCAACATGACTAGCCCTGAGTTTGTCTACTGTCAATCATTTTGGTACTTCCGTGAAAAATCTCCATTAAAAAAGAATAAAATTACAAAAATACCCTCAATTTTGTCAAATCATTTTGGCTAATTGTTTATTAAATTAAGGATATTTTTATCATTTTGGTTCTTATTTAATAGATTTTTTTTTTTTTGAAATGACCAAAATGACTGACGATGAACAAACTCAGGAATTAGTTCTATGATTTCAAATTTAAGGACCAAAGTGAGGAGTTAGGTCAATCTCAAAGACCATTTTAGCTAAAATGTCTATTGTTATTAAAGATTGATTTTAAGTAGTGTCAAGATTTTTCTTTAGTAGAGTGATTGGCTGGTGCCACTTATTGCTACGTTCTAATACTATTCATATTCATTTGTAAATGAAATGTCTTAGGTTCGATTCGCACCAAAAACGAATTTGAACTACATTATTGTTAACCCGTTGTAAGACTTAGCCCACTCATTACCTCTTTAGTGTTGATAATATCGTTTGTTACAAAAAAAAATTATGATTGGCTGGTATCTAATACCAAATCTACGTTCGAATATTTCTTTCGATATTACTAACATTTCCTTCAAATACAAACACAATATCAACAAAATATCAATATTTATTAATTGTACTCTGAATTAGTACGTCGTACAAAACAATAAATTTCCGTTTTTCGTTTTAGGTTAGTAGCTTCTAGGTTAGGGAACAGGGTAGGATCAAGGCCGAATGTCCATCTTTTTCAGTGCCATGGAAGATGCCAACGGCCTTCCCTCTGCACCCATAAGCATTGCTACACTCCATATTATGTCAAGTAGCCACTAACAACAACAACAACGTCCTACTCTCTGTCGTTGAGTGGCAGTTAAGTTGACAAGACACCCGAGGTAGACCCTCCGAACGTCCAAACGAACACCGGCATGAATGGCGCCAAGAAAAAAAGAGACAAGATATCCTCCAATTCCACGGCAGAAACTATCCCAAAAAATAAAGAAAAAAAAACCACTCTGAAAACATTGTTGTGATGAAATTGCATGAGAATATGACATTTCAATTCACTACTATACGCAGCGAAAGCCATTCTGAAAACATTTCAACTTGAAATCTTCATGAACTTAGAGAACGAAAGAAAAAACCTTCTCCAACACATCATGCAATCATCAGTAACAATTTCTATTTGCAGAAGATTTCCGATCGTTTCCATTCCCGCCATTCCCGCCACGAGTTCTCAAACTCGTATACAAGATTCAAGCAGATGGCATAACCAACAATCATCATTCACAATCTTATATGAATTTTGAGAGGATCGATATGAAAATTCTTGAGCAATTTTTCAGAAAAAAAATTTGATTGAATTAACAATAATCAAACGCACCTATTTTCCGAAAATAAAATGGCGTACCTTTTTCTCTTTACTGTGTTCTGTTTTATGAAAAATGAATGGGTCAGTCCAAGGGTTCCTAAGTCATGTACAACACGAAACACTCGGGAGCCCTCAACTCGTAAAAACTCTACTCTTCACAATCTTTTCTACCTCTGTTTCACTCAAATGTCTAATCCCATTCTCCTTCATCCATTTCTCCCCTCTTGCCAAACTACTTTGAAGTTTTTCTTCTTCCATCTTTAACAGCTTCAAGCCTTCACTTACTTTGGGGAAAAAGCCCTCCGGCCTCAAACACCAAGCCCGAAATGCCCCAAATAAAACCTCCAAATCACTACCAAACCTCTCAACTCCGCTATCATAAAACTTAACATTGCTCATTAGAATACTGCTGAAAAACAATCTATCAATCCCAGCTGCCAAACTTCTCCACACCCCGACAAAGTCTATCCCATTCAAATCAGCTTCTACAACTGATATCTTACATTGCAAATAATCTAGAGCACCAACTAAAAATCTGGACACTGTCCAACCGTCCTCACTCTTTTCTTGCCACTGCCTCCTGTTCTTCATATAATCTCGACATTGAGCAACAAATCCCCTCAATATAACAACAGACAACTTTTCAGCCCACTCTATTCTAAACTTCTCCAACTTTACAATCTCCTCATGAAAAATACCACTTTCAAGACCTTCCTCTGTCTCGACATTACCACTTTGATCATCAGTGGATTCTCCCAGTTGATCACTTTGACCTGACCATATCTCAAGGAAGAAGACGTCCTCACACCATTCCCTTAAAACAGATTCAAAGTATCGAGCGGCATTAATGGAGTTTGCAACTTTAACTAGGCCATCATCATCGGTCAAGGCAGTCAGACCTTCAGCTTCTTGGCATCTGATAAGTAAGCACTCCAAAAAAATTTGTATAATAGGTACCCCGGCTAATCTCAGAAACCTAGACCTCATAGAGATGCTAGGCAATGAACGACAACGATCAACCACAGATGATAAACACCGAAGATAGGCACTACAAATTGCAGGAGCTTTGTGATCTTCAGTATCAGATAAAAGAGCCGCTCCTTGGACTTTCATGGTCCAGTTTCTCTCATCACCAGTATCAGGTTTCAACTTCTCTAGTATATCATTTAATTCTATCTCTGCCCATAAATCAAGCCAATCTGGTCGATCACTGAAAATGGATAGAGAAGAAACCTTTAAGAAGTTCCCATCATCCTGAAGTGAAAGCAAGATTCCAGAATTTTCTATCAGAGACTTGATTCGTTTATCAAAAGATATCATCAAGTCAATAAAATGCAGCCAGGATATTCTAGCCTGTGACTGAGTACCTGTTATGCTATCTTCATCTGGTTGTCCAGCATATTTTGGGAATATCTCTTTTGCTAAGTAAGTTGATAAGGATGATACCATTGCTGAAATCCATTCTTCTCTGCAACTGTACCCTGTTAACATTGCTTCATCAACCAGTGGTTGCAATAATTCATCCATAGAGTCAACATAATCCCTGGTGGTCTTGTAGACTAGAGCAAATATGAATTCTGGCTTGTCAACCCATTTTTTGAAATGGCGTTGCGATGCTAATGATATAGGATTTACAAGCTCTTCAATCACCCAAAGTGGTTGGTGAAGAGCAAGTTCACGATTATAACCCTCTAGTTGACGCGATTTTCTTCGTCTCTGCAACTCCTGGAGGCCGCACAAGGCTAAAAAGTTTTCACAGTACTGGTCTTTGAGGTCTCCTTGCATCGTGAAAAGAGGATTCAGAACTTCAGTTGATCTCCCTGTATCTGGAGTGGAGGAACTCAAAGTGGCAAGAGGTGGTGGCCATCCAAGGGAAGTAAGCAGGGCCCGGTGATCTGCTATAGCATGAGGTCTTAAAACAGCCAGAGCTCGATCTACTCTGTGATCAACTGCTGACACAAGATGTGCCCATTGCGGGTGTGTCTTTGTAACAGCAGTTAAAACATCTTCTATCAACTTAAGAGTTTTAATAGCACCCAGACGCATTTCCTGCCAGAGAAAAAATGAGGACTTTGCAAAATAAATAGGATATAAGAAATTGTAATTACTAAATTACTTTGTTTTTGCAAACAAAGTGTACTTACTTCTGAATTCTGTCTTGCTGAATGTTTCCACGAGTTTTTCTTCATGGTAGAAGATACAGCATCTTCAATATCACCAATCATAGTTTGAAGCTTCAATGCAGTCTCTGAAGATAAAAATAAAGGACCAAAAAACTGTGAGAAAGTTTGATGTCGAATATACAGATAGTACTATGCTTCTCAGTAGTTAGTAATGCTAGGAAACAAAATGTAGTACAGGCATACAAAACACAGAAGACAGAGGCTAAGTGGCAAACAAACCCAATACACAGTATGGAGGAAGCACTTCAGAAGTTAAAGGACTACTTCATATTAACAAAAAAATCTATCCCAAATGTGAAAAACAAATTTGACTGCATGATTTTGAAGAAGTCCAACAATTAATGTAACCATTACTAAGAATGCATTGACATTTCTACTAATTAAGGGGCCCGTTTGATAACTATTTCATTTTTAGTTTTTCATTTTTTGTGCTAGAGATAGAGGAAAAAATAAAAGAGTAAAGTGAGGAACGAAAAATAATGAAGGGAGGAGGGAGGAATGGAGATTATATGAAAACAAAAACTTGAAAGTCAAAACGAACGAGATGAAATTGTTTTCAGTTTTTTGGTTTTTAGTTTCATTTTGTGTGTCATTTCACACACATTTCTTCCACCACACCATCCTTCTTTCAAATTCCTTCATTCCTCGTTTCTCCCACATACCTTTCCTTCATCTATGGCACAAAAAGAATGAAAACTAAAAACTAAGAATGAAATATTTATCAAACGGGCCCTAAGAAATAGGATGGGAACCGGGATTCTCATGTTTAGTATCGAGCCATTTGTAGTTTCGCAGAACAGATTCAGCTTCATGGTTCTACATTAGCAATCTGTTACTGCCTAAAATAATATGTGATCATACCACAAATAATTGAACCATCAATGTAGTATTTCATAATTGATCTTACTATTATCCAGGGATTGAAGAACAATCCTTCGGTTATACATTTCCGGTCTCGATTCAAACAAAGTGAGCTAATTGTAAAACTACTATAATCTGAAAAACTAAACCTTTTCAGATAAATCTAGTTTCTTAAATTTATCAGTTCATCTTCCAATTTCAGTTCCATTGTGTCCCAAGAAACGCACCTGCGTATGTTCGAACCGACTCGACTCTCGCCACTTCCTTGGCCAACGCCGGTAGCTCCTCCCCCAATATCTGCTCCGCCCTCTCCTTTCCTTCTCCATCTAAAAACAAAAGTTATCCAAATTAGCGAAACAAAAAACGAAATTATACCCAAAATTGAAAATTTTAGCCAATTGCATTCAGAATTGCCCGAATATCAATACCAGCACACACAAACCTGAAGTGCGAGAGCTGGTGGAGGATCCGAGACCCGTCAATTGGGCATTGATGCCGCCTAAGAGGCCGTGGACTCTATCGGAGAACGAAGCGTAAGTTAGAAGCGAGGATCCGAGGATCCGATTCAGGTCGATTAGGGTTCGATCCAGGTCGCCGCACTGGGCTTGGAGCTCCGACAGGAGAGTCGGAGCCCCGCTCCGATTTTCATTGGTCCGAAACTTGTCGTCGAGGAAGGAGATGACCGAGGGCGGGAGGTCGGATGCTGGAGGGAAGGTCTGGACCGCCGAGTCCATGATGGTCTCAAGCCATTTGGGTCCGGTGGTGCGAGTGGGAAATTTGAATGGTGCGCGAGGGCAATTTAGGGTTTTTAACAGGAATTTCAGCGACTGGAAGGCTTTTTGCGTTGGTTGAGAGACGGAGACTGAAATTTGACTCCCACCAAATACCGTTATCCGTTGCGCGGGTCAATTCGTGGACTAAATTGTTGTTGGGCTTGGGCTTTAGTAAATCATGTTGGGGCTTCGAATGGGGCAACTATAGTTTTGTTTTTGGAGGAAGGTTATGCTCTAGAAAGACTATATTCACACACCCCAAATTACTTATTCTACATCTTTTTAATTTTTTAATATTTTCCTCTCAAGTGTTAGTGGTGTGTAGAAAATATTAAAAAAATTAAAAAGGTGTGCAAGAAGTAATCTGGGGTGTGTGAATATAATCTCTCTATGCTCTACTCTTCGCCTACCCACCATGGGAAATATAGGCTCCGACCGTCGGTCCACGTTATATGTCCAATCATTCTCACAAAATATGAGATCTCATGTATGTACTCAATTCCATGTTGAGCCAACACCTTCTAAACTGCTCACCCACAAGAATTACTTCGGCTTCATCATTGGTGCGGGGCATGTAACTATGTAAGGCAAGTCAGTAAGACATCAAAGTGGAGAGATTTTTCAATATGGTGGGAATACGGCCCGGTACACCAATTGTAATATAATTGGTTGAGAACTTGATAAAAAAAGAAATTTCCAATCAATTGTATTATGATAGATAGTATATCAAGCCGTGTTCCCAACACACTGAAAATTTCTCGTCAAAGTGGAGCTAGATTAACAACAAAGCAGAGGTTGAGGGTAGACCTGTAAACGAGTTAGTTTACTGGGTTTGGGTCGAATTGAACCCGATCCGTTAATTTAACCGGTCATTCGAACCCAACCCGTTAAGTTAACGGATCACCCAAACCCAACCCGTTAATTTAACGGGTCATCTATTTCACCTGTTAACAATTTTTTTTCTTTCTTTTCTTTTTTCTCAAATCAAATCAAATCAAATAATTTCAAGAGAAAACACAACACACAAACACCAAATACAAACAAATCAGCAACAACAGCTGCCATGGGAGACGTAATAGTGTTGTACGCAGCTCCAAGAATGGGTCACATCATTTCCATGGTGGAGCTCGCCAAGCTCATCCACCGTTACGGCCCCCACAAGTTCTCCATCACCATTATTTACACCTACGGCAACTTCTTCCACACCCCTAAGTACGATGTTGTCTGGAACTCCGGTCAAACTGGTCCTTCCATGAACCACCAAGTTCGCATCATTAATCGAAATCTGTGGTGTCACCGTCATGGTTAATGACTGCATGCCCAACTAATGTCTCACAACATGAAATGGCATTGACATACATACATTATTAGAACAACTAATTAACACATTTCACATTCAATGGGATAAAACAAAACAAAAATTCAAGTTTTATATTTATAATCAACAATCAGATAAAATATTTCAAATTTCATCTTTGGTTCCTAAGTCAAAAACACATAATCTTTGGGAACAAAAAAGATACCATCAATGGAAAAAAATTAAGAACCCAAGTGAGTTGCATGTTTGTTTTTCTGGTAAATGTAAAAATTTGAGGCAAAACTGATGCAGAAAACAAAAACCTAGAAGCGAAAAAGGGAAAAATTGAGGATTTTGAAGCAAACAAAGAGGTCAGGCCTTGTCTATATCCGCCGCATCTTCACTCCCACGGTGGGAGTCCCACCCTTTCCATTTCCTTTCGCCAATTCCCTCGTGTCACAAATAAAATTACCCAAACATCAGCAGCACCGCAATCATGGTCGACTTCGTTCGCCAAGCCTGTGTTTCTCCATAACAGGTGTTAACGGATGGTTAATAGGTTCGCGGGTTCACTCAAAATGACCCGTTATTTAACGGATTATCTCGTTAACCACCCACCCCGTTTATCACTCATCCGAATATTAATTTTAAAAGGTCGGGTTGGGTGGGGTTGAAAATGCTAGGTGTAGTTGAGGGTGTTTGTGAGACAGTGGGTGGATCAAATAAGGGAAGTTTTGTTGTTAAGAATTTTTCAACCGACAAATCTTTCATTCAATCATTCTACGTTGGGCTTTACTAAACATTGTTAATGGACTCAAATAGGCCGACTACATTGGGGTTGGACTAAACTATAGTTGAGCTTACTTTTTTCTCAAGGTTTTGTATTTATCCTTCGCATAAATTCTAGAGTCTAACTGCCGGATCACTTCACCATTTCGACCCTTTCAAAAGAGTTGAATCTCTGTATTAGGCCCATACAACCCCAAGTTGATCTTGGGGTGTTGAGTTTGCTTCCTTGCCGCACGCAAGAACACTCGCACATGAGTATTGAAGTTTTTTTATGTGATTTTATGGAGAAACATTTTCCTTGTGCTTCTCCCTATAAAATGATTCTGGTCGTTCCAGAAACACTTCTGAATGAGCCCTCAATCTACCGGGGAAAAAAAGAAAAAAAAACTAATTGTGAGGTTTGAGGTGGTCCAAAAGCGTGGCAATGGGTAAAGGAGGAGATAATCTTATTATTCATCATGTGTGAGGATTTTAGATAAACACTATCCCAATCTTGGATTGCCTTCCTTTTTATGTATAGTGCAAATAAACCAACCCACCATTTGTAAACGCATCTAAATTTTGTCCACAATTTTAAGCTTTTACATTTTGGACCACTTGAAACATGTCGATGAAGCATGAAAGTCTAAACACTTTCAAATTAGTGTGCTATAAGCATGAAAATCCCTGACTTTGGTAAGCAAGCACCTTAGTGTCTTTATGAGTGGAGATTAATCTCGAACACGGGGCCTCAAATGTAGTACCGCTGTTCTTAATTGATTATTAAAATTGATTTTGTTTTTATTGTTTGATATGGTGTAGGAAGGAAGCTGTATTTAGAATCACATTGCCAAAATGTTACATGATAAGGTTGAAACCTGAAGAATTGATATTTTGGGAAGTAAAATTTTGGATAAACCCTTTCTTTCTTGCTTTATGGATTCCCTTTTTTGAACTTTCCATTTTCAATCAATCCATTTGGTTAGCGCCAAAGGAAAGACAATCACTTCTATTCACCTCAGACGAATGCGATAGTAACTCAACCAGTTAGGTCGAATTTAATTTCAACGTGATATAATACAATAAGATCTTCAATTTGAACAAGCTACCACACACAAGACATCGAGTTTGAAACATCGAATGCGGCGAGAATTGCTACAAAATATCAATAAAAACTTCAGAACTCTCCAACTTTACTTTTTACTGCTCAAAAGGGCTAGCCTTTCTTCATTAATCTCAAAAAGTTGAGATTGCTGTTTTCCTTTCTAGGTGCTTTGAAAACCATCTTATCCAAAAACAGCTCCATGGAATTTGCTGACATCATTAAAATATGCTGACAGAAAGTAAAAAAGTAAAAAAAATTCACAGCCACACGAGGAAAAGTTATAAAATTAAAAAAATTAAAAAAAAATAAAAACAGTAAAAGTGGGATTTGAAGTCCAAGTTCAACAGCAGCAGACACGGAGATCAACGACGCACGAGCCCGCCACGTGAGCAGCTGAAAAGGGAGTTGATGGGTGGGGACCACGTCAGCATTTCGCCGTTTTTGCACAAAATAAGGTACGATTTTTTGTACTTTTTTATGTTTTAATTTCTCTGGCGGATTATGATTGGCTGCCAACAGAGATTTATTCATTTTTTCGTGCAGTAAAAGTACGCCCTGCTGCAGTGCGAGCCAGTACAAATAATCAATAAAAAGTCATAAAAAAAGGACAATTCATGTTTTTTTTTTGGCTGTAATATGATGAAGTACAAGAATATTATGATTTTATGTGGTACTTAAAAATAAATAATATTCTAAAGTGTTTTTAGAAATTTAACGGTTAAAATATCTAAAATATTCTGTACAGTGTTCTAAATTTTTTCGAGAAATATAACCATGTGGTCGATAAGATAAAAAAAAAATGAAAAATAAAAGAAGAAAGAGAGGGAATATTGGCTGCCTCATCAATGGCTGCTGAATGACATTTAAATACTAGATTTTACTATAATTTTAAAATAACCCATAAAAATTTTGAAAACATTAATACATGCTGGTGTATGTTAAGATTTAGTGGTTAAAAATCTTAATTATAATACTTTCAAAGCATTCTAGAAGGTGAAAATTGTATCAATGATATCTCAACGTTAATACAATTGGAGTAATGGTCTATCAACTAAAAATTTGTAATTATTAGTCCCTTAACTCATCAAAATGTGCAGTTATAGTCTTTTTCGTCAACTCCATCAAAAGTTTTGTCAAATGAGTCATGGTGGAAGGACTATGGCTATAATTGGTTTAAAGATGAGGGACCCCATTGCTACAATATTCTCATTTGATTTTTCATATTTGCCCCTTTATTCAGTCTTACATGTGTGACACATAACTCATTTCGACGGAAATTCTTAGGGCAGTTGACAAAAAGAACCATAGTTGCACATTTTGATGAGTTAAGGGACCAATGATCACATATTTTTAGTTAATGATCATTACTCTAATTAGGTTAAGGTTGAAAGACATTTGCTACAATTTTCTCTACTAGAAAAGAAAAATGATTGTCAC
Source organism: Pyrus communis (assembly GCF_041283825.1). Taxonomy (NCBI): domain Eukaryota; kingdom Viridiplantae; phylum Streptophyta; class Magnoliopsida; order Rosales; family Rosaceae; genus Pyrus; species Pyrus communis. The sequence continues at coordinate 3,119,712 of NC_142578.1, forward strand.
ACCAATTTTCTCCTTCTACACGCACATGTTTAATTATGTCCGTTATTTTCATTTGATTTATTCATTCTAATGCTAAAAAATAAAGAGAAATGTATAAAAGGCTAAAAAGAATGAAAATAAGCTCCCACTAGAAAATCACTTCAAATTCAACGGTAAGTGATCATGAATCTCTTTGGCAACCAAGAAAACGGAACTTTCGTTTTCTATATTGATCTCCGTTTCTCTTTTGCTCTACACTATAACACACGAATTTTTTCGGTCCGAACATTCGTATAAGGCACAAGCTCAAGGAGGTATGAACCGGAATGAGACCAAAATACACAGGGCCAAGGTGTTTGGTGTGTGCAATTAGAAAAATCTGAGATTGCCAAAACAAACAGAGATTACAGATATGGTATTTCACCAACTTTTTTCTTTCCCTAAACAAACAGAGAGAGAGAGAGAGAGGGCCGAATTTCCTAATACGCCTCGAAACACTTTCTTCGATCGCCATTTAATCACCGGCAAGAAAGGAAAGAAAAAGACCCTGTAAACACGAAGAAACATCGGTCACAAAATCTGTTCCCCCAAGTCAAAAACAACAAGGTTTCATACATGAGAGTTTTCCAGAGCAATCACTATCATAGCTAAATGACACATCTATGAAATGCATGCATCTGCTAAAGAACACGTCTAAGAAGATATATATATATATATATATATATATATATATATATATATCTATGTATGTATGTATCTGTCAATGCCTGTGACGTATGAGTTAATAGCAACGAATGTCGCTTACCACAGCATTCCTGGAAACATTCATGTAACCAAACATTGAAAACACCTCATCAGCAATTTTCAATGCGGAAGTGGTTGCTTGCATCAGCTCTTACTCAATTTGTGTTTCTGAATGTATGATTTCAGAAGCATCAGTTTTGATGTGTACATTCGTTGAATCGAGCAACATCTTCAATTGCGAAAACAGAAGAGAAATCCAAGCTTCCTACTCATTTCCTTGTCTTCAAGTTCATCCAGGAAAGAAATTTAAAACTTTACCAAATCGATACACAACCCATATATGTTGTCACAATTGTATAGAAGCTAATTCACGGAAGCAATACGTGATCATCTTTTGAAAAGAAAAAGAAGCGAAAAAAACCCTAAATATACACTGATGCAATGGCAAACAGCTCAAATACGAAACCTAAGAGTTTATGACTAAACTGATAAAAAAGACTTTGACATCGATTACAATACAGCGAACGTTAACCAAACAGTAATGCAGTCCTCATAAAGGGTTATGCAGCGGCAAATAATGGGAGCGACAAGAAAATGGGCATGCTTATTATGACAATGAGAGATTGATATGGTAAGCACTAAAATGACTTTAGATGGAATGAAATGCAGAAGCATTTAGAAAACGTAAGGAAAATTTAAGGAACAAAATAGCATGACAAGAAAGAGGAAAACCTGATGTACAAGTCCCACCTGTGGTCGAAAAACTATCTAACTTGATCTGAGCTCGTTGCAGAAAAAACTGAAGTAAATTTCACCATGCAATTGCTTTCTGGATTAAGTTCTCTGAGAACAACAGTCATCTATGAGGCTTATAAATCACTGTTTCTGCTTCAAAAATGCCATGAGGCCTTGAAAATAATGCCAGGATTTCATTAGATGCACTCTCAATGAGCAAAGGCATCGTCAATGGAGTCCCGTGTTCGCTTCGGCTCATGGCGATTCCAACTTGATAAACCAGATCCAAAAGATGGATCCAGTTTAACTTGTAATGACCAACCACATTTACTACATAATATATACATATATATTTGCATCAAACCATATTGTTCTCGTTTAAGTATCTCTCCACATCGTTCATATAATTTGATCAACATGGAAAGGCTAATCATCTATGTCGAGAAAAATATACATAAAAGTTACTTTCTGGACAAATATATACAAGCCTAGCGAAGTTTTCCACAAAGAATTCAACTTTAGCAATGAAACTGAGCAGCAATGGTGTTATAAACATTTAACTTCAAAATTTCCATTGCAAAAAGATAGAAAGAAAGAAATCAAGTTCACAAGAAAAAGAAGAGGGGTAATTCAAATTAAAGTTCTTCATACGGATTGGAAGAAGTTCCTCCAACCTACATTATAGTTTAGGGTCCATTCAGATTGTGCAACAGTAGTGAGTGAAAACGCATATAGAAGGAACATAAGAATATAAATCTATATCAGAAACGGAAGTCATTCTTTGTTCTGTCCTCCAAAATGGGAGGGGAAAAGAGACTTTGGAAATATAAGCTTAGGAAATAAACGAAATGAAGAACTTGAACCATTACACAATTCTTCAATTTTTCAATAAAACTTATGAAAATAGACATAAAAACCTAAAACATGTACCGGTACCGCAGTTTATTCACCTTTTCCTGTTCTACATGATGCCAACCTTTCTGAAAACTCTCAAAGTTACCAAAGGGATAAAAAAAAACGAGACACAATAAAGTTTAAAAGATAAAAAAGGAAAACAACTTTTCAGGCCTTCTTCTGTGAATGTATCTATGACTCTAAATTAAAACCTGAATTTCCCAAAAAGGAGGGCCGAGATTACCCACGAGCTGGAATCCCATCTCCTTGAAAACTGAAGATTGCAAATTCTACCCAGGATTCCATGCAGCGCAGACGGTGCCACTGAAACCGGACGCCGCAGCCCTCAGCATCCCATCACCGCACAATTATACACAAAGCTGCCAGAAGGTTTTCTGGCAAGTAGGTTCCACTGTGGCGGGCCTCCATCAGGGACCCAAGAATTAAGTTCAATTGTCCCTCCGCCTAAGGCCCTAGGTCCACCAATTACAATTAACCGATCTCCACATGCCCTAAATGCTATTCCCCAACCATTCATCGAGGCTGCACGCTCAGGCAAACTCCCAACAGTGATCCACATGTTCCTCTCCTTATCATATCTCCTCACCTCCTGTTCCGCATAATCTGCAGCATACAATATGTTATTTACAACTGCCAAAAGAGGAGGTGCCGCAGCTGCAGCAGGTGCCTCAAGTTCCCCAGCATTTCTTCCAGGGAACATGTTAGGTATCTCAGTCCAAGTCCCCTTCTCCAAATCGTACACCTCTCCACACGTAAGTTGCTTTTGGTCGCCCGCTCCTGTCCCACCAATGACATAAAACTTTCCATCCATAAATACCCCAGAGCACATTCTTCTAGGTTTATTCATGCTAGGAAGAGTCAGCCAAGTTCCTGTTTCGGAATTATAAAGTTCAGCAGAGTTCAAGACATTGCCACGTGGATCGCAACCACCTGCGAGAATTGCAAGTTCCCCACGGCTTGCAGAACCGAACAAGCATCTAGGTGTATTCATCTCAGTGCCCGATGACCACGTGTTGGTCAAAATGCTGTATCTATAAACAACATGGGACGTTATTTCCCTTCCAAAAACAAGAAGTTCTGTACCAACGGCTAACGACTCCTTGTCTGAACACATGAAACACTCGTTTGACGCCATTCTAGGTAAATGCATCCAACGTCGGAGATCTGGATCAAATGCCTCCCATTCAAGGAGGCTGCAAGAGAAGTAAACCCAATGTTCAACAATGCCCACTTTCCGCCTCAGTGTGTACAGCTCCCCACTCCGAATCAGAGAGCGGAAGTTCTTATTCAGCGAGGCAATAGAGCCATAATCAGACCTTGAGCAGCGAAGGAGACAGTTGATTGAGATATCCCGGCCAAGTTGGTGGATCAGTGAACTTGAATCAGAATTGCCACCTCCCTGATGCCCGTCATTTGATTGGTCCTTGGCAGGGGGAAGACCATTCAGATCCATAACCACATCCCCTCCCAGAATAGCATCTGATAGCTTGCATACCTTCCTCAATGTGATTTCATCATCGTCTTCAATGGGGCGCTTATTGTTTGAGAGCTCCATAACACGGTGAGTATTGTAAATCCATTTGCTCTCTTGCTCACAAGAGCTGGGCAACTCCCTTGACACAAGATAGGAAGGACCTTCCAACATCTTGTTGGAATTCTCCAACTCGACTGACGGTGAAGAAACCCTTCCTTTGGTATCCATCAAAACAAAATCAATGATGAGTATACAAAACGAAATTCATACGCCTTAATTACTCCCACATGCAAACCAATTATCTGCCAAACACAGATAATCCTCAGATTAACTCATGATACCACAAATAACGATTTCACATATCCAAAAACACACAACATAACAGATAAATCAAAATTCCAGTACTTATATAACATGTTCATGTGTGGGGGGTGCTAATACAAATCCCAAAAAAAAACCGCCCGAAATCCGAATTTCCCATACAGAGAACCACATGCAACAATGCATTTCGGATCAAGGGCATATCCATATCAATCAAACAATCCTCACTCATTCATTTCAAGTAAAACAGCTGAAAATTCAAGTAAGAAATCAAAAACTTGCATGCACAAATCCAATCCGTTCCCATAGATAAAATTTACCCAATTAAGATCTTATGGTTCGGATTCCTGAATGGAAAAAGTACAGAAAAAGCAAAACGAAAACACAATCAATTGAAAACCGATTAATCCACTCCCCACCCTGCAATCAAAACGTTAATGCAGCAGCTAAATCCAACCACAAAGAACGTTTCTTTCACAGAAGTAAATTCACAGAGAGATCCATTTCAAATTTCCCATCAACATTCAAGAACCCATTTGCTCTTTTCATTTTTTAACCACCTGGAACTCATCAAATCATGCAGCTCGTCCCCCCAAAAAAGTAAAAACCATGGCAAAAAATGAACAGAAAGCTTCAGGAAAACAAAAACGCAGAGCAAAAAAAGCTTACAAATTTGATGAGAAGAAGACGGTGCGTTCTGCCCCAGCTCTTCTTCTTCTTCTTTCTCCTCCTTCTCCTCCTCCTCCTCCTTCTCCTTCTCTCTCTAGCTCTAGATTCTCTCTCCTTTGCTTCTGGTTATATTCGCTGTGTGGGAGAGTAATGTATTAAATAATACATATATATAAAGGCTAAGACAATAATATTTTAATTCAATTTTTTTTAATTATTTTTTTACAGAATAGAAAAGAGGCTGGTGTGGGACCCGCATTTGAGTCGCCGTTTGGGATTGCGGCCAAGAGGTACCGAAACTGGTAACGGCCGTTTCCCACGTGTTAGAAACCCGGGTGGGCCCCGTCCGAGTAGATAAACGACAAGTCTACGCTGCGTTGTAAGGCGCATTTGGTGATTGCAATTGTTGGTTTTTGTGAAATTATATTTTTGATCCTTTTTTTTTTTTTTTTTTTTTTTAAGCTCTGCTTTTCTGGATTTCTTCTTTTCCTTTAAGGAATGCCTCCCTCGATTTTATTGCTTGCTTCGTTGTGTTTTGAATGAGTTTGGATTCCTTGGGGATAAGTATCGGTTTCATTTTCTGAAAAAGGATAAGGATAATTTCAATGCCATGCAAGAAAGATGAAATAGTCTAACGTTCACAAAATTCAGAATTCTAGATTAGTACGACCACTAAATATTATTAATGTTCAGAATGGTTCATCGATAAGGTCATGAAAAGTATTTAGGAGGAGTGTCTAGTGTGGTTGCGCTAAGATGATCAACTTCTGGAACGTTGAATACTTCATCAGCATCGGAGTAGACTGTTAATGTTTAGAATAGTTCATCAGTGCGATTCTAATGTGTTTTGTAAGAGATTTTAATATAAGAACGTGACGATCAAACTTTGAAACAGTGAATGCTTCATTATAATATTAATATATATTCAGCATACGTTATTGAGTATACAGTTAGCTTCGATAGCTATTTTACGTAAAATGCATGCAGAGTTTTTTTTTTTTTTCATTTTATCGTACGTATATATATTTGTTATTTATCGTGAAAGTTAACTTAGAAACAAAGTAATCATTATAAGCAAGTGGTGAATTTCTATACTGGTTAGAGTCTTGCTCTTCAACGTAATGTGTCACCAATTCAAATCGTCTCATTCTCTTTAATGTAAATTAGTGTAAAATATTATTTTTGGTAAAAAAAAAAAAATAACACATTACAATTATTGTGTAATTCTCTTTCCTTATAGTTATATGATTCATTATGTTTAAAAGGCGACTTACATTTACATGTAGAGCAAATTATACTAGGATAATATTATTCACACACTTATTTTTACCTGCACACACCATTTTTTATTTATTTTTTCAATAATCTCCTTCAATTCATTCGATCCTACAATCGAAAATTGAAAGGGATAGGTGAAATAAAAATGAGTGTGTAACACTACCCATTCTACTACCCAATGTTCAAAATAGCCATTACTTTTAACTAGTACATACATCGTACATCTAAAAAGCTTCATTATGTTTAGCTCCGTGTATATATAATAAGATGGAATCGAAAAAATATGACTTTATTTTTTGAAATTTAATTTTTTATTTAAAACACACAATAGTATTTTTTTTTCTTAACAAAAAACCCAATTACTAGTGTCCGACTAAGTAAATTCATTAATTAAGTTTGACTTCACTTAATTTGTATTTTCGGATGCCTAAAATTCCCCTAATGACATTTTGACCTTGGGTTTATAACTTATTATCTACATTTATTATACAACTTATTTCATACCATTAAATGTATGCATAATACATAAACTTAATGCGAATTGAAAAATATATTCAATGTCATGATTCATTTGAATGTTTATGTAAAAAAGTGGGTTTATGTTAAAAAAAAAAAAAAAAAAAAAACTCTATAAATTAAGTGTCTGTGTTAAATAAGAAAAATTCTCATTCCAGCATCATATAGTGTAACATTGCAGGTAGACTTTGTACGAAAATTTGGCTTCGAAATCAGAATTACAGTCAACAAACACATTTTATTTCAATCCCAGCCACATATAATACACATCTCACCTATAAATCATAGATTTAATTTTATTCTTTTATGGTTTTTAATCTCTTTTTCTGGATTTCTCCTTTCCTTTATGCATACATCCCTCGCTTTTCTTGCTTGCTCATTTTGTTTTCGTTTGCAGATTTCAACATATTTATGGAGGTTTTGGTTGGATTTGATTTTGAATAAGTTAGGATTCCTTACGGATGAGCATCGGTTATATTTTTTGAAAAGGGAAAAAGATATAATTTCAGGGCCATGCAAGAAAAACAAAATACTTGAGTTTCAGCGGCTCAGAAAACTCAGAATTCTAGATCAGCACGATCACCAAATATTAATGTTCAGAATGATTCGTCCCTGCGGTCATGAAAAGTATTCAGGGGAAATATATGTTGTAGTATATGTGCTTAGTTGATCAACTTTTGAAATTCTGGATACTTCATCAGCCCCGCCGCTGACTAATAATGTTCAAAATCATTAATCAGTGTGATTTTGTGTTCCGTAAAAAATGTTAGTATAACAGTGTAGCAATCAACTTTAAAGCTATGAATGCTTCATCATAGTATTAATCTATATCCAGCATATGTTGTTCGTTTGGTATTGAGTATAAACTTAAAACTTTTAGTTTTAGTACGAAGTTGTTTTACGTAACATACATGCAATGTAATTTTTTTTCAATATCATCGTATGTATATATGTTATTTCTCGTGAAACTAACCCCAGATGCAGATAATGCAACATGTATATATAGAGGAGTAGAGGTGCATGGAGTTCGGAGGGGGCAACGTTCTCATGTTCAATGTTTTTGAAACAAAGTAATACATTACAATTATTGCATAATTCTCCTTCCGGAGTAGTTAGATGAATCATTATGTTAAGAGACGACTTATATAATTATATTCACCTGCAAGAGCAAATTTTATTACCATAAGGCGTTGTTTGATGTTTAATTAAGATTAAATTTGCTTGAACAACTCACTAAATTCAATGAATATTGAATGAAAATATATATGAATGCCAACCTGAAGTGAAGCTAGCTAACTCAGTTGCGATAGGTCAAAAGACTGAAGATGCTTGGTATGGAAAATACATTATCCACTTCCACGTAGCAAAGATCGTTTGGTAATTTCGCCTTTGGATGCGCCTTCTTGCCTTTTTGATTTGTTTTACATGACATATATGCGCAGGTCATTTTTTTCCTCAATTAAAACATACAAATATTTTATTTATCATGAAACCGTCTCCATTGCAAATACTCTAGCAGCTATATATATAGTATATATAAGTCTTAAGATGTTATTTGGTCTTTGTGACAATCGTGCGTTATCCATTCCCAATAGCAAATAGGTTGTTGTTACAAGGGTTTTTTTTAGATATAAACCTTTACAATTTTTATTCGTTAAATAAAAATTCATCTAGTTATAAATATTATAAAACTTAAATTTGAAAATGACTGCAAAATAGAAAAGTAATTGGCCTATTATTACAAAATATTTAGGGGAAACTTAATATAAGTCTAATTTTTTGAGTCAATAGTATGAATAGTCTAATTTCTTAAATTTAATTATTTAATTATGGAACGTTTTGATATAGGTGCCTTATTTTTTAATTACTTAGGCAAAACATCTGTTTCTTTTAAATTTTTGATTAAACATTCTCCTATAAATTTGGGGATTATAATTTCATTTTTTAGTATTTCCTTTTGGCAAATTATCTTGTTTTCTTTTCATTATTCGTGCATTTACAATTTTAAAAATTTTCATTAGTTCATAAAATTATGAAAATCAGAAATCTTCCAATACTCATACAACATTGGTGTTTTATCTTAACTCATAAAACGTACCTAAACGACAACTTGCAAAAGTTTTTTCTTTAAATAATTGGCAAATACATAATACACATATAAAATGTAGATACAAACAATAAAATAGAAAGTTAAATATACATATTGGTACATTTAAAATAAATGTACCTAAAATCCATTGGTACACTTCAATTTAACATGGGTGCATTTTAATTCAGCATGGTTACATTTTAATTTAGTTATGATACATTTTAATATACTATGAAGACTTTCAATTCGGCATAGGTATGTTTTAATTTAAAAATAAGTTGTGTTGGTACGTTTTAATGCTTTGTTAAGAAAGATGGCACATTAATTTCACCTGAATCATAGTTGAATTCTAACGAAGAAAATAGAGAATGAGAAAGATTGTACCAAGTTAGAAACGATTTATGTATATTATCCTATTGAAAATTCTTAATAATTTAAGTCTCTCAGTCCTCAATTAATTTGGTTATTATCTATTTGGATCTTATTGAAGGCATTTCTAGCGTACAAATTAATTTGAAAAGCATCTAAATCAGGAATATACATGGAATAGATGATTTAATCACAATTAAAGCACCTAAATCTAATATTAAAAAGGAATGAATGTTTTATCTAACAATGTTTAAAATGAGGCATCTAATTCTAATTTTCTCTTTAATTATCAATAATTATCTCTTGGTTCATTTTTGTTATTTTTATTTTTTGTTATTTCTTGTTCTTCCTCCAACTTCAAACCCCATTTATAAATTTTATTTTTAATTTTTATAATCAACCTATATCACATGTTAATCATATCTACCTATATGACAGATTCTTTTTTATAGTTAACCTTCACGTGCAAATTAATGTATCTTGCTTGTAGGTATATTATGTTTTTCTACCTTTTAGTTAGGTTTCATATCTCGCTTATATGTCACATCCCGGCCCAGGCCCCCACCACATCCTGGACTTGACTCTACTGTAACACAATATTGTCCGCTTTGGGCCCCTACCACACTCTCACAGTTTTGTTTTTGGGAACTCACACGAGAACTTCTCAGTGGGTCACCCATCATGGGATTGCTCTCGCACGAACTCGCTTAACTTCGGAGTTCCGATGGAACCCAAAGCTAATGAGCTCCTAAAAGGCCTCGTGCTAGGTAGAGACGAGAATATACATATAAGGCTTACATGATCCACTCCCATGGGCAATGTAGGATGTTACATATAGGTATGATAGACATTCATATATTAATTACTTGAGTTAGGGTTGAATGGTTTGCAGATAAATTTATGTAAGTATATTAGTTTTTTTGTTATAAGATATTAATTATATTTTTTGGAGTTGGAAAATGCACAATATTAGAAGATTTTAATTGATTTTTAATATTTTTAGAAAATATAAAATGAGTATAAAAGAAATAAAAACATGTAATTAGATAACTGGACTCACTCCTAAAAACCATCCATGTTTTTGGACCTGGATCTAAAAACCCCAAATATTTACTACTTTTACTGACACACCCAAACTGGAGTCGAGACATGCTGACCGTCACCCGAAGGTGACATAACAAAAAATGTCAGTGATGAAAAAATGTGAATAAATTTAAACCGAAACTCGAACTTATTTAAACTAATAAAGTGAGTGCGCAGTAGTGGGTAGAACCCATAGAATACAAAATATTCAGAGCATAGATGACAAATAGTGCCGTCGAAACTAAGTAACTACTTAATACACAACGAGAATAATTCCTACATTTAAAAAGGGATATGTTAGAATCGCCCGCTAATCCTCGTACGCCACAGAGTAATTCAACTATCTAGGACCTGGTGGGGCGAAAAACAGAAGGGTGAGTGGGCAAAAACAAAGGTTTATAAAATCCATTTATTTTCAGAATATACTAACCTTTCGTCGTAAAACATGTATAGTTTCCAGAAAATCATACTACGCATAGGTATGAAATCAATGCAAATCAACTGTAAATCAAGAAGTATGCCACATCACAACATCTCAACAGTAATATAAATAAAATAAGGTGTTCAATTAATCTATACTAGCACACAAGTCGGAGTCGCCTAATGTGACATGTACGACTCACCCTGATGCTCATCAATCTATGTTAGCACGCGAGTCGGAGTCGCCTAATGCGACCTATACGACAGGACTTGGTGTAATAATATACGCTCTACTGCTATAATCACGTGAAAACTGACGTTAATCACGGTCACCTACGAGTCGAAGTTGCCTAATGCAACTTGTACGACAGGATTGGCACATACTTGGATCCAAGGCGAGCGTGCGATGTGGAGGTGAACATACACGTGAAAGACTGGCCCTGACCTAGGGCGAGCACTAACACCGGGGTGCAGCAATGATGAGCAGACTATATGAATATAAGCATGCCATAACAATTCAATAATTCTAGTCAACATAATAACCTTACCTGACAATATATTTACCTGCGCATCCCCGTAGGATTATTTAGCATTTCACCATAGTACAACATTTCTAATAACATTATTTAATCATGGCATGATATGCTAATCTATTCAAAAGCAGTTGTGGAAACTATAAAGTTTACACACACACACACACACACACGCACGAAAACAAATGCTCACTCGCTGATAAGTCGATGGATCGTAACCCCTTAGCCTCGCTTGTCCTCGTACGTCCTTAAGATAAGTCTCCCCTATATGCGAAACAACTAATAATAATTAATTAATTAATTAACATGTACACTAAAAGCTAGGAAAAACCCCTTATAGTTTGCTCAAATGAAAGGTTTGATATACGAAAACACTATACTCAACGTCACGAACCCATGCATAGGCCAGTGACTGATAGAGACTGACGGACGTTAGGAATATTCCGTCATATAGTAACGGTGTTACCTGATGCCGTTAGAATATTCCATCAACTCTAACGGAATATTCTTCGTCTTCTCCAATGAGCTTCGCCGTTCGGTTCGCTGTTTTCTAGAAATTTTCGCTGGTTTATGGGTAAAATTCCAAAACTTCATAACTTGCTCATTTCTTAACCATTTTCAATGAAATTTATATGGAATTGAAGCCCATGACAAGGAGAACAAGATTTTACCTTCCGAAAGTCCAAAAATGAATGGGAAATGGCCTGAAAAATCCTCGAAAAGTTCAACCTAAACTTCGACTCCTCGAACTCGCTTGTTTCGACGTCAACTCGGCTCCGAGCTTAGTCTAAGGACCTAAGGAGTTGTGTAGAAGCGTCCCCACATCCTAAAACCTTGTAACTAGGCATGAAACTCGTCGAAGCAAAACCCACCAAGTTAGACCTTCCGAGTTGATAGGTCAAAACTCGATCATTTCATCATCGGTTGGTACGGCTAGGTTCGTGGGTTCAAAATGAGTACAATGGTGGAGTTTGTGAGCTCAATCTGTGATTTTTGACGAGGGTCCTTGTTGTTACCGAAAGGAGAGAGTTACGGGATAGAGAGAGAATGAGAAGAAGATGCGATAGAGAGAAAGTTTTTTCTGATTGGCTGAAAAAAAGAAAGAGAAGGATGTTGTCTGATTGGGTGAGAGATTTGAGGATGAGATTTGATTGGCGGGTGAGTGAAATGGGGAGCTCGGGACATATTTTTAAAGAGGAAAAAGAGATAGGGTTGTACAATTGAAATCCACAAAATCTTACGTACCCTATCAAAAACAGTAGTTTTCCAGTACTAAAAATTAACACACATGTACCACTCTACCCGTTGGTAACGTACTTTAATTGTGTGTAACATTTTCATTACAGATCCGATTCGGGTCTAATTCATGCTCTCACGATCGTAACAACAAATACCATTTAATTACGATAGCGAGAAAAATAATTTCAAACTGAATAACCACGTCCACGTCACTTTGCCAACAAGGGCATAAAAGTTAATTTATACATTCGGGGAGAAATTACATGGAAAATTAGGGACGGGTCATCACATTTACCACAATATTCAAAATAAATCAATAAATGATATTACTCACCATAATTACAATGAACAAATAATTATGCACATATTATTACCCCTAACACACACACACACACACACACACACACACACACATGTATGTATGCATGATACTATATATATGATCAAACATATTATACTAATTAATCTACCTATATGTAAATCTATGATGAGAAAATAAATATATTTTGTAGGTAAATTAATATTGAATCAAATAACATTCTTTTATTTTGTAGGTAATTTATTTTCCAAGTATTATTACATATATTTGGCACATTTTATTATTATATGTACAAATAATAGGTAAACTAGTATTGAAAAAAAAAAATTCATTTTTTATGTAGGTACATTTTTTGCATAGATTGGGTTTGCTTTATTATGTTGGTAAATTATTTTGCATGTATTTTACATATATTGGGGAAAATATTTTGCTTTTTTTTTTTAATGCAATCTAACATTTTAAAATTCAAAAAGTAGGTGCACTGAATAAATAACATTTTTTTATGTAAATTATTTTGCATGAATTTTTATGTATATCTGCCTTTTTTTTTTCCTTTTTTTTTTTTTGTTATATATATGTGTGTGTGAAATAATTGACCTACATCTATATGTAAAATACAATTTTATTGACTTAACTAAGCATGAATTATTACATATATTAGGCATGTTTTATTGTTATTATATATTAGGCCATGAATTTATTATTTTTGTAAAACTATTAATCATTCCTTACAATTTGTGTGGAATTAATTGTGTACTTCAAACATTTAAATATGGGTATTTTAGGCATCAAATTTTTTTTAAATGTGTGAAGTCAAATATAATTAATGAATTTGTTGACGTGGAATATAGTTAATGGGTTTTATTCGAATAAAAAACTTATATCGGGTTTTATGTGGAGAAAATTAGGTGTCAAGGGCTGAAGTCATATTTTCAGTTGTTATAATCTGTTTTTTGCTTTTCTTTTTGTTTGTGTGCATGGCAAAGGACTATATGAAGAAAGCTCGATAGTTGTTGGAGGTGACTCATAGCAATGTTTTTTTGTTGATATTTGCAAGATCATCAGACGTGGTGTAGTCTTTTCATGATGATGTAATTGTTACAGTGATTTAATTTACTACTCACAAGGTTGTTATCTCAATGTAAATATGCCTAACCCCACAATGCCATGAGCAACCATGCTTGTCCTCATGTAAATATGCCTTACCTCACGATGCCAGAATCTAGAAAAAAGGTATTGAAAAGCCAAAAGCAAAGAACGGTCATGTGAAATAATATAATTCACAGGGTTATTCTTTTCACCAACTAGAACTATCTCTTCGTCTAGCGTCTTCATTTGGTTGGAAAGGGTGTCTGAGTTCCAATAACATGGATTCGATCATGATATATAATTTTATAAGTTCGATACATAGTTGTTGCTAGTCCAAATACAGTGGCGCAACTTATCGAACTTTATTGTGAAAGTATTGGCCTCCCTTCTGAAGGTATTTGTGTAAATAGAATATAAATTCAAGTTTTCAGTAACTTATTTGTGAAAAGCCCTTCTCGGAGAGCACTCACACGACCACATCATCATGTGATCCATGCCCATAAGTAATTAAACGCTAGTTGTACTGCAAATGAGAGTCGTGTACTGCAAGGAACAAGGACACAAAAGCATACACATATAAGTGTAACATTTGTACATGCGTCTTTAATCCTGTGCGAAGGGCACAGAAGCAATCCCTATTTATAACTCTCACTAATTAACAACCCTAGCCTGCGTGGCCTGTGCATAATTATATTCATGAGTACTTACTGAACAAAAAAAGGGAAAAAGAATGACGTGGAATAATTAGTCTAAGCAAATTAAGATTATGATTGGCTTTTCAGTTAAAACCTGCATTATCAGTACATTTAGCATTATTATTCACGATAATGACATTGCTTTATTTAGGCCAATATAAGGAGACCACATCACAGATTAAGAAATATGATTAAGAATAATAAAATAATAAAAACAACATCTCCTCTCCCTCTCTAACTAAAACAAATTAATCATGGAATCTTAAATTTAATCACAATTTATCAATATGATTCTCGGCAGTTTTGTCTGTTGCCCTAAGTTAAGTGGTCGTACCATTCAAAATAATGACATATTGGACCTCTAAATTAATTCTTGCATGTACATATGTAAGGTGGTGCCATATATCCACACCCTCGTTTACTTTTGACACATTTTTTTGGCCGTTTGGTTGATTAAATTGAAGATGATCAAAATGATAAAATTTAAGAGGGTGTATACAAAGTAGTAAAGAGTGTGTGGATAACACCACTCTCTATGTAATGCTTCATACTCATGGAATAGTTCTTGTCAATCTATATAACAAATTCAGCGTTTACTCTTTTATGTTTTGTTTTGTTTGTTAGTTTTTGTTTTTCTGTTATTGTTTTGTTGTGTTTAATTTATAGAACAAGGATAAATTTGTTTATGTAAGGTCAAAGTCAAATCAAGGATACAAGTCTTCGCAAATGGAAGACCATTGATGGAAGCATGAAAGGTCAAATGATCTTGGTGGTGTCGAATTCAACCCGCGAGGTTTCTTCTTGAGGACCAAGTCAAGTTTAAAATCTTCCAACTCACTATATTTGTCTCATATAATCAAAGGACAATTTTTTCAATGAACTCGTAACAGCATCATACACGTATGAATTCAAATATATATTTAGTCGAACATTTAGTTGACAAATCTATATCTTCACGTTTGATGATGGTTACCAAAATATGACACTCGAAAAGATTGGCCAGCAAATTTGGATGCTTCGAATTGCACTGTGTGCTGCCCATACTGAAAGCCAAAGTTCTGCTAGGGTTCATTTCAGAGACAATGCTATTCGAGTAGGGTTGACACTGCAGATTAGGCCACATCAACAAAAGAACCTTTCAAAATATCAGAAACTGCATCAGATGCTATGAAAATGACATGTGTATGTTACTAATTTAGTAATTTTACAAAATTATATGTTTGCATATTTATAGTTATACATGTTTTTCAAGACAACCCAAGAAAATATAAAGTATAGACATAGATTTGATCGAGTCCCATTAATCGCAGAGCTAAGCATCTTCTGTGGGCAGCTTGATGCCAATATTCAGGCATCCTAGAGCTAGTCATAGCATGCCCACTTAATACACTTTTTCTTGATTTTTTTTTTTTTTTGGACAAACGGTAGTATCTACACTAATAGAATTGTAGAGCCTCACAATGAGCTAGCAATAACGTAGTTCAAATTTATCTTTGGCGAGAATCAAACATACCTCTCATTTACCAGTGAAGAAGAAAATCACTAGACTGTAGTACTAAGTGATATTTTTTCTTAAAATTTAAAACAGAAGAAAATGAAATTATTTTAGAAGAATTGGGAATAAGTTGGATTTTCAATCAGTCAGGAATCAGTAACCTCAGGCAAACATAAAAAAATCACTTGAAGATCCCCCAATAATAGAGAAAATGTAACTGCTGGACCTTTTCCTGAGTTAAAATTATGTACCCTTGTAGATTGATGGTGAGTTAATTTTCAATCAGTAACCTCAGGCAAACATCAAAAAATCACTTGAAGATCCCCCAATAATGGAGAAAATGTAACTGCTGGACCTTTTCCTGAGTTAAAATTATGTACCCTTGTAGATTGATGGTGAGTTATAATATGGTCCACATCATTACTTAACAGTTAATTTAACAGATTTTTTGACGAATGTATGAAAGTAAAACGAAATAATAAGTAAATGTATGAAATTGAAATATTTTTCAAATGTTTTATGAAGTTGCAATTGAGTACGTATGTACCCGAGATGCTATAATGTAATTTATTCAAAAAAAAATTTCTTATACTTTTTTTATTTGGTGGGATGGAGGCAGCAGCCCCAAAGTTTTGGGCTCCCATAAACTTCTATTTGGGAAAGGTCTAACCAAGATGCTGGCCCTATATTATCTGCAGATCTCCATATGAAGCCCAAAAGTGAAACAATATCAACACAACTCCTAAAGAGAGATCAACGAAGATATATGCTATTATATACGGTAGCGTTAATCAATTACTAAGTTAATAAAAAAAAAAAGTGTTCAAGATAATAACTAAAGTGCTAAATAAATTCTGAATTGAGTCATTTATAAGGATAATGAATAATAGCTTAAAACATAAATGGTTCAAATTATGAGATCACTTTCTAGAGACAAATCGTTAGTATCGTATTAAATTACTAACTAGTTAGCACTTCAACCTCTTTTATATATGTATGTGTTTATTGCTACATTTAAATATTAAAATCTTGGATTTCTTTTCTCAAAATAAAATTGGAATTTGTTTTGGTTTACGTAGTACATTATCACTCCTTTCCATTCCTTCGTTTGGTTGTCGGGAAAAGAAAAAAATAATAAAGGGAATTAGACATGTAATTAACATAAGCTAGCATGATAATATACCACTAGAATTAAGTTAATCTGGTGGAGGTGGAGGTGGAGGTTAATGAATTAAACTAAAAATTAAAGTGGGCACTACTATACAGTGTCAGTATATAGAACTGATCAGAAATTCACGATGCCCATTTTTTGCTGGATTTTCTTAAATTTCGTTTTAATGAAATCATACTGGGGATTTCTTTAATTTTGCCCCACCTTTTCCCTGCATTGAAAGGAAGGGATCAAACAAGTCACACTTTCTACATACATGTTTCCGCGTACGAGTCATTCCAGTAGGTAGCAGGTATTCTCACAAACTCAATCGGGAAAAGCATATGAAGCCAGCAATCACGTTGGTCGATCTGTCAGAAAATAAGTATGTTGTCAACATGCAAATATTAGAACTGCAAGTTGGCATAAACTTACGTTATACAAGCGCAGAGATCAAATTAATTAGTTACACATCCTCTGCCTCTCGCATGTATACTACTAGTTAGCTAGGGTTTACTAATCATACGACACATCGCGGTTAGTTTTATCACCATGATACTGATATATATGGTTCAATGTTCTATCATATGGTTTAAGATTCAAATTAGTCAAAAGCAAGCATGTAACTCAAAATCGACTGATATTTCACTATATATTTCACTATATATAGAGTATGCTCGTCATGAATTAAGAGTACACATGAGGCGACTTAGTTTAATAACCTAACAATTAGTAGTACTAAGAGATGTATATTTGAGATGTAAAAGTAACATTTACAATTCATTTATACTCATAAGCGATGTAAAAACCTACTGAACTTGGTTAAAACCTACAGAACTTGGTAAAAACCTCTAGCTAGCAGATATGACGTCTGACATAAATTGTTTAAAGCAAGGTTCTAAAAGACATTAGGCGCTAGTCGGGTGGCGGGCTAGGGCTTAGCGTCTAAGCGGATTTAAGTAAATTTATTATATTATTGTATAAATAGGTGTCTATTTATACTTAAAAAAAACATATATAATTGTATTGAGAGACACAAATTGTAAAATAAAATGACATATAGGTTATGAAGTATTAGAGCAAATTGAAAACATGGGGAACAAGCGTATAATAAGCGTTCATTTAAGTATTCAATAAGTCTTTTACATTGAAAAATTAAAGTGCAAAATGAAAGTTATCGTTTTTCTGTCTAAGTGAAAGTCACGACCTAGGTGGGTGCTTAGGCGGGTTTAAGCAGGCTAGGCTGGCTAGGCGGACTCTGAAGCAAGTCTAGGCACACTTACTTAATTTTCGAACGCTTAGGGACTAATCGAGGCGGTGACCAGCCGCCTCCGCCTAGGCGGTGCTAGGTGGTGATTTTTATAACAATGGTTTAAAGTGGACAAGGATCCTCTCTGGATCCTCTTTGTGGGGATCCGATGATCAATCAATCGTGTCTATTCATCGTACATCGTACGGTCAGTTTTCGTTAGGTACTATTTATATTCAATTTTAAATTAAAATTTGAAAATGATTTCTAACCGTACGATGTACAATGAACGGAAAAGATTGATTGATCCTCCAAATCCCCACAAAAAGGATCCGGAGAGGATACTATTCTATTTAAAGTATATGTGAACTCAATTGAGCAAAAACTAACTCCTAATAAATACTAAAAGATAGAAAAATAATCATGTTTCTTGATCTTTTTATTAGAGTAAATTGTAGCAATGGTCCCTCAACTTTAATCAAATTAGATAATGATTCTTCTACTAAAATTCATTACCATTGGTATTTCAACTCATCAAAATGTATAGCTATGGTCATTTTTGTCAACTCCGTCATAATTTTGTCAAATGAGTTATGTTGGAATGACCATTGCTATAATTGGGTTAAAGTTGAGAGATCATTGCTCCAATTGGATTAAAGTTGAGTGACCATTTCTCCAGTTGAACTAAAGTTGAGAGACTAGTAGAACTAAAAATCTATTACCATGTGACTCATTTTGACAAAAGTTTTAATGAAGTTGACAAAAATGACCATAGATGCATGTTTTGATAAGTTGAGGGATCAATGGTAATAGATTTTTAGTTGATGAACCATTACTCCAATTGGGTTAAAGTTAAGGGACCATTGCTACAATTTACTCATTTTTATTAAGAGAAATGTCAGGGACTCTTTCAAAAATGAAAATTTCGATGGATTCTCAGTCACCTCATGCTTTTGATACAATATTTTATCACGTTGGCACGGAAGTTGACGTTAAATTGTGAGGCGACAAATAGTTCATGAATAATCTTACTTTTAAGAGAATTTCCTTAACATTTCTCTTTTATTTTTCAGAAAATAACCGTGTCATGGCCTACCCATAGCTAGCACAATTAATTCCTTATGCAAAACCCTAGAAGGATTTTTAAACAAACTGAAACACCCACAAGTGTATAGCTTCAATTTGACCTTAATTCAAGTCCCATTGGGTACATCCGATAAAAATTAGACCTTTATTAAACTCACTTAGACGGTTAGACTTTTCTTCGTGTGCGGGTTTTGACCGGTGGAATCGCATCAAGTTTGAGTCGGTATCGTTCTAAATTAACAAGAAAGTGTCTATCCCAACATCTTTATTGTGATTATTAATAATACTAAATCATAGTTTTCTTCTAATGCATGGAAAGAAGAGAAGATGCTTCTTTTAAGTTCTACACGTGCCATTGCTTTTAACTCTTGCCTCTAGGGACAAAACTAACAATAATCTTCGATCGGTATTGTGTTTAAGTTTAGAGTAATGCTAATGGGACACTTTTTAAAGTGAGATTCTTCATGGATTTTCTGTCTCTTCACAGTTTAACGTTAATTTTCATGTTAATATTATAAAATATTGAGCCACAAACATGAGGTAGTAAAAAATCCATAAAAATTTTCACTTTATGAAAGTTCCCATAGCATTTCTCTTAAATTTAACAACATTTCTGTATTACCATATGCATCAAGTAAAGTCTATGTAGTAGTTTGCAATTGTTCTAATTAATGTACTTATTTCACAAAGAACAATTGCAAACTAATACATATTATAGACGTCATGACCAAGTTTTACTTTGAACTTTTGAGAGAGATTCAATTACTCTTTTGACTTATTTACTTGTATGAGCATGTATCAACTACTTGTCTCATCAATCTAATTCATAAAATTTAGGTATTAGATTACAATTAATGTGGGAGACAAATGCTTTTTTTTTTATTCATTATATGTTAGTAAACGTAGAGAAGTCAAAAATTAACAAAATTTCAAATTCATGCATTAGTAAATGTAGAGAATGAATTTCACATCAATGGGAGAAAAGACTTTGTATGTATTGGAGCATAGGGTCCCACATTGGGCACATGACAAAATATTATACAATTAATGGGAGTTTGTACCTCTAATATTGCCTAGGCCTTTTGTGCTAAAACCCGATACTTAGCTATAGGTGGCTAAGTTGAAATAATATCAATTATCGATGGTGGACCTGTTTACAATGATGTAGCTCGAACTTGCTTCCTAATATTGACTACTAAATAACTAAGTCTTCGAAAAGTAGTGTGTTGGCTCTAGTGACGGACTACTAAATACTGATTGGGCTTTTGAAACGATTAGCGTTAGCTCTTGTGTATTGGCTTGACCAATTCCCGATGTGGGAATTGGTTTCCTGAGTGACTCATTGTGAGGCTACTCATGAGGGGGCGTGTTAGAGAATAAGATCTCACATGGGTCATATAACAAAATAATATAAATTAATACATGAGAGTTCCATCCCTAATACAACGAAGGTCTTTTGTGATAAAACCCAACACCTATCAATAGGTGATTAAGTTGGTACAATATCGATAATGTTGGTGCCAGACCATGCGAAGCTTATAACGTTTATCAATTCTTTTGCCTGTTGGAATCGTCTTGCTTGCCTTGTGGTTGATGTTGATTGTTCATTCATTTGCTCACTTGAATTGCTTGATTACTTGTTTGCTCGCTTGGATTGCTCGTTTGTTTGCTCGCTTGAGTTGTTCGTTTGCTTGAATATCTCTCTTGAATTGCTCGCTTGCTCGCTTGTTTGGTTCACTTATCTTGTCTTGTTCGCCTAACGGAGTTTGTCTTGTCTTGTTCCCCTTATGGAGCTTGCATCTTCCTCTACTTGTTGGAAAACTCATATCGTGTACCGCCATGAGTTTGACAAGGGTGTTGGAAAATTAGTTATTTATAGTTTTCTTGTGGGCCAAGAATTAGAATTTCTTGTGTGTTAAGGATTAGGGTTGCTTTAGGTTTCCTATATATAGGAGTTCTTGTATTCCTTTATTTTCAACAAGTTAGTCATAATGTAGTCTTATGGGTTATAGTCGTCTCAACAAATTTGTAGTATTCTCTTTCTTTCCAATTAATTATGTATTATTCGTAGTTTTACATCATGTTTGCTAGTCACGCACTCTGATTTTGAACTTCATATTTAGAGCACGTTGTCCCACGTGTGAAGCCCAACGATCCCATATGCTCCATGTCATCCTTTTTGTGTTGTTCCCGTGTTACACTTGAAAATTCGACACACATGCATGATTAAATGAGCTCCAAATTGAAGGATTTATTGTAGAGATGATATATTTACATGATAAATATGATCAATTGTTTTGTATATGATATTTGTATGGTAACAATGCAATAACCACAAGAGGTTGAATAAGTAGGTGCACCCATGCAGTGGATATAAGTATTGTCCTTAAGAGGCCTCTTCCAATTATTACCATGTGGAAACAAGTTTCTTAAGACAGAGATCTAAAAAATTATTACAATGCATGTGAAGTTTATTCATTATATATAACTGGCGTCAATTAGAACCGTAATTTTATGACTACGTGAAAGTTATTTCTTTATAAAGTATCACTATAGAGAAGTTTTATTATATTATTTCATGAATTATGATGGTGCTAGTGCTAGTTGTCTGTTGATGTATATATAGACACAGATATTTAGAGCGAAGTGCTTTTGAATGATTGAAAGTGCTTTTACAAAAGAAAATATTTTTGGGTTCTAAAGCACTTGTGTGTTTATTGCATGAAACACTTCAAATGTTTTTTCATAATTAATTTGCATTTTTATTAAAGATGGTTAAAAAAAATATTTACTCTAAAAGTATTTTTAGTCATGTAAAATTACTTTCCAAACGAACCTTAATTAATTACTGTCTTCGCATAGATATGAAGAATGTGCACCGCTAATCACACGTACTAAACTCCTAATTTCTGAATTAATTATTATGAAAACCATCAGATCGGTAAGTTAATCATTTGACTTGGACTTTTAAAGCTCAATCAAGCTCACCTAGGCTTAAAAATAGTTTAATTAAGCTTACATTCACCGACTTAATTGGAGAGCGGGATTTTGATAAATTAATATATCTGAACTAAGTAAGTAATGTGCTAAAAAAAATTTGAAGCTCAAATCATCAAGAAGTTTATTTTTACACGTAAAGTCTTGTGTTTGTATCATTTCTAGTATCTTTTGGCAAAGAAATAATAATAATTAAGACATGAAAAAGTACGTCTAAATGAGCATACTTAAATCATAATATAAGGAGATAGTACTGACTCCAGACTACAAAGCATATGCTGGGAGACTAAAGAGTTATATCTTTCTTGGAGTCTCAAAAACTGAACTGTTTCCAAACACAATCTGAAAACAGCAGCCCACTGGAAACTGGGTTTGGAAGTTTACCATAAACAATTGATAATTAATTAAGAAATGAGGTTTGAGCACAGTCCGCGCTGTCCGTTCGATCGCAAGGTCATGTGCCTGCGAGATGCACGCTGAGCCCTAGGTCCTCTCGTCACTGGTTTAAATTCCCACCAAGCGTATATTATTTAACATACACCTAAACTTTAATCATTTAATCAAGCAGCTGCATCGATCATTGCTGCTTGTTTCTTTCTGTGTGTTGATGTGTACATATTTTTTTTTCTCTTTTTGTCATGTATATTTTTAGATACTTCAGGAGTTTGTTTTGGTGGACTCACATGGCAGTAAAATTTCTTAGCATCTAATCAATTAAACTCGCATGAAAGTCGATTGCTAATTTGCATTAGTTTTAATAAACTTCGGGACTTGTTGCTTCAAGTACAAGTAGCGAAAAGTTCGACTCCCATTTTTATTTTCAAGTTAAATTTGATTCTTTGGGGAGTGTATTCAATTGGAGATTTGAGAGATTTTAATGGATTTATAAATTCATGAATTTTTATGGAGTTTAATTGATTTGTAGAGATTCCATGTAAAATTTTGATTCAATTCTCTCGAAAACTCTAGGGAAAATGTGAGATTTGTAGATGCTTAAAATATATTACGTCTAATTCCTTTTAATTCAACTTTTTCAAATTCTAATTGAATACACCTGGATGTTATAAACTTCTTTAAAATCCTAATTGAATACACCCATATTTCTAAGGATTTTAATAAATTATCTTAACATTCTGATTGAATATACCTTGAATTTAAGATAATCACTTAAATTCCTAATTGAATTTAAGTGAATACACCCAAAATCCCTAGATTCATTAAAAGAATTAAAATCCTTCAAAATTCCAATTGAATACGTCCTATCTTATTCTTTTAGAGTTACCAAAATTTTCGTTTGTAAATCAAATTAGGGTTTAGGGTTTAAGTCTCATCAAACAATTACAAATAATGAAGGGTATTATTTGGCGTTTTCTTTAAAACTTAAGAAATGATTAGTTTACACTTCTATTTAATAAACTAACGTTTTCAATGTGACATGAAGAAAATTCTTCATGAAAAAAACATGAAATGAACTCAACTCATAAAAATTGATTCTTAATTTGCTTTTTACTAAAGTTCAAAACTTTTCGCCTTTTGACTCACGCTTTTCTTTTTGGACCTGTCTTCTCTGCCCTCCCACTTCTCATACACTCTCATTCCTTCCTATTTGTGCGATCACGGTTAAGCCACGTCAACATTTTATATTATTATTGTTTTTTGTCTTATTATCTCTATAAAAAAATCAATATAAAATGTTGACGTGGCTTAACCGTGATCGCACAAAATAAGAGGAAATGAGAGTATATGAAAAGTAAGAGGGCATAGAAGCCAGATTCTTTCTTTTTAGATGAAGTTCAAATCATAATTTATTTCTCTATGGTCATCGTCAAATCTTACGTCTCATTATTCTAGCCATAAATCCAAAAAGTAAGTAGTTGTGACGGTTAATTTAGACTCCCTGCTAACTTTTTTGGGAATTTTAACGAAAAGTTCTTGGTACTGATCATTTTAACAAAAAATCATATTTTTACACTAAAAAGTCAATCATGGTACTATTCATCTTACCCTTTATTTTGTCCTTATCGTTAAAACTCAAATTTTCAAACTTTTTTTTATAATTTTCTTAACTTTTTTTTTCTGCAATGTAGTATATATGAACTTGAAATTACTCATAGAAGAAAAAAAACATGAAAGGAATTAATGTGACAGCCCGTCCCAGAAATATTTCAACGTACGTGTGAAAAGACAAAATTGCCCCTAGTTCGTTTTCTTTGAGTTTATTGGTTGCTTTTGAGTTTGGTTGGCATGTTGTAGGCCACACACACCTTCCCACGCACCACAACCTTTCCTCCTGTTTCCTGCACACTGTCCCGAGTCCCCATTCCCTTCCCATTTCCTTTGAAACGTACGGACACACCCACACACCCATCAAACCTTCACAGATCGTGGAATCCAAGCACAGATTCGAGCTCGTGAGGCTTGTAGGAGTCCAATCATACATTTTGCAGGTAAGAACACCTTCGTTTTCACGTCGAATCCACGATGCTTGATTTCGGGTACTGTTCATGCACACGTGATTTCTCACGTTTTAGGAAATTTCAAGCTTGTAGGAAGCTTGGTGAGGTCCCTAGGAGGCTCGGGGTGGTTCGTTTGAAGGTTTTGGAAGTCGGGATCACGAGTTTCGAGGTTGGCCGGAGTTGGGGTAATTTTCCAGGTGAGATTTCGTGGTTTTTAGCCCTTGAAAGTGGTATGATTGTGTTCCTCTCGTTGTAAGCTTCATTTTGGTACCAATTTTGTGAAATTTGGTTGAAAAACGAAGAAGATATCGAAGTTTGAAATTTTCCCGATTTTCCGGCGCCGGAGAAGACGACGGAATATTCCGTCAAATCTGACGGAATATTCCTAACGCCGTTGACAGAAACCGTTAGGGATAACGGAATATTCCCTTACGGCGTCAGTTGATGCCGTCAGTGTGCCAGGCACGTGCCTGCGCATGGCCGGCGCGTGCGGCGGTGAAAATTTATTTTAAAAATATGGGGATGTTCCTGAGTTTGAGTAGATCACGTTGGTGTATTCATACATCCCATTTGAGCATTGTATGAGAAGTTATTTCAAAAGGTTGGTTATGTGCTTTAAAATTAACGTTTTTGTAGTTGTTTCGCATATAGGTGATACCTATTCCGAGGACGAGCGTGGTCACTCGAGGCAGGGGGGCTACGACCCTTCCACATACCAGTGAGTGGGCTTTTGGTTTTCCGTATATACCTATATACTTATATTTTCCCAGAAATTGAGTTGAATTGCCATTTGCCATATGCCATGCATTAGATTATCGTTATTTATGCATTATTAGTTGCATTATTAGTTGTATATATATACATATGCATATTGGGTGCTGCGGACGCACAGGTAAGTGTCAGATAAGTGTTATTCATGTTTACATTCAGTGGCGATTTGAGATGCTTAGAGAGCTCATAACCTGCACCCCTAGTGTTAGTGCTCCCGCCCAGAGTAGGGCACAGTCTTTCACGTGATGTTCACCTCCCGCACCACACGCTCAGCTTGGATCCAAGTTAGGTGCACAGTCCTGTCGTACAGACCACTTTAAGTGGTTCCGACTCGTGGGCAGGTTAGTTATTGAGATAGAGATTTGAGCTCTAGATTCATCCGTATAGGTCACGTTAGGTGACTCCGGCTGCCAGACTATATGATATTGATATGATTTTCACCTGAGCACATGCATTTCATTGTGAGATTTGGCATGGCATATCCTGGAGCATGATTGGTATATATATATATATATATATATATATATATATATATATATATATATATATGTACATATGTTTATTTTCTGGGAAGTATACAGGTTTTACGGCGAGGGGTTATAACTTATTTGTTAAATGGTTTTCGAAAAGTTTTGTTTTTGCCCACTCACGCTTTTGTTTTGCGCCCCTCCAGGTTCTAGTCGTCTAGCAGGTTTGGTGGTTTCCCAGAAGGCTTTCCCGGCATTTCTAACAGACGATCACCAGCGTAGGGCCACCTTTGGGTGTATTGTTGTTGCGTCATTTTCGTTTGGACTGCTTTAGGCGTTATGCTCTGAACTTGTGTCACACTTATGTTTGCACCTATTATCATTCCATGTAAACCAATTTTTATTTATTCGTATTACTATTTCCATTATTGTTTTATTAGCTTCCGCATTGTGCACATGGTTACGTCACCTCCGCGTGACGGCCAGCACGCCCTGATCTCGGTTGGGGTGTGTCAGTTTGGTATCAGAGCCTAGGTTTGGCAGTCCTGTACTTTTGTGAGTATTCTAATGGTTTTGGTGTCTTCTGTCAGAATTATGCCGCCTCGTCGGGAACCACGTCACTCTGATGAGCCTAGTTTCCCCGATATTGCCCAGTTGGGGGAAGCTATTGCTGCCGCTATTCAGTCGGCAATCCGCCCTCCCCAGAGGACTCCTCTGGAAACTATGTACAATTTGAAATTGGATAAGTTCGAAGGTAGCGAGGGTCACGAGGGTGCAGAGCGATGGTTAGAGCACATTGAGAAGACTTTTCGTGTGTTGCACAATCAGGGGAACCTTCCTGTCGAGAGGTGGGTCGAGACGACATCATGGTTTCTAGGTAAGGAGTCTACAGCCTGGTAGGAGCAGGAATCTCGCCGTTTGACTCCAGTTGAGATGACTGATTGGGATCTTTTCCAGGAGTTGTTCAGGAGAAGGTTTGTGCCTCCTGAGTATATTGATCGGAAGAAGCAAGAGTTCACCGAGTTGAGACATGGGAAGTTGACGGCGAATGAGTACTATCGCAGGTTCACTGATTTGTCTCGCTATCATCCTGATGTAGCTGGTAATCCGGCGGAGATGCTTCGTCGTTTCCACTTAGGCACTAAGAAGAAGTGGCGTTCGATGGCGACCACTACCCACTGTGATACCTACCAGGATTTCTACGAGATATTGTTGAGGATTGAGGATTCAGAAAACATGCCGAGCGAGAGTGAGGAGGAAGAGAATGATGGTAATCAGAAGAAAGATGATAAGGGTAAAGGTCAAGCGTCGCTCGGGCCTCGTAGGACACAGAACTTCAAGAAGGGTGGCACTAGTTCGAGTTCTTCTAGCGGTGGTTTCAGTGCCACTGGTCAGGGACGAGGAGGTAGGTTTGCTGGTGGTGTTAGAGGCCAGAGACAGGGTGATGGTGGTAGAGGCAGAGCTCCACTTTGCCTCAGATGTAATAATCGGCATTTTGGTGAGTGCAGGCATGACAGCAGTGGTTGCTTTACGTGTGGGCAGATGGGACATCGGGCTGCGAATTGTCCCCAGAGTCAGCAGCAGACTTTCTTGCCGCCACCTGCACCGATTCAGCAGATTCAGGGTCTGGGTAGTTATGAACAGGCAGGTCGAGGTGGTGCCTACCACTACCAGGGTGATGTTGTTCCTTATACCCCGGGACAATATCAGTATCCCCAGGACCCGTATTCTCAGGGTGGTTATCCTCCGTATCCTGGCATCTATGTGCCGTATCCTCCAGTTTCAGCAGGCGGTTCTCAGTGGTTTCAGGGAGGACAGTTTCAGCCGGGAGAGATTGCTACGAGTAGTGCAGGGTCTTCGAGGCAGTCTGGTCAGCCCAGTCAGGGGCGAGGTACTCAGAGTCGTGGTGGTCAAACGAGCAGAGGACGCGGTGGACGATAGCAGACCTAGGGGCGTATTCATAATATTTCTCTGCAGGATGCTCAGAACAATCCAGATTTGATTATGGGTACATTAAATATCCTTGGTTATTTTTCTAGAGTATTAATTGATTGTGGAGCTACGCATTCTGTGATTTCTCATACATTTGCTCAAGTGACGCAACCTCGCCCCACACCTCTAGGGTACGATTTAGAGTTCGCTATGCCTAGAGGGGAGAGATGTATTGTAGATCGCGTGTACCCAGGATGTCCAGTGATAGTTGAGGATGTTGTTATGCCAGCTGATCTTATCCCGTTAGACATTGTTGATTTTGATGTGATTATGGGCACAGATTGGTTGCATTTCTATCGTGCCAATATTGATTGTTACGGGAAAATAGTTACGTTTCATCGTCCTGGACTACCTGTGGTTACTTTTGTGGGTGAGCAGAGTGGGGTGAGACATGGCGTTATTTCGGCTTTGCGAGCGAAAAGGTTGTTGTCTAAGGGTTGCCAGGGGTACATAGCTCATGTGGTGTTGGATGAGGCCGTTCCTAGTAGAGTAGAGGATGTGAGAGTAGTCAGACACTTTCCCGATGTTTTCCCCGAGGATTTACCTAGTTTACCACCAGATCGAGACGTGGAGTTCACTATTGAGTTGTTTCCAGGTACTAATCCTATTTCCTTGACTTCTTATCGTATGACTCCCGCTGAGTTAAGGGAATTGAAAGTTCAGTTGCAGGAATTAGTGGATAAGGGTTTCATTCAGCCTAGTACTTCACCGTGGGGAGCTCCAGTATTGTTTGTGAGGAAGAAAGACGGAACTTTGAGGCTGTGCATTGATTACAGGCAATTGAATCGGGTGACGATTAAAAACCGTTATCCGTTGCCACGTATCGATGATTTGTTTGATCAGCTTCGAGGTGCTTGTGTATTCTCCAAGATTGACTTGAGGTCTGGATATTATCAGCTGAAGATTAGTAGGGATGACGTTCCTAAGACGGCGTTCAGGACTCGTTACGGTCATTACGAGTTTCTGATTATGCCATTTGGGTTGACGAACGCACCAGCTGCTTTTATGGATTTAATGAACCGGGTGTTCCAGCCATACTTGGATAGGTTTGTTATTGTTTTCATCGACGACATTTTGGTGTATTCGAAGTCGAAAGCGGAGCATGTTCGACATCTTACCTTGGTGTTGAAAAGGTTGAGGGAACACCAATTGTATGCTAAGTTTAGCAAATGCCAGTTTTGGTTAGACCAAGTTGCGTTTTTGGGGCACATCATTTCAGCTCAGGGTGTTTTGGTGGACCCTCAAAAGGTCGCAGCTGTGGAGAGTTGGGAGCAACCGTGAACGGTCACAGAGGTGAGGAGTTTCCTTGGTTTAGCAGGGTATTATCGACGGTTTGTTAAGGATTTTTCTGTGATTGCTTTACCACTGACGAGATTAACGAGGAAAGACGTTAAATTTGAGTGGGACGACAAGTGTGAGCAGAGTTTCCAGCAATTGAAGCATTGTCTCACTCATGCACCTGTTTTGGCACTCCTGAACGATAGTGGTGATTTCGAGGTTTATAGTGATGCTTCCTTGAATGGTCTGGGATGTGTGTTGATGCAGCATGGTAGGGTAATTGCTTATGCTTCGCGACAGTTGAAACCTCATGAGTTGAATTACCCTACACATGATTTGGAGTTGGCAGCTATCATTTTTGCGTTGAAGTTATGGAGGCATTATCTTTACGGAGAGAAATGTAGGATCTTTACAGATCACAAGAGTCTTCAGTATCTTTTTACTCAGAAGGAACTTAATCTTCATCAACGGAGGTGGATGGAGTTGCTCAGTGATTACGACTGCACGATTGATTATCACCCTGGTCGTGCAAACGTAGTGGCTGATGCACTTAGCAGAAAGTCTCAGGGCCGTATCAATGCGTTGTACGCTAGTCGTATTCCTCTTTTGGCAGATTTACGTTCTACGGGAGTGAGGTTAGAGGCAGAAGATCGAGAAGTAGCTTTACTTGCTAATTTTCAAGTTAGACTAATTTTAGTGGATCGGGTGCTTGAAGCTCAGGTGGCGGATAGGGAAACCCAGCAATTAATCCAAGCTCGAGATCGAGGAAGAAGGAGAGACCTCAGAGTTCATGATTCAGATGGCATGTCGATGCAGGAAGGTAGGATGTTCGTGCCTAATAATTTGGATTTGAAGAAAGAAATTCTCGATGAAGCACATATATCGGCTTACGCCATGCATCTAGGAGCTACTAAAATGTATCATACCATTCGACCATTTTATTATTGGCCGGGTATGAAGAGGGAGATAGCTGAGTATGTGAGTAGGTGTGCTGTTTGTCAGCAGGTTAAAGCGGAAAGGAAGAAGCCGTTTGGGTTGTTGCAGCCGCTTCCCGTTCCAGAGTGGAAATGGGAAAATATCACTATGGATTTAGTGTACAAGCTTCCGCGTACACGTAATGGTTTTGATGGCATTTGGGTGATCGTTGATCGGCTTACTAAATCAGCACATTTTATTCCAGTGAGGGAAAAGTATTCTTTGGGCCGATTAGCGGAGCTGTTTATCTCGAAGATTGTGAAATACCATGGTGTCCCTGTGAGTATTGTCTCGGATCGTGATCCACGGTTTACATCCAAGTTTTGGGTGGCGTTTCAGGAAGCTTTGGGTACGAGGCTACTTTATAGTACGGCGTATCATCCTTAGACAGACGGACAGTCAGAGAGAACTATTCAGACTTTGGAGGATATGTTGCGAGCTTCGGTGTTACAGTTTGGTGATGCTTGGCACCAGCGGTTGGATTTGATGGAATTTGCCTACAACAACAGCTTTCATTCGAGTATCGGCATAACACCATTTGAGGCATTGTATGGCAGATCTTGTCGCACACCGTTATGTTGGTTGGAGGTTGGAGAAAGAGTTTTAGTGGGTCCGGAGATTGTTGAGGAGACTACTCAAAATGTTCAGGTAATTAAATCTAACATGAAAGCAGCCCAGGACAGGCAGAAGAGTTTAGCAGATCGGCATGCTACGGACATAGCGTATGAGGTCGGAGATTGGGTATTTCTAAAACTTTCACCATGGAGAGGTGTCGTGCGGTTTGGAAAGAAAGGTAAGTTGAGTCCCAGGTACATTGGACCATAGATGGTCACAGAGCGAGTTGGTGAGGTAGCTTACAGGTTGGAGTTGCCTCCGGAGTTGGCTAGAGTGCATAACATTTTTCACGGGTCTATGCTTCAACATTATGTTGCTGATCCGTCTCACGTGATACCTCCTCAACCCTTGGAAATTAATCCAGATTTGACTTATGACGAGGAACCGGTGACGATCATAGATTGGAAGGAAAAAGTTCTGAGGAACAAGACAGTGAACTTAGTGAAAGTTTTGTGGAGGAATCATTCAGTCGAGGAAGCTACGTGGGAAACAGAAGATTGGATGAGGGATTTGTATCCTCGGTTGTTCTTTGATCACTAGGGGTTGTTGTTTGGTTGTTTTGAATTTCGGGACGAAATTCTATTAAGGTGGGTAGGTTGTGACAGCCCGTCCCATAAATATTTCAACGTACGTGTGAAAAGACAAAATTGCCCCTAGTTTGTTTTCTTTATGTTTATTGGTTGTTTTTGAGTTTGGTTGGCATGTTGTAGGCCACACACACCTTCCCACACACCACAACCTTTCCTCCTGTTTCTTACACACTGTCCCGAGTCCCCATTCCCTTCCCATTCCCTTTGAAACGTACGGACACACCCACACACCCATTAAACCTTCACAGATCGTGGAATCCAAGCACATATTCGAGCTCGTGAGGCTTGTAGGAGTCCAACCATACCTTTTGCAGGTAAGAACACCTTCGTTTTCACGTCGAATCCACGATGCTTGATTTCGGGTACTGTTCATGCACACGTGATTTCTCACGTTTTAGGAAATTTCAAGCTTGTAGGAAGCTTGGTGAGGTCCCTAGGAGGCTTGGGGTGGTTCGTTTGAAGGTTTTGGACGTCGGGATCACGAGTTTCGAGGTTGGCCAGAGTTGGGGTGATTTTCCAGGTGAGATTTCGTGGTTTTTAACCCTTGAAAGTGGTATGATTGTGTTTCTTTCGTTGTAAGCTTCATTTTGGTACCAATTTTATGAAATTTGGTTGAAAAACGAAGAAGATATCGAAGTTTGAAATTTTCCCGATTTTCCGGCGCCGGCGACGGCGCTGGAGGCTCGCCGGAGAAGACGACGGAATATTCCGTCAAATCTGATGGAATATTCCTGACGCCGTTGACGGAAACCGTTAGGGATAACGGAATATTCCCTTACGGCGTCAGTTGATGCCGTCAGCGTGCCAGGCACGTGCCTGCGCGTGGCCGGCGCGTGCGGCGGTGAAAAATTAATTTAAAAATATGGGGATGTTCCTGAGTTTGAGTATATCATGTTGGTGTATTCATACACCCCATTTGAGCATTGTATGAGAAGTTATTTCAAAAGGTTGGTTATGTGCTTTAAAATTAACGTTTTTGTAGTTGTTTCGCATATAGGTGATACCTATCCCGAGGACGAGCGTGGTCACTCGAGGCAGGGGGGCTACGACCCTTTCACATACCAGTGAGTGGGCTTTTGGTTTTCCGTATATACCTATATACTTATATTTTCCCAGAAATTGAGTTGAATTGCCATTTGTCATATGTCATGCATTAGATTATCGTTATTTATGCATTATTAGTTGCATTATTAGTTGTATATATATACATATGCATATTGGGTGCTGCGGACGCACAGGTAAGTGCCAGGTAAGTGTTATTCATGTTTACATTCAGTGGCGATTTGAGATGCTTAGAGAGCTCATAACCTGCACCCCGGTGTTAGTGCTCCCGCCCAGAGTAGGGCACAGTCCTTCACGTGATGTTCACCTCCCGCACCACACGCTCAGCTTGGATCCAAGTTAGGTGCACAGTCCTGTCGTACAGACCACTTTAGGTGGTTCCGACTCGTAGGTGACCCGCGATTATTCGCACAGTCTTCACGTGATCATAGCACTAGAGCGCTTATTTGTATTACACCCAGGCCTGTCGTACAGACCACTTTAGGTGGTTCCGACTCGTGGGCAGGTTAGTTATTGAGATAGAGATTTGAGCTCTAAATTCAGCCGTACAGGTCACGTTAGGTGACTTCGGTTGCCAAACTATATGATATTGATATGATTTTCACCTGAGCACATGCATTTCATTGTGAGATTTGGCATGGCATATCCTGGAGCATGATTGGTATATATATATATATATATATATATATATATATATAATATATATATGTATAATATATATATATATATATATGTACATATGTTTATTTTCTGGGAAGTATACAGATTTTACGGTAAGGGGTTATAACTTATTTGTTAAATGGTTTTCGAAAAGTTTTGTTTTTGCCCACTCACGCTTTTGTTTTGCGCCCCTCCAGGTTCTAGTCGTCTAGCAGGTTTGGTGGTTTCCCCGAAGGCTTTCCCGGCATTTCTGACAGACGATCACCAGCGTAGGGCCACCTTCGGGTGTACTGTTGTTGCGTCATTTTCGTTTGGACTGCTTTAGGCGTTATGCTCTGAACTTGTGTCATACTTACGTTTGCACTTATTATCATTCCATGTAAACCAATTTTTATTTATTCGTATTACTATTTCCATTATTGTTTTATTAGCTTCCGTACTGTGCACATGGTTACGTCATCTCCGCGTGACGGCCAGCACGCCCTGATCTCGGTTGGGGTGTGTCAATTAAACTATAGTAACACAGTGTGTATATATATATATATGTATGTATATATATATATATGTGTATATATACACACACACACATATATATATATACACCTCTATAGCAGGGATATTTGAGTGCTTCTACATACTAATGAATGCCATGTTGCAAGTCGAAACGTTGACCCTGCATGAAGGAACCAATTTGTTATGAACATTTGTTTAATTTTAGAGATTTCTGATATGAGTAATGCTATTCAAATCATGTTTTTGTATCACATTTTCATACCACCTTAGGTGGCATTTGATGTGGACAACCACATCATTTGAATTAATCAGATTTTTAAATTTAGTTCATTATTTAATAAACTAATAATTAAGAAAAACTAGTTAATTAAATGAATATTGTGGTATACGAGGAGTCTTTCTTATTCATTTCCTTAGGTTTTTCAAAATTTTCAAATGATGTGGCTGTCCACATCAGATGTCATCTACGGTGGTATATAAATATAGTATAAAAACATGGTATGAATAACATTACTTTTATGATATACAAAGGAAAGGATCAGGACCTTCCAGGTTGATGGGCCAATAAGGTAAAAAGAGTCTTCTCAAGTTATATATATTTTTATAAACTTAATAATTTAGTTACCTTGGTTTACAAATTTTTTTTTTTATGCATACTAAATAATTGGTCAACTTTCCAGTATCCTTACAACTATTAAATGGACTGGATCATCACAAGCACGTGTCTGGGAAATCATGTTCGGTTTTGTCTACATATCTCTAAAAATATTGATCAAAATTTATTTTACTACAACAGTGTTAGATCTTTATTCTCTCACTAAAGTTTGATTATATTTCTGCATCCATATATAAATACAACATTATTAGTTTGGTTATGGATGTACTATTTATGCTTGGTATATTAAAATTAAGATTCCACAGCAAGTGCGCTTGTGCATCACCAGAAAAGCAATGACATCATCATCAAGATCATCAAATTAAAATCATTGGATACTACTGCTGCGATGTGTGTGTACTTAAATTGTTTAATGTGGTTCTCGATCGATGTGCTTCAGAATTAATTGTTGCATGACAGGTTTTTCTATTTGGGTTGTGATTTTCACACATCCTTAACTACTTTTCCCATATTTCTTTCTATTTTTTAATACTTAATTGGTATCATACTATTTAATCTTCTATATATACCCTTCCTATTTTTTTATAGTAATTAATGAAAGATTAAATAGGAAAGGGTATATATGGAAGATTAAATAGTAGGATACAAATTAAGTATTAAAAAATATGAAGGGGTGTGTGAAAATCACAACCCTTCTATTTTCATATTAGCAATATGTTGACAAGACTCGAACTCGGAACCTCAAGTGTAAATGAATGTTCTTAAACAACCGTATTACAAAAATAAAAATAAAAGAACGAACTAGAAATACCACTAAAAAAATCCCATTCCCTAGTCATTTTATTATTCTTGTGGTGCTTATTCCGTATACTTTTTGGACTATCCAAACAGTTTATATTTTAGTATACCATTCATAGATCATTCTTACAAAAAAATTAAACAAATCCAAAATCACTAAGACATCCAATTGTAGTGAACAAATTAAACTAATACGGTTTTTCAAAGAAACATTATTATGACTACATCTAATCCAACAGTCCAAATGTTTTTTTTTTTTTTTTTTTTTTTTGTAGAAATGATATTTGAGAGATAACTTAAAAAATAGACAGTTGAAACGTGCAAATACAATGTAGAGTGAGATTTACAAAAAATCCTAAAATAAACTTGATTATTTTATAAGAAATTCTTCAACGAAACGGGACTGACTGAAAAAATATATCAACATAACTCCGAAACTTTTAACACTGTGGCAGAATACACAATTGATTGCTTAACTTGGCAATATTGTTGCATCAACTAGCTAGGAGTGCTTCAGAATTAATTGTTGCATGGACAAGTTTTTCTATTTTCATATAAGCGATAAGTTGACAAGACTCGAACCTCGAGTGTAAATGAACGTTCTTAAACATCCGTGCTCCAACCCTATTACAAAAATAAAAATAAAAGAACGAACTACAAATACCATTAAAAAAATCCCCTTTCCTCGTAATTTTATTATCCTTGTGGTGCTTATTCCGTAAACTTTTTGGACTATCCAAACGGTTTATATTTTAGTATACCATTCATAGATCATCCTTACAAAAAATTAGATAAATCCAAAATCACTAAGACATCTAATTGTAGTGAACAAAATATATAAATACAGTTTTTCAAAGAAACATTATTATGACTACTTTTAATCCAACAATCCAAAGGTTCCGTTTTGTTTGTAGAAATGATATTTGAGAGCTAACCTAAAAAATAGATGGTTGAAATTGTCACATCCCAGACTTGACTCCACTGTAGCACGATATTATCCATTTTGGGCCACGATCACGTCCTCACGGTTTTTTTTTTCTGGGAACTCACACGAGAACTTCCCACCCATCCTGGGATTGCTCTCGCGCGAACTCGCTTAACTTCGGAGTTCCGATGAACTACGAAGCCAGTGAGCTCCCAAAAGGCCTCGTGCTAGGTGGAGATGAGAATATACATATAAGGCTTACACAATCCACTCTTCTGGGTGATGTGTGATGTAACTCCAAAGTTAAGCGAGTTCCCAAAATGCCTCGTGCTAAGTAAAGATGAAAATATACATATAATACATCCACTCATTTGGGCAATGTAGGATGTAACAGAAACATTCAAACACAATGTAGAGTGAGACATACAAAAAAATCCTAAAATAAACTTGATTATTTTATTAGAAATTCTTCAACGAAATGGGACTGACTGAAAAAATATATCAACATAACTCCGAAACTTTTAACACTGTAGCAGAATACACAATTGGTTGCTTAACTTGGCAATATTGTTGCATCAACTAGCTAGGATCAGAGCGTGTAGTGATCTCAACACAAACTTTATTATAAAATACGACTTACCAATTAGCAGATATAACATATAAGAAGTCATGAATCACTATGCCCAGGTCGACGTAACGCTTTGGCTCCAGTGACGACACGTGGCGCCATATCACCTTGCTAGGGCAAAGAACATGGTGTGTTCATCACTTTGACTGGTCAACACTTAAGACCGCTCATCACGTAGCCCTACTTTTGGTTGTTCCTCAATCTCACACACACGCAATACACAAGATACACAATACACAAGATACACACAA
The DNA here is from genome assembly GCF_041283825.1 of Pyrus communis. Classification (NCBI taxonomy): domain Eukaryota; kingdom Viridiplantae; phylum Streptophyta; class Magnoliopsida; order Rosales; family Rosaceae; genus Pyrus; species Pyrus communis. The sequence continues at coordinate 3,156,753 of NC_142578.1, forward strand.
AACACAACACTAATCCAGCACACTTATTTTCCTTCTTTATATAAGGTTTTATTCTAAACAGTCTCCTTGTAATTAACATTGTAAGCTTGTAACCATACAATTTAAGTCTATTTAATTTTAAGGAGACGTTAACAACACTTCAAAAAACTCATTTTCTATTTCTAAATATTTTTTTTAAGATAAAAAATTTAGAATGCACAATAACTTTTTTGAATTGACAACCTATAACTTTATTCAATTCTCTTCAAATTCTTGTATTTACAAAATACAGACCTATATCTCTCTCTCTTTTAAGTTTATCTCCCAAACATAGTTACACCCGAAAAGACAAAAAAAAATTCACCAGAGACATCCAAACCACGCCATGTGACGATCACATTGAAATATATCTTCCGAAGGACAATTTGGAAATTGCAAAATACAAGGCAGAGACATCAATTATGGCGTCTCTCTAGCAACTTGACTTGATATTCTCTCTCTCTCTCTCCTCTTCAAAACCCTATATAAATACAGACTTAGCCCACCCCTTTCTCTCATGCAATTGTCTTCAACATTACCCAACATCCCACAGCTTCTGTTTTTGCTCTCTCTCTCTCTCTCTCTCTCTCTATAAAATACCAGAAACTTAGCTCCATAACTTGTCTTCAACACTTATTCTCTTTCCACACTTTCTAAGTTGAATATCCACCTTGTGATTCTCTGTGACATTCATGCACTTAGAAGTTCTGACACTTATAACTCCTTCCCATTTGTCCCCTTGAGTTAACATTAGTTTTCAGCTCCATTTTTTAGTATTTTACAGTTCGCCAATACGTCAAATTAACATTACCAACTCACACACTTCGCAATGTCTAGCCGAAGGTCAAGATCTGGGCAATCCGGTGGTTCAAGAATCTCCGACGATCAGATTAATGATCTTGTTTCCAAGTTGCAACAGCTTCTTCCTGAGATTCGCAATAGTAGACGTTCTGGCAAGGTACATACATCTATATATTTCATTAACTATAAGTACTTTTCATACTGTTTTCGCTTAGGTTTTGGCTTCTCTTTCATATGAGATCACTATATAAAAGAGGAAAAACAAATATAATAAGAATTTTTTGGGCTTTCCTTGCTCTATAGTATCCAAAGATAAGCAAAGAAGGTTAGACTGAATACATATTTTTTTTTTATATATATATATGGGTCTTGTAACCGCTATAATACTTTATTTAGCTCCCATCTTACCATTTGATCAAGATATGAGGTAGAAAATTTATTTTAAGCTATTAGGTATCCTATTTGTGTAGAGTGATGGGTAAGAATAGGCTAGGTCTGTAGTTCTAACCCTCTCGGTTAACAAAAGAAAAGGGTAGAGATTTGATTGTGGGGTACGTTTCATATATACTACTCTATCTATGTATAATTCTCTATAAATTCTTCTTCATGAATCACTCTTTCCTGAAGAACATATATATACATACATACATATATTATATATACACACACACACACACACATTCATATACATATATATATATATATATATATCCGGGCAAAATTGTTTTCCTACTTTGGAAGTTGAATTGAGTTAATCAGTTAATCTATAGTTTACAGTGCTAATTCAAGTTACTAGAATGTGATATATCATGCTAATCAAAGTGAATTACATATGCACACAGGTTTCAGCATCCACACTGCTACAGGAAACGTGCAACTACATTAGAAACTTGCACAGAGAGGTGGACGATCTAAGTGAGCGGCTGTCCGAGTTATTGGCAACAACTGACACTGCCCAAGCTGCTGTAATCAGGAGCTTACTTTCGCAGTAGAAGGAATTAAGGAGACTATGATTAACTCATCAGCAGAGTATCGTTGTCACCAGTTTATGTAATAGGCATCGTGTTTCTTCTCTGATCTGGGCCATAGCTATCTTTCTAGGGTTTTTGTTCAGTAGATTTATGAACTATATGATGGTCTAGAAAATCCTTTTGCAAAGCTGTAGTAATGTGTTATGGAGTTGATATAATAAATGGACTTGATCAGTTCTCTTATCTAGAGTTTCTCATCTTCTAGTTCATGTGGATATTACTTGACAGGCATGCTCACTCTATATTTCACACCTTTTTTTTTTTTTTTTTTTTTTCCAATTCTGAAATGGAATATGGTATGTTGTGTGCCTTCTTAGTTCGACAATAAGCTAAAAAAAGTAGCATTTGAATATGGTGTGCTGATGAGTCTGCTTAACTGTGGTCAGGGAGATACTGAAATGCCTCTGTGAGTCATTTTGGCCCTCAGAAAGGGTGGATAACTTTGACTTGCCAACAGTTGTCCTCCTTTTTAAAATGAAGAAAAAAAAATCGAACTAATTAATTAATAGAAACATAAACTAAATCGTTTGAATATATTCTGAAGGAAAATCATTTTTGCATACTATTTTTCTCTTTTTTGCTTATTTTATTTATTTATATCATTTGATTCTCCTTTACTTTATCTAATTCAAAATTGTAATTAAATATAAATGTGCATGAAACAAATTGAAAATCAATTTTCCAGTCTGAACTCTTCCAGTTTATAGAAAATGTTATGCAGCTATAATACGTAGGCAAATTGGATGGTAAATTAAGCCTTTTTTTTTTTAATTGGAACAGGGTATGGGTGCAACTTCTGGCCATCCACTCATGAAAACAAGTAAAAAAAGCTGCAAGAGATAAGCAAGCAACATTTGACTTTTTCTTCTACTAACGATATAGTACTGGTAATGCACTAGCCAGATAACATACATATATGTGTGTGTGTATGGACTGATCCAATATCCAGAACTTGTTTATACATCATGGAACCAAAATAACTAAGTAGCTAGTTTAGAGAGAGAGAGAGAGAGAGAGAGAGAGAGAGAGCTACATTATTGAATTTGTGTGGGTGATAATCTATATTTTAATCCTCTTAGTTTGATCTTTTACATTGATAGTATCCAGTGTTATGCAAACTAATATGATTATGCTATGTGATTAAGCGAAATAATTTATGTACAATAAAGTAAAACACCACACACAAACACAAAGAATATAGTGAGGTTTGGTGAACTTTGCTACTCCTTGTGTGATTCTCTAGAGAAATCACCAGCATTATGGAGAATAACAACTTGGTTACAAGGACTTATTGAAAACCCTTATGCTAAACCCACAAAACCTTGCTTTAGATTTGTCTCTCTCTTGGCTCTTTATCCTTGTATTGTCTATGTTGTTCGTATGAATAAACAGCTCTAAACAAGCCTATTTATAGTACACAGACTAATGGTTACATGTCTTACAAGTATAGGATTCTTATATCCTTTTAGGATAGAAAAAGCTAACTTATTTCTTGACACGCCCCGACCCCGAGGTCCTAAGGACCTCGAGATGGTCACGTGCTGGCCGACACCCGAAGGGTGACAAAACCATTTAATTAAAACAAAAACTGAGAAAATAAACTAAAGTACGCAATAAAAGCTAAAAACCCAAATAAAAGTTCAACTTCTAAATATTGAAATTAGGTAAACACACAGCACGTCCAGAGCATAAGTCTAATACAGAGTACAAGCAGAACTAAGAATAAAGAAGTGCTATTACAATAGGTGGCGAAGCGGAGCAAATAGGACACAAATCACTGGTAGGGGAACGCCTCGTAGCTCAAGTCGTATTCCTCGTTCCTAGGTCCTGAAGGGGGCGCAAAACAAAGGTGAGTGGACCAAGTTTATATATACAGTAATAGTAAAACAGTTATCAACATACTAACCCCCAGGTTTTATGAAAACACAAGTATAATGAGAAACATAGGTTTTTCGAAATCTAGCATGTTGTGAAATGTCTCAAATAATAAATCGCATAAATAATAAACACTAGTGCATGTCCGATATAACACTTCAAGCCCCATGCCGGCTCCCAGTCTCTGAGCAGACAGTCAGAGGAAAATGCACTTCAGGCCCCTTACCGGCTCCCCGTCTCTGAGCAGACAGTCAGAGGAAAACACACTCCAGGCCCTATGCCAACACCAAATCGTCGCCTGTGACGGACCGGATCTATCCCTACGTCCCGTAGCGGAAATGACCACTAGGTAAGTACAAACCAGTAAACATACGTATATTGAAAATCAACTTCATAGTATAAAGTCATCCATCATCTATACTATAAAGAAGTGTTCTAAACATGTTCTAAATATCATATCGTCATCCATCAGATATTCTATAAGAACATGAGTTATAGGAAAAATAGTAATAATTCAAACTAGCCTTAGTAAGCATGTTATCTCAAAACGTTTCATAAAACATAATCGTAAAGTCATGCTTTTCTGTGTATGCAATTCTACCATTAAAACATGCATTTTTAGAAGGGGTCCACTCACCGTACACCGATGGTGCAAGCCGTACCAAACAGGAATAACGGAAATCACCGCTAAGAATCACACCTAAACACATAATTGAGTACTTTCAGTCAAACTCTACTCAAACGATTGAATTTAAGAAAACGGACATCGGAAACAGGTTTAGAACGTCGAAATTAGCCTAGGAGGGTCCCGCACGAAAAGTCAACGGTCAAAGTCAACGTTGACCGTTGACTAGTCAAAGTCAAAAGTCAACGGTCAACGGGTCAAAGTTAACATGTCAGAGTCAACGGTCAACGGGTCATGGGTCACGGGTCAGGGGCTTTAGGGTTTTGGGCTAGGTTTTCAAGTGGGTTGGGTTTGGGTAAAAACAGAAAATGGGTTTGGGTTTTTGAACCTCACGGCCCAAGGCCTAATTAAAAAGGGGGAATGGGTTTGGGCTGCAACGAAGGCCCTAAGGCCTTTTGGGTTTTTTTTTTTATGAAACAAAAATAAAAATAAAAAGGAAAAGGTTTAGGGTTTTGGGCCAGAGACCAAACAGGCCTAAGGCCCGTGAGTGTGGGTGGAGAACGGCCCAAAGGCCTGGGTGCGCCGGAGCTTCCATAGCTCCGGCTAACGCCAAACCTACAACCTAGACCCCGATCTAGGTACCAAAATGAAGCACTAGCCGAGAGGAGTAGTTTTATACCTTGGGTTCGCCGTGAAACGGCTTGTGGTGGCCGGAAAAACCTTCGAACCTCACCCAACTCGCCGGAAATTTGGGTGTGCACTCACCCGCGCCAAAAACACTCCAAAACCTTGGAAATCAAGAACCCAAACTCAATAACCACATTTAACCAACATCTAACTTGACTAAAAAGGAAGAAACCATGCTTACCCAACCGGAAAAATCACAAAACTCGCCGGAGGTGTTCGTGTCCTCCCGACGCCGTGAGCAAGGGAGAGAGAGAGAGAGAGATGCAGTTGAATGGCAACGATGGTGATGATTTCCTCGAGTAGGTGTAGCTGTGGGTGTGTGTGTGTCTTTCACGGGGAAGAAGAAGAGAGAAATGGGGGAGTTTTCGAAAGAAAGGAAAAAGGTGCAAACAAACCAAAGAAAAGAAGGAAAAGAAGAAAAAAGAAAAAAGAAGAAAGAAGAAAGGAGGGACACGGCAGGGGGGACAAAAGAGAAAAAAGGGAAGTGGGTTAAGGTGCTGCCACGTGGCAGCTTAGGGATAGAGTACTAATTTAAATTTTCAGATCTTGATTGTGTGACAAAAATGAGGACTAAAGTGATAATTCTATAATTTTTTTAGGGAGAATTACAGAATTATCCTTATAAGCAGGGGCGGGTGTAACATTTCTTAACCCTAAATTGATTGGACTTACTGAGAAACCTGTGCACATTCCTTTTCTCCTTTCTCAACACCAATTGGAAACCTAAACTTGATTAGTCTTGGTATTTTGATGAGCCAAATCACAACAAATAATGACGTGACCAATGTTGGTATTTTGATGGGCTACTCCCCGTATTGCCAATTGGTTTTATGATAGAACCTCAACTTTCTTCATGGTATTAGAGTTAGGTTGTCTCAAGTGTAAAGCCAAACGGTCACATGCGCTTCACGTCACCCCGTTGTGTTGTCCACGTGTTATGCTTGAAAATTTGCCACACGTGAGGGGGTGCGTTGAGAGTGAATCTCACATTGATGGGAGGAGGAGCCTTGCATGGGCTTATAAGTAAGTTGGGTTACTCCCCATATTGCTAATTGGTTTAATGGTGGAACCTCAACTTTCTTCAACCAACATGTATCCACAAGCTTGGAGGTCGTGATGACAACAATTATACATTAATATATAAGAGGTATCTCACCATACATTTATGATAAACTAATCCCTTCCTTATACAGCTGTGACACTACATGACACATGAATGTACTTTTGGCTCTTAGGTCAAAGGATACGCAAAAGCAAAGTTGATTACCCAAAGAAATGTATCCGTGAGAGTTCAAACTCAAGTTAAAGGGTTCCAAATCTTTGCTTGCTTTCCACTAGACCAACCACATAAGGCTAATGACATATATACCTTAAATGATTTCTTTCATGCCATTTGAGTGTGTCAGTATTTTACTCACTCATCTACAAGTTAATAATATCTCTAAAGTGGTTACTAAATTAATAATTTATGTGTTATAATATAAGTAATGATATGATAATTGATGGACATAGAGTGTGTTTTCAGTTATAAATCAATATACATACTTTAAAATATAAACAAAACAATAATATTATGTGACTTTAGAATATAAATGAAACAATAATATTATGTGACAGTACAACAACGATAAAAGAAATTAATCAAACATTGGCTGGTTGTTGTAGTACGATAGCTTGTAAATATCCTTTATTAATATAGATCTTGATGGTTCGTTAATCACGCCGGTGACTCAGTTTAAGGCCCAAACAAGTCACAACGTACGAAATATACGTTGTAAAACATGGTGGAATATTAGTTTGCATATGGCCAGTTGTTACACATGAGCTTTGGCTCAGGTGTTTCACGCATGTATGATAGCTTGGTTTTCCCTTCATATTTGGAGAGGCTAAAATTAATTAGGATGTATGAACCGTGGTGATTGTGCAATTTGAACGCTAAACCCTACATGTTACATTATGATATATATCCATCACCACGCAATTCTCTGCATGATGTGCTCTGAAATATGATCTTATAGTATGATTCTGATTCTGAGCTTGCTTGGAAGTGCTTTTAAAATTACTGAATGCGTCTGTGGAACCAATTCTTAGTAACAAATCAAGTGCTATTAGAACCCTTTTTTTTTATTTAAAAAAAACGCTTTCAATCATTTTAAAATTACTTTCAAACGAACTATCTATCATGTGCGTCAGTTGAAAGATTATACATGTATATGCTTTTCTTGCCTGAGATGAAACCATGTATGCGAAGTTTTTTTTTTTTTTTTTTTTTAATACCGATCAAGGGTTGAAAGTTGTCGTTTACAACTGTCACAAACTCTATACAATTATTATTCGTCATCGTCATCTATATGTAAAAGTTGCGGCTAAACTCTAAACGCTTAGAAAGTATATATTCTACGTCGACGGGCCACGCTAGCTTTATATATAGGGTCGTAGATATGGAATCCCTTTTCGGTTTTTGTCAAATTCGTACGAGGGTATGAGCAACCCTTTCTTGACCTATAACATAGAACACACAGTTAGAACTTTTGTTGTGTGTAAGAATCAATAAGGAAACGTTAGTAAACTTATTTGTGTAATATACTTTTAATTATATTGAAATACATTTTTTTAACCGAAGCGATAACGATAATTCATTAATAGAAAACACAAATACAATATGGTAGCTATGGTTACAAGAAGGGTGCCAACTAGGTGCATGTTCTGCAGTGACCAAATTTTTGACCCGCAGAGAACAAAACACGTCAAACAATAGTTATAAATCCCCTACATAGCCACCGCAACCAACACACAAGAGCCACATTAGTTCGAATATGCCACAATAGATCAATTGTGAAAGATTCGATAACGAGGATCACACAAAGCCAAATTGCAAAAAAGTAAGGCCACACAAACTCCATTAATAGATTCATAATTTATTTCATACTGTTTGACCAAAACTTATTGATTTATTGGTCACCATTTTTACAGTTTAGTGGTAGTCTCTGTTTCTCCTGCTTCAGTTGGCTCAAACAAAGAAAAGTTTGTCATACCATTAACTTGGTCCGCCCAAATTACAACTTGGCTCAAACAACCTCGAGATCTCAAGTTTTTTATTCGATCAATAAAAAGTTTGAAGTTTGAATTTACACATATAATGAATTTGATACCTAATTATGTTTCAGCCGTTTTGTAGCCCAAAAACGTCATCGCACTTGCCGTTGCATATGAAAAAAACATTATTTATTTTGAAAAAGCAAGGAACCTTGGGCCTGGGGCTTGTATTGTTGGGCTTCTTTGCCATTTCTTATGCTCATTGGGTTGGGCACTTGAGTTTGGGTTTTGTAATGAAAGCTCAAATCTTAGGCCCAACTGAGCATCCCGCTCTATGGCTCGAAACGACGTCGTGGCCTTATGAACGTCCGTTGACAAAAAAGACAGTACCCCAAGAAGAAGAAGAATTTGAGAGCACATCACCAACGAAGGAGGTTTTACAATTTCCATGCCATAAGCTTTCTGCAAGATCAACCAAAATTCCTCAGGTACGATCCCAATTCTCTTAAATCCCATTCAATTTATTCCCAATTACTTAATTGTATTTTGTTTGTGCTAATTACTGATTAATTAGTTAATTTCAAGAAGAATTTCGTGATTTCATATGCAAACCCTTTTGTTTTCAATTTTATATTTAATTTTTGGGGGTTTTCTGCAGGTTTTGTGAAGTGGGTTTTGATTAGTGGCGAGAGTGAGTGAGGATGGTGTTGGTGTTGGCCTTGGGGGATTTGCACATACCCCACAGGGCACCTGATCTGCCTGCAAAGTTCAAGTCCATGCTTGTTCCTGGCAAGATCCAGCACATCATTTGCACTGGAAATCTTTGTATCAAAGTATGTTTCTTTCTGGGATTCTGTGAATCCCTCATTGATTTTCTTCAATTTTGGCTATTGGGTCTTGATCCCATTTCGAAGTGATCTTTGGGTTATTTTTGCTGTGTTTTCTCTTGTTTGGTTGCCCAGAAAGTAATATCTTGCATATAGGAAAGGCATTATGAATGTGGCTTATTGTCGAACTTTTGCGCATGCTGCTGTATAGACTTGGATTGAGAGTGATTTCCTGAAAACAATGTCATTTGGATACGACTGACTATAGGAAATAGTGTGCGTCCACCCATGTGTATATTTATTTTGAACGCGAAGAATTTCTTGTTACCGACTGCTTCATTGGTTAATGTCTGCATATACCCTGTTGCTATTGCTAAGATTTCTGGATAGAACTTTCATTTCGTTAATCTGTACATATACTCTGACATCTATTACTTTGCCAGTTATTTCTAATATGTCTTATGTTTGTCATCGTATCTGCTTGGTCTCCAAGTATGTAACGGCTCATGCAATGGCTAATAATCTACTTTTAGTTCCTGCAGCACTACTACTATTTTGGTTGTACATTATTAAGTTTCTTAAGATCACAATTATTTTGGTCGTACATTATCCCACTTCTGAGAATTTGCTACTAAATTTCAGGAAGTTCATGACTACTTGAAGACACTTTGTCCCGACTTGCATATTACTCGAGGTGAGTATGATGAAGAGACAAAATACCCAGAGACCAAAACACTAACCATTGGTCAGTTCAAGCTAGGGCTGTGTCATGGCCACCAGGTTTGCTTCCTCATTATCTCTTCACTTAATTTATCTATATTAAACCAAGTATCTTTAATATCTCAAGACATTGCATTTGACCTGTCACCAAGCGGATGATACATTACTTCTCCATGAACTGTCATTTTTAATATTACTTCTACACCAAGTCTTTTCCGGTTGTTTGGATCAAATACTTATGCTGATTTACCAATCCCTTAAACTCAGGACACGGTTCCTGTTATAATATAAGCTTACGATGTCACTTCATCATGTGCCCATTTGTGACTCACAATGCCTTCAGCATGAAACATATCACTCTTTCTTGCCGTAGGAAAAAATAAGAATAAGTAATACTTGAAAGGTGTTCTATGATCGTTTCGAAGAGATAAATTGCATTAGTTTATCTGTTTATTCCACCTAGAGAAGTTCCATCAAGAGTAGAAAAATGTAACTTCAGCTCCTGAAAGATTCTGAGTTTGTACCTCTTTTGAAGAGAAATAGGTGTACAACTACCATATCTTTTTCCTTTTGTAGCCAAAACAGTTGGTGCCTTTGTGATGAATAGAAGTATTTCATGCGGTTATTTGGAATGAGGCAATTATATACACTACTACAATGGTGTTTACATTTGGCATATCGCATTCTTTTTAAATTTGAATGTCATCGGAGAAAGCTGTGTCAATTTTTCCTTTCCTTGCATATCTTCGTATTTCACCCAACGATAATGAAGTTGTAACTTGATTTGATGTTCTGTAGGTTATTCCATGGGGAGACCTAGACTCACTAGCCATGCTTCAGAGGCAGTTGGATGTAGACATCCTTGTGACAGGCCACACCCATCAGTTCACAGCGTACAAACATGAAGGAGGTGTCGTTATAAACCCAGGGTCTGCCAGCGGCGCTTATAGTAGCATCACCTATGATGTCAACCCGAGCTTTGTCCTCATGGACATTGATGGTCTTCGTGTGGTTGTTTATGTCTACGAACTCATCGATGGAGAGGTTAAGGTTGACAAGATTGATTTCAAGAAGACAACCGCCGCTACCCACTCCGCTCATTGAACTCGAATTTCATGTACTGTTTTGTTGTAGACTTTGGATATGTGTTCTGTGTTTGTAATTGTGTCAAATGGTGCAAATTCTGGTTTTATAGTGATTGAGCTTTCCCAACAAAGATTTGATAAACTTGTAACTTGTTTGCTTGTATGCCAGACCTCGTTGGGGATACAAACATCCTTGTTTATGAGAATCTGGTACATAAACAAGATTTTAACCTAAAAAGGCTACCTACATTTTACACCCTCCATGTTTTGTGTCATTTCAAAATGGGTCAAGCTTCATTAGATTTGATGACATGGTGAGCATGAAATTCGTAATTACGATGACATGTAAGCTACATTTTTGCCACACTAACAAATAAACTCATCAACTTAATGATATTTTACGTACAAATATCCAAAAGGTCTAAGTTGATACTGTTTCACAACCTTACGGGACAATGTGAGAAAATTGAAACCTCAAAATTCAGTTTAAAAATCACCTCAAACCTTGAGAGTGTAAAATTTAGTTAACCCAATTTTTTTTTAATATGATAAATCCACAAACGAAACTATTACAAACTTCTAATAAAAAACATAATTGAATCGATCACTAACAATATTATCTAATCATAAATGACAGATCTCAAGTTAGATGGACATTGAACATTGAATAGACAATAAAGGGTACCAAAAACCCTTTATGCACTACTTTCTAAAACCCAACCAGCTTGAAACTCAACTACTTAAAAAGGTTATATTTTGAATGCCCCACATTTATCCATATGTCTCCCAAACCCTCCATCATCAAATCAAACTGCAACCCTTTTGATGAAATAACATCTCTCTTGCAAAAATGCAAACACAAAGACCATCTCCATCAAATCCATGCACGCATCGTGACCACAGGCCTCGTCCGCAAGCCTTCTGTAGCAGGCAAACTTGTTGCATCTCTTGCCTCCATTCCCCTCCCCGCCACAAACTCCGCCGCCCGCTCGATCGCCGACGGAGTCAAGGGTCTCGATTCCTACACCTGGAACACCATCATCAAAGGTCACTTGGCGGGGAATCAACCAAAAGAAGCGCTTTTGGTTTATTCCCATGTCAGAGGGAAGGGTCTGGAGGTGGATAGTTATACCCTTCAGTTTGCTATCAAGGCCTGCCGCCTGATGCCATTGGTTCTTGAAGGGAAGCAGTTACATAACCAGATTTTGAAACTGGGTTTTGGCTCTGAGATCATAATTCAAACTTCCCTTGTGAATATGTATGGTTTTTTCGGTGAGCTTGAATGTATGCAGCAATTGTTTGATGAAACGCCTCAGAGAGATTTAGTCATGTGGAATTCAGTTGTTGCTGCATATTCTCAGCACAATTTCCCTTATATGGCACTTGCAGTTGCAAGTGCCATGGCCGGTGAAGGTTTGAGACTAAATGGGTCGAGTGTCGTTAGCTTGCTTTCCGCTTGCTCGTTTTTGAAGGCGATAAGGAAAGGGAAGGAAGTTCATGGCTATGTGATTAGAGGACAGCTTGTCGATAATCATGATGTTTTTGTTTACAATGCTTTGATTAGTATGTATTCAAGATGCGGGGTTTTATCAAGTGCTCGTCGGATATTTCAATCGATGCCTATGAAAAATGTGGTTTCTTGGACTTCTATGATCAACTGTTATAGTGATAACGATCATCTGAAGGAGGCATTCTGGTTGTATGAACAGATGGAGTCTGAGAAAATAAAACCAGATGAGATTACCATTTTGGGAGTTATTTCAATGTCCTCAAAGTTTCGAAGCTTCAAGATCGCGGAGTGGATTGACCGTTATGTCGAGAGAAATGGGTTTAGAAGTACAGGGAGCATTGCAATGTTAAATGCACTAATGGACATGCATGCCAAATGCGGGAACATCAAGAAAGCTTGTGAAATTTTTGATGGCATGGAACAGAAATCGTTAATGTCTTGGACTACCATCATACACGGACTAGCGATGCACAGCGATGGAAAGCAAGCGCTGGCTATGTTCTCTCAGATGCAAAGAGAAGGGTGTAAACCAGATGCGGTTGTATTCCTCAACATATTGTCTGCCTGCAGCCACGCAGGAATGGTGGACGAGGCACGAAATTGTTTCAATTCAATGGTAAACGATTACCACATGAAACCGCGGATGGAGCACTACGGTTGCATGGTTGATCTACTATGTAGAGCTGGATTGGTGAGTGAGGCATTTGAGTTTGTTCAGACCATGCCGTATAAACCAGATACGATGATATGGCGAATGCTGCTCGGGGCATGTCAAGGCCAAGGAGATGGTAGTTTAGCAAGACGGATTATGAGCCAGTTACGTGAGATAGGGCCGAAAAACAGTAGAGACTACGGACTGCTATCAAATTTGTATGCCGCCATGGATGAATGGGACAATGTGAAGGAGATAAGAAGGGAGATGAAGGAGAAGGGAGTAATAAAAGAGGATCCTGGGAGCAGTTCAATTGAGGTTTATTAAGAAAATGCACATGAAAATTTGACTTATCAAATTTCATTTTTTTTAATATAAGCAATATTGAGGGATGAAATTCAAAGTTAAAACCTCGATCAGTTGATCAAAGATGCTAGGGTTGGCAGAAAAATTTAAAAGCACCTTTGAGTTGTAGAAGTGTTTTTTTATAGGGAATTCTAATAAAAATTTCTACATGTTTATAATAAAAGCGCTTATTACCAGAAGTGCTTCCTACATAAGCATTCTTAACAATGCATATTTTGATTCCAAATTTAATGCTAACTTTGACTAGTTCCTGCAAATTGAAGTATGAGAAGGACATAACAGTCATAACGATACTAATAGCACTGTTTTGCCCTAACTTCAAAGTTCAAAAATCATTCATTTCCTTAAAAACGGTCGGAGTTGTAAAAGTGAATCCTGGATAAACACTTATTATTTGCTTGCTTGAATTTTTAATAAAAATTTCTACATGTGTAAAAATAAACGCACTTTTAACATAAGTGCTTCATGCGTAAGTAATTCCATACAGCACATATCTTGATTTAGGGTTCCAAGATTTGAGTAGTTAAACCAAATTCAAGTATGAGAAGGACGTAACATTCATAACGATACTAAGTAGCATTGTTTTGACTTAACTTCAAAGTCACTCCTTTCCATATACCAAAAAGGCCTCGCAAGCCAAATCCGAACCAAATTACTTAAAAGTACAGAAAATATAAATAATACCAGGCCTTTGCAAATCTAGTCCCAAACTAAGCTTTTCTCTAAATTTTCTTCCTTTATCCCCTCTACTTTTCTCAGCTTCTTGTTCTTATTCTTCAAAGATGTCAAGGAACGGAGTCTTTGCCAGCTGTGAAGTATGGCAGGAAAGCAGTGAACTCGCCGACGACGGTTCCTCGACAAAACCCGAGTTCTTGATCGATGTGTATGCTCAATATTCAAGGTACCCTCCAAGCTTCCACGAGTTCAAGGAGCAATGCCACATTCTAACACAGAGCATAACATCCTGGTCTGTGATATCCAACATGCTTTCGCAGGCGTCGGTTCCCTACCAAGTTCAGCCGTCCATGATCCAGGTGATTTCTAGTCGCGCTCGTGAAATCGCCAGTCATCCTGAGAATATGAACCGCAAGACTATTCGGATGGTAGTGCATCTTACAATTGGTGATTATATGTTGCAGTTTGTGCGGACAAAAAATATTTCGATTGAGGAGTTGGAGAGAGTCAAAATCGAAGGCTGCGGGAAGCAATGTGCTATATGTTTGGAAGAGATGCAGTGTGGTTCTGAAGCGATTCGCACGCCTTGCTCGCACGAGTATCACGAGAGTTGCATAGTGAAGTGGCTGAACATGAGTCTCCTCTGCCCGCTGTGCCGGTTTGAGATGTCTGCCAATCCTCATGACAAATTATTTGTAGCTAGTTTTTAGAAATTCTTTGTACAAAAATGTGATCAAACTCTTACCAGATTATTAAAAGGCAGATTACGTCCTTGATGCGTATAAAATTTTGCACTGCTGCGACACGTAATATGCTTTTCTTGGTTCTCTTTCTTAATCCTTTTCTTTTAGTACAAGTTGTTAAGAAAGTTTGGTGTCAAATTTTCTGGCTGAGTTTTCGTACCAGACAATGTGGTGCATGGTTGGTACCTTTCCCCTTGTTGGATGCTACCCAAATTTCCCATCTTCGACTCAACTGAGTCATTAAACATTATAAAATTAACAGTCTAACAACATAACATACTTTTTACGGAGCTAAATTTATTAACTAAGATCAGTTTTTGCGAAGACGTCTCTTAAACTACTTGATTTCTCAAATGCTAGCTCGCTAAGCAGCTGTAAATCTATAAAGCATCACATGCAAGTAGGCCTCTCCGGGTTTCACAATCTGCGAAGGGAAATTCGGGTGATTCACAGCATCCGGGAAACCCTGCGTCTCCAAGCACACTGCGGCGTGCTTTCTGTACACAAACCCGCCTTTCCCCTGCACATTGTCCAACATGTTACTTGTATAGAACTGCAGCCCTGGCTTGTTGGTCCATAGTTCCAATTTTCGCCCTGACACGCTGTCATGCAACACTGCTGCCTTACTCAAATGATTGGGACTCGAAGGGTCAAGCACATAGTTGATGTCATATCCATCCGGCAGCCCATTGATCTTGCTACCAATTTCTTGGGGCTCCAGGAAGTCGTAGGGTGTTCCTTTCACAGGGATAATTTCACCAGTGGGGATGAGTTGGTCATTAACTGGTGTAACCTTGGACCCGAAGAGCTGGATCGTGTGCGAGAGGATGTCACCGCTGTTTTGGCCGCGGAGATTCCAGTAGGTGTGGTGTGCTAGGTTCACCGGAGTGGCCTTGTTATGAGCTTTGGCTTCCATTCTAATAGCTAGTTTATTTGTGTCAATAATCATGTAAGTTACCGACACAGAAAGATCACCAGGAAATCCTGCAGTTTTAGCAGAAAATGTTACTAGTAGTTACCGTTTTGTTTGACAAAACGATATTCTAAATTGCTTTGATCTACGAAAAGAAGAATTCTAATGTTGGCACACTGCCTCGACCAACTAGCTTAGCTCACATATGCTGAAAGTATTACTCCTTATCCAATCTATATTTTACCTTGTTCACCATCCAAGCTGTCATAGGTGAATGTTATGTGACTATCTTCTTTGTGACTTTTTACTGTCCACACAACATCACCGAACCCTTTAAGGCCACCTGAGATAAAATTACAAGTGAATTAAGTTAAAAATTAAGAAATTATTCTAAATTATGGAGAGAATGATTCAAACTCGGACGCAAAGCAGTGGACACATTGTCGTGACCAACTGACCTAACTCACATTCTTGATTATGTACTCGAGAATTAAATTTCCAAAAGAAAATTTTTGAACTTGTATACCATGGAGAGTGTTATTCCCGTCATTAGCAACCAACTTATATTGGACGCCATTTAATTCAAATTGAGCTCCTCCAATTCTGTTTGCAACACGTCCAACAATGGCTCCAAAGTAGACTGAATCATTCTGCAAATACATGTAACAACTGTATAAACATTCAAAGGCAACCATTTTAATTCGATCGTAACACGAAGAAGATACAACAGATTCATGAACTAACCGTGTACTCGTTAAGCGATTCGAATCCAAGAACAATGTCGTCTAATTTTCCTAAAATACAACGAAAGAAATCACACAATGAGCGTATTTAAAATTGTAAAATATTCAGTTCGAAGTCACAGTTCCGCGAACCGTTCTTGTCGGGGAGAATAACGGAGAGCACAGTGGCACCATAGTTGGTGAGCTTCGCAGAGAAATCTCCCTTCTTCAGTTCATAAACTCCAACCTTTTCATTTGCCTCAGAGCGATCGAAAGCCAACGGAAGCAAGAGAAAACACAAAAACAAATATATCTTAGGCATTGTGGATGAAAAATAAACACCATACAAAACCGAATAAGGAAAAAAACAAATTTCCACCAAGAAAGGGGTTGAATTTGGCTAATATATAGAGAAGAAAATTGAGATTAGATTATGATAATTGTTTGGATAATTAGAAGGATAAGGATGTGATCATATTATGTAGATAAAATTGCGAAGAAAATTAGGTAAATATGTTTGACTTTGTAATTCCAGTTTTGACTTCAGTTGAGATTTCAAATTTTGGAATTTCGATTAATATGAATTACGAAACTACCAAATATAATACATTTGAAATTTATGTTGGGATGTAATTTATCTAAAGGTGATTATCCGGCCTTATTTTTTACCGTGTCATTAGGTATAGTCCAGCGGTAATCCGCTCAGACTACGTAAGTGGGTTCAATATTGTTAGTTTTTACCATGTGCCACTGATAAAACCGGCGACTCTCTTGCCTATGAGCATCAAATCTGAAGACGAGATTTAGAATCGCATTTGAAGACTCAAACTGTTATAAGTTCGATTAATAGCATAGGGGTATAAAAGACGTTTGAAAATAATTAAAAAGAGCATTACAAAGCTTAAAAAAAATGCTAACTCATCATCACATAAAACGAGTTGCTTAGGTGAAACAAAAGTCAATGAATCTCAATTGATAAACATAATATAAAGAATTGAATCTAATGATTAATTGTGTTAATGGTCTAATGTCCAATTATCTTTTATCACACATAAATATCTAAAATTGAATAAATTACATCCCAACATAAATTTCAAATATGTTATATATGGAGGTTTTGTGATTCATATTGATAAATAAAAAATCCTAAATATTAAATTTTATAGGAAGTCAAAATTGGAAAGTCAAAGATACTTGCCTGATTTGCTTTGAAATTTGCTCCATAGATCTTTCAAATCGAAATATAATCGCATCTTTATCCTTATAATTATCCAAACCAATAGCATAATCTACTCAATTTTTTTTCCCTATATATTGACCAAATTCAACCCTTTTATGGTGGAGATTTTTTTTTCTTTTTCCTTAATTAGCAGTATAATTATGATGTTAAAACCTCGAATAAGCAACCAAATTCAAAAAACAAAAGGAAGGCTTGACAAAAACAAAGGGCACAAAAATTACTAAAAAAATGGAGAGAGAAGTTGCTAATATTGAGGGAGAAGTTCTGTTCTTATAAATCTGCAATCCATCCAGACATACATTTCGACATACTTTTTGTCACTGCAAAAGTGTGAACTACCCAACTTTGCTTGGGAACAAAACAATGACTAACAATCGGAACACGAAATTCGTTACTTTCTACCTGAAAACAAGGGAAGAAACGACGATATATTTTCTCCTTCTGCAAAAGGAGAAAGAATCGATGTACAACAAATACAAACTAATCAACCCATTACTTATTTATGTACCAGAAGCTACAGAAGAGATCCAAATGAATATTTCCAGAGTAAAATTATGACAATCATGTCAATTCAATGGAGGATTGAGCCCCAAGTGCAACCTTGATGAAGACATCCTCCAATGTGGTGTCGGCTAGACCCCACGCGAAAACTGTGAACCTGCTCTTTGCGTTCTCAACCGCTTCAAACACATCTGTAATTCTGACCTCGTGTTTTGGCAACTCAAACTTCTGGGTTCCGGATAGATGGTATATCCTGTTAGCACTTGGGGAGAGACGCCGCACCAAGTTCTCCACCTCTTGCTCGTGATTCGAAGATGTTGTCATTGTGAACACATAAGATCCTCCATATCTTGCTTTCAGCTGAGTACACCATTGTAGTAACAAGAGTATTATGCAGAAAGTGTCTAGAAACTCTATCTTATGCACATGCTATGGCACTAAGTTAAGATACCTCTTTTGGGTTTCCTAAGCACTGCAAGCTACCATCCACAAAAACTCCTAACCGATCACACAGAACCTCCGCCTCTTCCATGGAATGTGCTGAAGAATACACAAACAAGATTTATGAGTAAACGCAGAAGCAAAAGCGGTCATTATGCGGGTTACTTAACCCTACTCCATACAGTACTGAGCCATCATAGATTTTATAATTGGCAATACAGTAACTGGAGGGGAGGAAGGGGGAGAGAGAGTACTGGTTAGGATGATTGCCCGGTCTTGTTTTGCACGCTTCACAGCAGTCCATAAGTTGTTTCTTGAAGCTGGATCAAGTCCAGTACTGGGCTCATCCATGTAAACAACCTACAAGGAATTTGTAAAAGAACATGCAATAATTAGAGCAGCATCTTGAGATAACAGATCTAACTTTCGAGCCAAAGTAGCTTTGATAGAGCACGAAGACGTACTTTGGGATCCCCTATAAGTGAAATTGCAACGCTAAGCCTTCTCTTCATGCCTCCACTATACTTTCCAGCTTGTTTGTCTGCAACCCCACCGTGAAATAGATTGACACTTTTCAAAGATTCTTCCGCTGCCTTCAGCAACAAAATTGGCACGTGAGACAAATCAATTAAACTTAGGATCTTATTCTCAAAATAATAATTGTGCTGACTATATCCATATAACTAGATATCTACTTACTTGTATTAATCCAGAACCTTTGAGGTTCTTAAGTCTTCCATAGAATAGCACATGCTCCCTTCCTGTCAGGGTTTCCCATAAAAGGCTAACAAATGTCCGGAAAACCAAGAAATTAATCAGGTATTAAATCTTTATACGAAAACTTTGCCTTAAGCATAAGGAAAATGTTCCATCTTACTCATGCTGTGGACAAACACCCATGCTGGTGTATATTTCATCCATCTGAGTCCGGATGTCCAGACCCTGAACGTATGCAGTGCCAGAGGTTGACTTTGTGAGACCAATCATCTGCAGAAAGATAGATACACATAACTTTTAAAGTTTTGAAGAACAAAGAAAGCATAATTTTGAAGACCCTTTTTTGATATACACTGGAATTTTTGTGTACATAAGTTAAAGTTTAAAAAGACTATACTCACCATACTGATAAAAGAGGTCTTCCCAGCACCATTAGGGCCAAGCATACCAAAGCACTCCCCTCGAGACAAAGCAAGAGACAACCCTCTCACTGCAAATTTTTCCGGGTTTCCGTCTCTTCCAGGATAAACCTTCTTGAGGTTGTCGCAGATGACAGAATGAGTTGTATCTGAATCCAGTAGCAATTTTTCAACCTTCTCCCTCTGGACATAAGGTCTTAGCGTTATCCAGGCTTACAACTCTAGCCTCAACTTAGTAAGATGAAAAAAACATAAAGATATGACAGGCATGCATGAACAGTGCAACTTATAAGCATCAATAAGAGTAAGGAGAAATATTATCTTTCCACCTAAATAAACTGAAAAGTTATTAGAACAATTTGTACCATCCATTGTATTGCATCACATAAACTATACCAGCAATGAAGATTTATTGTTTAAGTGCAAGAAAAAGTTACCTCTTGACAGACATCAGGTTTCTCCATCTCAATAGAAACTTTAGATCCCTGCCTTTGCAAACTACGCATCCTAGGATATGGCAGTTTCTTCTTCCTAAAGCGTTGGAAGCAAAAGAAAGTACCTTTCCCTGTTCCTAATGATACAGCTTGATCTACGTAATATGCAAAAAGAAGCACGACAAACCACTCGACAACCATGATAATCAATACCTCTGTCATCCCATTCTTGCTATCACTCAAATCTCCCCACCGCATCCCATCAGTCCCCATGTAATTCCCGTTAAACGAATATTGTGCAAACTCATATAAACCACGATATAAAGAGAAGCCAGGATATAGCTCCAGAACGATGATCCAACCTCCTACAACAACGCAAAATAACCTTATAAGGAGCTGAGCTTTGAGAAGTACAAAATATGTTGCATGATATAAGTTTTCAACAGGAAATAGTTCTGGCAGAAACAAACAAAACAAGGCGATAGATATTTTCATAAATTTTTTTCACTTACTAGGGAATGATGTATCTTGAACAAAAAATTGAAAAAGAAAGCCTCCTAAAAGCCCAGTTCCAAACACAAATATGTAACCTATAACTGTTATGATCAGAAAACATGAGAAGCATGTCAATTAACTCATCTTATTAGATCAAAGTTGAGAATAACCCACTACTTTCCATACGAATATAAATAAACAACATCAAACCTGTAGCAGTCTTCACGTCTGAAAACATTGCAGCTACTAGAAAAGCCAGCGATATTTGCAGGTTTATATAAATGAAGTAAAATATAAATTGGATGCTGTAGTCATTCAGTGAGAAAAATTTTAACCCTGTAATGAAGTCAACTTAGTTAAAGGAATCGAAGTGAATCCATGCCGAGATAGTTGTTGAGTAGTCGTATCATTACCTATACCGGAGCCAAATATAACAAAGCACAGCATGTAGATTGAAGATACTGTAAGAAAATAAGTATAAGAAATCATCCAATAAGGCCCATCACCAAGCCCATGCATTTTCATCATGATTCTCAGTTTCTGTTGCCTCTCGTATACCAGTGATGTCAAAACAACCTACATCAGAAAAGGGTAAGAAAGGGAAACTATACGTATGTATACTCATACATCAAAATTTGTACATAGCATCAAGATAAGCTTGAGCAAAGGAGACGCGTTTACAAATACATTAGAACAGAATATAGTGAAATATCATTTCCACAATACATTGAATTTGAAATCAAAAGATGTAAAGCACAATCCATGTCAACAAATAGGACTGTTAGATTTGAGAAAGTCCTAATATGGACGAAAGGAGCTTCTTGTATTTACCGGGAACAGCTGTAGAATGACCCATGTAAAGAAGAGTGTACCAAGAAGAGAAGAA
The DNA here is from genome assembly GCF_041283825.1 of Pyrus communis. Lineage (NCBI taxonomy): Eukaryota > Viridiplantae > Streptophyta > Magnoliopsida > Rosales > Rosaceae > Pyrus > Pyrus communis. The sequence continues at coordinate 3,178,172 of NC_142578.1, forward strand.
AAATCCAGCCTCAGTTTGGTTTCAGGCTTGGGCATTTCTTTCACAAACTCAAACAGCATTTCCGTACCAAATCCTTGTACAAACTGAAGGTATGCATTGGATGCCTGTGAATACAAGTGTTAGCACTATTGTAATCTGCAGCAGAGAAGAAAACTCAACAAGCAAAGAAGCTATAGGTACATACCAGATTCACTGAGCGTGGAAGCCGCATCAAAGCAATAGCACCTCTTCCCCTGTCATTCTTAAATGTTGAATTGTACCATATGCTTACATTAAAATTGTTCCCATTTGAGTTAGAGAAGTCATAGGCTGAAAATATAAAATAAAATAATAAAAAAATAAAAATAAAAACTCATCAGTATTCGTGCCGACAGTGTAGTTCTTTAATTAAATCAATCAACACAGCCAGATATACGAAGTTGATGACCTGAAAGTATTTCATTAATCTTCCTCTCTGAATTGCTCTTTTCGTAACCTTTATACAGCTCACTGTTTATCTCAGACGAACTATCCCGCCACAAATGTAAACCTTGAACACATCTAACCTCTGGGTTTAAGAAAAAAATCAAAGACAATGGTTTAAGGTGGCATGCAACAAAAAATTAAACTTTCAAGTGAATTCAACAATCAATGTTCACTCATATAAATGCAGCACAGATGTGCACCAGAGAGAATTAAAGCTTCCTAAGATATATTATAGATGATTTACCTTGTTGGATCTTGATGGATAATATGTTAATTGGAACAGAAAATGTAGAGTTTTGTGAGCATTGGCTCTGAACACTATATAGGGGAAGACCCGAATTGAAAGCCGGATCAAGGAAGTTGGAATAGTCAGGCGTCGATTCTGAGCCCTGAAACATTTCATAAGAAGTGACTTCATAAGCAAAGCTGAAAATTTTTACAAGGACAAAGTAATGTATGATATTTGAGATGAAAAAAAGGAAATAGGACTTCAATATAAAAGGAAAAAGTAGCAGCTTAGAGAAAAGATAACTTACTAAAGCACTACGGGCTAAATAATCCAGACCAGATGAATTCAGAGTAGAACTTCTGAACATACTCCCAGCCAAAACTACAAGAACGCAAAGAAAATGGTCAGCACTATTATACTAGAGTGAAAAAGAAGTCAGTCCAATTACAACAATTAATGATTTAATTAAGTCATAAAAGTCATTAAAATAAAAAAATTGACATGCTAAAACACACCTTCTCTGAGAGATTCAGAGGACAATACCTTCTCCGAGGGATTGATTTTTCCCCGTGAACAGTACAGTTACAGGACAGGATCCTGACCTCTTACATGACACATTTGGCAAGTCTTTATGTGGAATAACATCAGACATAACAGCGCGATAGTCAGGAGCCGGCACTTGTAGCAATGGAGGCCATTGTGGAGGATCAGGAACCGGGCAACTGGGCCCTTGTGTTAAAGTTGAGTATTCCAGTCCACAAACTTTCTCACACTTTCCATCACCGTTTGTATCAACACAACTGCAACCACACCTGTTTTCAGGCTTATCCAGTTCATTGTTGACCAAATGTTGGATGAGCACAAGCAATAGACACAGGATAATTGGAAATGAAACTAGCCGAATGTTCTGTTTGATATTTCTTTTCTGCATAAATGAACACATAAATGGTATCAGTCTGAATCCAAGTTGAACAATACGCGTTTTTTAAATCTACTCAATTTTCTTCAACTTTGATTCCATGGTTGATTGTTTTAGAGCGGAGAATTGGCATTCAAAGTTTAAGCTTTTAATTGTCATCAGATTTTATACAAAGCATTATTTGTAGAACTCAAAAAACCAGAACGACCCAATTGACCATTGCTCATACACAAGAAAAATAGCTTATCAAATAACAAAAATAAATAATCTGGCACAATTAACCAATAATTTACAAAACTAAAACGAACCCAGAAAGTAAAAATGTGCGACAAAGTAAGAGAATCTCCAACATATGTGGCAAAAATGGAAAATGCATATGAAAAAGAAAACAAAAGGGGAAAAGCAAAGAATGAAAACCCAGAATTCTGCATTCGAATTTTTAAATTATTCTACAATTTTCCTCAGTTTTCAGACATCAAACTAAAACGATTCCCAAACGAGAGAGAGAGAGAGAGAGAGGGAGAGAGAGGGCACCTGGAAAGTTAGGTTCTTTCTGAGCAGAGCATTGGCCTGAGTCCAGAAGCTGGCAGGCCCATGGGATGTATCCGCCATTGAATTACGGCCACTGGTAAGCAAGAAATGTGACCGTTAATCTCAACTTCCAAAACAGTAAAACCCCAGAATTCAAATTTCCCACTAAAGATTAAATCTTTGTTATCTCATTGCTGCAACTTTCTTCGCTCTCAGAATTTGCTCCGCTGCTGCTGCAGCTGATATGATATGGGCAATTGGAATTTGGAAAGGAAACGGCTTTTTGTTATTACATGCCAAGCGGCCTTTTGTTATCCTACGCTGCTGATCTATCCCTTCGTTAAAATTACCATCCTGCCCTTTGCTGCGTTTATTACTCTCAACAACAATAATTTCTTTAATTTTTGTTATTTTAATGCTTTATTATTTTTTGTTCGTTATTTTTTTCTCAACAATGAAAAAAGGGTGGGCGATTGAGTTAAGCAACGTAATAGGCTAATCATAATATGATATGTATTCATCGGAAAAAAACATTATTAAATCATAATACTAGTGATCAAACTTATGTTGTAATAGATCTGCTAAACCTATTAAGCCGTAATATTAGTAACAATTTTTTTTGTTAAACAGTAAGGAGTTGAGTCCACTCTCCGAATTACTAATTTGTTTTAAAGTAAAAATTTGCAGCCGTTTGGAAGGAAGCATCTGTTTGATCACACAAGGGAAGACTCGAGGGTACCCTCGTATAATTCCCACGTTCCATTTTGTCGCTTGAGCTACGGTGGTGGTCCTCAGGCTAATGAATGCGTTCGGTTTTATCTTTATGTTTTTTTTTTTTGGAATGTATGAAATACGTATGAACGAGGGAACAAGTATAATTTTTTAACAGTTTTAACAAACACTCCCGGTATTGTTCACTTTTAATGAAAATCACATTTTTTACCTTTTCCTGGTACTATTCACTACACTTTTATTTGTCATTTTTCATTAACACTGAAGTTTTTTTGAACTTTCGTTTAGTTTTCATTAACTTTTTTTTTACTAAAATTGGAATTTGAAACATATTAAAAGAAATTGATAAATTCTACTTAGACCACGGGACACCTTTCGTAGTGAGGGAACTCCTCTGTTTTTAGCTTAACCCTAACATTAATTCAACAACTCAGCAAAGAAACTAGAAATGAGATCATTAGAACAGGAATCTGGTCTACTTTGTTTAAGAACATATATAATAATAGGCTCCAAGAAATTGAAGCATTAATTTATATATTCCATCTTCCTTAAGGTTCAAGTTAACGAAAAAATCTTTAGGGGCCATTTGGTATTTTTATTGGACTCAATTCTTAATTTCTAAGAATGATAAACGTAGCGAAATTACTAGTATTTATTAGTTTCAAAAACAAAAAATTAAATCCAAGAAGAATACAAAACACGCCCTTAATCTTTAGGTATAAAAACATTTTTGTAGATATTACCTTTGTTTCGCAAGTAAAAAACCACATAAAAGTTCCCCAATATTTCTCGAGAAGTGATTTTTACGCACTCTTTTTAACTTCACACATACTCTTCCATATTTATGGCCATCAGATTAATAAATCATACGAAATCAACAACCAGAATTAAACAGGAATGCCTAAGAGAATTAAACAGAATTAAACCAGAATTAAACAACCATCTCCCCATTTTTATTTAACTGCATATTTTAATTGAAAGAAATAATCTCCCTGGCATTTTTTGAGTGTACAAGCTGTGTAAGAAACTCAAAGGCACAACAAAATACAGAATCAGTCAGCCACTTGCAAGCATTACAAATGATCAAGTTCGCAGCATGAAGCAGAGCATACACGAAAGTGCAGATAAACTGATAATCCTCTATACAATACACGTTACGAATGGCCAGAAATCGCGTCGTAAGACTGAATAAATCAACCATGTCTGAGACTTAATGCATGAAACCTATGATGTACATTCACTCATCAAATATCACAAACGCGGACAAATCACGAGAGGCTCTTGGCTGATGGCCACAGCCTTCTAAACTACAGACGCCGTTACAGTTTAACAACACTTTGAATCACAAAATGCGTAAAAATAAAGAACCGAGACGAATGACTGACACTTTATATTGAAAATCACCTTATCGATCACCTCCTCCACTCTGTTTGGGTTACCTTTCCTGCAAAGTCAAACAAGAACCAAGGTGATTGGTACTAGAAACAGAATTCAACCTTTTTTAAGGTAAATCATCGTGCACGTTGAGAACTCTAATAGAGAATTAAAAAGATGAACTTCCTTGTGAAGAACAATAAAGCAATGCATCAATGCAAGTGTATCGACGGGTTTGAAAGATTATGCCCCATCTTCCAGATCAATGTAGAATTGGAAAGCAAGAATCGGTCTATTAAGGATGCGAAATCATACCAATTCCATCTCTCGAAGTTGCCCGAGGTTTGTCACTTTTATTTCCTCCTTTGCCACCTGTTTGAACAAGTCGATGCATCCTTGGCGATTGTGAGCTGATGTTGGTATTAGTTGCTGATGGCAGAGAATGACGACGAGTAGAGTTATTTTTCTCAGTCACGTCTTGTGCCAACCTAGGGGAGCCTTGTGCTCTCAGCTTTGCCTTTGCAGATTCAGTTGCAGCCATATAACTTGGTACTGTTGGACTGCTTTGCAACCCATTCTCTGAGCGTTCTTGTTTTGCTGGAGTAGAAGATTTCCTGCTAGATTTCTGGTTGTCATTGGTTGTTAAATCTTCCTTTTGGTTCAAAACCCCATTTGAGGATGAGATATTTTCATCCTGACCATTGCTTTCTGTTAAAATCTTCAACTCAATTGCAGCTTCAGCACTAGGTGTATTCACATCTTTACTAGTGCTATCTGTCAAAGGCTTCAGATCTTCGGTAGCTTGATCAATATATGATAGGTTAAATACCTCTTTTGGTGCCGATGGTTCAGGAGTTATTTCTGTATCAGGCCGACTGGATGGAATCCAGGTTAGCTCTTTCTTAAACTTCTCGACAGAGTTACTAGTGCCTTCAAGAACATCAGGAACCAAAGTGCTTGATGCCTTTTCCAAACTCTGTTTGACACCCTCAGCTTCACTTTCTGCCTGCACAGAATTCTCTACAATGGAACTATGAACCTTCCTCAAATTACGTTTAACCTTTTCAAGCTCAACTTGTGGGTTTTCCTGCACTGCATCTGTAGGATTGCTAGGAACTTTCCTAAGGTTACGCTTGGGTTTCTCAAATTCAGAGGTTGCTTGCACTGAGACACTTTCAACATTTGCAGAAGAAAGCCTCCGGCTGTTGCGCCTTACCCTGACTGTTTGAGCCTCCGGGTGCTTTCTCTGAGATTTTGAATCTAGAACTTTCCTTGGTTGGGGAACTGGTTTCCAAAAATGGGTTGCTGACCATCGTTCCAACCAGTTTGAAACTGAATTTGGATTCCCAGGTTCATATTGCAAACTCAGCGGCATCACAGTAGGTGAGAAAGCAAGAAGCTGAGAAGAGAAAACCAAACTGTTAGAACATCTCATACAAACCGGACACGGACACAGAAACTGATATGACAAATTATGATTCAAATCTAGACCATTGTTACAATGTTGAACTTACCTTGAGAATGAAAACATTTGCTGACAGCTTTGCCATTTGAACTGACGTATTAACTCCAACAGGATTCACTAGCTTGCCCTCCTGATAGACAAAATATATGAGGAATATAATTAAAAAGTGGCGCTAAGGAATCTAAAAAATATCTAGCCTAATGATATTAGCAACAACGTAGCGGGTGAATGAACCTAGATGTCTTCCTATATTATCCAATAGCAGTTCCAAAGCCATTTGGGGATGGAGAAAAGAAGGGGACTGTGACGTCCCTTGTTCAAAGATGACAGTAACAAATTGTAATTGATAAACGACCAAGTATTTGAGGCATTTACCAGAGGCATCACACTGCATATCTTTTGCATTTCCAGCCCAACATCAGACTCTCTCACCCGTTTTCCACGAGCAAGTGCCTGACACTTGACAATGCCCGACATACTGAACAGAGTAGCAACAGCTTGTCTCCGAACCAGGTGCCCCCGGATAAGTGCCTGTAACCTTATTATTCCTTTGAGGGCCCAAAATGCTCGGCGTGCCTTCAGATAATATACCAATTCATTCAGTAATTTGTGATCTCAACAAAAAAAAAATTGATACAATAAGCATTAGACAAAACAAACAAACTTAATTCACTGACTTACTAGATAACCCCTAAAGGCAGCCTGCGCCTTTGTTGCTGCTTGCTCTTGCCTGATTCTCTCAGGATCATGCGCCACATCTTGTGGCGCAGATCCTTGTGTTTCTGTACTTTGAATTCCTGGACCTCCATCACTTAATACACTTGGAGTTTCCTTGTTCTCCAATTCTAAGTCTCGGTTGTTATCTATGGTGTTGGTGGTTTCATGAAAAGCCACATGTGGATCTGAAGAATAATCAGCTCCGGTTGCCCTGGCAGCAATCACCACCTCTTTCTGATTTGTAACTTTCTATACACAAGGGCGAAAGACATAAATATAGAATCTGTGTAAGTTATTACGTTAATTACATAAGGAGAAACTTATGAAATTGAAGAGATAACTTAGATGCAAACGGCAACCTATGAAAATTAAAGTGGAGTAAGCTTTATGTCAATATTAAAGGAAGCATTTGAGAATAATGTGTCAGCTCAATAACGATTGTTTTACCTCTCTTCCTTTAGGAATGCCGGCTTTCGACGATTTCTTTCCAAACAGCACCGTTTTGATCCATTTGGCCGGTGATTTGCCCATCTCGCGAAGGCCAAGAGCCAGAAAAATCCTGAATTGCAAATTGAGTAAACGAAATCAAACCAAATTGATGTCATTCACTCCGACAACAAAAAGAAGACAAATAACGAAGCAATGCAATCTCGCAGTTTCCAAAAACCAAACATGTTTTCAATATCTGCCCAGTTCTTCCATATGAATCAAAATACACACCAAAAGAGCAACACACGGAGAGATCCTCAAAACATTCCGCTCCCGATCTCAACCGACACCCCCAACCTTCAAACTGAAATTCACTAAAACCTTGAAGAAAGACAATTCCCAACGTCCCATTCCTCATTGAGATCTTCAACTAATGCACTAAACGTTACACTCAACATCCATTAATGGCAGCATCAATGCAATCACTTAAAGTCAATTGAGATTACAGGAAATCTAGAGCTCCATTAACTTACATTAATTAAGATAACATCTCCACAACAATTAGCATTAACCAAAAACTCCAGAAAACACCACTAAGCAAATCACACCACTTCCACTTAAATCTAACTAAAAACTCCAACAACCCACAAGATCTTACAACTCAATTAACTTGCTTATTATATAACGCTGAGTTAAACCAGATCTGAAACTTACCTCACAAATGTGGACCTTCAAAACCCCAAATCTACAATTCCTGAAAGAAAAAAAAAACAGAAACCCAATATTTTTCAGGCAAAATTAGCAAAACCCAGAAAAAAAAGATTTGAGCTTTCTGCAACAGAATGCGTAAAAGATTGAAGATTTGCACAGAAATTGATGGAACAAGGAAGGAAAAAATGTACCATGAGTGAGAGAGAGTCTGCAGAAAACCCAGAAAAAAATATGTTCTAAATATAAAAAAATATGAAAAAGCTTTAGCCTTTGCTTTCTACTCTCTGTACTTTGCAGTTCAAAAAATCAAGTGACTACAAAAAACAAAAATCAACTGCGGTTAGGTCCAGGATAACGAAATGGGATCGTTTATGATTGGCCAATTAAACCGAATATTTTCAGACTGCATTACCTGATGGGTTGGATTTGGAGTTGTATTGTAATCCGAGGGTCACAAATGTAAGCTTACAATGGGGATGGTTGTAGAGGATTAGAGGGTAGGAATAAAAGACGATGCGTCGGCAGTCCCGAGCGTGCAGTTTCCCAGTTGCTTCGAAACCAAGGGTGCCAGCGTCCTTATATATTCCCAAGCATGGTGAAATGTCGATTTTGTCCTTCCAAGTAAATCGAATCGGAGGCGCGGTTGCGCGCGTGAATTAACAGCGTCCGTTAGATTAGGCGGCAGAGGTCAAACGGAGTCAAGAGTGTGATGACTTGCTGGCTGCTCTCCCCCTCTTTTACTTATACATATTTTCAGACTGCATTACCTGATGGGTTCGATTTTACTTATACATGTTTGTTGTAACTAATAGATAGATCCATACCAAGAGCATATCTCACTTTGAAACAATCTTATAACGGTGATTTTTACACGCTATTTTTTTCGTTTGTGTACCTTGTTAGCAGAGGCATACAAACAAGAAAAGAGACTGCAAAAGTCGTTTCCTTTACTTATCATAAATTATAATTTGAGAGAAAAATACTTGGCCTAGACCACAATGAGACAGTCATAAGTATATATCAAACTTGCTATCTAGATGAGTCGAATACATTGTCTAAAATATCGATATCGGTTGCCTTCGACGAAAATTATGAAAATATGCAATGGAATGATATATCAACTCATTTAGATTTAGTCGAAATCAGATAAAAATTCAAAAGTTCAAAGTCTGCAATGGGTTCCAGCAAAACTTATGTAGTAAAACGGTAAATATTGTTGATGTTCGTTGATTTTCCTATATCTCGCCAATCCAAGGTGAAGTTTGCATTTTAATCACTATTCTCATATCGATTTTTTATTTTTCGGATATCTTTACGAAAATATCGACAATTTCGTAAATTTTTCTTTTTTAACAAGCGATATTATTTACATTAAAGGGGGAGAGGATTGGCTTAACCTCACAATAGGCCATCAATAATGTGGTTCAAATTCGTCTTTGGAGAAAATCAAATATAAGACCTCTTACTTACAAGTAAAGATGAATACCACTAGACTATAATACTAAGTGGCAATTTTGTAAATATTTTAAACATTGAGCGAATATGAAACATTCACTTACAAATGCATTTACATCTAATAGGTTTGTTGAAATATTTAAAATTTTTGTGGCCCTTTTGCGGTGTACCGTTTAAAATCGCATATCACAAGATATACATGTGCAGGACATGTCATCTACCAACCCAACCATTAAATTGAATGCCATGGCTGCCACAATGGTAAAGGCAATGCCCTACCAAATCATGTATAAAGTTAGGATCAAGTTGTCAATCCAACCAACAAACATAAATGGTAATTACACTACACTAGTAGGACAATTTCGCATAAGATAAAATTTTGACCCTAATTGGTTACAATTTCATATTCTTACGCACGATCACTAATAATGTGACACATGTTTTATTGTTTTTAAATTTCAATAACAATTGAATTTTTATGTAGATAAAATTTTCAGTAAAAACTTCACGTTGTCAGACTTGTAGGATTTTCCAATAAGACCAACTCTAATAATTGGGGTTAAAGCTTGAATTTTCAGCCCATAAAATTCATATTCGATCTCATTCATCGAATTTAATGTATTTATAAGTTTGATTTAAAAAAAAATCTAGGCAGCTGAATCAACCAATTGTTCAACCACATGGGACATCCGATAAAAAAAATAGTCATTGGTCTTTCTGCAAGTGGCTGACATCGCCAACTTCTGAGTTCCACAGTTAGGTCCCAACTACTATCCTCGACTCATTTTCTAGGCTAAATTTGGCCAAAAAATAACTCTTAAACATTTTTTAACCCAATTATTGGAGAAGCTTTGAGGGGTTTGAAACTCAAATTTTGATTTTTAACCAAACCATTGGAGTTGGTCTAATAAGTGGGGGATGGACCAAGCAAAGGGGATGTGCGCGTGATCACACCTATTTCGTGTTTGGCCCAATGGGCCGGAGAGTCTCACCCATCATGCATGTCCAAGCCCATTCCAAAAGCAAGTCCGACCTAAATGACAAAGAAAGCAGAAAAAGATTTCGCTGTATCCTTTTTCTGGGAATCTGCGGGATTCCATGATCATGTCCGTTCATAGTATATCATACGGTTAATTTTTATTAAGTACTATTTATGTTTAATTTAAATTTTAATAATTTCTAATTCACGATGTACCATGAACGAAAACAACATTTTATTTATTTATTTTTTAATTTTTGACCGGGAGACAAAAGGTAAAAGCTGAAAAAACGCCCTCCGTCTACCTCTTCTAAATTCTCAACCGCAAAAGCAGTTTTAACGGCTCGCGATTTGAAATTCGAAATTTCGAATTTTATCTCCTAAAATTATAAAATCAACGGGCCCCGTGAGGCGCCAGCCGTTACCTTCATCATCACACGCGTCCACATCAGATCGTAGATCCCATCCGCTCCGAAGTCCGCTGACTAAGTCCACTGTGGCGAACAATATTCTAACACGTGGATAATGTTCAGGACATGCGCGCATAAGAACGCGAGTAGGGGAGATTCCGTCGTTAAGGCGCGTGTGGCAGAATTTGAGTTTGCCTTGTGGGTATTCCTACAGTTTTCCCGCCCAAACAATTAACTCAAAAAAAAAAAAAAAAAAAAAGGGAAAAAAAAAGGAAAAAGAGGGAAATTGAATATAAAAGCCGGTGTCTGATTCATTGCTGCTTACGCAAGTGAAGGAAAGAAGAAGAATTTCGAGAAATCAATCGATTCATCGATCGAATGGAGGAGCCACAATCTGCTCAATCTGCCCAGTCTGGTAAATTCAAAATCTTTGTGGGGTTTGTTTTGTGGATTTTATGAAAATTGTTGTGAAATTGGGGTGTGGGTGCTGGTTGTTTCAGGAAAGCTTCTTCGGTATGCTCTCCGTTCGGGGACTAAATCGAAGGAGGAGAAGCCGCTGGTGGCGGCCACTGAACCCTCCTCTAACAATTCTGCCACCAAGAGGTATGATTTGACGATGGCGATGTGATAGGGCTGATGTTTTATATGATTCCACTTGCAATTTGAATCTGGTGATGGGGATGGTTTCGAGTACATGTTTCGAGGATAGCTGTAAGCAAAGCCATTTAATTGATCAAATTGGGGTGAAAAATCAAATATTGGAGGAAATTTTAGACATGTAAGGTGTCCCCAATTCACAAAAATTGAAAATTTTGATGGTATATTAGCAAATGTTAATTGATTTTAGGGAAACAGAATCAAACTTCTGTTGCGGATAATTGGTGGAGTAGCTTGAGCAATGCTGAGTTTGTACTGTGTTTTGCAATCTTTGGCAGTCTATATCTGCTAATTGCTGATAGGTTTTGTCACTTGAGAATAGAGTTACGCGTTACGTTTTTCGGGTTTTGGGGTTACAAAAGTCACTTGTTAAGCTATAGATTAGTCCCAATTCCCTTGTGATTTTTCACCCTGGTTGTGTATTTTCTGCATAAGCAGACTGGTTTTGCTTAGAAACACACGACCGATAATTGGTTGAGGTTTATGTGGGATGTTAACTATGTTTTAGGGGAAGGCCTGCATCAAATATGAGTAAAAGTGTGGGGGTTCTTGATCTCTCTGGCAAGGACAAGCCTGCCAAGCCGACCCGAAGGTTTTCCATTCCTTCCAAGCCGCCCACTACTCCAGCTCCGAAAATTGGTGGCAACATCACTGTGATTTCCGAGGCTAGATCAAGGAGGTCTGTGAGAAGTGACTCCCCTGCTTCTTCTGATGTTTCTAGACCAACAAGCCGGAAGAAGTTCAATGTTCTGGCCTCACCATCTTACTGGCTGCAGCAGATTAAGCTGTCTGAGGCTGCTGGCAAGCACTCGATTTCACTCGGGTTTTTCAAACTAGCCTTGGAGGCTGAATGTGAGGTACAACTTGTGTGTCCCATTGTTTCAATTTCCCATTTCACCTGCTTTTGTGGTTGAACATTTGACTTCTTATCCACTATAAATTACATGTCAATGGGAGATGAACTGACTTTGTCGTCGTTTTCAAAAATTTTCAGTCTCTTCAACTGCGTTATGAGCTCAAATCTTATGTTGATCGCTACGAGCTTAGTGACCTTGAAGACCCTCTGAAGGAATTACTGGAGAGCAAAAGCGTTGCAGTAAATGAGCAGGCTCAGGTCTCCGAAACCTGTTCTCAGGTGCCGGAAGAGGGGACCCGATCTTCTGATGATGATGCCAAGAGCTGCTCTTCTACAATGGCAAGTGGGAAACTGAAACCCAAGTCATTGAACATTAAAGCTGCTCAAGTTTCTCCAGAGAAGGCCACAGCCAAGAAGGAGATTGCCTCGAAAAGCACTCCGGCAGCCAGGACCAGGTCATCTTCGGTGAAGAATACTTCGAATTCAGGACCTGTATCTGACAATGGAGCTCGCGTGTCTACTGTGAAGAAACCCCAGAAGCCAAATGTGCAAGATTCTAACAAAGTAAAGGACAGGAAGAAGAAGCAGGGGAATCAAACTGCTTGTGAACAAGGTTAGTGCGTCGAGTGTGTCCTAGGTGTAATCATCTTTCCTTGTTACTTTGGTGTGCATTATTTGATGGTTCAACGTTGCCGCAGACTCAATTAACCCTGCCGCAGAAGGACTTCAGGAGAACAAAGAAAACCAGGTGAATTTAATTTTGTTTGTTCACTATGATTTCGCATAATCAGTTAGCCTTGTTTGTTACACTACGATTTGATTTGCTCTAAACTCTTCTGAAATGAATCGGCTTCTTGAGGTTTAGAGAAATCTTATTTGATTAACACTGACAGTATCTTTATCTGTCTGCTGTAGGATGCTCCCTCGACGGAAGCTATCAATGTGACTGAAGTGTAAACATACAGAAAATGTTGATGCCTGTTCTCATGTTCTTGTTGGGTTTGTCTTCATTTTGTTCATTGTGAGGGTTTCCTGTGTAAAGATTTCGGATCGGAGGCTCAAAGTTTTTTGGTCTATAAGCTAAACAGTAGTATTTGTCTGCGGTTGGATTAAAACCGGGCTTTGTTTGGTTATTGTGATACAGTTTGCTGGTGATGTCTTGTGCTGAACCAAAGTATTTGTTGGTCAAGTCTGTACTATTTTCTGGCATATTCTTATATTTTTTAGCTTAGGTATAGCTTGTGATTTCTTTTTATCCGAGCGTTTGCGATTTTTTCTTTTCTTTTCTGCAGTATAGTAACCTGTGATTTATGTTCTGGATTGAATTGCAAATCAGAATGTCATGATTCAAAATAAATAATTCATGTTTCAAGCCATGCTAGGCATAAACCAGACCGGACGCGGCCAAACATACATGAATCCACTCAATTCACATCCGAGCGGCTCAATTTTTCTGTCTTCCATGCTAAATACTCCCGAATCGTGGCCAACCATCAAGCTATCTTCCATGTCCACACTATCGTCAGTGAAATAGATACAGTTGGGTTTTATTAGCCCCTTGAAATCTTGAGCTTTAATGGCGGTAGTGTGGTTATGCCCCACGAAAATTGTCCACTCCCCTAAGACATTGATGGGTTCCCATTCGCTATCAAACTGATCATACCTGTAAGCCTCAAAGTCGTAAGTCTCATGGCCGTAACGAGGGTTGTCCTGCACAAATCTTATCAGCATCACGAGCTCTCCGCCAATGCCGACAAGATAGACTTTGCCTCCTTTGAAGGTAAAAGGGGGAGCGATTTCATCAACGCTCGGCGAAAAACAGCCATCGTCATCAAGATTGCACGAAACGAGCTTTCCAATCTCAGTAGTGGCAAGCAACTCCTCCCCGTTAAACAAAATAATGTCTTCATAGTTATTCCCCGCATCTTGTAGCACTGTCCATGTCTTGTCCCTCGCTTTGTAGCATATGAGCCTTCGCTTCTCTCCGAAAATCGCCAACACTTTGTAATCAAACGGATCGCGAGAAGGGTCTGAGGATAGCACAGCTTTGTGAAGAACACGTGAAGGGTCTTGATCGTAAAACGGAGAGGAGGAGAGCTGTGGGAGAGCGATTTGGGCGCGGTTGAGAGGGTTGAGGAGGGTGACCAACGACGTGGTTTCATCACGCAAGATTAGCCACCCCGATGACGAGCCACATACAGTCTTTTCGAAAGCCTCGGGCAGTTCGAGACAGTGGGTTTGGTGGGTGTAAAGGCTGAAGAAACACTTCAGGTTTTGGTTTTCGTAAGCTTCAGCGCCGTCATGAACGTCGTGGTGGTGGTGACGGTGGTGGTCGGGAAGCATGAGCCATGGGAAGTCGAGAGGGAGAGGATTGTGGGCAAGGTCGACCAACATGTTGGGTAGTGAACGAATATTAGGGTTCGATTTCTGGAGATGACAAAGCTACGTACAAGCTAGGTAATGGAAGTTCTGAATAATGATGGAACGAGTCTGAAGATATATACACACACACAGTGGAGTTCCCAAATAGCTTGGACCAGGAGGGTAAGTGACCGCTTTATTAAGTTTTGATTACTTGTTTGGGAAGTTCATCATATATAAACAGTACAACTTAGGGCTGAAGTTTGGAAAGTCCAAAATATACTTTTATAGTGAATCGTAGATTTTTACAATATAGTCCAAAACATTCTTTGTAATTATAGAACGACATAAAAAGATTTTTACAATCAATAATTGACTAGAGCAGGTGCATAGGAGAGGTTTTTTAGATTTGAATAAATAGTTTCGTTTTTTTTTAAAAACAAATCACAACTTATATTAAATAATTTCACTTCTAATTGTATCGAGATTTTTTTTGTATAAAAACCCTACATCTATTGATTGCACTGTCCCACATCAGATTACGCGGGCACAATGGACCGGTGGACCGCAACCGGTCTTTTTAAAACTCTTTAACTTTTTCGTACACTCTAGCTATTGAACTGTTTTTTGTATAATATTTATACTTTCAAAGTACAACGTAAAAAATTTGAAAATTTGTGTCCTCTGTTAAAATCACGTAAACTTAAAGGTGGAGGAAAGGGATCCTCTCCGGATCCCTTCCACCAAATTCATCCAATCATCTAATTCGGATCTTTGACATTTGATCCAACAGCTAAAGTTATTATCACTTTTAAAAGAACCCCCTGTTTTTAGCCGTTTGATCAAATTTCAAAAACCCGAATCGATTGATTGGGTGAATTTGGTGAAAGAAATCTGCAGAGGATCTCTTTCCAAAGGTGGAGGGTGTAAAAATGCACTTAATTCAAAAAATAAAAATAAAACAAAGAAAACTTGGACATCCGTCAACTGAGACCAAATTTTTACTGATTATATGAGAAATTAAATTTTCTAAACATAGTTAAAACTTAATTAACCTAGCTAATTAATTTTCTTTTCTTTCTTTCTTCTGTTTATAAATTAATTTTCTTTTAGTCGCTTCTTAATTTCTTCTGAATCATGATATTCTCTTCTGCAAACCAATCCCTAACACAAATCACAGACTATGATGCAGAGGGGAAAAAAAAAAAAAAAAAAAAATTCACAAACGTTTCGGATAAAAATAAATGACAAACTTTGCTTGAGCTAAAAGATAAACGACTATGCCAGGCAAAGCTAACGCTTCATTTTCGTGTATGACAGATGATTCCGAAACTCTTTGAATTGGAATTGGAATGCTTGTTTCCAATCCGACCCAACCAAGAAAAATAATTGCTGGTATTGCAGTAAACCGCTATTTTTTCATTTCAAATTCCGACCCAAGTTCATAACAAACCAATGCAAATGATACACAACACTACATTACATGAGCTTTACCAGTGGCAACTAGCAAGACATATTCTTAAAAGACAAAGCAAGTCCTAAGCGTCGTGATTAGGGAAGAAAACATTGAAAATACAGGATAAATGTTGATAAGTTTGCACAATGATGCTCAGAGTAACAATGCTACTCATAAGATACCTTCGAACAAATTCGGACTGTCCTACAAGCTCTCCCATGATGGGGTTAGTCTGCTGTCCAACTCTGTTCCACGATTTCCCTCACTCTTCGGTTGTACTCACGCTTGTTCTCGCTAAACATGCGAGCAGCTTCTGAATTTGCAGGAGAGTTTGGGTTCGGATCACATAGTAGCGACTGCAATAAGCATATGCAAACAGTTAGGATCTTCCCAACGTATACACCGCTGTTTATATTTGTAGGGTACTACTATATCCTTCCTTGAGACACTAAGGTGCAGAAACAAAATTTTAACATCCCAAAGACGATCTCATTTTAGTTATAAGCTATATAGATGCTTCTTGCCACACGTATACCTGGCTACGTGCTTTTTGAATTCATAAATATAACCAAGGAAACAACAATGCTATGCACACAATCAAACATACCTGGATAGACGTGAGGATAGCTGCCACGTCATATATAGGACTCCATTGATTCTGTAAAATATCCAAACAAATACTTCCATCCGCGTAAACTGACCAAATTTGAAAGAAAATTTGAATTTAGAAACCACAGGAGAAATGTTTAACAATTAACACAAAGCAAATGCTCATATCAAATATATGTGTGCTCCAACTTACTATTTGGATGAAACATTCTAGAAACAAATCGGACTGTTGGTGGTTTGTTCGGATAATCCTCGGTAAACTGAAGAGTCAACTTAAACGTGCCTGTATAGCTCCAAGCAAAGTTATTTAATGTATATATCAACATAATTAAGCTTATTTAACAGAAATATGCATACAATTGTCACGTCAATGAGAAAAACAGCACAACTACACAAACAAAGGAGGAAATTTATTAGTTATAATTGGAAAGTAAAAAATTTTAAGAACTTGGTGAAATAAATAATACATCCGACTGCGATCTAAATAATTCATCATGATGAAAGTATAAACTCATTAAAATCAAAAGAAACAGAAATAGTGATTCTACGCTATTTAACTAGAGCATAACATAAGTTCTGTACAGGCTGTTTGTCTCCAACCCTGAATATAAAATGGTGAATAAAATATCCCATAAGAACATAATCAAAAGTTCAGTGCAAGGATTAACTGACCTCCATCCCAAGGAGTATCATCCGGACTGCAATCCAAACCAGACAAGAAACGAGAAATTGCTTATCCAACCGTACTTAAACATACCGAAAAAAATGAAATATTAATGTTGCGTAATAGAAGAGAAAACAACAGTAGATTTCTTATACTCATTGCAATTTTCCAACTTACCCAAATATAACAGCATTCCACAGCATTATATTGTTATCATGGGGAGCCCCACTAATCCCTGCAGGCGGGTCCTGTTGCAGCCTCTTGAAGTCTCTCATCAGCCTCTTCCTTGCAGGAGTCGACATCGCTAATTTGCTACCACCTCTATATCATCAACCCATTTTAATAAACCGTATTTTAGATTAACTATGCATTGAATGAAACCAATTTCATCTTGTTTTCCAATGCAACATCAAAAACCACTTTTCTACACCACATTGCACACAACAGATATTGGGGCAACTCAATTTGCGCAACGGAAACACATAATTACCAATACAAATACTTTTAATTACGCCGTAGATAGCTCAGCTGAGCTAAGCACAGACATATTAAAATCTCAAGACCTGAAATCAAGCTCAAAAACTGGAAATTTCACTTCAATTAAGCAGCTTTTCAGATGTTTATAAATATGCATGACAACGTAAAGAAGCATCCTTTCTTCACTAATTCAACACCAACAAAAACGCCGTAAATTCATATTCAGATTACAAATACTCAGGGTACCAAAAAGCCAATAAAGCTAGACAATTTGACCCCAATCCAACACAAAAATTGAATTTTTCTGTTTATACATGCGCTACCGCCTAAAATATCAATCGATTTTAACAGTAAAATGGAAAATAAATTAAAACAACAGAGATTGAACACAATTTGGGGAAAATTAGAGGAAGATTATCTCACCTGGAGCTCCGAATCTCCGAGAGGTCCCGATCCGAGCAGGCTCCGAATTGGGTCGCTGAAGATGGTAATCAAAGAAGGGGTTTCCGAGGTGGGTTTGATCAGATCGAAGCCGAAGCCATTAGGTTTGGTGGGGAGAGGAACACAGAGCCACTGTGAGGGAGAGAGAGGGTGGAGTTTTGTTTTGTAATTTAGCTTTATTATATCAATATCAAGTGTAAGAATTTGGGAATTTTGTGGTGCGGTTGGGGTCGGTCTACTCAGCACCGTCCCTACATGCTAGCTGCCCTTCCGTTTCTTTGTCAGCTTTTCTCCTAAAAATGTGAAGGGAGGAATATTGTCTCTACCCTTTTTCTTTTTAATTTTTGTGGTGTTTCTATTTCTTTGAGAGGCTCAAGAGCTACCATTCTCATATCATAATCCATCTTTGGGTTGTCATATGATTTGACTGTAATTATCAAACCTTGCATTCGAGTCAGAGGAGCATTTGTTCTTGCACGTAAAGTTCTGAGTTTGAATTTTGATAATGATACTAGTGTATGGACAATTGTCAATCGTTAATGCATATGAAGTTCATTGTAAAATAAGATAAATTTTAACAGTATAACATTAACGGTAGCATTGACACATGATTATATGAATAACTTATTAGAATTAACATAGAATCCGACATCATGTGATATGAGTCACAACCATCAAAACACAAATCATATTTCGCAACCATTATATATGGAGAACATACATATAGATGCTTCAGTTCATGATGATGCCATGATCAATACCAGCAACAAAGAACAATCCTCTCCCCAGAAAAAAGAAGAAGAAAAAAAGGCGCATACTAATAATGGGTCTTAGTTCAAAATTGAGCGTTATATCTGTGAGAACGTAGGCCAGTATATATAAAACACAATCCTATGAAACTAAAATCGTTTCCATAGTAAATTCAGTTTCTTGTTCTTTTAATCCTAGAACAACATGGATTAATAATCCATTCTTATCAAGTCTTTCTATCCAAACTTGAAACCAATAACCGATTCTCCATACTGATACTAATGCTTATTCTTACACAACATTCGTATTAAGGAAAGACAAGTATTAATTGACAATTCATTATCAAATATCATACTTGTACATAGACAACAGTCTCACCGACGTGCATGAGATTCATAGAACGACATTGCATTCATGAACCAGGAATACAATGTATGGTTTGCTCTTTACAAATTATAATCACACTGTATTCATGACACACCAACCATGTGTAGCTAAAAATGTTGTCATTTCCTCTTGCTCCTTCATTGTCTCCCTTACAAGTCACGAGCTAGCTGAAAAATGATGCATATCATATCAGGCAAAGAACTTACGGTGGGGCTTGGTTGGGTTTTAATTTCACCTTTAGCCAATCTGAAAATGTTGTCATTTCCTCTTGCTCCTTCATTGTCTCCCTTACAAGTCACGAGCTAGCTGAAAAAGGATGCAGATCATATCAAGCAAAGAACTTACGGTGGGGCTTGGTTGGGTTTTAATTTCACCTTTTCACCTCGTTTTCATTTCGCCACTTTCACATTAAGCGTCGTAGAGCGTTCATCTAACGTCACTGAAGAATATATCCATATAACCATTTTTGTAACTGTTATCGTCTCATGAAAAATCACTATCAATTCTTGTCCAAAAAAAAAAAAAGGTACACCAAAGTGATAGAGATGTATTTGGTCACGCAACACTTAATTAAAAATATCAAAGCTTATGTCAGCTAATCTCGTTGTCAATCCTTTTCACGTATATCCACGTTTAGGAGTAAAGACAATTTACAGCCATACCATCACCACTTTGTATCTTAAAAAAAACAAACTAATACACAAAAATTCAAACTCAGTTTAATTACCTTGTTTGAATTAATTAATTATTAACAAATTAATAAATATTATTATTCAATTCAAAAACTATAAACTCTTATGGCCTTTAGTATCGTCAGGTGATGTAGATCGATGCATTCTTGGGGGCACTTGAAAATGGGAATGAAGGTGGCAGAAACATTAGGCTCCCGAGCTGCGAATTCTCTGGAGTTGTTTTGTTCAAATAGCTTGATGCACATCCTGTTAAAGTGAGGAAGAAATCAGTACACTGTGAGCTATGACTTCACGGATTCACAAGGAATTTAGAGTAATTCCAGTACAAAGATGGAAGATGATGATGTAAGAGAGAAGAGAGAGGCAACAGACAATATGACTCTGCTATTTCATTCACACACATTCACCATAATATCTGCTAGAGAGAGAGTACGAATAAAATACTCACACTTCTAACGGTTATACACTTTTGGCAGTATTTAAAAGACATCAAAGACAATCTCAACCCTCCATCTTACACCCTATGAGATATAGACACTTGGCAACTTACTTACTTAAGACCTATGAGACTCAAATAAGAGAGATACAACCAAATCAACATCTAACTAATTATTCTAGCAATATGAGCTAGAACTACCACTGCCATATCAGATCACAATTTACACACCAACAGCTCCCTTTAAATTGTGAACGGACTTCACACCAAGTTCTCTGAGATAGGTGAATAGCTCCTTTGCTAATGCCTTTGTAAAGATATCAACAACTTGCTCCTTTGTAGGACAGTGAACCAAATCGATCACTCCTTGTTGCAATGCCTCTTTTATGAAGTGGTACCTTCTGTTTATATGCTTGGTTTTCTGATGAAAGATAGGATTCTTGGTGATAGCAATGGCTGAAGTATTGTCACAATTCATTGGTGTTGCAACATATTACACTTCACCAAAGTCTTCCAGAACAAATCTTAGCCAAGTAGCCTGTGTTGTTTCCTCAAATGTACTAATATACTCTGCTTTAGCTGTGGATAAGGCAACACATTGTTGTTTGACTAAAGCCCAAGAGAAAACTCCACCGCCAAAGGTAAAAGCATACCCAGATGTGCTTTTCATGTCTTCTTCTGAACCACTCCAATCACTGTCACCGAATCCTATCAAAATTGCTCATTTGCCTTTCTTGTACTCCAAGCCAAAATCAAGAGTCCCCTGAACATATCTTAGAATTCTCTTTCCTGTCCCATAATGCTTGTTAGTAAGACAATGCATAAACCTTGCTAACAAACATACAACATGCATTATGTCAGGTCTAATTGCTGTGAGATACAATAAACTCCCCACAATTTTTCTACACTGGGCTTCATCCGCAACTCCACTTTCATTTTCTTTCCTCAGTTTATCACTTGGTACAAGTTGAGTGCTAACGGGTTTACAATCCTGGAGTTTAAATTTCTTTAACAGAGATGAGGCATACTTTCTTTGATGTATGAAAATGCATTCTTCAGTTTGCATTACTCCCATACCAAAGAAATGATGTAGAAGTCTCATATCAGTCATTTCATATTTATGCATCATATCAGTTTTGAATTCATCCATTAACTCTTCATAGCTTCCAGTGTATATTATATCATCAACATAAATTGATACTATAATCATCTCTGAGTCTCCTCTACACTTGGTATACAATGTTGCCTCACTAGTGCTCTTTTTGAAACCACACAGTGTAAAGTATGAATTTATCTCTCCATACCAAGCCTATGTGTCTGTTTTAAACCATATAAGGCCTTGTGCAGTTTGTAAACCTTATCCTCCTCTCATTTCACAATGAACCCGTCTAGTTGATCTACATACACCTCCTCTTCTAGCACACCATTTAAGAAAGCTGATTTCACATCCAATTGAAATAGCTTCTACTTGTTCTTTGCAGCTAATCCAATCAGAGTTCTTATTGTGTCTAACCTAGCAACAGGTGCAAAGGTTTCATTATAATCTATCCCAAGCTTTTGTGCATAGCCTTTTGCAACAAGTCTAGCTTTGTTATTTTGAACTGAGCCATCTAAGTTCAACTTCCTTTTATACACCCATTTCACACCAATCACAGGCTTATCAAATGGTTTTCTTACCAATTCCCAAGTTTGATTCTTCTCAATCATGCCAAATTCATATTTCATTGCTTTCTTCTATGCTTCATTTTGTGTAGCTTCATTATAACACTCTGGTTCAATGATACACACATGACATCTCTCATAAATCTCACTCAAGTTTCTATATCTCAGTGGACTATGATCATACTAAGATGTAGAAATAGCACTGCTTGATTCACCATAGACAGTAGTTAGAGAGCCTTCAATTTGAAATTGCGAACCTCCAGATATAACATCTTCATCAACTTCATTCATTTCCAAAGATTCATTTGCAGAAAATGGAATGCACAATTCCTTGACTTTATGTTTCTCCCATTCCCATTTACCATTCTCATAAAAAAATCACATCCATTGAGAGTATCACATTCTATGTTTCAAGATTAAGCATTCTATACCCTTTCTCACAAGTGCCATATCCAATGAAGATACCAATGACACTAGTTTCTTCCAATTTATGTCTCAGATTTCCTGGAACAAGAGAATAACACACTGAGCCAAACATTCTCAGGTGTTTAATTCTAGGTTTTCTTCCACTAAACTTCTCAAAGGGTGTAATATTCTTCAATGCTTTTGTGGGGCATTTGTTTAGCAAATACATAGATGTGTTCATTGCTTCACCCCATAGATTTTATGGAAGACTTCTCATGCAACATATATGCATTTTGTCATCTCCACTATAGTTATGTTCTTCCTTTCTACAACTCAATTCTGTTGTGGAGAGTATGCAATAGTGAGCTGCCTCTCCAATCCCAAAGATTTATAGAACTTTTCAAATTTACTCAAAGTGAATTCTTCGCCCCTATATGTTCTTAATTTCTTCACAGAATAACCAATTTGAAGCTCTACCATAGCCTTAAACTTCTTGAACACATGGAAGACTTCTGACTTGTGTTTCAAGAAATAGATCCAGCACATCCTTGAGTAGTCATCAATGAATGTAATGAAGTATCTATTTCCACTCATTGTTGGTGTTTGCATAGGGCCACACATATTTGAGTGTATTAGCTCCAGTGGCATATTTGCTCTCCAAGTTGATTCTTTTGAAAAAGACTCCCTGTGATTCTTTCTCAATGCACATCATTGACAACACACCTTCACTGTCATGCATTATAGGTAATCCAAGAACCATATCATGTTCCTGCAACTGCTTCAAACTCCTATAATTTAGGTGTCCAAATCTTCTATGCCACATTGTAGAACATCGCTGCACGTTAGCCTTCAATACCAATTGATCATTAGATTTGAATACTAGTGGAAAGCACATGTTCCACTTTTGCTTCACACTGACCACCAAGTTTGTCAATGTCTTGTTGTCAAAGATATCCACCTTATAGTCACCAAACACAAGAAAATACCCATGTTTAGTCATTTGTCCAACACTGAGTAAATTCTCTGCAAGTCCAAGTACTAGCATGACTTCTTTTATGTACTTTTTCCCCTTCTCAGTGTCATTAACAAGAGTTCTTTTGCCTTTCACATCAATGAGAACCCATGTGCCAACTTGCACTTTTGCTTTAATACTTCTGTCAATGTCCACAAGTAGATCCTCTCTAGAGGTTATATGATTACTACATCCACTGTCTATATACCAGATGTCACTCACATTTTTCACTTCAGTTGTTTGCTTAACTAGGAAAAGATTTCTAGGTTCTTCCACTTTGTTTGCAAAGTTCCCTTGTTGAACATTCTTATTGAGATTGCAAACCCTGGCAATATGACCAAGTTTGTCATACTTGTGACATTTTACATTCGCTTTCAGCCAACACTCTCCATAGTGTAGCCTATCACAATATCTGCAAGCACCACCAATATTGCTAGTTTCATTCCTTACACCTGGAGGACTTGTTATTCCATTGCTTCCCTTTGAACTTGAAATTCTTCTGAAATTTTGTTTCACTAGCGTTGGTATTTTTGATTACCAATTTTACTATTCTTAGGTGAAATATCTAGACTAGCAAATGCACGCTCAGTACTACTTTCTCCATGTCTAGTTAACCTCGGTTCATACCCTTTTAATATGGCAACCATATCTTGTGCATCAATCACATCAATATCTTTAGTATTTTCTATAACGGAAGTTATACTATCATATATTTTGGGTAAACTGATCAACAACTTTTGTATAATTATCTGATTACTAAGATCTTCACCATAACTTTTCATCTGTGTCAAATTCAGTCTCGACTCCATTGTAGCACGATATTGTCCGCCTTGGGCCCTGGCCACGCCCTCACGGTTTTGTTTCTGGGAACTTACACGAGAACTTCCCAGTGAGTCACTCATCCTAGGATTGCTTTCGCCCAAACTCACTTAACTTCGGAGTTCGATGGAATCCGAAGCTAGTGAGTTCCCAAAAGGACTCGTGCTATAGGAGGTAGGCATGTACATATAAGACACATCACTCATTCTCCTTTGGTTGATATGAGATGTTACAATCTAATTTATCAAATCAAACAACCTAGCCAGATATACAGCTAGAGATTCATTTTCACCCATACGAGTATACACAAAGTCACGAAGAAGACCCTGTAATTTCATAGATTGTACTTGTTTGTCTCCTACGAACTTTTGCTTCCGAACATCTTATGATGCTTTTGCAGTTTTCAAAGTTGCAATGCATGGAAAAATTTGATCCAATACGACTCCTTAAATGATTCTAAAAGCCTTTGCATCCTTGACCAGATTTTCACGATGTAGCTTCATCTCCGCCTCTGTTATCTCTTCCTTCGCCTTCTATGGAAAAGAAAAACTCGTCTCAACAATACTCCATAACTCATGAGATCGAAAAATTGTTTTCATTCAAATTTTCCAGCAATTGAAGTTATAAATATAGGAGCACGAAGCTCCCCTCCACCAAACCTAGCCATGTTAGACTAAGATCACACCTCTCGCTCTCACTGATTTCCTTACAATGAGATGTTGCGAGAATGAACACTCACATAATTAACACCCAGAGTTTTCAAACCGAACCTGGCTCTGAGGCCATGTTAGAGTGAGGAAGAAATTAGTACACTGTGAGCTATGACTTCACAGATTCACAAGGAATTTAGAGTAATTCCAGTACAAAGATGGAAGATGATGTGAGAGAGAAGAGAGAGGCAATAGAGAATATGACTCTGCTATTTCATTCACACACATTCACCATAATATCCACTAGAGAGAGAGAGTAAGAATAAACTACTCACACTTCTAACGGTTATACACTTTTGGCAGTATTCAAAATACATCATAGACAATCTCAACCCTCCATCTTACACCCTATGAGATGTAGACACTTGGCACCTTACTTACTTAAGACCTATGAGACTCAAATAAGAAAGATACAACCAAATCAACATTTAACTAATTATTCTAGCAATATGAGCTAGAACTACACTACCATATCATATCACAATTTACACACTAACACATCCAATGCTACTGTTTATTCCCTATCTGTGACTGAAGGAATGGAGAAAGAGTAGCAGTACTGTTGTTGCCAATGATTGATGTAAGGGCGGTGGCTAAGGCGGATTGGAAGCTAGGGTCAGCTGTGATTTCCTCGGTTGCAGCTGCAATAGAGTCTGGTTGAAACTGATGCGGAACTCCTTGAGGGGGATTAGGGTTAGGGTTAATATTCTTCTGCATGCAGTTTTGGTACATGCTGTTTTGCAGGGGCTGCTGCCTGATTCCAAGACTACTTAGTGGTGCAATTTGATTCTTGTTACTGATATTGTCTGGAGGTAACTCAGGTAAGTGGGTCCTCCAAGATATGTTCGTGTTCGACTCAGAATTTGATCCAAAGTTGAGGCTGGTGGAAGGGTAAAGTTGACGGGAAGAACTTGATGAAGAAGAGAATTTGTTGAAATGGGACAAGGAATTGGATGTTGATGAAGGGTTTGAAGTGAGGTCTAAGGTGATTGTTGGGAGAGAAGATGAGAGTGAAGAGTTGGGTTTGTAGAATCTGGATTTTGAGTTGTCAGAAAGGTAGAAATTGTAACCATGAAGATCGTGCGCAGCGATTGTTGATGGGTTCAGGCTGCCAGAGATTGAAGATGATGAACCGGATAATAGCATGGAAGCAGCTGCAGAGGTAGTGGAAGCCATAGCTGTGGCTGACATTGGAAGTGGGTGATTGTGTGTTCCTTCATAGGTGGTGATTAAGATGGACATGTCCTCTGCAAACCTTTGTACCTAAATTAATTGCAAATCAAAAAATTAGCGTACAAAATAGTTTTAGATACCATATAGTGTATCGTATTATGTGACAGGTGATGTGTCACTCACCGACATAGTGAGGTGCATGCATTTACCTGTTTTCTTACTGGACACGAAGGTGCAATGGTGCAACGGTAGTAAGCACGAGGCCATGGATTTCCTTTTGCAATCTTTTGCCCATATTTCCTCCATTGGCATCCATCATTCATCTGTGTCCAAGTAAAATTATACTTTAGTAAATAAAATCTCATGGTTACAATTAACCAATCTTTAGTAAATTCCATTTTTAATTGCATGCATTTAAACTACTTAATATCACTAATATGTGCGTAAACTAACCGTTGGGGTGTCACATCTAGCTCTCACTGAAACCCTAGCTTTCTTGGCTGGGCCTGTTGCGCAACTTCATCTTCTATAGCACTTGATCTCATTGTCTTGAGAACCTTTTTTGGTGGCCAAGTCTTACGAGCTTCTTCATTGGGCACTTCTTCAAGGCTGCTTCCAGGGCTTGGATTTGCCAAGGGAACTTGATCAGTTGTAGCACTTGACTTATCTGCTTCATATTTGCAGTCTAGCCCCAAAGACAAGCTTTCTCCATCTGACTCGTTTTCTACTTTCCCTTGACTAGTGCTAGGGTTTTTATCATTCTTTTGGTTCCATTTTGGTTTTCCAGAAAATGATCCGAGGCTGAGTGACACAAGCTCGGATTCCTCGTCTTGGTTATATTTCTTAATAGTACTTGGAATGGCAATGTCCTTGGACTTGTTTGCTTTTTGTTGAATGTCATAGAACTGCATTTGAAGTGTCTGGTAGTCCTCCGTTATCCGATCCAGGTACTTCTTCAGCCTTTGGTTTTCTTCTCTAACTTTACCAATTTCCGCTCTAGCAGATTCAAGCTGATAATCCTATGAAATATTTGAGAAATAAACTCAGAAAAATTAGTTCTCTCTAGCCCTTGGTTTTCTTCATATATAAGTATGTATGTGTGTGCGCGCGCGCGCGTGCACGTGTGTGATAATAAACAAAGTGAACATAAGTACCTGTTCCTTTAGACTTGATGAAGTAGATGCCACTGAATGATCAGGTTCCGCCCAGGACCCCTTTATATTACTTGTGGTTGACATCTGTTCAATTAGTATCATACATATATAGTTATAAAAATTCATTGAAAGATTGAAGAATAATCAAACCTGCAGTGTTACATGTTAAATTATAAGAGTTAATAATGATCAACCGGACACCATTGCATTTTTTTTTTTTTTGTTACATGAATTTAGCCACCACTAGGCTAACCCTATTAACACCGTTGCTTGGTCCTTATTAAATGATCATTCCTAATCTGAATCAAAGGTCTTATACTTAAAACAAAAGCATACAACTCTAGGCAGCCATAAGTCATACATCCCTGTCTTCAAACCGCTAGCTAGATGGCCAAATTAGCTCTGGTTTAGGCACCACCCCATTTCAATACTTCACTATCTTTGTTAAATAATGAAAGCAAATTGTGGATGTTGATTGATGGTAAATGTACCTTAAATTCATGGACTTCTAATAATGAAAAATATGTATCTGCTCACGATTTAATTACCTTTCAAATATAGTTAATCAAGTTGCGCATGCATGTAAATCCAATAACTTGGGGAGAAGATTCAGATCAGTGAGAGATGGATTTAAATCCAATGGATTGATGAAAGATATTTATCCACGTTTTATTTACGTGAAATTCAAAAGAACTATATAAAAAATATAATACAAGAAATCATGCTAATATTAGAAAGCCTATTGATTTCTTTGGCCAAAAAAAAAAAAAAAAAAAAAAAAAATTGATTTCAAGAAAAAGGGATAATATTTCCTTCAAGTTCAAAGGTACTTAACATATATAAAGTTAAAATCCATAACAAATATTGGCCATTTAGAACCCTTGTTATAGATCAAAACTCATACCAAAATTTTTTTCTGTGTGTACAAATAAGATAAAAATAGATTGTAATCTTCAAAAATTGCATAAATTCTCCCAAATCACAAGCTCAATCTCCACACACACACACACACACACTCACACACATGTATAACATATATATACAAGATTTCTTGAATTTCTGATAGATTTGGAAAGAAAACAGAAACAAACTTTAGATGCAATATTATTATTATTATTATTATTATTTTCACTTACAATGTCTTCTTTGTAACCAGCTTCTTGATCATCAGCGCTACTAATAGATTCAAGTACTACTCTTTTCTCTTCCATCTCTGATCCTCCACGGCTATTAGACTTTCCCGAAGCAGTCTCCATTGTTTTCTTCAGTTTTCTCTCCTTTTTCTAGGGCCTCCTCAATCTCTACTCTGCTTATATAGACAGCGTGCAGTTTGACTCAACCCTTTAAAAGTTTGAAATTGTTAAACTCATATATAAGATGAGATAGCTTATATAACTATTATAAAATAAGCTCATAATTTAAATGACCACGGCACACAAAATGTGAACTGCACCCGTTCTCCAATTGCAGCAAAAGAAATACACACTACAACGATATATTTACGCTTACATTAAAATTTGGACTATGCTATATGTCGAGTCAGTTATAATTTGATACCCGTTTTCTCATCACATACGAGAGTGGAACCAAAAACCTCTTTACTTAAAAGTCGAGATGAATATTACTAAATTGTTGTGCTAAGTAATATTATAAACAATTTCATTATAATCTTGTTAAAAAGGAAGAAAACAAAGAAGGAGAATTCAACGTCAATGTTTGAGATAACATGCTAGGAGAGACAAAGGGTAATGCTAAGGAGATTAAGGTTGTAGACTAAATTTGCAAACTAAATAACGTGTCACCACTAAGAAATAAATACGTTAATCAATACTGAAGTAATGAAAAACCATATCTTTACACTAAAAAGTCAATCCTAGTACTATTCATTTTACCCTTTATTTTGTCCTTATCATTAAAACTTAAAGTTTTCAAGTCATTTTCATTAATTTTTCTTTTAATCTTCCTAGCATTGCCTATGGACAAAACTTTGAATAGTTTGAAGGCTTTGAAGTTTCGTATGTTACAAAAGTCACATGGGGATCGGGTCATGGTCAAACCTTGTCTGTAGATTTATTTTCAGGGGTGGGGTATTAGGGTTTTGTATCTACTGAGAAAAGTTAAGATTTAGGTAAACTATGGGTGTTAATTACAAGTATTATGGTCAGTTCAAGAATTTTTCTTCTTGGATTCATTTGTCCATGCATTTGACCTTAACGTAAATACCATAATCAACTATGGGTGTTAAGTACAAGTATTATGGTCAGTTCAAGAATTTTTCTTCTTGGATTCATTTGTCCATGCATTTGACCTTAACGTAAATACCATGATTAATTCATGTTGGAATTGGAATTGGATGCAGCTCTCCAAAGTATACCAAAAGTTATATGAAACTGTATACGCGTTATATATGTTGAATTTTCATAAACATAAATACATGACAGTATAATTTGATTCTCGAGATTGCTTATAACAGTTTCTTATTTTGATACTCCTACCTTATACTCCTATATGTCTCTTGGCTTGTGATCATTTAACGGTAAATTTACATGCCATCATATGATGAAGGATGACTAGAGATGATCAGAGATTGATATTATACCTTGGATAAGTCAATGTTTGTGTACAATTTTCAAAGGATTAAATAAAACTAGGATTACCTTCGGTACATTGTCGTTGGACAAATTATGCTAGTATTTTATTTGAATAACAATTCTACAAATTAGTAAATAAAATGGGAAATTTGATGTTTCAAAACTTTGACAAATTATGGGAATTTTTTTATATATAAAAGCTAGTGTTCGCCGCCACCCTTACGGGGCATTAAATGAATCGAACGATCGAAGAATATACTACATTTTCTACATATCATAGCATATCCATTGAAACCCATTAAATTACTTGGCAAAGCAATATGAAGCATGATGGCTCATCAACCCCATTTTGCCCAAATTAAATAGGATAATACTTGCATTCCCGTAAGGGAAGGATATCGAAACCGTTCAAATAACGTATTTTCACCGTATAAATTTTATAATCGAAACCGTTCAATTTCTTAATTTTTATTTGAAGATCTTCACTACAAAATCATTTGAACCGGATATCGTTCCATCCTAATGTCTCAAATAAATCAATGATATAGATATTAAGTATCATTCTTATGATAAACCGTTGATTTATTTCATACATTTAGATGATTAAACGATTGAATAATTTTTTATAGAGATGAGCTTCAAATGCAGATTAGAAGATTGAACTTTCTCATTATCAAAGTTGAATGCAAGCATTATTTCAATTAAATATTGAATATTAAAATACAAGCAGTCCACTTGTGAGCGCAAGACTCGGCCATGAGCAGCCCCTATACTTTTATCACATGTAGTATACATGTACATATAAAATAGAGAGTTTTAACGAAACACTCCCGGTACTATTTACTTTTAACGAAGAACTACATTTTTACCTTTTTCTGGTACTGTTCATTACACCTTTATTTGTCATTTTTCATTAAAACTAAAGTTTTTTTGAACATTTTCATTAGTTTTCCTTACAAAATAACCTTGGGATCAAGAACGTTGACGTCTAATAAACCAAGCTATACATATATATATATATATATGTATATATGTATGTATGTATGTATGAATCAATCTCGACCTGGATGAGAGTTTATGTATGATTTGATCCAAGTGAAATTTGTTTGAAATCAAATAGTTAAAGACATTTATTTCAACATTTGAAGTGTTGTGTTCAATTTTTTTTTCTCTTTCACAATATCGTTCTTATATATATTTATATATATATATATATAAATTAAACCTAATTTGTTACTAATTAAGTTATGAAACTCTCGATAATACCTCAACAATTGTACTTAATTAATTATCAATATCACCTTATTAGTTACCATACAAGGGCCGTGTTGCATATGCTGTTCCCTTGGTGTTTCAATTAGATTGGTCAAAACTTAAACCGCCTTTATAAATTGTTTTACCCTACGTGATTTGTCAAACTGAGTTTTGAGAGAAAGTGTGTTGCCAACAACATCCATTAAACATAGTCTTAGTCTTACTTTACGAAGAGACTATTTTTACGACTTGAACATGAAAAAATATTAGGGTTTAAAAGTTTAGAGCAAGTACTTAAGTAACTTTCAATCTGTTCAGATAACTTGAATTAATCCTCATAATATATAATTTTACCTCTTATTAACTTCATGTAAAATATCATTCAATTAATTGGTAAAGATTATAGACCGATCAGTTTATTAATTACCCAGAGATCAGAGTCAACAGTCTAGGAAGAGATTATATGGTAAGATTATAGAAGTATTGTTCATGCTAATCATGTTACTAATTAATCATGTGGATTATTAATGCCTTCAAACTAAGTTAACATGCTTT
Organism: Pyrus communis; assembly: GCF_041283825.1. Lineage (NCBI taxonomy): Eukaryota > Viridiplantae > Streptophyta > Magnoliopsida > Rosales > Rosaceae > Pyrus > Pyrus communis. The sequence goes on from NC_142578.1 coordinate 3,209,709, forward strand.
AATGTGTTTTTAATCATGGTAGATTTTACTCGTTTAATTTTCGGATAAATAAAGACTTTAATTAAGTCAACGAATTATTTAAATGACTGAGATATGCCTACATGAACCAACCAACCAAATAACAAAATAACAATGCATGCTTATATATGTATATGGATCTTACATATATGTGTTTTATCAGAGTCAATTGTTCGAGAGCTTCCCAAGGAGTACTTCTGGTTCTATAGGTGCTTGAAATAATTTTATCTTCTCCATATTACTATATCTCTAGAGTAAAAAATTTTATATGAGGAACTTTAGATATTGTTTTAATTGACGTGGAACCTAGCAAAAAAAATAAATATAGAAGCAGGTGGTGTAAGCTCTCAAATGTCAATGGGTGGTATATATAACGCAAAACCCAACGATCCCAGTATTTTAAGAACTATTTCTTTCTGCATGAATAAAAAAAAAGGTTTCAATCAATAATGTTCAAAAGGTTGATCGACACTAGGGTTTTCACAATTAAAGAACTTCTCGTCAAACATCCGACTTGAAGAATAAAGATGTATAGCTGACAAAATCTTCTCTTCAAGATCGATCATGCACGCCATATAGTTTGAAGGAAGTGCAACGTTCTTTAACTTTCAAACGTGAGATTTATGTTCTCAACATTTTTAATTTTGTGTGAAGTTATTTAAGATTAATACGTGGATATTACACATTGTGTGAAGAATAAAGATTTATGGTTTGAACCTTGATCCGATGGCTTTCAAGGAACCTTCTATGGAACATATATTTTCACTTCAAAATCAGTCCAAAATGTTAAAGCCAACATAGGTACAAAAATACATTCCACCATCCAAATTGTTTTTCTTCTTAATAGAGAAAAAAATATTGTGTTATATAAGAACTACGTAATATAACTAATACACCGGCTAGAATATGAGTGAACATGTATCTATATCATATATTATTAACTCATATTCTAATATAATAGAGCTATATCATTGTAATCGTATTTCAATTTCACACATTTATTATTTGCAAAGAATATCAAATGTCTAGAAAAAATTAGATAAGAATAACAAAAACGAAACATAAGGAATCGTGGGTCATTTTTTTTGGTCAAAAGGTAACATTGTATTACCAACAAACCATACGTACAAGATTGGATGCCCAAAAACACACAAAGCATAGAGCAACATGAGGAACTCCAAAACAACGATAAAAGAAAAAAGTCGAGCCCAATACAGCAAAACACACACTAGGAAACCCTAAACACCTGGATCATCTTCCGCTGCCGAAGTACCAGCAGTACAATTGCTACCGACCACAAAGAAGTTCTCCTGTAAATGCCGGATATAAGAACTAGCCAAGCCCCTGAAACAAAAGAAAGAACATTTCATCATCTTCTAGCAAACGCCCCACAGCTCGCAATCGCTGCCACCAAGAGAATGAAAGAAAAGTACTCCCATCAGGTAGATTCGTGGAATATATTGATCGTTGAAGGTCAAGCATTGACTGATGGTCTCAAAGCTACTATTCGAAGGCTTTCAATATATAAAAGTTGATTGAGGGTGATTCCAAATTGCTCATAGATGGTCTCCATCCCTTGGTCTCTTTGAACTTTGGCCTTGAACATTCAAAGGACGGCGTGTTGCTTTTATCAAAAAAAAAAAAAAAAAGGGCCTACACTATAGTATGCCCACTGCAGAAGCCGTACATCATTAGTCATACAACTTATCACCTATGCAGCTATGCCCGATGGTGAGATGGTGAATTGTTCACATACATGTTTTTACTTTTCTTTTATTTTTATTTTTAAATTCTTAACATTGGTTTAAATGAATTGAAAAAAAATTAAATAACAAAAATTAATAAAAAAATATGTAAAAGGTAAAAATGGAGGTATAGATAAGGCCATCTTTGGATCCTCCACATGCTAAAATCCTTCCCCATGGAATTGGATCCACTCTGAACCCGATGCCCGGAGCCTAGGGATTAAAATATCTAAACTTATGATTTGTGTTGAAAATAAATCAGAGCAATTAGTTTGTATGAAATGAATCAATGAAATGAGTTAATGAGAATCGTCTAATTCAATTTACGTGAGCCAAAATTTTTTGATTCGCTCCAAACACGTCTGGAGTGAATTCAATTCCGTTCCCCATAACCTAGACTTTAAAATTACGATTTTGTGCCATTTGGGATGTGAAAAACTGAAGTGGCAGCCTGGCAGGTGGCAGCAGTAGTTACAGATTACAATCATAAATATAGGAACAGAAAAACCAAAGACTGCGGCGCGAGAGTGAGTCGGTGACAGCTTCAACTCGACCTCTAACTTATCCATTTACATTTACATTTGCTTTTATAGGGAGGACCCAAAAACTCAAATTTCGTTAACTTCTGCATCCGCCACCATGAACAGGATTCTGGTTTCAAGAGAACTCAGAGCCAGAGCCCCGCAAACTGCCTTGAGCTGGTTCAGTTCACTCAACCTCTCAAGGTGTGATTCTCTGTTTACTGGATGAATTGCTGGGTTTTGGTTCGTGGGTTTTGTTGTAAACGTCAAAAATATATCTGGGTTGGCGTTGCTTTGTGGATTTTATGTGATTTAGGACATTGGGTTTTGTTATTTTGCTGATATCGGCCTTTGGATGCAGAAAAAGTTGCAATCTTTTGCGTTAGATTATCAAATATTTTGGTTTGTTATTGGATGATGAGGAAGTCGATTTGTTTAGGCTGGTTAAACGATGCCGATTAGTTTTGTAGACTCAGATGACTGGAAAAATGATGTCTTTTAAGCATCATCATTCATCAACGGTTTGTTTTGGTCTGCAGTTATGAAAATAGACCAAATTTTAATGGTTGATTTCGTCTTGGTTTCGATTATGATTTGATCGATGTTCCCGTTGCATCTACCTTTGGAAAATGCATTTTGCTTTTAATTCAAGACATATTGTACCTGTAAATTTATGTAACTGTTGATGAAAAGAGAGGAATATCTGTAGTGGCATTTGTTATCATTGAAAAGAAATGCTGGGAGATTTGTTTTAGGCCACCATTATTTCCTGCCGTATAATTGAAGAATTTGACAATTTTTTGTATGTCTTGGTGTAATGGCTTTTCAAGCGATAATCTTAACAGTTTCGGTTTACCTGTTTTATGGCAGATCTATTCACGGGGTACCCTTTGCAACTGTTGAAGTGGAAGAGATATCGGGATCACAGCCTGCTGAAGTTCTCAACTTGGGTATGTTCTCACATTTTAGCAGTACCTGTCATTTGCCAGCGGAAATTGGTTCCCATGAAAAGTGCTCTGCACTCAGAACAGAAATTGGTCTTGGAGTTATAACTGGAGACTCAAAACTTGAACGATTATAACCTGATTCGTTAAGTGTATTTCCTTACATCAGCTTTTTTGATAGTACTTTCTATGATATCTTTTTATACAATGGTTTATGGACCTCTCGTTAAAACTGACCGGGAAAAAAAAAAAAAATCAAGTATTGAAAAAGAAAAATGTCGTATTTTTTCAGTGCAGGGTAAATGGAAGAACACTGATAGATGGAACACAATTTTGGATCCTTTAAATGGGGAGCCATTCATTAGAGTCTGTGAAGTTGATGAAACAGGAATTCAGGTATGCCTGCAGATTGTATATTTCCTTTGTAATGCAATGTAGTAATTAGCTTAAACCGTTATTTGTTCCATGTCTTTGATATTTACAGTAACTAATGTTTTTTGGACTGCTGGATTGCTATTGCAGCCATTCGTGGAGAGCTTGTCCAAGTGCCCGAAACATGGTCTTCACAATCCGTTCAAAGCACCAGAGAGGTATGTGTTTATTATTATTTCTGTTTCTTTGTCCTCATTTATCTTTAGACATCATCACTTTCTCTAGATTACTCGCATAGATTCATATAATGGTAGAGGATAGCAAGATTTTCATTTACTTTTCCCTTTTGAAGAACTCGACGGCGATATTCTAAAAAAATTGAAACAAAAATTACAACTGATATACCATTTTTTGCAGGTATCTTATGTTGGGGGACATATCTGCAAAGGCAGGTCACATGCTTTCCTTGCCAAAGGTAACAACTGTACAGCACAAAGACAGTTTTCTTCTTTTTGACCTCCTTCTGTTGGATTATGATGATGCAGTTCAACCATTTTACATGATATATTATAATTTTATGAACAATTTTAATATTGTATGGCTGTCAGGTTTCTGATTTCTTCACAAGATTAATACAAAGGGTTGCTCCAAAGAGTTACCAGCAGGCTTCCGGTGAAGTTTATGTTACTCAAAAATTTCTGGAGAATTTCTCTGCTGATCAGGTATGCACTATAAACAAACATCACCACAGTTCACGTTTATGTTTTCAGCGTATACGTGAGAGAGAAAAGGGCCCACATAGTATAGTAGTAAAGTAACATTTCATTTATTTACTCTTGGTTTAAGCACAGTACAATGCCATTTCTGTAACCAAATTCACATAAAATCCTTTTTCCAGTATCGTTACTATGTTGTTTAACACATGTGGCAGGTCCGCTTCCTTGCAAGGTCTTTCGGGGTGCCTGGAAATCATCTTGGACAGCAAAGTCATGGTTTCCGTTGGCCTTATGGTCCTGTAAGCATTACCTCTGAACATACTCGGTTTTTGTTTGTAACCCAAAACCTTGAGCTCTTCAAACAAATTTCGTTATTTTCATAATTGGATATAATAAAAGACTCTTTTTGCAGGTTGCAATCATTACTCCCTTTAATTTTCCACTGGAAATTCCCGTACTTCAGTTGATGGGTGCACTTTATATGGGTAACAAACCAGTCCTCAAAGTCGATAGCAAGGTATGCTGTGCTAAATTTCTGGGTCTAACGCAATCGTTTAATCTATTTGAAACCCTTCTCAGTTAGGTTTTGGATTCTTTTTTGGTCATGTAGCTCATTGTGATCTCATCTCGTTGTGGATAATTTAACTGGTGAGGAAACATTTTCTTTGTAGGTATGCATTGTCATGGAGCAAATGATGAGGCTGCTTCATTACTGTGGGCTACCGACAGAGGATGTTGACTTCATAAATTCTGATGGGAAGACAATGAACAAGCTACTATTGGAGGTTCGTTCAATGTGCAGAGTTAAATTGTCTGCTACTGTACAATGATCTATAAAAGACACTGCTCATAGCTTTCATCCCCATATTTGCAGTTCCTAGAGGTTATGTTACTGACTTATGATATGTCAATTGAAATAACATTTTACTTATTTTGTGTCAACAGGGCAATCCACGAATGACCCTTTTCACGGGTAGCTCAAGAGTGGCAGATAAGTTGGCTGGTGACCTGAAGGGTCGTGTTAAGTTGGAAGATGCAGGATTTGACTGGAAGATCTTAGGGCCTGACGTTCAGGAGGTTTCTTACAACAATCTTATGTTTTTAGACAATACAACTCTTTCTTTGTACAGTCACATACGTTATTGATTTATCTTGTTTCTTTTCTATATGGCAGGAAGACTACGTTGCATGGGTCTGTGATCAGGATGCATATGCGTGCAGTGGTCAGAAATGCTCTGCGCAATCGATGCTCTTCATGCATGAGGTAAAGATTCTCCGATTTCAAACCTTCTGGAATCTGTATGCATTCCCTTGTTGTTGAGAAATTTCGAGTTCAACGAAATTGTCAACATTTTTGTTATCCTTTTTTTGTTGATGTTTTATATTCTTATGCAGAACTGGTCTAAGACGTCAATTCTATCCAAAATGAAAGATCTGGCTGAGAGAAGGAATTTAGAAGACTTAACGATCGGCCCTGTCCTTACAGTACGTGCACTACTTGTCCTGTTCAAACTAATTTCAGTTATTTAACAAAATATCTTCTTACACGCGTATGTTGTTGATGCAGTTCACGACTGAAGCAATGCTAGAACACAAGAATAAATTGCTTCAGATACCAGGTTCAAAGCTACTCTTTGGGGGCGAACCTTTGACGGATCATTCCATTCCACCTGTATATGGTGCTATAAAACCTACAGCCGTTTATGTTCCACTTGAAGAAATTCTGAAGGAAAAGAATTATGAACTCGTAACAAGAGAAATTTTTGGGCCATTTCAGGTAACAAAGAAAAGACATGCTACCAAAGTTTTTCTTCTATCCTTTTTATTGTTATTTGTTTCATTAGGCACTTCTTCACAGCTAGAAGGTAACTGACTTATGTTAATATATTTTCACCCAGATTGTCACCGACTATAAGAATGATCAACTCCCACTGGTGTTGGATGCTCTAGAGAGGATGCATGCACATTTAACAGCTGCTGTCGTTTCAAACGATCCACTGTTTCTACAGGCAAGACTTAACCTTTGTCTCTATATTTATTCAATCACAGATTTTTCTTATCCCAAATCAACTGCGCAATTTCCATTTTCCTTATTCCGAAAGTCTATTTTGCAGGAAGTTATTGGGAACACGGTAAATGGAACTACTTATGCTGGACTGAGAGCAAGAACAACTGGAGCTCCACAGAATCACTGGTGAGTACAAAATCTCTTATACTTTGAGTACTTCACGAGAAGATCTCTGAGCGCTTATATATCTCAAACAATGATCTGTGACAGGTTTGGACCGGCTGGAGACCCGAGAGGAGCTGGCATTGGGACCCCAGAAGCAATAAAGCTGGTGTGGTCTTGCCATAGAGAGATCATCTATGATGTTGGTCCACTGCCAAAGCAATGGCAAACTCCACCTTCTACCTGAGAGCGCCGCGCCATTAGGACTCGATGAGAAGAACGCGGCGCCTTCAGTTCAGTGCGAACAAGCATGTAGTTGTAGGTTTAGTTGCATCACTGATGTAGGGCATAGCAGCTACCGCTGACCCTTTCGACATTTTCTGTAGTTAGAAATAAAACGAAGGGGATTTTCTTCTTTAAGTCCTTCTAGTTAGTCAATTGTCCCCTTGCCTTCTTTCCTTTCTGGGATATATTATGCCTGATGGGGAAAGAAAGGGAGTGATCATCTATCGTAGTAGAGGAATGATGTGGTAATTTTAGGGGTGTGATATCCACACATCCCATTTTACTTCTCACACACCTTTTTAATTTTCGAACGTCGGATCGGATGAATTGAAGAACATCAACGAATAGAAATTATCAAGAGGTGTGTGGATAGCACACCCCTAATTTTATTTTGGGGCATTTAGATATGGGCTCAAAAAATAAACATGGTTTTAGGTTAAGTTCAATATTATCTTTTCTCCATTTTTATTTCTTTTGTACTCATTTTATATTTTTTAAAAACATTAGAGATAAATTAATATCTTCTAATTTCATGAATTTTCTAATTTCAATAAATCTACTTAATATCTTTTAACAAAAAAACTAATATACAAGCACAAATCCAGACATACAGTCCTAATTCAAGTAATAAATATATGAATATATATTATACTTACAAGCGAGATATGAAACTCAACTAAAAGGTACAAAAACGTAATATACTTATAAGTGAGACATACTAATCTGTGATATGTTGATTATAAAAAAAAAAATTGTCATATAAATAGATAAATATAATTAATCTGTAATATAGGTTGATTATAAAAATTAGAAATAAAATCTATAAATGAGGTTTAGAGCAGGAAGAAAAAGAAATAGCAAGAAAAAAAATAAGAAGAAATAAATCTTATCATTAAAGAGGGTCATAATAAAATAATTCAAACTGAAGAGTTTGAACTTATTTTATTAAACTGGACTATTTCTAATATTAGCTTAAATAATTGAACATATATCAAGGTTTATTTGACTCATAAAAATGGTGGATGATGATATATAATTGTCATTAATTTGATATCTGTTGTAAAACTGACGGTGCGTATAGTGGAATAAATAAACAAGACACAAAATTTACGAGGTTCCTCTACAGTCAGTTTGACTGGAGTACGTCATCAGGACAAATTGGTGCTTTCATTATAATTTGGAATAATAAGATTACAAAGATAACTCTTTCTATTATCTCCTCTCTTGTTCCTTTCTTCTTTCTTCCTCTACCAGCTGTATGTCTATTTGTGTATATTTGCTCTCCTTCTCATCCATTTTATAGACAAGGCTTTAAACAAAGTTGTGGTAAGATGAACAGTAGATTGGTAGTGGGATAGGTGGCCATCCACAATACATGACCTGCGAATTACAACAATATCTAATTTTTCCAAATGCTTTTTATGATGACGTAACTTTGTTGTGGCATTGAACAATAAAATGTCTTTCCAAATATAATCATTTATTAAACAAAAAAACAAAAACAAAAAGGTTAACAAAACGTTTTGACAAAAAAAAAGGTAAATGGTCATAAAGGCCCAAAATTGGTTGGTTTCAGGCCCAATATTGGCTAAAACCCTAATTCCTCTTTCGTGTCCGCGAACTAAAACCCTTCCTCCCTTAACTCTCTCTTTCGCTGCTCGACAAAAACTCAGCAGTCGGCACCTGTAACTTTTTTCCCAATCTCTGCACTTTCCACCGCCGACGACGCCACACTTGGTAAGCTCTGTGATTCTTCAGCCATGTCGTTGCTCGAAGTCATTGCGAGAGCCTCGGCCAAATCCCAAACCCAATCCGCCCCATCAGACTACCCCATCGTTCTTGACCCGGAACCCATTTTTGAGAATTTGAAACCCAAATTCGACGATCCAAATGCCTCGGCAGCTGCAATCCCCATCGAAGGATGGAAAATCTCACAAACCGACTCCGAGCTCATCGATTCGGGCAAGAAGTTCTTCACCAAGCTCCAAAAGAAGCTCAAAAACCCGACCAATTTCTCCAAAGTTGAGTTCTTGGGAATCCTAAATCCGTTTCTCGAGAACATTTGGGAGAAAAAGAAAGCTGGGGAATCGATTGGGGTCGATTCGTCGAATGATGGGTATTCCCGGGTTTTGATTGAGAAAGTTGGGAATTTGATTGGCAAGGATGTTGCTGGTTTGGTTTTGGATTCCTGTGTTGTTTTGGAGATTTGGGATTTGGTAGGTGCTTTGATTGCAAATGGGGTTTTCCCCAATTCTTGTTATCAGCATTTGGTTCCGAAACTCGTTGCGAGGAGGAGGTCGGAACTGCTTTGTCTTTGTGTTAAGCATGCTTCTGATCTCGGGTCATCGGAGTTGCTGCTGATCTTGAAGTACTTCCTTGATCCGCCTAAAGACAGTTATGCTAGCTCCATGGATGTGAGGAAGGAATGGGAGAGCCGGGCATTGGCCGCGGCTCAGAAGGCTGGAGATCAGAGTCTCTCAGACAAGAAATTAAGAGTTGCGAAAGATGTTGCAGTTTTGCTCATGGTAGCGTATGATGGGTTCTCTTCTGCAGAACTCTGCCTGCATTATCTGTTGGCTTCGAAGAACCTCGATGAGGTGATGTTTTCGGCCGCGATTAGTAAGCTGAGTGGGAAGGAGATGAAGAGCTTGCTGCGGTATTTGGGTAAATGGCTGAAGAAGTATGAGAGGTTTCCTCAGGCATCAACAGCGTCGGGTTTGAAGGCTTGTGATTGGGTTCCTAAGCTCGAAGATGTTGCGAAATGTATTGGGTTGGTGCTGGACGAGAATTATTCTGCATTGGTGTTGCATCCGGAGTTTCACGAAGAGCTGAGATCGATAAACGAAGTGGTTTCTTCCTTGACCTTGGAAGCAAGGCCTTGCTGTTCTGTGGCCAATGTAGCTGGTAAATTGATGGCGGAAATTTGAGTGCAAAACTAGCTTCCATCACTATGTTTCATCTTCTTCCTGAATTGTTTTTGTGAAATTGTAATTTTTTTTTTTTACAGAAATTGCAGTATCTATAAAGTTCTAAGTTTCGAATGTTCATACCTCTTCTGTTTTAACCTTAAAGAATCAATGAATTTGTGTATGCTTCTGACTTCGGCACACAAATTTAAGTTGCCAAAATTGATGTCATGAAAAGATCAAAGAAGCTGACTGGCTCTACCATCAAATACCTTCTGTAAGCGCAAAAACTCGGCCTGCTAAAGGAGGCGGCAATGCTGATACAGCTTGTTCAATTTCCTGGTAAAACACAAGCATGAACATCAATAGCTTAATGACAAATATACAAAGCAGCTATGGACTGACCATCATACCTCTACTGTGTACCGAGCGGAAAAGTGAATAAGAAGAATTGCTCGGTTTTCAAACTTCTCTGCATGACTAATAATCTGAAATAAAACCGTACAGATATGACAAGATCAAACATTGGGGGAGCCTAGATAGATACAATGAAAATGATAGATTGACGAAGGCATGCAGTAACGAATCTAATCACTCTGGAGACGAACCTCAGATAGATGTATGTGTCCGTAGTCTCTGGCATGCTCCACTTTAACCAAGTCATCTAAGAACGTGCTCTGCATGAAAGATTGGAAACAAGTTACAGTAGTATAACACATTATACACTAACCATTTATAATAGCCTCACACATGCTATGAACTTTAAGCGAGTGATTCACCGCCACAACGAGAATCTTTGCCTTCAGCACATCAATATTACTACTGTCAGTTATGAACTCCGACATGGTATCTCCTGTAAAAGCAACTTGAGGTTCTGTAAAAGTTTTTGTAATCTGCAAATAAGATAACCCGAAAAAACAGAAATGCAACCAAGAGAGGAAAAACGATAAGTAATAGTCAATGAAGAAACAAGGCAATCAAGTTGCTTAAAGGAGAAACTAAATAGAAAAAACGATCTAGGATTTTAAAGTCACACCTCAACACCTGATGATTTTAAGGTTTTAATTTCATTCCCAGAAAGGCAAATGTACTCCTGCTTAAGTTTTTGTTTTACGGAATATACTACATAGCCCTGTCATATATCATGCATAGCGAGTTAGTACTTCGATAAATCTCAACAAAAGTTGTCGCTCAAAGTCTTAATAGAATTCCGAAAGAGAGAATATTACAAATATACAAATAAATGGGATACCTGACTTGGTATTCCATGGTAAGTCCTAAAGGCTTTTACGTTGAGATCCCTTCTCATAGAGAATTCTTCTCCTGCAAACATACAGTACATAAGATAACATCGAATCTGAAAGTAGAAGGCACAAGAAGAAAAATTGTCATCTGATGGATGAATTTGATTAGCAATCAATGATAACCAACATCCAAGCCAATAAGGTTATGCTTCAGCTCCGATTGGTCCATTTTTCTGTGCACCTCAAAAAGTTGTTCCTCGAGTTCTTTTATACACTTTGGTACAATGATCGTCAGGGGCTTCATACTGCAGTCCTCCCTATCATATGGATATAAAATCATGAGTAAAAGTGCAGCAACACTGACCAAGGTAAGACATTATCATATCAATCAACAAAAACGGTCCATCCAAAAACGACCCTAAGGAAAATCAAATGATGCAAACATAAACCTTTTTTTTTAGTCCTTTTTCTCTGTTTTCTTGCGTTTCTGGGATGTGGGGGGGGGGGGGGGGGGGTTCTAAGCATAGTTCAAGATATTTGGAACTCCGCCCTGAATTTCTGTTTGTTTCCATACCCACCCCCTCAACGCAAAACCAAAATATCCCTTCTTCAACCAATTAACAACACAATGCCCTGTAACCATCAGATATCTTCGGCTTTCTGCTAACGAAATTTCCCATACATGCTAAAATTTTAAAAATTTCCATTATATTTGATCAAGTATTTAAGATAGTTTAAGCTTTGAAAATTCCATTAAACTCCTCAAATTATATACTTGTATCATGTTTTTGTGCATAAAAGAATCGAAAACAACCACGCTGTATATATCGTTTAGCAGCATTACCAATCTCTCATTTACCAAATGCGTACTCAATACAATATATATATACTTGTATCGAAAACAACACCAAACCGAAGAAGAAGCGCAAAATCTTGTCACTTTATATCGTTCAAGTACTTCAACGGCTAAAAGAAGTTAATCTTAAAAAAGCTAAAATCTTTCACCATCACAAGTACATATAAAAAAATTCCCAACACCAGCAAGTCAATGGAAAACCAAATTCATCATTCATCATCCATCAAGTAAAAAAAATAAAACAAAAACCCATCAATAAACACAGGTAATTAGCAAAACCCAAATTGCAAATTATTAAAACAAGTGCATACAATGTGATCCATGTGGGCATGGGAGATGAAGAGGAATTCCTGGGAGATAGCACGCTGCGGGCAGCGACCAATATCAAAGGAAAGGTTGAGAGTTGGGAAGATTATGCAGGTTTCATGGCCGCCAATGGACAAACCTTCAATTGGGTACCCTTCAATGGTCAATCCCTGGCTTCTTCGGGAGCTGGGTCGGGTTCTGAATTGGGTTTCGGTTCTTTGCTTCTACTTCCGGTCATTGATAAGAAGAAGAAGGATCAGAAGATGGGGGATTTTTAGAAGGTGAGGAGAGAAACGAAGTTGTCAGAACTCCGACGGGGTCTGTGAATTTACAACTGAAAGGAGAGAACTTGATCCGTCTCTGTTTCTGCTGCTACAAAAAAAAGCCAGGGGATTGTACGATAGTGCTTGTGGTAGCCATGCCACAATTTTACTACAGATCAATTTCTTGTCATTAAAGTAACGTACTCAATTGACACTTTTTATAATTTATTCGTGTTAATTAATGAAATCCTAATCGTATATTGTGAAAGCAAAAACCCTCCTTAATCTCACTATTTGGTTTGTTTAATTCGATATTTGGATTGAAGAGTTTACCTATTCTTGTTGTCCAATCTTATTTCTGATACTATTTTAGGGTTTTAGGGTTATGCACTTGTGTCCCTTGTGCCGATCCGCTAAACTCAATAATTTCCTTCTTAATTTATTGGATACAAAATCGTATTCAGAAAGTAAATAGAAGTTATGTATAGTATTGAAGCAACGACATAAGATTCTTTAATTGCAAAAGCAAAACGTATAATCTTGGTTTTCTATATATAACGATATATTTATACTAAATTAATTATGAACTTCTATTCACGATATTCGAACTTAAAAGCACTTATTTACAAGTCAAGTTTAAGCATGAGGCATTGGGTATCGGCACAAGGGACACAAGCAACTAGTCTTCAACCACTGACCAATACAATCTTCATGATAAAAGTGCAAGCAAGGCAAGCGACTAACTTGAACACCATCCTCAAAGTCCTCCATGCAAATAACACACGATGTTTGCTGCTGCTCTCTCGTACCTTCTTCACCAAATATCACTTTCTCCAAATTCTCAATGGACGATTCGTCTGCAGGAATAGGTCTGGCCTCGTACGTTTGCATCGATGACATCGCAACCCAATTGGCCAGCGAGGTAATGGGATCACTACCACCAGAGTGCATCAGCAAATTCGCATCAATTATGCCCACAAAAATAGGCAGCATGGTAGTGTTGTTAGCATTGCCCAAGTTCGAACTCGATAATCCAGCAAGTTTGTGGAATACTTCTTCAGTAATTGCTGGATGTTCGTGTTCAGGAACGAGCATGCTGGAAAGCACGTCACCCACGAGCGCTCTAGTAGAATCAGACAATAGCGTAGTACGATCGACATTAATGGTTTCTTGCGTTACAAGGGTTGGTTGTATAACTATTACTGAAGCAAGATCAATACCATCTTCATTAATCAAAGATCCTACGTGTGCGAGTAACTTGTAAAATTTAAAGTTGATCGGAAGCACATCTGGTGGAAGCTGGGGTTGGTTAATGTAGGGGTTTCTTCTTTGGCTGACTAGGGTGTATATCGACATGCTTCTAAGTATGAATTAATAGTAACGTTGGGCAATAAAATGGGAAAATATAGAGGGGTTGTGTGAGCTATATGGGATGACAAAGTATGTATATATACATGTGTGTGTGTGTGTATCCCACGTAGTCCTAAATCGACTGGGACAAGGATTATTTTAATTTTTTTCACAGTCGAAATGGTACAAGGACTAGGAATTGTTAGAAATTCGAGTAAAATGGACGCAACTTGTGTAATTAGATTAAAGCATCTTAACTACAACCTAATTTCCCTTTTTTATTGTTAAGATCAGGCATATCTTCTGCCCTTTTGCTTTTAAACTTGTTAATTTTATCACAAGCGTCATATGAATTATTAATTAATTAATTCAAAATCCTCAAAGTTTGCATTATTGGAAGATTAATGATCTTTTCATAGTGTTTTTGTTACACATTCCTTCTAATATGCAACAATCCTATCTACCATATATGAGGTTTGGGATTAGGATGAGTATTATCTTGACATGCCATTTGCTTAGAGCTAATCTACAACCCAAATATGGAAAAGAAAATAAATAAAAAATGATTAATTTCATTTCATTTTTATTAACTAACGCGTACCATAATCTACAACCTAAATATGGAAAAAGTAAATAAATAGAAAAAGAAACTTTTGGAGAAAATACCTAAAAATAAAAAAGGAAACTTGCTACTCAAGTCTCTAGCATTACTCGCTTTAGGCTCAGTAGCACCGTCCTTTAGACCTTACAAATAATGTTGCAAGTTCCTTCATTTTTTCACTAACCTAAAACCGTCTCAGCCAGTATTAGACACTATCGTAGCCATGCCAGGCAGACAACTCAGCCCATCATCAACTTATCCTGGTTTCCAGACAACAAGTTTTCGATCAAGTTCAAATTTTTTAAGAGCGAAATCCATTGGAATATTGCTGCTGGTCAAGATGACGATGATGATCTTTACAACTCTCTTCAAGAACAATATATTCAACTCAAAACCGAAGAACTAGTTTTGGTCCACCGGAGCGAAATATTATCTGATGATGAATGTCACAGAACAAGTTATAAAACCCTCTTGATTGTGGCTCTTTCAAGCATGGATGTCCCAGAGAGTGAGCACCCCTCGATTCTTTGGAAGATTTTTTGGGTGGTTAAATCAGCGGTCTGTAGGGTTCCTATTCTTGTGGACATATATGATGTGACTTGTAATGTTAGTGACGATGACAGTGACATGGTTGATGAGGCTACAAGGGAATATCCATGGATGCATACAATGACCGTCCTATTCCGGCGACAAAATGGGCGATTGAGAATTTGCAGAAAGTGAGAATCTCTAATGATTTGGATGCTATGAGACATAAGTCATGCGTGATTTGCATGGAGGGCTTTGTTCAGTGGCTGCAGACAAGTCACTTGTGTCCTTTGTGTCGATATGCAATGCCTCGTGAGCTTTGATTTGTAATTGGATTTGTATATTATTATTACTTATTTGAGTAGATTCTTGACAAAACCCTAATTAGACCGCGCAACATTACGCCTGCAGTCTGCATTTTTAATTATCTACGCAGTCCCTCTTACTTTTGCATCATGTAACTTGTGTTCAAAATTGGCCATATATACGATACCTCTGCCCCTGTAAGACAAATTAGCGAGGGTTCAAACATGTCGACCGAGAGTTACTACAATCGTACTACTACAACAATCCTCCTCCTCAAACCGCCATCGATATCTTCCAATTCCCATACTGCGGCTCCTTACGGCAATCGAGAGCCGTTGGATTAACATTAACGCGCAAAAACAACATGAAGATCATGATGTTGCAAAGGACGTTAGTTCATGGACGGCCAAACCTAGTATCTGCGGCTTCTCCTAGCTGCAACTTGATTGCCTGCAGGCCTTGTTAACTGTGTGCTACTTGCATAGAGGATTTCACTGTTCAACCCGGATATTAAGGTTTAGGGTTTAGGAGATAGAACCCGCTAATGCCCTTGTGATGATACCAACTCCCATATAATTATGGGCCCTCGAGGATTAACCATTAGGGTCTACGTTTGTTCACAAAACTTTGGGCAGATAATTAACAACCCCCATTTAATTTAGAATCCGTTTGGTTCGTGAATTATATTTAGAGTCGACTCGCATAAACTTTGGAGACACTAAGGACTTATTAATTTCGTCTCTTATTATATACTAAAGGGATACTTTGAATGCGGTCTTTAATATCTAACACTCTTTGACTAAAACCTTAATGATTTTCAAAGTTTGATCAAAATCTCTTGACTTTGTACACCTCATTATATTACTATTACTATTTATATTTTTATAGTTTTGACATTAATTGTTTGATATTTTATGAGATTTATAATCCTATAAATTTAAAATCCCTCATTATAATACTATTAGAAACAGCTACAATAAAAAAATTCAAACATTTTAATTGAATAAATGGATACAAATTATGTAACAATAAGAAATAATAAATGGCAAAATAATGCATCCATAGTGTTAAAAAAAATTGGTACATTTCACATATAACAAAGCGGTACATTAATAAAGAAGAATGAGTACATTATAAATAAATTAGGGTACAAATAAAAGATTAAAAAATTATGAGTACAAATGAAATTTAAAAAAATATGGGTGCAAAAAGAAATTAATACATGGGTACAAATTAAAACTAAAAATAAAATACTACAAATTAAAAAAAAAAAAGGTTGCAAATTAAAAGTGGGTACAAACTAAAAATATAAATATATGATACAAGGTTTTGCCATAAAACATAAATATACCATATGTAATTTTTCTATCATTAATTAATTATACAATGTCACGTGACGATAAACACATGGGCACAAATACAAATAAAACTTTAAAAAATATGGGCACAAAAAGAAATTAATATATTGGTACAAATTAAAATTGAAAAGAAAATTGGTATAAATTAAAAAAGGTTTGCAAATTAAAAATGGGTACAAACTAAAAATAAAAATATATGATAAAAAATTTAGCCATAAATATAAATATACTAATTGTAACATTTTTAACACTAAATGAATATTTTTAGGTAAAAATATTTTATTATTGAAATAATTAATGAGGTTATTAATACCCAAGGACCTTGATAAAAAATTAAAAATGAATAAGGTTTTAATCAATGGAGTAGCAAAAAGAGAGATGAAAACCTAATTTCTCCTATACTAAATGATAAAATTTGATTATCATAGATATTTTATGTCAAACGATAAAATCTACCGTTAAAAATTAAAAATTCTGACTACCCTACTTTCTCCTTTCATCTTCTTGTATGCAATAATTCTCCTCAACTACTCAACCCATACATCGTATTTGTTCACAACCTCAAGCATATTTTCAACAACAAAAATGTCTCTCCTGTGTATATTTTAGGCATTGCTTGAGTTAAAAGACATAACAATGTTGTAATGTTTTAAAACATGCTTGGAATTGCTTATGCAAAAGGTCAAAAAAAGGTTCTTTGATAGCCGATCTACATTATTTGCAAGAAAAACTTAAAATGCTTATGAATGGTAAAAGTAATTTCTTGTAAGAAAGAAAAATCTTGGAATTTTAATAACAATTGCTACATATTTATATTAAAAACATTAAAAAAAAGTGTTTACAAACACGAATTCAGATTCTCTCTAGATCTCGCAATATGAAGCCGGACATATCAGAAACTTGGATCGTTTAAAAGAGGGAAATATATCTAGACTCTTGGATTGCGTGAGTGGGGTAGTGAAATGGGCTAATAAAAGCCGTAAAATTTGAAATAAGTGGTCCAAATTTCTCGATCCAGATCCAATTTGTGACATGCGGAGAGGATCTCTATTCTAGGGGTAAGCAAACGGGCCTAGGAACCGCGGATCGGGGTGGGTACGGGCCGGGTCTAATTTTTTTAAAGAAGAAACGGGGTGGGGCGATGGTATTTATGGGGTGGGGCGAGTCCAATCTATAAAAGCATGGGGCCTACCTGGCCCATTTCTAAAATGGAATGAATGGAATATGGATGAGATTTGTTTCTCTTCTCCGAGTGACCTAGCGGTCCCTAATCGATTCCCACTCCTATCTTTCCTTGTCGACATCACCAAACGCAGACCACCACCGATTCACCACCATCGTTGCCCGTTGCGACCATCACCACCCTATCACCGTCGTAGACGCTATTAACCTTTAGTTTCACCCTATGTCTCTTCTCTGTCTGTCACTCGAGTCCTCGATCGATTCTATCTCCCGTGCGTCGTCCCCTCCACGATTCTTTCACCCACACTTAGTCATTCACCGTTGGTCATCTCCTCCACCACCCTAACATTACCACTGTTGTGAGTCTGGGCCCTGACGACTACCACGACGGCCCAGCAACCTTGATTGTCCTCCTTGAGTCCTCGACAACATCCCAGATTTAGAGAACTTTAGGGTTCTCTTTCTCGCTCCCACCCCTCGAATCAACTGCGTCAACATCACAACAACCACCACACGAGTCACGAGGCTCCAAACTCGGTTGGTGACCGCTCAATCTGGTGCAACTTGGTTGATTCTGAGGGCTCTTGACTCGATCGACGAAGAAGAAGAAAAAAAGAAAAGGACCCGTGGACCCGGTCCGTTTCAAACGAGCCAGGTTAGGTCCGATTTATGTATTAAAATTTGTTGTACCCGCTCTGATCCGACCGGTTCTTTTAAACTTGGATCCGATTCGGTCCTTTCAAAATTGGGCCCCGCCCGTGCCTAGCCCTACTCTATTCTACAACACAAGGGTTTCATTGGGAATGGCTTCTCAGTTCTCATATGCTGTTTCCATTAGAAAATGTCGCAAGTGTTTGAGACAAAAATGTCGGTTGTACCAGAATTCTTTTTAGGAAACTTTAACGAAAAACTCCCTATGCTATTCATTTTAACGAAAAATCATATTTTTACATTGAAAAGTCAATTCTAATACCATCTATTTTACCTTCACCGTTAAAATTCAAAATTTTGAAGCACTTTTAATTAATTTTCTTTGTTTTAACTGCTTTTCCTCTCCCTCTGACAAGCAGCTGCAAGTTCGAACCAATTTTTCAGCTTTATGTTTCTTCTGGAATATTCAGGCGATGCTTCTTCACTTCTCTTCTCCGTTGGCTGATTCGAACCCTGACATCCCCAAATTCGCAGAATCAAAACCCTAATTTTCAATTCTTTTCAGCTGGGCCACAGTTTCCGACGATCCTCAAATCAGAGCTCGTCATGGACCCTCAGCACCAACAATGGCGGCCTAGGGCTCCAATCCCAGGTACCCTCTGCCCTATTTGCTCATTTTCTCACTTCCCCTTTTGCCCTCCGCATCCACCCTTCAATCAAAACCCGATCTTCCCTAACGATTCGGGTCACCCTTTCCAAAGACCCGGTTTTGACCTGTATATGGGTACTCAGAGCCCGCTCGTGGGTAATCCGAATGGGTTTGAAAATCCCAGGCCGTGGCAGAGAACCGCTAATTTTGACGTAGACCCATATGGGAAATTTCCGTATAGAGACGGTTTGGCGCCGCCGCCGCAAGGTCCGCCACCGTATGAATATGGTGGCAGTGCGTACGTTAGTGAAGGTGATAGGAACTTCAAAAGGCCGAGAGTCGATGGTTTGGGTTTAAAGACCGATTTTAACCTGAACAATGCGAGCTTTTCATCAGATAATGAGCGGAGATTGAAGCTGATTCGTGATCACGGTGGGGTGGGTTCAATTTCGGATAGTAATACCATACCGAATGGCGAAACGAATAGGTATGCTGATCAAAGTAAAGATTCTAGGCCTGTGAATGAATCACAACATTCCCATGTTAATGTACCATACTATGATCATACCAATCAGCTACCACAACCCTATGGACTGCAGCGGCATGATGTGAGACAGTCACTTGGGCAGCAACATATGCCTGGAGTTCCTCCACATGGCACTCCGATTACGAATGAAAACGGAGGCTACTTTTCGCCCCCTGCTAGTGGTAGATTTGTTTCTGAAAATGCAGGTCATATGCGGGCTTCTCGGTCATTCAGTGGGCAGCCTCCTCTTCCCACCACTCCACCACCTCCTCTTCCAATGGATCCGCCATCAAAATCGCCGCCTTCATTGTTTCCGGTTTCCTTTGGTTCCTCACCAATGATGTCTTCAGCCTATCCACCATATCCTGAATCCCACTCTCCGGCACAGCCTTATTTTCATAGTAAGCCATTTTCACATGCTTCTACTGGCTATATTATGGAGGTATAGTTGCTTCCTTGTATGCTTTTATGGTTTATCTTGCATTGTTGTTGGGTTGCAATTTTCAATTAGGCTTCTAGCCTTCTAATGAATTTTGTTTTTTTGTTTTTTAATTTTCCTTTTGTAATTCCGAAGCAATCTCATGCTGCTCATCAAATATCATCAAAGCAGTGCATAGGAGATGGGTATCCATTTCCACGAAAGCAGTCATCTTTGGATAAGCCAAAAGTTATTGATGCTACACACTTATTTAAGCAGCCACATAGAGTCACTCGTCCAGATCATTTTGTGATAATCCTAAGAGGGCTTCCAGGTACCAAATTTTGTATTTGTAATATGTGCAGGTGGTGTTTATTCATTTTTCATAAGTGCACATTGCTTTTCTTTAGTCCCTAAAATGTTAACTTTAATCATAGTGGTCTGCCGGTCTAAGAGAGAAGCAAATAATATTTAGATTAGTGCCTGATCAATTTTCATACTTACCCCTTCAAAATTGAGCTGAAAATTACAGAACCCCACCCATCCCACTTACTTTCAGAGTTCTTTTTCACCTTCGACCATATTCTGGAAATCTTATAATGTATTTGATATCAGGTAGTGGAAAGAGCTACTTAGCAAAGATGTTGCGCGACCTAGAGGTTGAAAATGGTGGTAATGCTCCACGAATCCATTCCATGGATGATTATTTTATGACAGAAGTAGAAAAGGTTTTTTTTTCTTGCCTCTTCTTTTGCCTCCTATTACTTTCTCAGGGTTGTCTTTAGTGTTCTTTGGGCACTTGAGAGAATTTTAACTGAAGTTTTATGTTTTATACTAAAGGTTGAGGAAAATGATGTTTCAAAATCTTCAAGTTCAGCTAGAGGCAAGAAGCGAGTGGTGAAGAAGGTGATGGAGTATTGTTATGAACCTGAAATGGAGGAGGTAAAACAGTTCAAAATATTCAAAACTAATAGAAATTTGGTTTGATTTGAATGTCTTTCATGTTGAGATTTACAAGGGTTGGGAGGTGGTTATGTAAATTCTGTCGCATCAGGCAAAATTAGCCTTGGGACTTTGTCTTGGTCACTGCTGAATAAAAAGGCTGCTATAGAATTTGATTGCATCAACCTTTCCTGCTTTGACATCTAGAATAAAAATAGTCAGCTCGTTTTTTGTAGTTTAGGCAATACCTTTCAAGTGATCAAACAGAAAAAAAAAAATTTGCAGTTTCATTTGTTAATCCAGTAAACTACCACTTCAATTTTTGATACGTTTAATCTTTCTGTGTGCAAACAGTCAATTGTAGCATTTAGTTGTCTTAAATCCTTGTGGAACTTCTTTAGTTTGGGGGGATGGGGTTGGGCATTGGGTGGTAGATGTCGGTTATTTATTTACCTCTTGTATTATTTTCCTAATTTTTTATTTTTTTTTTCTTTTGGAGCCAATTATGATTTTGACATGCCTAGGGATAGAATGATTTAAGAAATCTATATTCCATTCATATAAAAATGGTATCAAACCCTTGATGCTGTCATGTCTTCTTCACAGGCTTATAGGTTGAGTATGCTGAAGGCATTTAAGAAGACCCTTGAGGAGGGTGTTTTCACCTTCATAATTGGTATGCCTTCCCTTTACTTTGCTGACCAAGGACAGAAAACATCAAACTTTATATCTCTACTTTGCTCCTTTTCTTCTTTGCTATGTAGCTATTTATAAAGGCTTGGGAATTTCTGAGATTTCCGATGGAATTACTTGCGAATTTTGTGTAAAATATTGTGACAGTTTTTTGGTCAAATGATGTTTAGGCAGTGTGTGCTTTGATTTCAGTAGCTCACACTGGCTGGTGGTAAGCGATCAGCTCTGAGACATATGTCTCCTCTAAAACATGGGTGCATAAATGACCTTCCTGAAGTGTTTTTTAGATAGGATTTCAAACTTGATTTTCGTTATCTTAAAAATTTTCTACTCCTGAGGCATTAAAATGATAAGATTACCGTACTGGCTTGCCAGTAAATTTAGTAAGTAAAATAATCTGGTATCGTTGTAGAACAAGGGATGATGCAGTGCCAATGCACTGCCTTCATTTTAACTAACTACAGATGCAGTTTTGTATGGAAATTGACCCTTTTGTTGGTGGTATGTGTGCTTCGTCTTAGTGGATGACCGCAATCTGCGGGTAGCTGATTTTGCTCAGTTTTGGGCAATTGCAAAGGTATAACCTCATTTCTCTCTTTCTCACAACCTCTGCCATGTGTTCTGTAAGTGTCAACTATTTTTGTCACTCAGCATTTTCATGAGAAACCCAGTAGTGGCGATTAGAGAGCTAGCGAGAAGTTTGCTAGTGTGCCAATATCCTAGATTAGCAATTCTGTGATGCTGTAGTATGTGATTTTATGTTTTAGTTTTACATTTTTTTAAGTAGGTGGATGAGATGAGGTATTTTGATGCCCTGTCTAAACAAGCGCCAGTTCTCCAGCCTGTATTGTTTTGGGCTTTATAACCTATTTGAATATGTGCCAACTACGGACATTGTGTTTAGTCATGGGGCTAATTACATGTGGCTGTAGTTTGGACTTCCAGAGTTGGGTTTCTTTTGGCCTTACCTACTTACTAGGTTGTAAGGAGGGGATTTAGGTATACTCACTTTTGTTTTCATTTATTTGGTCTGGATGTCAAGTTTAGTGGTGCTTTTTTTATCAATGGCACCATGCACGAAATTTCGTTTAATTTTCCATCGGGAAGCAATTTTCCTCTTGTACTACTAATATTTGCACGATTGGTTATTTTTCTTATATTCAATGGGGGCTGAGTTATGGCCCAAAAAATCATAATAATGGTGGTTGATCATATAATAGTGACTTCTGGATTGTCTATTTTCTGGTTCACTCATTGTTCTTTGTCTTCTTTTCAGAGTTCGGGGTATGAAGTTTATATACTAGAAGCTCCATATAAGGATCCTGCGGTGAGTATCGTATGTGTGTTTTATGATAATTCTCTTTCTTGAAAGCAAGGCTAACATTAGACATAAAGTTGGAAGGTTTTTGTTTTTTTCATATATATTTTTGTTAATTTCAGGGTTGCGCAGCTAGGAATGTGCACGGCTTCACCCAAGATGACATACAGAAGATTGCTGGACAATGGGAGGAAGCTCCAACCCTATACTTGCAATTGGACACCAAGGTTTGTTGTCATTTAAATTTAGCTCTCACTTTAGGATAGGATGGAGGAGTTCAAAGCAGACATCAGTTGTAGGTGTAAAAAGTTGAACGTGGAGGTCGAGTTAATGCTTTTACATTGATCAGTTATAGGATGACCATTAGTTTTTGGGCTAGAAAGTTAGGATGGCCGTTAACTTGTGAATGTAAAGGAAACTATTTTCTTTTGGGCCCCTGAGAGCTATACACCTCCACCTCCTTCCCTTTTGGGGTCCGAAACTACTTGAGGATTCAAAGCCAGGAATTAATAGGGGGCGGTACCACTACAAGGGCCAGTGAAAGTAACACACACCTGGGATTATGTTATCACTTATATTTGCTTATGGGCTTTTGTTTGACATTGTGTATTGCCGGCTTGACAGTCATTATTCCATGGAGATGGCTTGAAGGAAAGTGACATTCAAGAAGTAAGTTAAATCACATTTGACTCTTTTGCTTTTCTTTTATTTTGAACAAGAAGAGTTCTCTGGCATCAGATATGCCTGTATTCCTAAGGCAAAAAGAAATGTGTATATATACGTGTACCAAACATATTACCACACAGGATTGACCATGTTGACCATTCTGTGAAGTCAACGTGATCAACAGTGTTGTGGTTGTCGTGCGTTCACATTGTGTGGTTGGAACACCCTGTGGATATGTATCAACTTGATTGCTTACTCATTAGAGAACTTAGAGTTGTACCACCAATCATTGATTAAACTCTAATGGCTGGACACTAAATCCCAATAGACCTTTTCTTTTGGTAGATAAATGTCAGTTGATTTTAATCCAATGGATAGTGAGTGAGTTACTGTGCTCGCCGATGACTTAGGAGATAATTACTGCATATTTTGGATCCAGATCTATTTTAATTTTGGTTTGATATGAATCCATATGATATCTACCAGGTGGACATGGATACAGAAGATGCTGATAATGATGGTTCACCGGGATTGGAAGAAAGAAAGCCTGAAAAGATCATAGCACCCCCTGCTGAAGATGATGCTCATATTGGTATTTTTGGCTTATAATTCTTTCGTATTAGTAATTATGTGAGGGGTGATTTGAGTTAATCAGGTTTAGTAAATCTTAAATCTTTAGGCTCTTCGCATGGTGGGAAGAGCTTGGACGCTGAAGAAGACCATCCAACTGTGGAAGTGAAAGAACTAGGTAGGAGTAAATGGTCAGAAGTATTATATGATGATGATACTGAAAAAGCTGAAGGTGTGAAGGGCAAGTTTAATGCTCTTTCTGGACTGATTAACGCTTATCGCAAGGAAGCAAAATCCGTGTGCTGGAGTGACCAGGTATGTATTTTCTGGTCCTATCACTCAACTGATGTACATGCTTAGTTGATATATGTGTGTGTGTGTGTGTGTGTGTGTGTGTTTTAGATCATGACTTGTCGTTTTATAGTTACTTTTCAGTGCAAGAATTGATTGTTAACTTACGTTTAGAAGAAAGATATCACGGTTATAGTGGTGTTTATGTATATATATTCCTTGGTCGTTGCAACCTTACTCTTCCTTCCTCCAGGTTGGCTATACTGGGTTTTCAATAGCAGCAGCAAAGAAGGCGAATGTCATGTCTTTGGTCATTGGACCAGGTTCTGGATACAACTTGGTTAGTGTTACTTCGCTATCATAAAACCACTACATTATGCCTTTCATGATATAAATTATATAGTTGGACATAGTAATTAGATGTAGCTTCGACTTTGTTATAGTACTTTCTTTTCTGCTGGGCTAGTTGTTGAGATACAAGGTTCACCCTTCGTTTAGAGTACGGTTCTTGTGGTATTCGTGTATGCACCATCTATGTGTTGTATCTATTCCTTCATAGGGCCAGCAAAAATGGTCTCATTAGCTTTTTAACTTCCGACACCTGCAGAAGTCCAATCCGTTACCCGAAGAAGAGAACTCTACCACCCATAGTAGGCTTAGCAGTGGTGAATCAAAGAAGCAGAAAGCATTCCAAGAGCAACTTCGTGCAGAACGCGACTCTTTCAAAGCAGTTTTTGACAGGAGGCGGCAGCGAATTGGTGGACTTGGTTTGGGGGAAGAGTAGGTCTTACGAGTTAGGATTCTTCCCCTCAAAGTGTTGTTGGAGTATCATTTTTTGTTAATAGATGAATTTATTTGTGTTGTTTGTTGTATATTGGCACTTGAATGAGGTGGATTAAAAATCCCTATGATTGTGTAGTCTTAGGGTTTGTTTAGAATCGCTTTTAAAATGATTAAAAGCGCTTTTGAGAAAAAAGTTTTTGGAACCCAAGAACATTTGTATTTTTACTAAGGATTAGTTTCAAAAATAATTTTACCAAAAATATTTTCAATCATTTTAAAAATATTTTTAAACGGGTCTTTATTAGGTTAGACAGAATGCTGTGTAATTCCGTGAAAAATTATTACTATTCTCCATGCCCCATCGCACCCTCTATGGTGTGAATAATTGAGGTTGATTGGATATAAATGAATCAGAAGTATTATTATATATTTCTTAATTACAAAGACCCTATCGTTTTGAGGAAATATACACAAGTGAAATTAGTTGCAAACTTTTAATTAAAATTGTAACCCGAGGAACATTAAGACGTCAATAATTATGCAAATATGAATTAGGTCAGTTGATTAGAAGCATTGTGTTTGTCTCTTGCACAAAGTTCGAATTTCCCTCCTTGTCAAAACATTGTGATTTCTAATTTGCTTATAATTTTGTAAGCTGATTCTATTTGTGCATATTTTCCGTCTTTATTTGTCGTATATAAAAAAGAGGCGAACATTTTCTAGTCCTAAGACTGGATCAGAAACACGCTCTCACGTGTCACGTTTCCCACCATGTCTCTCTATAAAAGCGTTGGAGGAGAGCGCCATCACCTATTGGCAGTTGAGACGAAAGCTTCCTCTCCTCCTTCCTCTCATGGCCACTGCTGCAGCCGCTGCCGCTGCTCGGCCATGTTTAATGGATCCTGAAGCAGCCGCCAAATGCAGCATCACAGTTTCCAGCAGGCAAGCCATTCATTTCTCTCACCATGTAAACCTACTTCATTCCCTTTTTTTTCCATCACATTCATACATGCGTCCTGATGCTGCGGAATGCTGTTGTGGTGTTATCTTCAGTCAATGACGCACTGCCATGTGAGAAAATTAAGACGCATTAGCAGTACGTGGTTTGCTTGGGTGGCATCTCAGCGTAGATAAGCTTCTCTCGTATGTTTGACATGTCATCTAATATCCTTCTCCTTGTGTGAACAGAGGTCTCAGTTGTGTTCACTTTCCATGAATGGTTGCCAAGGAGTCTCTCACCTCCCTTTAGGCACTGTTGAAACGCGGTCGTTTCCGGCGGTTCCAACACCTTCATTGGCTCTGGATCGGCTCAGCTCCGCCATACTGAATTCAAACCCGCCTCCGTCTTCCTCCGGAATTATACGTCTCCAGGTAAGCCATGTTAAAAATGCTCAATGCCATTCAAACTCAATTCTTACTTGCTCCTGTTCTGTGAGAGGTCAAAAAAGGTTTGTTTTCAGAGCAATGGGCTTGTGCCACGTGGTTGGGTGGCATTGGACAGCATGGGCTTTTACATCCCTGTTTCCTTATCCTGCACTGCGTAGCACATGACGAAATTAAAAAGAAATTTTCTCCTAACATCTGGTGATAAAACGTACATGCAACTAGAACGCTAAGGTGACAGTATCTAAAGACTATCACGTGCCACCATGTGCTTTACCTTTCTTATCTCATATCGCGTAACAGGCTTGGGATACCGGCACCTTAATTAGACTCGTAGTTGCATGTAAATCTCTAATCATTAAAAGTCCATTTATGTTAATTACTGCTAACTTATGTACTAGTTTGCACAAAGGCTAGGGAGTGCTAATACAAAGTAGCATTGGGCCAAACCAGCAACTCTTCTAATCTTTACATTGATAGACCCAATGGGAATGACCAGCATAAATCGAAGAACAATTTGGTCAGCGTTGCCAGCGTGGGTCTGCAGTTTTCTTTCAGGATCTGCATCCCTTCTCGTACAGGCGTTGGAAGTCCTTAAAGAGGTAAAACAACAAAACATATTGCGACAAGTTCAATGTCATTTCCATTTATATACACATTTATAGTTACACTTTCAACTGTAGCTGTAGCGAAATCCATACGTACCACATATTGGTGACATATCGATAACATATCAATGGTTATATCCATATCGTTAATATATACAACATATCAATAGTTGATATCTGAAGGTATCAACTATAGTTACAGTTGACCGTGATCCCCCTTGTGGACGCTGATTTTGTAAGAACTACGCTTTTTTTCTTTCGAAATCCGTTATATAAACTCAAGTCTAATTGTCTCATCTCGTGACTGAATGTTCCTCTCTACAGAATGTCCGCTTATTCGCGCTTATGGGGCAATCCGTTTCGATGAAAGAGCCAACATATCCTCCGAATGGGAGGCATTTGGTTACTTTTATTTTATGGTTCCTCAGGTAGAATGATTATTTGCTTTCGTGCAGTTGTTTCGAGCCATAAATCGTGTTTGAATTCTCGTAAGTATTTATACCATCTGCTGCTAGATACTGAATGACAGGTTGAGTTTGATGAGCTTGAAGAAGGTTCAATGCTAGCAACAATCATTGCTTGGGACCGCGCTCTTTCGTGGACTTTGAGAGATGCAATTGATGCACTTAAAGCTACATTGCACCAGGTTCAGATATTTGGATTGAGTTAAATCTGCTTCGTTTAGTATTTATCGAAGGTATTCATGCTTCATGTGGGTATAAATTCTTGTGATTATGCAGATATCTTCGGTTGTTTTAAAGCTTCAAAGACATGTTCCTTGGACACTAATGTTAAGGAACAATAACATCCCGTGCAAGACGTATTGGGATCTTGCTGTTAATAGAGCTTTGCAGAAAATAAGAAGCGACTCAGCACTTTTTAAGGTACTGGCCGCAGATGGTAGTATTGCACAGCTGCAGGAAAGTAGCAAAGCTGTGTCTCAATGCTGTTAATATAGCTTTTCAGTATTGAGACGCACCTTTGCTTCATATTTCTCTCTCCCTCCCTCATTAACGAATCATCTCGTGTTGGGAATTCAGGTGGTACTCGCGCGTAGCAGCAGAGTAATAACAGCTACGGATATCGATCCCATATCATGGTTTTGTCTTCAGCCGCCTAATGCACCGGCATTTATTGGAAACACGGTAATTGTCTCGAAAAGTATAAATTTCATTCACTACAACATCTATTATCTTCTATGATCATTGTGAAAGTTGTTTGAGTTTTTATTTTGATGGTCCTTGTAAATAGCCAGAGCAACTGTTTCACAGAAAATGGCTTGGCATTACCAGCGAGGCTCTGGCTGGAACCCGAGCCAGAGGTGAATCGATGCCTGAAGATCTTCAAATAGAACTTGAGTTACTTTCCAGGTTTAACTCGACCTTTCGTAATCTTTTTGTGATGTTATACTTCATTCTGCTGCTACAAATAGTCTTGCAAGCATCCAACCTCAGCTTCTAAGCGAGCGTTAAATCCATGAGAATTTCCGTTACACCCATATTTTTAACAAGTTTCAACTAGTAAAAGCCAACAACATTCGTTTTGCAGTCCGAAAGACCACCTTGAGTTTACCATTGTACAAGAAAGCATACAAAGAAAATTAGAGGCAAGTTTACTTTTGGGTACTTCTATGTCTAAAATTTCGTTGTTGATTTTGTTTAGTGGGGAATAAATCAGTGCAAATGCTGAAATCTATTAACCGAAAATAAAAATCGCGGTACTTACTTTCTTGTTTTGTAGAACGTATGTGACAGTGTCCAAGTTGAACCAAAGAAAGCAATCCGTAAATTCCCTCGAGTCCAACATTTATATGCCAAATTGGCTGGCAGGTTAAGAAGTGAAGATGATGAGGTAACTACATTGAATTGTTCTACTTATGTTCTGCAACTCACTAGATTTATTTCTGAAGGATATGTTCAATTTTCATCCCGTAGTCCTTGTCGAATTGAAGTTTCCAGGCTATCTGCTTCTTTTCAGTTTGAAATATTGTCTTCTCTTCACCCAAGTCCAGCAGTTTGTGGATTTCCAACAGAGGAGGCACGGGTTTTAATTGCAGAAACAGGTGCATCTTACTACTACTTTGTTTTTGCTGTCTATACGCTCATAATCCTTTGGCTCTATACACTCGATTCATCTAGCTGTTTTGGTCCAAATAGAACATTTTCCTGAAGACAGATTCTTTCTATTCACAAAATGCTTTCAGAAGTATTAGACCGAGGGATGTATGAAGGGCCGGTTGGTTGGTTTGGTGGAGGAGAGAGTGAGTTTGCCGTTGGCAGTAGGTCAGCATTAGTCGAAAAGGTAAACCAAGTGTATTCTTTTGCTTCTACTCTTTTACATAGGCATGTCTTCACTAGCACGCCGAGCTCGTAGCACTGACCCTTCTGGATTCTAGGGTCTTGGCGCGATGATCTATGCTGGAACCGGGGTTGTGGAAGGAAGTAATGCATCGTTAGAATGGGATGAACTCGAACTCAAGATTTCTCAGGTCTGTATGCATTCAAATTTGCATCGCTGTGTTATAAGCATTGAGCATGAGACTAGATGCTTCAATAAATTTTTACATGTTTTGATCAATGCTGCAGTTATCCAAGTTGCTTAAACTTGAAGTGCCTCTAGAGATTAAAAGCTGATATACCGCAAGGGGTATCAACCAAAAAGGTCAGTGCAGTTCCAAAGCTGTTAGCGAGGATTCTTTGATGGCGATATTTTTCTTATTTGATGCTTCTTTGGATGATTTCCCCAATGACAAGCGTAAAACAGATTCGATTTGTAAAAATAAAGTTGAAAATCAAATAACCCTTAGAGTGGGGTCTTCTTTTCGCACTATTATGGATACAAAAGTAATGAGAAAATTCGGACAATTGTCAACTGTTCCCATCGGAAATAGGATTTCATCACAAAATATATCATTGTGCCTTGATTAGAAAGAACAGATTAAATAAACTGCAATCAGAAATTTATCCATTGCAAAATTTACATTTCTGTGTATACACCTCAAAGTTACTTTCCCAAATCTATCATTTATTTTTCCCTTCCACCCCCAACCCTCGCAAGAACGCGATAAGAGGACAGTGTTTTCTCTATTCACTCTTCACTGTCTACCTCTACAAAAACATATGGGTTTTCAACAGGGTTCTGTTTGAGATTCATACATTTATATACATATTTGTTATGTTTGTTCAACATATACTCTAGCATGGCCTCCCTTTAATGCATTTTAGAGGACCCGCAAAGCGCGTGAGCCTAGTCACGAATGTCCCAGGCTTTGCCTTGATCATATCCGCCTTTGGGAGATTCCTGATTGGGCTTCCGGATTCAACAAAGAATGCTCCATTCATCATAAGATCGTTCTCTGATCTCCAATTCCACGATTTCCACACGTTCTCCGCTCCACTGGTCCTCTTCGTCACCTAGATAACAACAAGATTAGCATTGACAATTTGTTTTCAGGGAACAAGTAGTACTATTTGTTCATAGTAGTATATGTACCTCTTTACTGGCTTTATTTGACGGGGCAATGAACCGGTTGCCCTGGCTAATTATGGTAGGATGTTGGCTTCCACCAATAGCGTACATAATCCAATGCGTGTAGTCGTTGTTTACAACATGGAAAAACCCCCACCGGCACCTGGGCATACGCTGAATTAACCCCTGACCGAAATGGTTGAAAGCCAGAGTTATCTGCATCACTTCATCCTGAGAATTGCTGTCACTTGAACCAAATAACATCACCTACATCATGAATCAAAACGACACATATTAGTTCGTAAAAAGCATTTTTTTCACAAAGGGTTGGTCTCGATTTGTATGTAATAGATGGATTTTTACATCATTATGATTGGTGAAGTGACAGTTGGATATGGTGATGGCTGTAGACCCCTGGATGGCATCAATGAGTCCATCTGCGCAATTTGACCCGGAGACATGGTCTATCCAAACGTTTGAGGCTCCATACATTGATATACCGTCACCATCACTGCGTGTGCGTTGTCCATAGTGATTCACCGAGTCCCTAATCATGCCACCATTTCCTGGCTTGGTATCATGAATGTGGAGATTATGGATGATCACATTCTTCACAAACTGTAGTGTAATTTGTGCACCATCCTCAATGTGCACATTAGCACCTCGTGCGTCAATTGTCTTGTCACTCGTCACCATAAGCTCTTCTCTTAGCTTTATTCTCATGTCTCGAGCGAATATGATCCAAAGTGGCCCAGTTTGAATCACAGCGTGGCGTAGTGTCCCTGGTTTCGGGTTCACCATGTCATTGTCAGAGTTATCAGTCACCACATAGAATTTTCCGGCCTTGCCTCCTGTCGTCTTGTGCCCAAATCCTTTGGCGCAATCAGCCAGCTTCTTGCGATTTGTTTCCCAGTTTGGATCACATCTCCAGCAACGATCAATAGGGTTTGTAGCCAGGCATGGACCCTTGTACTTCTGTTTCAAGTTCCTTCTCGTTTTATTCGCGGCATCAAACGTGCTGCTTCCATTGAATAAAAGCTTTGTAAATGAACAATTTCAAAACCGAAAAATCAAATTTCCTTACAAATTGAAGTACACGATGAAACATTCAACATTGGTGGTGGTTAAAAATGTTTGGTTGCTTGTGTGACAAGGAACTTACTCATGGACTTCCTTGTTGAAACTTTCAGTGACTTGTGCAGGATTTTTATTGTAGGCTTCGTTGGCGGCTTGCTTCGCTTCTTTTGCTCGATCTTGCCAGTGCGCGTCGAAATCCGCAATGTTGGCCCTCACCGTTGCCGGAATTGTGATTGTAATAATAAAAATACATAAAATAAACACATTTAGCTTGTAATTAGCTTCCATTGCCATCTTTCCTCTCAGTTTTTCACCTTTATTTCCTCACCTTATCATTTGTTCAATTTTGTTTTAGAGAATTTTATTTTTTTTCCTATATTACGGGTGTGAAACCAGACCTACCAGACTGCTAGGGTTCGAATTAATGGCTTTAATTTTCAGGGCAGGGTAGGGCAAGTTTCCATGGGTAATTAGTTTTTTTGGAAGTTAATTAATTTAAAATTTCAGAATTGCAGTGGGAGATGGGTTATATATGCAGAGCTAGATTAACTACATGAAGCAAAGAAATGCGAATGAGAAGTGGGGAGGGAAGAGAGGGGAGCCCCTCTCCCCTTTCAACGGTCGAAATTCCTATTTGCCTTCTAATTTCTTATGCTTATTGGATGAGCTTCGGTTATTTTCTTTTCTT
Organism: Pyrus communis; assembly: GCF_041283825.1. NCBI lineage: Eukaryota > Viridiplantae > Streptophyta > Magnoliopsida > Rosales > Rosaceae > Pyrus > Pyrus communis. The sequence goes on from NC_142578.1 coordinate 3,242,111, forward strand.
TTTCTTTCCCTTCTAATTTTATACAATTTCTCTTGACCACTCCTCGAGAGTGATACTAATAGCCAACATCCAAAAAAGAAAAACGGTAGAAAAGGATAAAACCTTCATAAACGTTCTCGATTCCATTTCTTTTAATTATCAGATTAACTTGTATATTGTCTATAATGCTATGAAAAAATGTGGAGGAAATGATTCAATTGAACACTTGAATGTGGTAGCTATATTTTTTTATGGAATACAATAATTTTAATGAAAACCAGAATTTGATACTTAATATACATTTGTGGAAGAAAGAAAGAGAAAGGTATGCTTAATTAATTATTTTTAGAGTAAACTTGATCTAAGTCTAATAGTGAATCATTTTTGGGTTTAGTACACTTTGTTGTATTAAGTTCACCCACTGATTATTCACATTAGCTTATTTTTGTTATCTTTTTATTAGATTGTGATATATATATATATATATATCCCCTTATTTATAGATTATTTTTATTTAACTTTGAGATTAATATCATAAATAAATTTTGTTTCTCCTTATTCCTGCTCTTTATATGCATCTCAATTTTTCTTCTACATGTTAATTGTGTTAACTAATCAATATTGTAAGTACTATATATATATATATATATATATATATATTTATAAATGTATGGAAGATGAAATTTCTTTGAACTGTTTTCATGGAAGACAGAAAGATTAAGTTTTAATTTTTTTTTCCATATGTACTTCTAGTTAAAGTATTTTATAAGCCTTTGGTATATGTATCATATATGATGACATATAAATTTTGTTTAACTATTTTTATTTGAAAGTGATTAGATTTTCACATTTAAATATTTGAATTAAAATTTTGAGTAAAGATGCATAAATCAAGAAATTTAATTAAAATTGAAAATTAGAATTGGATTAAATTTAATAACAACTCAAAGTTTTGGACTTGGATCAAAGTACTATTTTTAAGAGAACTTTCATAAAAAGGGTTTGGACTAAATTTATCTTAATAAAAAAACTATCGTATAACTTTATTTAATGAAAAAGACTTAAATTTTAATGAAAAACTCTTAAATATAATAAAAAGGACAAAAAAAAAAAACTTAAATCTTAATGAAAAAGACATAATTTTAATATTAAAAAAAAATGACGTGCGGACCTACGCGCCCCTCACACATACGGTTTATGAAACTTAACGGTACGACATTGTTTATGAAACTTAACGATACGACACTGTTTATGAAACTTAACAATACTACACTATTTATAAAACTTAACGGTATATGCTCGTCTTAGATTTTCAAGTTCTTTCACCATAATGCAATAAAAAGATAAAATTAAAAAATATATATAAAATAAAAAATAAATAAAAAATAATGGAAATCAACATCCACGCTATTAAAGTCAGGCATGGCTAATAGCTCAATACCATTACTAGAAAAATGGGTGATGAGTCCAACGATGTTCACAATGATGTTGCCCCACCCCTACCCCCAACCATCCTAACCCACACCTGACTGACTCCCTCCCAACCATACCGTCCCAGATCTGGTTTTGAATTGAACGGAACCCACTTTAATTTGAAATTTTAATTTTAGAGGAATAAAATATGCTTGGATTATGTCAAAGGGTTATGCAACTGTAGGATTGGTTGGGTGCTCTTTGCACGTGCCTTTAGTTAGTTTTTTTTTTTTTTTTTTTTTTTTCTTTCTCTTGTTCTTATCATTAAATAAAGTTATATGATGGTTTTTGGTTAAAACTCAAAATTTTGAAACCCTTTTCATTAATTTTTTTTTAATTCTAATTAAGTGATAAATCTAATCCTCAAACTTGAGGATAAAAGAAAAACACATATTATAACCAACTTAACTAGCGAGCCTAGGACCATGCCTGAAGCCTGCCGGTATGGTTAACTTTGGTTTAATAAAAATGAAAATTTATTTTTCCAGATTAGATACGTGTAGACAGATCTAAAAATTCTTACGTCTATCTAATATTCAAATTATAGACCACCGCCGCAAAGACAGAAACAGATATGGGTACGAGTTTGGACGCAACGAAAGCAAGGAACAAGCCACCACCCGAAACTTGACATGCAGTCCAACCCAAAACACGCATGATCGATCCATGCAGAAGTATTAAGTTTGGAATAACCAAGATCGAATGTCTGCCTCCAAATTCATTTCCCACAAGGAAAAACTAACTCGTATTTTTCCTATATATAATCATTGTGCTGTTTCCATATCTATATACAAAGCATTACACTGATCATTTTAATTAAGACAAAAGGCAAGCTCTTAATTAAGTTGTTGTTATAAGTGCAGTTTGTATTGGTTGATCGTTGATATGGCAAATATCAGAGGATCAATAAGCGCTTTGGAAGAGAGATTACGGCCATCGACACCCACACGCATGCGCGTAAAGATTGCTCCTTCATCAGACTGGATGGAGGATTCCAATGGTCAATACCTTCTCGTTGATCTCCCAGGTACTGCAATATTACAGCATCTAATAGCTTTCTTAATGTTGCAATCCCGCTCAAATGCGCACTCTAGTATTAGTTATTAGGTTTTAATTTGTTCGCACTTTCAACATCATCATTACTTTATGGTTTTGTCACGTTCTAGGTGTCGGCAACACAACTCGATTCGGATGTCCAGGTGGACATTCCAGATCGAGGTGTGTCAGTAATTGGTATCAGAGCATTTCATTTCGTTAAGAACAACTGCATGTGTTCATGCTCTAATAATTGTATTCGAACTGCATAAAATAGCCACTACTAACAAGTAGTCACGTTAGTCACATAATTATAGGAAATAACAAATATGCATTGACATAAATTTATGGTGCTTAATTATATCACCTTGTCTTAGATTTTAAAAAGGAGGAGGTGAGGGTTGAGGTGAATATCAAAGCCGGCCATATAACAATCAGCGGAGAAAGGCAAGTGAACGAAAGGATATCCCAGTATTTTGAGCAGATTTTCACCCTTCCGCAACACTCAGATGTGGATAAGATCACCGGAAAATTTGACAGTGAGATTCTATATGTCACCGTACCAAAGATGGCAGCAGCGGTTGAAGAACAGAAGAAAGAACCTGAAATAGAGAATGAAAATGTCCAAGGCAGCACCGCTGCTGCCACGGAACCTCCTCAAGTAGAGAAGAATGAAACTGTGGAAGGCTTGAGACCCAAAGATGAAGGAGAGCACTCAAAGAAAGTCGATGGCACAAAGTATGGAGAGATCAAAAAATTATTAGGAAATGAACACATATTTTTTTCAACAGAAAATATAAGGAAATGGGAGGAGAAAGGTGGGAATATCGTAAGGAATGCAATGGACATGTTGAGCAAAAACAAAGGGATGGTTGTAACTGCTGTGGTTGCATTTTCATTAGGGATGCTAGTTAATCGTAAGTTCTAATAAGCTGGAGAATGAAATGATTAAGGCTAATTATAATTGTTAATTAAGTTGCTTATACTTTCTCTATATCTCTTGTTTATAATCATAGCGAATGGTCGCTGATATTAAATGTACAGAGTAAGAACTTCAACGAATAAGATGTAAATTGGTTTACTATGTTATTTTACTTTTGAGCTTTATCGCACCTGCTAAATGTAACCGGGCGTTTAATACAAGGGGCAGTGGTCAATGCCCTTTGTCGTGAAACTTTTATGAGCGTGACGGTCATACTTTCCGTAATGTTGTTAATCCGCTTCTTCGATCAGTTTTATAGTTTGGTTCAAAATATCCTTGTGGATCTAAGTAGGCAGACAGGAAAGGAATGCAGCAGGATCGGATTCGTTGTGCAGGCAGCAAAAGTCACAAAGATGAAATAGGATTCTCTCTCCTCCTCTTTTTGTCTGTTTTCCTTCCTTCCTTTTACACTTTGTTTTTTGTCTTTTTGTCTATATAAAAAAAATCAATATAAGATATTAACGTGGTTTAATCATAGTCATTCAAGTAAGAAGTGAAGGAAGGAGAAAGAAATTAAGAGAGAAAAAAAATCATTTTTCCACAAAGATGAGCACATCACCTTGATGCGGGATTGAGAAGCTTCTTTGAGATGTGCGCCCAAAAGTTCTTGTCACTCGTATTATTCCAGAGATATTTTTGTTCGTCACTTTTAATTGATAATAATGTTTATCATTTTATTTATTATTGTTAAATAAATATAAATTTTAGTGGATAGCCACAAATCTCAATATTCAAATGCATCCAACAAAGATAAATAGTATAGTGAGCATTACTACTACTTGAAAATAATCAACAAAAATACAATCTAATATCACCCTAAATACCTAAAAATCATATCTAAAACTTGGTTACAATCTTTTAACCAAGAGTAAAATTGACTGGATATTAAAGAGACAATAAGACATATATAAATTTTGGGGTGTGCTATCCACATACCTCATTTTACTTTCCACACACCATTTAATAATTTCTATCTGTTGATCTTCTTCAATTCATCAGATTCGACGACCAAAAATTAAAAAGGTGTGTGAGAAGTAAAATGGGATGTGTGGATATCACACCCCTAAATTTTAATCACGGAAGTTTTATTTTCTTTTATTAAAGAGCGTTTTTTTTAACATTTGAGGAAATTAAATGAGCAAAGTTCTCAAGTCAATACATTCTAATGGAGCTTGTTTGGGTCCTTATCATGTTTACTTGTATGCAAATCACAATTTGACACATGTACAAAACTTATTAAATTTATACAAAAAATGCATGTCAAACTGTAATTTGTTTGCAACTAGAAATAACTATTATTATATAAAATAGTAAAGTATTTTTCTATATTTCAATTTTAGTAAATTGAAATTTCAAGAACCATGTTTTGCTGCTGAAAGAACAACATGTGTTATTGAAATGTAATCACAAATGGATAAGTATCCAATTATATTTTTCAATTTTAATTATTTAGACATGTGACTATTTGCAATTGATTTTTTCAATAGCACTTGTTGCTCTTCTTGAATAGCGAAACATAGTTTTTGAAATTTTATTCGGAAGTAAGCACTTTTCAAAATGTTCCTGCTTTTCCACTAAAAGGATACTTTGGCTTTGGAATTGGAATCATGTGCCTTATCCACACTACTACTACTACCATGCATAGCATATATCCACCAATGACCATGAGACCACACACCCACTCAGGTTGATATGCTCGATTCAATACAACTATTAATATTAAATTCGTTAAACTGTCATATAGTGTTACTAATTTATATCATTTTATTGTTATGCTAGAAACATCGGTCTTATGTTTTCCTTTTTTCCATTGTGGTGATCCCAAATTCGTTTGGACTGAATATATTTTTAATTGGTATGCAAGACTCGTCTTAAACAAAAGCATGTCACATCTCGACCTGAGAAGTGATCCGCTCCGGATCGGGATGTGACACACCCCGTCCTAAGAAGGGCGTGCTGGCCGTCATGCCCTTCTTAGGACGGGATGTGTCAAAGCATGCATTAAAAATGCATTATAAAAATAGGGGAAAAAACAAAGAAAATAAAGAGGGGGGATAGTGAGAATGGAATCTAATCTCTCCCCCACCCCAACCCAACCAAAAAACATTCGCTTCTCTCCATTACCATTTAACTCTTAACAATGGCATATTCAAGATTCGAATTTTGAGTGGTTTTAAGGTTAAAGGTATAAATTTTTTTAGATACTAACAAAGTGCAAAGCGGGCAAAAAAAAATTTCCGTTTATTCATTGAAACATTTCGTCAAATACTTGATGAGTGATATATTGAGAATTTGTCGAGTGTTATCCACACAACATGTCAATATACTAGCATATATTACATCAATCACTTGATAGGTACATAAAAATTCGTATAAAACATTCGAAACGTCCTTAGAAGACCTTTACATTTATATTTTCTAAACTACAAATAGTCCTGAGGCCACCTAAATCATAGCGTGCATTTGCCTCTGCCCCTCAACCAAATCTACTAACAAGGCCGAAGGTACCAGCCGCAACGGATATCCAGCTTTCACAAGCGAATACGGTCGACCCGGATGAGCTTGATGAGGAATTCGACACTGTACCAAGCCAGGGTCCGGTACGACCGGTTGCGGATGCTGGCAGCCCGGGTCCAGACCGTTTGGGCGATTTTGCAACCCAAGGAGAAAGGGCCCAAGCATTGGTGAGTTGGAGGGACCCAAGTGCCACAAAGTTGTTCATTGGAGTGTGCCTGGCAATCATTGTGGTTTTATATGCAGTGCCACCAAAAATGGTTGCCGTGGCCTTGGGATTTTACTACTTCCGCCACCCCATGTTCCGGAAGCCTATGCAGCCGGCGAGCCTGAACTTCTTCCGGCGGCTGTCGAGCTTGTCCTACCGGTTAATTTAGTGGAAGGGAGGAAGAGAACTATATATATAAGAGCATTTTTTTAGGTGCCACATTATTGAGAGTGTGACAAATTACGAAGCCAAACAACTGTGCTAAGTTGAAAAGAGTGGTCTATTTTAAAATTAATATCTTAAAATTTGATCTACACGTGAAGACGCTCATGTATAATTTGAAATATGAGTATTAAAATTACTGATCTATTTTTATTTTCACGTAAGTATTTGAGTGGTAGTAATATTTCTAGCTAAAATGATTGTTTGCTAGCCAGTGATAGTTAGGAGGACGATTTTGTTCCGTTGAAATTAATAAACTACATGAGAGGGCGAGAGTTGGGAGGATAAATGCTTAGGCTTACTCTTCCTCCTCTCAATCATCTTCAAAATTCACCACATTTTCAATTTTGATCTAAGGAAGCTCCCGGTTTCCAATATTTGTTGTGTTTAATATGGGAGAGACGACTCTATTAGAAAAAAGTGACAGCTCTAAAAAGGAGAAAGGCAACGGTGAGAAGGATGAGAATGAGAAGACGGAAAAACACGAGGATGGAGAAGATGAAACATAATAGAAAAAGAATTAAGACAAGAAGAACAAGGAAGGTAAAGGTGAGGAGGAGGATAGAGATGGTGATCCTGAAAAGGAGGAGAAGAAAACGAAGCCTCAAAGGTAAAACCTAGCTGGCATTGGTGGCAAAGAAACAAGGAAATTGCCTAGTGCCTACTCTATTGAGACTTTTTTGTAATAAGACATGGAGATGCTTCAAATTTGCAAGGAAGTTTAGTATTTTATATAGGGTAGTGTTATCTACATTTTTTTTTTTTTTTTTTACATTCTACACATCATTCTTAATTTCTGATCTCTGAACAGAATGAATTGAAAATAATCAATAAAACATATATTAAGAGGGGTGTGTGTGGAATATTATAAAGGGTGTGCTGATAGTACCACTGTTTATATATGTTCTACACATCATTCTTAATTTCTGATTGATGGAGAGAATGAATTGAAAATGATCAATAAAACATATATTAATAAGGGTGTGTGTGGAATATTATAAAGGGTGTACGAATAGTACCACTGTTTATATATATGAATCATTGTACACCTAATTTTTAATTTTGTAAACTACCATGGAACTAGAAATTTATATTTAACAATTTGCACTATTTTTAAAGTTGTCACTGATTCAGTTTTAATATAGGGGAATTGATTTAGTTATGATATAAAAAGCTGTTATTGACGCTTCATAGCGTCATTAAACAAATTTATTTATTTATTTATTACAGAATAGTACAAAATGACTTCATTGGATCTCCACTTAAATGTCAATTGTTGTCTGCGAACGAACCTGAACCAAACTGGGTCCGAGCTAATGTGCTGTAACCCAAATGGTCCAGTGGGTTAGCTAAATTTCATTGCATTTCTCAAGCTGGTTTAGAGAGCTGCTCTTCTAAGGTACTCATTTTAAAGACCTGCGAAATCTTTTTTCAATAAGCCATCAGATTAATCTTATTAAGCTATTAGTTTAAATAATTTTTGTTGCACAAAAACAAAAAATAAGTAAAAAAATAAATAAGAAAAGAGAAGAATGTTTCATGTCATGTCGAATCTCTTTCATTTGCAAAACATAGTCTCCCCATCGAATATCTAAACCCTACAAACTCAATTGCATAAAATCCTAATAACTTTACACATCCAATCTCATCCAATCTTTTATAATAATATTCAAACCCAGTTAGTTACAAAATACGAAAAAAAATTGAGATTGTGTGGTTTCGAGAATTGGGATCTCATTCTTCTTGAACGCGTGAACCCTTTTTCATACGAAATTTTGAGATTTTTTTTTTAATTTAATCACCTTGCAAAATTATTCTCTTTCAACGTAACAAAGATTATTTTAATTATTAGCTTAATCTATCATAAGATTAATCTGAAAACTCATATGAAAAATGTCCTCGTAGGTCCTTCAAAATGAGAACCTTAGAAGAGCGGTTCTAATAGGTATTATCAGAGTTTATAATTTTAGTGGTTACAAGCGTTTCTCGTACACCCGAAGTCTTATTATCTAATTTGTAATGACCTGAGTTTCAACTATTTTCCCGCTCTTCCCTTCCGTTTTGAAGTCAACATCTTTGAAGCATCATTATTTGGCCAACGACCTTCTATAGCAAACCCTCCTCCACACATAATTTCCTCTCTTGTCACAACATAGTACTTTTATGTATTACTTTCTCACCAACAAGGAAACTTCCTCACTAAATCCCCATGCAATGCATCCCACAATATATAATTTTACTCTGCACACCCAGTTCAGTAACGAGCAATGAGTAACACTACGGGTGTGCGCTACAACATTGGCAAGGATGCCAGAGGTTCAATTTACTCTGCACACCCAGTTCTTCCTTCTTCTCTTTGCCTTCTCTTTCCCTTTCTATCAATCCTAAGCATTTTCTTGTATTTTTTTTTTTATCAGATCTTCTCTACAAGGACTATGTTCATGAACCGCCGATTCGGTTTGACTCCAAAAACTTCAACTGGATCAGTGACATCTCGTGCAAAGGTTAATCTGACTGATCTCTGTGATTTGCTTCTTCAGTCAAGTATGAAACTGAGTTGCAACTCTTTTGTTTTTTTCGCGACGGTTTGATGTGCAGTTAATTTGATTGCTCCTGGACTCAGCACCCTTTTCAGTATTAACGTGCCAGATTATGGCCGGGTAAAAACTTCCCATCATTTTCCGTCAGTTATTAGCACTCTAAAATAGTCATCCTGAGATTCGCCGTGCTTTTCCATTTGAACTATTTTTAACCTTGATGTTGCTCTAGAATCTAGATCAATACTTTAATGTTGTGACAGGTAGAAATGCAATACGAAAATGGTGTTGCCGAGATTGCTGGAGGAATCGGGTTGAAAAGAAATCCGCTGAAAATGTGTGATCCGATTGCACTCTTTTCTGCAGTGATAGGAGGCAGTTCTGTGTGCTCCATTGGAACCGACCTTGCCTTCGACATATCTGCGGGAGAATTCGCAAAATTCAGTGCCGGTTTCAGCTTGAACAGCGACTTTGTTTCTGCTTCCTTATCCATGTGAGCAATCCTGTGAGAGCTTGGAGAAGAGAGAATGTTTACAAATTTTATAGACACACACACACAAAAGCAGCATATATAACATTTTGAATATGCAGGGACAAGCTTGACACTTTAAAAGCTTCATGCTTCACCGTGGTCAACCCCCTGAGCAACACAGCCCTTGGAGCAGAGTTGAAGCACCGGTTTTCAACCAACGATAGTGCCCTTGCTGTTGGCGCCCAGCACGCGTTTTTTCCATCTACACTGGCGAAGGCTCGAGTTAGCACATACGGGAATGTTGGCGTTCTCATACGGCAAGGGTTATCGCAGAAGTTGTTCCTGTCTATGTCCGGAGAAGTGGATTTTATGAGCGTACAGAGAAGTCCAAGATTTGGATTCTCTCTTTCTGTTAGGCTCTGAAATAATCTATTTGTAAGCAAATTCAAATGATAAGATTGCGAAAAAGAGTAAAATTGTGATATGTTTCTACGAAGAAATTCACGTATTAAACAAATAAAAGCGCTTTTTAAGTCGTCTGTAAAAGACGAAATTGTACATGATTCAAGTAAACACACGAAAAATACTCTCATTGTATAAGATCATTATACGCTCACCAGAAATTGTAAATGCTCACATACAATATTAAACAATTAAACCACAAAAAGAAAACTAAAAACAAATAAAGCACGCCGTAATGACCCAAAAGAAGTTCCTGCAGATGAGCAACAAAAAGCTTGTAGAAGAACCCTACTACTGGTGAGAACCCTGAAGAAGTCCATCACGAATCTGAGAAGCAACATCGCGTACAGCACCAGGTCCATGGGGAATAAACACGGCAGAGGATTTAGAGGCAGCGCCAATTTCCTTCATGGTGTCAAAATACTGTGTGACAAGGACCATGTCCATGACATCCTTTGAGGTCGTCCCTGGAACATTGACGGAAAACCCCAGCACACTATCTCGCAAACCATCTACAATTGCTTGACGCTGGCGAGCTATACCCAGCCCACTGAGATACTTTGACTCAGCCTCACCCTCAGCTCGTTTAATTTGCAAAATCTTCTCAGCTTCTGCCTTTTCATTAGCTGCCACCCTCATTCTTGCAGCTAAAAAATAGAGAAAATACAGTAAAACAATTGAAGCCGAACGTATCACATATGCAGAGCAATAAAATACGTTAAAGGAACTGCATAATCGTCGATGATGAGACTCATACCAGCATTGATTTCATTCATTGCCCGTTTCACATGGTCATCTGGTTCTATGTCAACAATGAGCGTTTGTACAATCTCATAACCATAAGCAGACATAGCCCGCACCACGAAAAGCAACTTGGTTAAAATCAAGTTGAATTTAGAGACCACAGTATTCTATGACTTTCACTTTGCCACATTACTTTTTCGAGCTCATCTTCCACCGCTTTTGCAATTTCGTTCTTTTGCTCAAAAGCAGCATCCAGATTCAGCTTTGGAACACTAGCTCTAATCACTGCGGAAATGGAAGAGGCAAATTCAATTAGCTATAAATACTTCCGATTAAAAAAATTAATACACCTGTATCAAAAAGTTGCATATATCTGATTTATTAAGAGGGATATTTAGTTTATACCATCAAAGACATAGGCCTGGATTTGAGACCTTGTGTTGCTGAGTTTGTAGAAAGCATCATCTGCTTTGTTTGCTAGAGCACGATATTGAATAGATGCAACGACATTAACAAATACGTTGTCCTGAAAAGTATATTAAACAACATTTCAATTTTCACATACGAAGAACTTGAAATAAAAAACATGGAATGAGATTGCAGACTCAGTTTCTGGTCCCAAAAAACTTTGGAGAATGAAAGTGTCCAATGTTCAACTAAAAGAAATGCAATGAACACAAATGCTATGGATTAAGTCATCTCCACTAATGAAAGTTGACACACCTTTGTCTTGGTCTCGCAGCGCACGTCCAATTGCTGCAAACGAAGAGAGAGATGGCCAGCAAGCTGATGCCCAAGAAACCAAGGCAGGTAATGACATCCTGGCTCAAGAACTTCCACAAACTTTCCAAATCTCTCCTTTATAGCTACTGTGGATTGATCTACTTGTACACAACAAAATAAATTACCCATGTTCTCGTCACTACTGTACCTCCAAGAAAGATATACGCAAGTCAGGAATTTGCTGGAAACAAACAATTTATAGGAAAGAAAAAAGGATTATACAGCAACAATCATGATTTCAGATTTTCAACAGCATTAGAAATCTTCGTATAAGAAGAAAAAAAAAATCATGAAAAATTACTAGATATTGGTAATATAAGTTGCCTGGTCGAAGTTAATAAAATTTCAACACAAGAATACTGTTCAATCAAATTTCATCAAAGACATTAATACTAGTGTTTCTCTCTCTACGCGAGTGGGCACGAGCGAGAGAGATTTAAAACTCATGTCAAGAAAAAGAGAAAACAGAACTGAGGCATGATTGAAACATGGACATAATTCAAGTGCTCTTTCATAACACTATCCTAGATTCCAAGTAGGTTGTATAAAAAAAAGATGTTTTAGAAGTAAAAGGTTTTAAAAGACGCTAGGCACTAGTCAGGCAGTGAGTTGGGGTCTAGTGCCTAGGCAGGCGACTAGGCAAACTAAGCGGATTTAACTAAATCCATTATATTTCATGTAAATAAGTGTATGCTTATTCATCATAAACTACAAAATAGAATGACACACATATATTATGAAGTATTGGAACATAATGAAAACATGGGGAACAAGCATATTATGTGTGCTCATTTAAGTATTTGACAAGTCTCTTACAATTTATTGAAAAAAAATAAAATGCAAAATGAAAGTTATCTATTTTCTGCCTAAGCGGCGGGTCTGGGCCGGTGCCTAGGTGGTCTAGGAAGGCGCCTCAGTAGGTCTATGGGCCATTTCTTAATTTTCAAACGCTTAGGCATTAATTGGGGCAGTGATCAACCGCGTAACGTCTAGGCGGGGCCTAGGCAACGCTGGGTAAGGATTTTTAGAACAGTGAGCAAAACACATTTTAAAATACCAAGAACAAGAACACAGACACCCCCAAAACTATTTGTTCACCTTGAGAGAGAGAGAGAGAGAGAGAGAGAGAGAGAGAGAGACTACTAACAGAGGAGGACAACAAGAGAGGAAGGGAAGAAGGAAGAAAGATAGGAATGAGTTGACCCAAACAAGGTAAGAATGTAAGATATATATAGACTCTGACAATATAGACTTGTAAATCTCCTCAAGTTTCAGGTTATACCACTCTGGTAGAAATACAATGAAAACTTACAAAGTTAATGAATTAGATACCGATAATTCGCCACTAAGTATATAACGAAGAACACTTATAAAAGAGCTGTAACAACAACTTCACACAATTAAATCCCAAACAAAACAAAATTAACATTTAAAAATTGCAAAGTTGTACATAAAACAAACTAGTTTACTGCAGAACAAGCCTTAGAAACATCGTAGAAGGTGTTTAAATAGCAAACATTGGCCGTTACATAGTATTCATCAAGATACAACCAAGAGATAACTTAATATATAAAATCAAAGAACAAGAACAGACACATATATATCAAATGAATACATTCCACCCACCACCATTCATTGTCACAGCTAAGATCTATCACTTTGGCCCACGAAAACGACATATGGAGTTTTGCTGCATTTGTTTCTCCATCTTTTTTTATTTTTTATAATGCAATATTTTAAACTACAGGAGAGAGATTCAAACTTGGATTCATGACCAACTAGCCTAACCTACATTTCGCATTTCCCATTTGTTTCATACGCTTCACAGATGCATACAGAAAAATTGAAACTTTCATCTAAACTCAATTATTACTGTTCCATTGATTACATTATCCAAAACCCATGTAGCAATTCAATAAAAAGAAACAAATTTTCCTGGAAAAAACAGAACTTTGCCGGGAAAATGTGCAGAGATTATAAAAAGCAAGTAATTTCGAGACAAATTGCCTAATTAAACGAAAATCGCAAATCAACCCATCATCTAAATTTGAGAATTACAGAGAAAGACGTGAAACGTAACTTTTTTGCAAATCTTAGAAGATTTCAGTTCCCCTTCAATGCTTGAAGACGAAGAAAAATAAGAATTGCGGTATTTAAATTGAATAAAACCAGGGGAAAGTGATAAGCTTTGAGTTTTTCATCGGAGCGAAAGATCGTGTGAATTCGTACATCTTCGTAATAATTATTATTTCTTATTTAACACGTTTTTTTTTTCTATATATTCTCTCAGCTGCAAACGATCAATTAGCAAATTTTCAGTACCTCAGAATAAGACAAGTACGGAGTTTTGGGGTCATTTCGTGAATAAGGCCAAATTGAAATAGGTGGTGTCGATCTTAGAATTTCGAGTTTATTTGTGCTTTGTGTGTGTGGTACTTTTATATCCGGTCGACTCGTTATTTTAAAGAATTGATTTATGTTTATTCGTGAATAATCTATTAAGCAATAATTTTTATGCACTTTGATGCGTTATAGATCCACATTGAGTTTCTTTATTCTAACATTTGACAATTTAACTTACTAATTTTATCGTTTGTAAAAATATAAATTATAAATATAAAACCCGAGCTATTTTAGGGCTCGTTTGGATGTGCTTTTAAAATGACTGAAAGCGCTTTTAGAGAAAATATTTTAGGATTCCAAAAGCACTTTAAGTGCTTTTTACAAGAATCACCAGTTATGTGTTTCTTACCGAAAGTGTTTTTCCAGGGTTTACTAACATTTTTACTAAAGATTGTTTTCAAAAATATTTTCACCAAAAGTGTTTTCAGTGATTTTAAAAGCACATGCAAACGAGCTCTTAGTCTCTTTCTCAATTTATGGGGCATGTAGATGTAGTGCTTAATAAAATAATTGCAGTTGTATTATTGAATCAAAAGGAACTTATGAATTTAGATGTTAATATTTAGTAATGTAGTCTAAATTTTTTTATTTGATTATTTATTAAAATAATATTTTATCCTTAAGAGATAAAACACCGAGTTTGAGTTTAAGGTTTAAAACCGATCAAAATAATATGTTTAACATGAAAATAAAATAAACACGACAAACACGATCAATTTACCAGCCCAATTTTCCCAATCTTATTTAGGAAATAATTTCTTGTAATTAATTGGAATTTGAAATTTGCAAGGATAAAGCTATCACCTTTCGTCAATTTGATTGGCAGGTACACTGTGACGTTAGATTACCAGATCCAAACCTTTCCCTTCTTCCTTCCACACTCTCTCTTTCTCTCTCATCCCACGTGTCAGTCCAGCACACACAGACAATCAAACACACAGGGAGCCAGAGCTTCGATACACATCATCAATGGCGGTCACTGCTGCAGCATCTTCAGCTACCTGTAATCTCAACCACACTAGAAACTTCCTCTCCTCCAAACCCCACTTCAATTCCATCTTCGGCTCTTCCCGCAACTTCCCCGCCAAATCTCGATCGTCAACAATCGTTTCTATGGCGCCCCAAAAGAAGGTAATTACGTCCACTCTTGCTCTGTAACTTCTATTTGGCTGCCAAGAAAGTATCTTTAGACGAAATTACGAATACCCTTTTGTTTTTTGGTTAATTAATAAATACCCTTTTGTTTGTTTGCTGAGAACATGTGAATTTTGTAAATTTCCAGGTGAACAAGCTCGACAGCGGCTGGGAGAAGAAGTGGTACGGAGCGGGAATCTTCTACGAAGGGGCGGAGGAAGTGGAAGTCGACGTCTTCAAGAAGCTGGAGAAGCGGAAGGTCCTCAGCAACGTCGAGAAGGCGGGGCTTTTGTCCAAGGCGGAGGAGCTTGGGGTCACCCTGTCGTCGATTGAAAAATTGGGGCTGTTTTCCAAGGCGGAGGAGCTCGGGCTGCTCAGTCTGCTCGAGAAGGTGGCTGGATTCTCCCCCGCTGCGTTGGCCTCGGCGGCTCTGCCCATTTTGGTGGCAGCTGTGGTGGCAGTCGTGGTTATACCGGATGACTCGGCGGCGCTGGTGGCAGCGCAGGCTGTGGTGGCTGGTGTGCTTGGGGCCGGCGCTGCTGGCTTGTTAGTTGGGTCAGTTGTGTTGGATGGTTTGCAAGAAGCTGATTAAGTTTTTCATTTGTTTTTGTTTTTCGGTTTTTCTCCTTTTGGTAGGATAAAATTGAGAATTATGTATGTGATATACTAAATTAGAGAAATGGATTGATAACTGTTCTGAAATTGTTTGTTTCGCGTCGAGGAATATATAAATGAATCAATGCTTGTGTTGTTTTTGTATGAAATGAAAGTAAGTTTTGGTGAAATTCTTACTGAAAGCTTGATATTTATGGTGGATGCTTGTTGCACTGAGAATGTGGAGAATTGAACAATGCAGCAGCAGCGTAGTATTATTTTGAATTGCTGCAGCGGAGAGCGTTTAGGGTGCGAACAAAGGCGGTTTGTTTTGCTTATGCAGGTTCAGGCTTTGCTTTAAATTGTTTTGGCCTAATAGTTGCAGTTGGACTTGCGGCAGGAAAACCAGTAGCAGCTAGAGTCCGATGAGTGAGACCGAAGGCATAGTAGTAGTTGAAGAATGCATATGTTTGCAGTCTGCACAATTTGCCCGTCTTTGCTTGCTGGTGTGGACTTGTTGCTGCCCGTTGAAATGCAGGTAACTGGTGTTTATTTCTCCAACCAATTCATTGAAAACTCAGCGTATTTTTGCGAAATACTTGCTCACCCTCAGAGTGAAGGAATCGGAGTGATCATTCCTGACACTGCCGAATTCTATCTTATTGGATTATGTTTTGGTGAATATAATTAATTCATCAACAACCACATCATATGATTTATAAAACTTGGTTTAAAAATTTGGTCTGCTTAACATTACCTGATCGAAAAATTAGGAGAGATGTAAATCTGGTGAAAATGCTTGGTGCCCAAGTAAGCATCTTTTCTATGTCAATCTGTTAAGTCAGTAGTTCTCTTATTTTTCTTCTCTAACTCAACCAAATTGATTGAAAAATAAAATAAATCAGTCCACTTGTTAATTGAAATCGATGAAGAAACCAGGGCAAGTAGAACTCATCTCGGTTGTCTGGTCTCACAATCCTCTTATCACACTCAAGCTCATCTGTAACCGAAGGGCCGATGGCTTAGACAGGAATGCCAGATACGGAGGCATTTTGGCTTCACCAAACCACCGCAAAACGCTAGCGCACAGTGTCATGTCCGTCGCAGGATTGTTTGTGGATCTTACAGACCACCTCGAGGTTCTCTAAGATATTGTAGAAGGCCCTGACAACAGAGACGCAAAGAGAACGAGGAAGAGGATATTGACATATGCATTTGATTATGATATTTCTACAGAAGAAAGCCGAGCAGCAGCAGCAGCGGTAGGAAAGAGGAGCTGTTGAATTCATGAAAGCCGGAAGACAGCGGAAGCCCTTTGTTTTTATTGGGTTAGAGGAAACAGCTGCACACTTTGTGTTTAGAATTTCAGTTCTCTTCAACATTTCATCACATAATTAGTGCTAATAATCAAGGTTCTAAAAAACAGTAGGCGCTAGTCGTACGGCGGGCTGGGGTCTAGGCGGATTAGGAGGATTTAAGTAAATTTATTATGTTTCGTGTAAATAAGTGTTTGTTTATACTTAAAATATATATATAATTTGATTATAAACTACAAAATAGAATGACATATATTATGAAGTATTGGAACATAAAGAAAACATGGGGACCAAGGATATAATGTGTGTTCATTTAAGTATGCAACAAACAACTTACAATTTATTGAAAAAAAAATAAAATGCAAAATTAAAGTTATATATTGTCTGTCTAATTGAGTCGCGACCTAGGCGGGTCTAGGTGGGTTAAGCGGGTGACTAGGTGGTCTAGGCGGGCACCTCAGCAGGTCTAGGCACACTTTCTTAATTTTCAAATGTCTAGACATTAATCAGGGTGGTGTCCAACCACCTAGCGCCTAGGCGGCGCTAGGAGGGGATTTTTAGAACAGTGCTAATAATAATATGTATCAATGTGACACTAATAATAAGTTGCTTAAATTTTATATTGTTTTGATCAAACATTTATACCTTTTCAAACTTTAATTAATGCACTAAACCCAAACTCACGTGACTATCACATGGAAGAGTCAAATTCATCAGTTCAATCCAAATTACATCGCATGCCATGAACATCTAGTATAGCTTAGGTTTAACTGAAATTGACGTGGAAAGGAAAGGTCTTCACTTTTAGTCGAAACCCGCAGATACTTTTAGTACAAGGTGATGATCTTAAATCCAAGTGCAGGTTGATGAGGATGGACAATAAGGGCTGGCACCGTAACGCTAATTTTCAAAAGGTGTTTGATTTGATTCTGGAAATGGCAGTGAATGCGAACTCGAAGCCAGAGCAAATGATCAAGAAGCTGTATCTGTTCACCAGTGACCAAGACTTCGATGATGCTTCCGACCGTAGCTGGAGGACCGATTAGGAGGCTATACAGAGAAATTTTAAGGAGAAAGGGTACGGGGATATGGTTCCACACAGTGTTTTGGGACCTAAGATGCGACGAGAATGTTGGGGTGACCGCTATGAGAGGGAACTCCGAGGACTTTGTCGAGTGCTTCTTGGACAATGACGGGGATGTTGACCCCGAACAGGTCATGAAAGTTGCCATATCCGGTGAGGGGTATCAAAATCTGGCTGTTGTGGATTGATCTCTACATGATTTATTGATCTTGTGGCTTGGTAACGGTTTTTGAATAGTTCTGTTATAGGGTGTGATATTCACACACCATTTTTACTTCTCACACATCCTTCTAATTTTCAATCATCGGATCTATTGAATTGAAGAAGATCAAATGACAGAAATTAACAAGAGATATGAAAAAATGGTGTATGGATAACACAACTCTTATCTTATTTGAGGTTTTTCGATCCACAACCCATTTGTCTTTTAGATTTCCGTTTTTTTTAAGAAAAAGAAAAATTGAATTGAATTATTTTACGATATGATTACAGACCCAAAATAAGATTTTGATTTTTTAATCCAAGGATATCATCTGTTTGATCAAATTACTTGGTGTCAAGTAACATGCCTTACTCGGTCTGCCACATTTGGTAATCAATTTCTCCAACAAATTAGTTGGAAATTTTATTTACTGGAGATCACTCAACAGTGGGACACAAGTTCAATTGATTTGATGAAGAAACCAGCGCAAGTTCATATCTTTTCGATTCTCAAAGCAAGCCGAAACCTTGAGAGATAATACATTTGCAAGATTGAATCATAAATATTGATACCACTCACACATATACATATATATGTATGTATGATAAGTCATGGAACTCTGTTTAATTCTTGAGGATTTGATTTTGATTTTCCTCCGAGTGATCTTCAGACCCCATTGATCTGTATTCGTAGCGGCTCGCCCATAAGAGATAGTACAGAAAGTTGAGTCCACTTAAGACACACGTCAACCAGTAGAACCTCTCAAGGTGATAATGATTCAAGTTGTTGCCAACTAGCCATGGTGTGTGCCTATATGCGCCCGTGATGCCGTTGACTATGGACACGAGCACGGAGCTGAGGTAGTATCCAATGGCGAGTGAGGTCCAAGAGAGTGCCGTGGCCAATGATCTCATGCTCATTGGAGCTTCTGTGAAGAAAAACTCCATCATGCCAGCCAATGTGAAAAGATCCGCGGAGCCGAGAAACAAGTACTGCAAAGCCACCCATAGGAATGTGATGGGCAGAGGTTCGGTGGATTCTAGTAGCCCGTGTTTAGTTGCGACTTTCTTCCTCTTGATTTCCACCAGAGCAGCCACCGCCATGGCAATGATTGAAAATACTAGTCCAGTTCCAATTCTTTGTAAATGAGTGATCCCCATTTCAGTGTTGGTTAATTTTCTCGTAAATGGGAGGATTGCGTGGTTGTATATGGGGGCAAGAATCATGATGAAGAGGACAGGGAAGACCGGGAGAGAAGCGGGTGGAACCTTCAAGGATCCGAGATTAGTATTCATCGTGGCAGCTTGTTGCACCGAGAAAGTGGAGAGTTGAGCAAGGCAGCAGTTTAACATTATTGTAGACATTAGTATAGGGAGAATTCTTAGCACTATTTTAACCTCTTCAACTTGCTTTACAGTACATTGCAGCATTGGATGGACAGGCCTAGTAGTCACTGCTAAGTTAAGGAACTTGAGGCTTTCGGTTGGAGTTTGACACGTCTGCTCGTCTCCCTCAATAGGTTCATTCATACAAGATGGGGTAACAGGCATGTTCGTGACAGTGTTGCTCGGTTTTCTAGCTTTGCAGGCATTCCAAATTGCTGCAGCTAGAACCTGTTGGATAAAAAAATGCAGCTTTGTTTAGCAATGATCAGACGATGCAAATTGAAATTGTTTTATCTAAAGACCTGTTTTGCAGATGTGGATTAAATCAGTTAGTCAAGTTCCAAAAAAACTAGTAAATTAGAATATTGCCCTGTCAAAAAGATATAACGATTTTTCTCAGAATTTATACCTTGAAAATGGTTGTAATTGGACTTCCTGCAGGAATTTTAGTCCTGTATTTTGGAGATCCAAGGAGGAAGAGTGGTATGGAGATGAGTATTGTTGCGGTGGAAATCCCTAAACCCCATTGCCAGCCCTTGTTGTCTTCGATCCACACCACGAAAGTAGTAGCAACAAGAGCGCCACAAGAGAGACAGAAAACGTAGTAGTTGAAGAATGCAGATCTCTGCTTCCTGCCTTGTTGTGTTGTCTCGTCAAACTGCTCAGCCCCGTGCGGTGGAAGAGAGCCTTTTATTCCTCCAACTCCGAGCGCCACCAGATAGAGGCCTGCAAATAACATCGCTGTTCTTGCGCCATGAACTTCTTGGCATGGACTTTTGGTGCTCACTGAAACGCAGGGTGGTGGTTTTAGTGATGGTATCTGAGCTTGGATTGTGAGAATCAGTAGGCCCTGCTCCATCAGTCCAAATTAGTAATGAGTCTAGTTAATTACATCTGTGTATAAAGGTATCGTTTTACAACAAAACAATACCGATAATGATCTTTGTATTCAATATTTATTATGCTTAACTTGAAAAATTAATTCCTTTATGTTGGACAAATAAAATTATACGCGGCTACGTTGATATTTCAATCGTGAGTCCCACATCGACAACAAGGATTTTCTTGCATAACCCTAGCTGCTGATCTGTGACAGCAATTTAAAACGAAATGCTTTCGAGTGCAATTATTGAGGATTGTTTAGTATGAAACTGTTAAAACCCGATTTTATGAAGTGATGGATGGCGGAGAGAGTTAGGATCCGAATGTTTGTTGGAAACTTACCATGAATTCTATAGCAGCACTTATCAAAAAGATGTAATAGGTGGTGAAAAAAGCGTCGGCTAGAAAGCCGCCAAGGAGAGCAAGGAGGAAGGCCGTGCCCATGAAATCAGTTACAATGTTGGCGGAAGTGGATGGAGTAAAATGCATGAATTTAGAAAGATAAAGCACAAGGTTGCTTGCATTGGCCAGGAAAGCAAGGTTCTCCAGTATCTCCACCGCTAAAGTTTGCAACACAACAAAGTTAGAAATATTCATGCCACATTCTCTATATATTTAAAATATGCAACATATCAAAAGTTAGCAAAATGTTCTTGCGGATTCAGTGATCTAAGGCTTACTTACTAACCTAAGACGAAGGAAGCAGCAATCATGCCGCCATGACAGCCTTGTTTGGCAGGTCGGTTCCTCCAATCTACGTAGCCTACCCATATGTCCGAATGCCGCGCCTCATCCTACAATCATAGCCGAAACAAAGTCAGTCCATAACAGTAAATAAACCGAGGACTAAGACAGTTAAAAAACTTCACTTGAAACTCACCATCTCGTTTTCAAAGCTTCTTGGACTCTTTTTCGGAAAGGAAAGGGGAAGGGTTACTGGACTGCGTGGACACGAAAAAACACTAGTACGTTGGCAGTGATAGAAGGGGGCCATATTTATAGACTGGGAAAGTGGTGGTAGACATATAGGAGAAAGGTCTAGACTTCAGGAAAAGGACTACTCATTCTCCCCAACCTTTTGAACCATTAAACGACAGAGTTGGCAGCTTCTACCCCTAAAAAATTTGAGAAAAAAAGGGAAAGTGAAGGTAAAACGGGAGCCAAATATACTCCCCCAGTCCAAATACCAAAGCAATATTGATCTTCTAATATGTTCTGAATTGACATAGACATTGCTGCTTTGAAGCTCAGTACATACAAGTGTAAGAAGCTGATTGTAAAAACGGGAGATAGAGATGATGTGCAAATTAATTGGGAGTCATGTGTGGAGTTAGGTGATTTGCCCGACCAAAACATGCATCCTGTTCTTGTCAAGATATGTAATATTGATATATCACAAGATGGAGTACAAAACTAAATGCAAGTGGGATAGACAAAATAAATGAGGGTCTTAATCTCATGATGTTCTTGAAGGTCTAGAAGATAAAGCTAAACTGTAGCTTTTCAGGGCATGCCCTACATCCACGCCATTCAAAATCACTTACCCTAATGAAGAACAATTGCTCAGTGTCTGATCATCACACTGATACGTGCAATTATTAATTCACATGTTATAATATGAGTAAACAACGGTGCTAATATTCAATTAACTTGGGATATAGCTAAAATTAGTGGATACACGTGTTAGAAATTATAATGAATGGACTAATACCACCATGTTGTGCATGTACAGAGACAACTAAGGCTCAATGGGGCAGCCCCCCACCACACGCATACAAACAAACTCGGAGACAGAATTCTACATACTTCTAAGTTTACATATGTAAAGAAGATATATATGTACAACATACTCACAAATATATACACATATGAAATATAATTAACTGACCTTTTAGTTGTATATTTACTTGTATTTCCCAAGTGACGATTTTAGTGAACTAAGGAAGATATGTAACATATTTGATAACTTTAGAGTAATACTGTAGTAGCAACATATTTCATGAATATATGATGTGTCATTTAATGTGTTTGAACGACTAACTATACTAACCGAAGTTTAAGAAAAGTATTGACATTCTAGTGTTATTGCTTGTTAAACCATATTTTATTGTTCAAAGTCGCCTCATGAAAAAAAAAATTTGGATCCGTCCTCAACGTGGTAGTCGGTGTAACAGATGAGGCCATTGTGTCTTAAACTAATCTCCAAGGATCAATTCTTTATCTACTCCCTAATCATGGAAAACCTTTGCTTAATTTCTTAGGTCGAATTTAACAAGGCTATCCAAATTTCCCCATCAAAGTTCATGTGATTTCTTCTGGCATTGAGCTTTCAGTGCTGGACTGAGATGCTTCGCCTTTCGACTAGAATCGTCTGACTGGTACTATTAACGTACTGGTGTGGCCATATCATTCTATGTACGTAGTTGCCCTGTAGCTTAGGTTTCCTTTCTGAGCCACCTGAA
Organism: Pyrus communis; assembly: GCF_041283825.1. Classification (NCBI taxonomy): domain Eukaryota; kingdom Viridiplantae; phylum Streptophyta; class Magnoliopsida; order Rosales; family Rosaceae; genus Pyrus; species Pyrus communis. The sequence goes on from NC_142578.1 coordinate 3,264,984, forward strand.
TGCCTGATCATGAAAATATGCGTGGCTATAATTTTTCAGAGACAAATTGGGTGGCTATTAGGGTTTCTCAATTGGGTGTGGTCCTAGCAGTCCACTGTTTAATTACTCCCACGCATTGATATTGCCAACACATCTAGGTTTCCCCTTGTTGAACTTGAAAAATGCTTATTAAAATAAATAAAAGTATGTGGGGATATCTTATTAAAATGAAAAAAGAAGTTGCACTTAGTCTGAAAACACAAACCTTACCTCTAAAAAAACAAAAGATACAAAACAACAACAATAAAACTATATCTCACTAAGTGAGGTTGACTGTATGAACCCTAGAACTCCACTCTGCTCGGATTTGAGCTAAGTTTTCCGTTAATTCCAAGTACTCAATCTCTTTTCTTTGAGTCTTTTCCAAGTCTTCATAGGTTTTATTTTACCTCTTTTGCCCTAAGGTTATGTCATAAACGCATATTCTGACTGGAGCATCTGTCACATAAACGAATCCTCTAAAAAATGAAAGACACAAAAAAAATTAAAATAAAAACACAGGCTAACAATAAACATTTCATCTTTATATATGCTCATGCTTTTGGTGTAAGGCATAAATATCTTCCATAGGTGTATATTTCCATATGCCAATTTTCAGTAGATGATGTTAGGAATCTGATTCTTTATTTTTGGGTAGGGGTCTGAGCAACTAGCTTTTATGAAGCTAATTGTGGGAGTGTTAGGTTTACTTTTTGAATGAGAATTACAACACATATTCATCATCTCAACATCACCGCGAAGGGGTATAATCATCTGATTATTATTCTTAATTTTCATAGAATGTAGCTTTTCCCTGGTAGCGTTTCGTCAAGGAGAACATTAGTATGCTAATCTTAATCATCTAAATATGTCAAGATTATTCCTCACCGCCCACCGGCTATTTAAGGGAATATGACTGTTCATATTACTAATCATAATGTACGTAATTAGGAGGTGTAAATGGAATATGATTAATCATATTATCTGTTAAAACAGTAAATGGAATATGACTAATCATATTATCTGTATGTTTTAACTGAGTTTTATATGTTATGGAAGTTGTACTGGAAATTTTTTTTATCCGGCTATATAGCATCTGTTTCGACTTCTTTGACTACATGCTATAGTGTGAAAGAGGAAGCGAGAATCAACCTGCTGGTATGGATCAAATCTCTCGTTTCATATATTATATGCAACAGAAAGTTAGATTTGCTAATCTCCTTTAATATTGCAAAGCTCAAACTTAACCTAAGTATTGTAAAGCAGTGGAAAAGAGAGAATGCTTATGAAAATGAGTGGCACAAAGATTGCTAAAACTAGAAGTATATGTTAAAAGTTTCCTGCTTATATATCCTTCAAATATTCTCGTCTGTCATTACTCTAATAATCTACTAACTAGAAGCGTATACAGCAGAATCCCTGTTAGAATATTAACACCAGCATCAACAACATGTGACATGGGAACTTCTAAACGACTGAATGGGGACTCCAACAACTCCAATACCATCTAGAAAATTCCTCAAACCATTTTGGCTGGGCGGGACCTCGATGGCCGGTCGATCACCACCGGCCAGTCCGCCATTTAACCGGGGATCCAACCGAACTTTTGTGTCAATTCAATGTCCCAAATATTGAACAAAAAGAAAGTGCAGTAGCCACAAACATTGGCCATGAAAAGTTTCTGTTTTGTAGTAAACTCTTCTAGCTACAGCCACCAAATCTCATAGTGGTTGTTTAAGGAAGTGCCTTGTTTCACCTGAAGTTTCCCTAGCCAATAGAGACTGACCTAAGTGTTGGGAACAATGTGAAATGGGTTCCGATAGTGAGGCGAAGAACCACTACAACTAGCAACCAATAAGGCAGTAGACTGTTGTAGTGGTTTAAGTTTGCCCTAAAAATAGAAAGGTTGAAAGAAATACTCAAAATGCATATCCTATGTTGGCCAACATGAGAAGGTTGAGAAGAACTGCTGCATATTCCTTATGTTCTCCATTGAACATGTTCTTTACTTTGATTTTGAAACAATACGAAATTGAAAATTACTCCAATCCACACATGTTGGAGGTGCCACTTCCAATCTAGTTTGAATTTTTTTGCATGGTTGGTCAATTAGGCCATTTCTGATGGAGTAGGATTCTCTTCCCTTTTTTTTTCCCTCCTTTTCCTTTCCATCTTATTTGAATGGTCATGGTTAAACCACGTCAACATCTTGTATTAATTTTTCACAAAAAAAGAAAGATAAAATAAAGAATGTGAAAAGAGGGGAGGGAAGATGATGAAAAAAGGAGGGGATGAAATTCTAGTCCATTTCCGATAGTTTGGCTAAGTGTAGCCCCCTATGCCATTTTTAGCCTACTAACATATGAATGTTTTGATGAATACTGCAGTGCTATATTTTTTATATTCAGTGATGCAGGGCTATACGTAATTTTCTCATAGTTCTTTTGATTAAAACACTCTGAAATCAATTTGGACTTAATAATATGAATTTTTTGTGGTGGGATTCGTTGCATTTTTCTCTTTCTTCCTATGGTGTGCCTTATTTTCTGATTATTTTGCACGTGATGGGCCACAACAAGATCGAACGGAGATAAGAGGATAGAGAAAGAAACTGAAGAGAGCAGAGAGATATGCTGATATTTGCATCACACCAGATCCGCGCCTCCCAGTTGCTCCTTGAATCTTTTGCACGTGGTGAGCCGAGCCAACACCAACAGTGGTGGCTCGGGCCTCCAACCAAGCTACATTTAGCTGAGCTGGGAGTCTTTTTTCAAGATTTCATTTAGCCCACTTTTTTTTTTTATTTACACTAATTAAGAGGAGTGAGTTTAACCTCACAATAGACTAGCAATAATGAGGTTCAAAGTTGTCTTTGGTGAGCCTAGCCAACACCAACAGTGATGGCTCGGGCCTCCAACCAAGCTACATTTAGCTGAGCTGGGAGTCTTTTTTCAAGATTTCATTTAGCCCACATTTTTTTTTATTTACACTCATTGAGAGGGGTGAGTTTAGCCTTACAATAGACTAGCAATAATGAGGTTCAAAGTTGTCTTTGGTGAGAATCGAACATAAGACCTCTCACTTATAAGTGAAGAAGAATATTATTAGACTGTAGTACTAAGTGACGCATTCCCTTTAACCCACATTAGAGATGGATTTTTGTCAAAAATAGATTACAATGAGCCATTTGGCCAACCATAGGAGATGACCTTAGCAAACATAGTTTAGACTAGTTAGGCTAAAACAATGTGCCCGCTCATTTGCATCTGAACTTAAATTTTTTATCCTGTATATTAGAGTATTTTATAATAAGTTTGAGGTTGTTGAGCCATCAAAAGAAAAGGGATTGCTTAGTGGGTTTGCATTAGAATTGCTCGTGTACTTGGAGAAAGCAAAAGAACCAAATCACTTTCCACTTGTTGCAATTCTAAATGAGAACCCAGAATTGGGTTCCAAAAGCAGAACTGGATTAAGATTGGGGATTGGATCTTTTACACAGTGCGTCGAATATGGGCTTAAGCTCATTGTGGATAGCTCCCAGAACGCAGAACAAGTTATGGGCTTATGTACAAAGTAAGACAAATTATTGGACTAAAGAATTTAACCCAAAGTTCAGAATTTTTTGTTACGGAAATAATTTTCGCACACTCTTTCTTCTTTGCATACTTTTGGTTATTTATGCCTCTTAATTCTCATTTCACTTATTCAATTTAAAGTCAATTAATAAGTAAGGATGTATAGGTGATAAAATGGACATGTGAAATCACTTCCGTTTCTTTACATAAACGATACTAAAAGATAGAAAAATCAGATACAAGATCTTGTAATTGTCTAAGATCGTGACATTCACAAACACAAAGGGGACCTAGCAACAAGTTTGACTGGAAAGTGAAAAAGAAATTAATAGCATGTTTACTTACTTCGAATTGTACTGAAATTCCAATTTCAAACTTTTGTTCCTAATTTCATATGTTTACTAAAATATACAAATTACAAAATACATACAACACACATTTCAATCTTTAATCTCATTATCAGTTCACGTTTTTCATATTCCTAACTTCCCCAATTCACGAATCCCTCCGTTCTATTTACATCTGTGGAATTTTGTTTTGGCATATTGTCTAAAGTGGCACCGAGCGAATATAAAATCTGTATGAAGGGACATGGCTGGCCCCACGTCACGTAGACGTGGCCCAATGGTGGCCCGCCATGTTGAATCGCGAGCCCCGCGTGTGGTTAAAGTGGCACTGAGCGGTCAGAGTCATAGAGAATCGGCCACTGAGTCATCAGAAATCGGTGACTGAGTCTTCTGTTTCTGACTCGCTCCTTCTGAATTCTCAAAGCGATTGATTCGACTCGATTCCTTTGTTTCTGTATTCCCCCCCTCGTTTTCATCTTCCAATTAGAGTACTTTTACTATTATGCCCCTCCACATTTACCATTATGCCCTCCACTACATGTTCCACGCTCTCATTCTGTCATTTTCCTGTGGAAAATGTTTAGAATATTTTAGCATGTTGTTTGCACGTCTTTCTAAAGAAAACAAAACAAAATTTTGTTTATGCACACTCATTTTTACTTATAACGTATTTCTCATATTTTTTGATGATCGGATCGTAAGAATTAAAAAATATCAAAAAACAAAAATTAACAAAGAGGGTGTGAAAAATAAAAGTGAGTATGTGGCACCACTATGAACAAGTCTCCTACCCTAGCTAGCTAGCTATGATTTGGGAGAAAAATGAACAATTTTCTTTTCCAAAGAATATGGTACCTGAAAAATATGGGCCTGGAAGAGACTCTTTTAAAGTAAGACTCTAACTGCCACCTCATAATTTAACGTTAATTTCCTTGTAAACATTAGAAATATTGTCCAAAAAATATGAGATGACAAAGAGTCTATTGAAAGTTTCACTTTAAAAATATCTTTTTAGCATTTCTCTTTTCTAGTATCGTTGCGATTTGCCAGTTATTGCATTAGGATCTAAATGAATACATTCCTTTAATGAGAAAATACAATATTTTCTCGATATTCAAATAAATTTCTTTAATATGGTTCAATAAATATAAAAATGTTTTGCAACCTAAACTTTTCCACAAGAGTGAAGTCATATTGTGAGACGTGCAACAACAAAAATATTTGTGTTCATATTGCGAGTCATATTGATTTACGTCACCAATATTTTGGCACGATACTTATTGATTTTTTAAATCAAAAAACATATATAATAGGGTGGGTCAATTTCAAGAGTATATGTGTTCAAATTATGAAATATGTATACAATCAGGCTCTTTAAGGGAAGAATTTTTTCAAAAAAAAAAAAAAGGGACTAATTGTGAGACTCACTCTATATCGAATTTTAACTATCTGAACCGTCTATTTTATAAGTCCCGACTAATAGATCATTCTTGTAAAAATTCAATTCAATTCAATGCAAAATCATTTTTCCATTTAATTGTCATTATGAAATTTCAATGTTTTTAAAACATATTATTCATCAATTTCTTTGAACTCAATTACATGCCTCAAATATTTCTGATTGAGCTAATATTTTGTAAAGATAATTTATAAGATATAATTTGAAAAATAAACAGTTCGGATCGTTGAAGTTAAATATGATGAAAACCTGCAACTAAAACTCCTTGATTATACAATTGATGCTTTACAACGAAGGGCAGGATAGTAATCTAACCCATCTTTGTCCTCCCCTCGAACAGGAACCCCTTATGGCTTTTACTATATTTATCACCATCGCGTTACGCTTCTGAGAAAGAGAGAAGGAAACTCTCTCTCCCCTCCCTCCTCTCCTCTCTCTCTGAAACTTCCCAATTTGCATAGCTCTTCTTCTTCTCCACTGTTTCACCACCACCTCCAAATTGAAAGTCCCACAAGTTCTCCTTGTTCTGAGTGATGGGTGTGTGCAGCCGCTGTTCCCACACTTCCCACATCACAGAAATCATCATCACCAGCTTCTTCCGCCACAAAGCGTGATTCTTTCCAACCCAGAGCTTCGGATCATTCACCTTCTCAAACACCAAGCTGTGATGTTCTCTACAGAAACTTAACAAACGCCTAGTATACAAAACTAATTCGTCGGAGTGTTGACTGTAAACATGGCCGGCGGGAGGGTCTACGGCGGCCGAAATTCGTCCGTCCTCAGTGCTTTGCTTCAGAACCAGAAGAGTTCTGAGCCTCTTGATTCTCTGTTCCTTTCTGGGTCATCAAATTCTTCCTCTTCTTCTTTTCTGGGTACTATTTCACTCTCTCTTTGTATACTCTGTCTCTGTGATTTTTATTATTTGGGTTAATTTATCACTAATTTTTTAGTGTTTCTGATCTGGGTTTTCTGATTTTTCCTTAAATATTTGATCTTTTGGCATATATGAATATGTTAGATATGCATGTTGCTGCTTAACTTGTGTTTGAATTAAGCAAAGATTAAAATTTGCACATAGTCTAGGCCCTTGTTCATCTGTTTGGTTATTGTTATGTTAATTATCTCGGAATTCGGAATCCGGAATCGTAGATTAATCAACAGCCATAACAAACACACTTTGTGATCGGAGCTGATAATGCTCATCAATTTTAGATAATCCATATGATTTGTAGTGGAAAATTGTGTGGCAAGATGTTGTTCATGTGTGTGGTAATATTTTGGAAGATGGTATTCCTAATTAACAGATAATACCTTGTTCAGGTTCAAGATCGATGGTGAGTTTCGAAGATGTTCGCGGAGGAAGTGGATTGAATAGGTCATTGTTCCACCAGTATGAGCACGAAGATAACGGGGAAGATGACTTGGATGAGTATCCCCATCAACCAGGGAAGAAGAGGCGGCTAACCGCTGATCAAGTCCGGTTTCTCGAAAAAAGCTTTGATGTGGAAAACAAGCTGGAACCAGAGAGGAAAGTCCTGCTTGCAAAGGACCTTGGCTTGCAGCCTCGGCAGGTTGCGATATGGTTCCAGAACCGCCGGGCGAGGTGGAAGACAAAACACCTTGAGAAGGATTATGAGGTGCTGCAAGCCAACTACAATAATCTCAAGGCTAACTGTGAAAGCCTTTCGAAAGAGAATGATAAACTGAAGGCCGAGGTAGCGATTAATATATGTCATTGGCTGCCTTAGTTTTTCCATTTGTAGTATTTTGCTCTTGAATTTGACATGATATGTTTGAATTGGCCATCAGGTTCTTGTCCTCTCAGACAAGCTGCAACTCAAAGAGAAAGTGAGAGGAAATTCAGAACTATCTGATACCAACAAATTGTCTCAAGAACCGTCGCACAAGCCAATTGCTGACTCGGCCTCAGAAGGCGAAGTATCAAAAGTCTCAGCTGTGGCCTCTAAGCAGGAAGATCATAGTTCAGGCAGGAGTGATATATTTGATTCAGACAGCCCACATTACACGGATGGAGTTCACTCTTCACTCATGGAGCCTGGTGATTCTTCGTACGTTTTTGAACCTGAGCAGTCTGACCTCTCCCAAGATGAAGAAGATAACTTCAGCAAAAGCCTGCTGCCTCCATACATCTTCCCAAAGCTTGAAGATGTCGATTACTCCGATACGCCTGCAAATTCCTGTAATTTCGGATTCCCGGTGGAAGATCATGCCTTTTGGTCCTGGTCTTACTAAGTTTCTTCTGCAAAATTCGAATTCCCGGGTTATTATCTTCTTGTTTTAAGTATGGCATAGAAGTGTGAATAAGTCCAAGCAAAATGGCGCACCCCGATCCAGATGTGGTGGTGGGAACTAGGTTTCAAAAGCAAAAGATGGTGGTTTTTGCCCCATTTGTAATCCTTTTTTATTTCATGGGGATCTTAAATTAGTGTTTAATGGACCAGTTTTGTATGCAATTCATGTAATTAAATAAAATTCTCTTGTGAATGTAACTTGACGGAAAAGCCTCTCATTTCATCTTCTTATTTGAAAAATTCATGAGACAAGTTCTAAACACGAGCCCTTACTAGTTCCTCTTTATGCTTCCATCCCGATATCGCTTGCCGTTTCTTGCACACCAAGAAACTTTTGAAGTTAAAAATGAGCTGCAGAATGTTTAACCAGAAGAGGGATGCGCAGATGATTGGTCTGTGTGTATGTATATATGTATGTATACCTATCGAAACGTATATAATGTTGCTAGCGATAAAATCTGGTTGCACAGATTTCTTGTGAAGCTCAGCGAAGCCAAGCATCCATCTTTCTTTCTTTCTTTCATGTTGTGGGGGTCAACTTCATGATGGTGAGTCATCCATGTTATTTTCTCTCTGTTTATTCGTCTACTTTTTCTTTTCTTTCCTTTCTTCGGTGGAGGCCAAAAGGCATACGAGAAAATTTTCTGTTGGGGTGCCTTGCCACGTCCGTCCATCCAAGACACAAATAAGGAAAATAAACCCTTTGCCATCGGTGGGTCTCCTTGTGCGTGTCTTTGAGGTATCGTGACAGAGCAGCTCGACTGAAGTTTTTTCTTCCACATATAGAACTCAAGAAGTTGCTAACCATAAAGTTCATAATTCTTCATCCTTTCCATATAATCACTAATCAGTACTCCGATCTTGGTTTCGTTTGGGTTTAGATTCTTGGGAATATCGCTACCAAAATTGTTTGATGAGTGCATTTTTACTCACCACCATTTAGTATAGTATATGCTCACCACCTTATTTATTATCATTAAATGAGATTGAATTTTGAGATTTGTGCTTATCCCTGCACTAATCTAGAAATTCAAGTTAGCAACTGGTGATATAAGATTATGATATCACATCGATTAGACAGGGTCCCATTAAACAAAAAGAGAGACAATTTGGCACACAACCCCATCAAATGATAGTGATGTTCTTGCTTCTATCATATTGAGAATATATATACATATATATATATATATATATTATAAATAGATAAAAGTTAGAGAGATAATCTTTCTAAGGACATGAGCAAAGTAGGTGCAAAATATCACACTATAACTTTAGTAGCTATAACACAAAAAGGGATGGTAGATAAAGAGAGGGAGGGATACTGATTTTATTTCTCTTACTTTTTTTCGCAGTGCATTTGATAACAGACAGAGTTCTCTATTTATAGAGCGATTATCGTAACTACAACCATCAAAATATAATGATGATACTTTTGAAAGTATCAAACACTATTATTCACTATTACTAAGTCTTTAAGCATTCACCCATTAATTCTATAACACTCCCTCTTAGATGCCCACATATCAACATCAGTTATCTCGTTAAAACCTTGCTCGAAAAAACCCAGTGGGAAAAAACCATAGCAAAGGAAAAAGAGTACAACTTTACCTAGATTATTGATATAGTGTTAAATATGTTTATGTTGCCTCGTCAAAACCTTGATAGGAAAAACCCTATGGGAAAAATCCTAGTCGAAGGAAAAAGAGTACAACAAGCATGTATCATGGATGTTTCCCCTGATATTTATCTCCCATTGATTCCGCATTCTTCAAATTTAGTTGATTGGTAAGTCAACGTAATCCGATACTCTGCACTAACTTTTGAAACGTGCACTTTGGTAGAGACTTGGTGAATAGGTCTGCCAGATTTTCATTAGAAAGGATTTGTCTGACTTCAATAACTTTAGCCTTTTGAAGCTCATGTGTAGTGAAAAACTTTGGCGATATATGTTTAGTCTTATCGCCCTTGATGAATCCTTCCTTCATTTGGACAACACAGGCTACATTATCTTCATGGATGACAGTTGGATTGTCTGTCTTCGAAGGTAGACCACATGAATTCTGGATATGATGGATCATTGATCTTAACTAGGAATATTCATGACTTGCTTCATGTAAAGCAAGTATTTTTGAGTGATTTAAAGATGTAGCAACTAATGTTTGCTTTGTTGAGCGCCATGAGATTGATGTATCTCCATTAGTGAACACATATCCAATTTGTGAGCGGGCTTTATGCGGATTAGAGAGGAAACCAGTATCTGCATATCCAGCAAGGATTTGGTCATTTGTGGATTTTCCTAAGTAAAAGAGACTCATGTTTGTTATCCCACGAAGGTATCGCAAAACATCTTTGACTCATTTCCAATGACGCATTGTTGGAGCAAATCTATACCTTGCTAACAAGTTAACTAAAAAAGTCATATATGGTCTAGTACATTGTGCTAAGTATAATAAACCACATATTGCACTCAAATATGGTACTTCTGGACCAATAACCATTTCATCATCTTCTTTTGGACATAATGGATCTTTCTTAATGTCCAAAGAACAAACGACCATTGGTATACTGAGCGGATAAGCTTTGTCAATGCCAAATCGCTTTAGGATTTTTTAATGTAAGTTGATTGGTGGACCAAATTCCATTAACACAATGCTCAATCTGCAGACCGAGGCAATATTTTGTTTTCCCGAGGTCTTTCATTTCAAATTCACTTTTCAGATATTCAACAGTTTTATTAAGCTCTTTAGGAGTTCCGACTAGGTTCATATCATCAACATATACTGCCACTATAGCAAATCCAGAATTTGATTTCTTAATGAACACACAAGGGCAAATGACATTGTTGATATATCTTTCTTTGATCAAATATTCATTAAGGCGATTATACCACATTCGTTCATATTGTTTCAGCCCATAAAATGATTGTCTTAATTTGATCGAGAGCATACCTCGTGGTTTGTTAGTTGTTTCAGGCAACTTAAGTCCTTCTGGGACCTTCATGTATATGTCAGTATCTAATTCTCCATATAGATACGCAGTGATGACATTCATAAGTCGCATATCAAGCTTTTCTGAAACCACTAAACTTATTAAGTAACGGAACGTAATTGTGTCCATTACAGGAGAATATGTCTCCTCATAATCAATTCCAGGTCTTTGTGAAAAATCTTGTGCAATGAGTCATGCTTTGTATCTTGCAATTTCGTTTTTCTCATTGCGTTTTCTTGTGACTACCCATTTGTAACCCACGGGATTTACATCAAGCGGAGTTTGGATTGCCGGTAAAAAAACACTTCGCCTTTCCAAAGAATTTAATTCTGCCTGGATTGCATCTTTCCACTTAGGCCAATCTTGTCTTTATTTGCATTCATCAACAGAGCGGGGCTTAATATCGTCACTTAATATGATTTCAATGGCTACTGCGAATGTGAACATATCATCGATGATTATTTCATTCTGATTCCATAATTCATTTGTACATGCATAATTTATGGAAATTTCTTTGCTTTCATGTACTACTGTCTCTTCAGGGACATGTGTCTCATCAAGGACATTTTCTTTTTCTGGAAGTACAGAATCATAAATTGCGGATTTTTCATTCATTTTCTCTTCCTGAATGATTTCATTTGGATTCAGCTGTGCGTCTTTCTCTTTCGAATGGCTGAATCTTTTGAAACTAGGGGTTTACCACACTTCAAGCGTCCACCAAATGAATCATTCGCTGCCACTTTATTTTGTCCAATAGGGACATCAATTATTGTAGGTGCATTTGCAGCTGGTATATGTGATTTTGTCACTTTCATAGCATCATTAAATGCATTTGGCATTTGATTGGCAACACTTTGAAGATGAACGATCATTTTCACTTCATTTTTAAGTCAGCTCTTGCTATTCTTCTAGAACGGTCTTTTCTCCCCCTAACAACGAGAAGACTGTCTCATCAAAGTGACAATCAACAAAACGAGCTATAAAGATATCACCTGTTAGGGGTTCCAAATATCTAATGATAAATGGTGAATCAAAACCCACATAAATTCTTAGTCTACGTTGAGGTCCCATTTTAGTGCGCTGCAGTGGTGCAATAGGCACATAAATAACACAACCAAAAACTCGTAAATGTGAAATGTTTGGGTGATGTCTAAACACGAGTTGTACTGAGGAGTATTGGTGGTTGGCTATAAGTCTCAATCGAATCAATGATGCAGCATGTAAGATGACATGTCCTCATGCAGAAACTGACAATTTTGTTTTCATGAGCAGAGTGCGAGCCATTAATTGAAGCTGCTTGATCAATACTTTTGCTAAACCATTTTGAGTATGGACATAAGGAACAGGGTATTCAACATCAATGCCCAATGTCATGCAGTAATCATCAAAGGTTTGAGACGTAAATTCACCAACATTATCATGTCGAATTAACTTAATGGGATAATCTGGGAACTGTGCTCGTAACTTGATTATCTGAGCAATAAGTCTCGCAAAAGCTACATTCTGAGTAGATAAGAGACAAACATGTGACCATCGGGTAGAGGCATAAACCAAAACCATAAAATATCGAAATGGTCCACAAGATGGTTGAATAGGTCCACACATATCCCCTTGAATTTTTTTGCAAAAATGATGGGGATTCATCATCAATCTTTAGTTGTGATGGTCTAATTACCAACTTCCCTTGAGAACAAGCCTTGCAAGGGTTATCATTTGAGATAGCAATGTCTCTGCTCAATAATGGATGTCTGTTAGAGTTGGTAATGATCCTACGCATCATGGTGGATCCTGGATGACCCAAACGGTCATGCCAAAGCATGTAATCTTTTTAATCAATGAAATTATGTTTCATGACAGCATGTGATTCGATTGTCCTTATATATGTATAATACAATCCACTCGACAAACCACGCAACTTCTTCAATATACGTTTCTGGGTATCATTGGACGTAATGTATAGATATTCCACATTTTCTGCACTTTTTGTTTCAATGTGGTATCCATTTAAATGTATATCTTTGAAACTCAATAAATTTCGAATGGATCAAGTAGCATACAATGCGTTATGTATGGACAATATTGTTCCATTTGGTAACATAATATGGGCTTTCTCTAAGCCTTCAATTACATCTAATTGACCTGATATTGTTGTTACCCTTACTCTTGTAAGCATCAAGCTTGAGAAATACTTTCAATCACGAAGTATTATACGTGTGGTTGCATTGTCTGCAAGAGAAATATCTCTACCATTTCTTATGTTTTGAGAATAACCATAACTTTTATGCATGCTTTCTGAGTAAAGGGGATCACGGTTAAAAACAACTTAGAAATTTAAATGCCTCTTTTATTGAAATGCAAGTTTTTAAACTACAAGTTCAGAATAATAAAAGTACATCAAATATAAATGATTCAGTCGGACCGATACACTTCATTCCCCCTTTCCACAATAAAGTTCGAGACATCTAGGTGGGTTGTGTTCAACTGTCCTGATAAGTCGCACACTGGATCAGGTATATGCATTAGTCTAGCCTGATCAAGGAAATTAGTCACGACACCCTTCTCCTCGAGGAAGGCTTGAGATAGATCCACCAGATGTTTTGGGGTACGACAGGTATGCGCCCAGTGCCTATCGCCACCACACTTATGACAAGCTTTATCAGAGTTTTTAGGAGCATTGTTCATACGAGTTTTGCCTTTGTGGAGATTTCCATTTTTAAAGCTCGGGCCTGAATTTTGCATTGGAATCTTGCCTTTCCTGTTCCACCGACCTCGTTTATGGTCACATCGTCGTTTATGATTATCACCACCAGAGGATGTGGCGTTCACTTCAAGGGAAGCAGCATTCACTTCTGGGAATGATGCAGATCCAGTAGGTCGGGACTGATGATTTTTCATCAAGAACTCATTGTTTTGTTCAACTACCAAAAGCACATATATCAGTTGGTTGTATTCAGCGAAGCCTCGTACTCTATACTGCTGCTGCAGAAGCACATTAGAGGCATAAAATGTGCTGAAAGTCTTTTCCAGCATAAAATTGTACTTAGCCATTGACTTGAAATCCTGGATTATTATGTGAGTCCATTCATAGCGAGCCCTTGGAAGATGTGAACTATTTAAGGTTAGAGAGTCGTGCTGATAAGGTGAGTTCATCTTCCGGTGAAGGGAGATGTCAATTCATCTTTCGATGAAGGGAGATGTGAACTATTTAAGGTTAGAGAGTCGTGCTGATAAGGTGTTATAAATAGACAAAAGTTAGAAAGATATTCTAAGGACAAGAGCGAACCAGGTGCAAAATATCACACTATGACTTTAGTAGCTATTACATAAAAAGGGATGGCAGATAAAGAGAATGAGGGATATTGATATTATTTCTCTTGCTTTCTTTTGCAGTGCATTTGATAACAGACGAAGTGTTCTATTTATATAGTGACTCTCGTAACTACAACCATCAAAATACAATGATGATACTTTTGAAAGTATCAAACACTATTATTCACTATTACTAAGTCTTTGGGCATTCTTTTGAGTGGGCATTCTTATTCTATAAAAATATATATATATTTTTTTTTTTACTCAAGAACACATGTAAACATTATTTGTCATTATATAAGTGGAAGAAAGTTTTATTTTTAAATTAGTAATTTTTTAATACAAATATCTCATCATTTGTTTAATGACACATACCATCTCATGTTACTGGTACACTTAAAAAATATCTCTATGTTGAGAACTATGATCTTGGCCAAATTGGCAATAAGGTTAAGTGTGTTGGAGGAACTTCTCTTGCGTGATTTGTTTAGCAAATTTGATCATACTTTCAAGTTAGCAACGAGCACCTTAATGGTGCTTTTGTTTATTGGGAACTACAACTTGTGCCACAAAAAATAGGGGTGTGCAATGTCCACCAACTTATCCTTTTTGCTTGGGCAATGAAAGGGATCGGTTGAAAGACCACATGCATTTCAAATCCAGGCAGAAAGTTTTTACAGTTTTTTTAGATACATTAGGGAGGCACATCATTTTCCTTTGTGTTCGATAAATTTCCTATGAGTAAAGTGATCATCTTTTTATTAAATGTGATCAACAAGATCTAGGCTGAAAAAAATGAGTGTGATACCAATATATTTAGCTCATAGATGTATCATATTTTTACAATAGGTCAAAAAATTTGAGTGATACAAATTTATTGAAATCATGAGTTCAAAATATTAGACTCCTAAGTTCAATATATCAAACTCGAGGTGCTACCAATATATTGAACTCACACTAGTGTAGCAGTGATTTTATAGAAATAAAATGTCTGGTTCCTATAATAGGTATCACGCTCACCTGAACCAGTGTAAAGGGCCTAAGGTCATCAGTAGATGTGTGAATAATTTTATTTTGAAACTTAACAATGCAAAATCTTATGATTTTCAACCTTAGCGCAATGGAAATTCTCCTTCATTGCCAATTAAGAGAGAAAACTTGTGTAGGACACTCGAGCCATGTCATATATTTACAAATCTCACAAAAATATGAGATCTCCTCTATTAAAACATGAGATCTCCTATATTTTGATCTCACATTCGAATTTGTTCAAATCATTGCTCATTTGGAGAACTGTCTTATTCGAGCAGCCATAACTAAATATAAGTTTCCCATATTCAAACCATAGGAATTGGAATTCATTAGGAAATCAAAAGGAAGCCAACTTTTGATGCAATCATATCCTTATAAGCCTAATGTATGTTCTTTAGCTAATATTTAGCCAAGTCGAGAATGCGGTTGCTTCCTCTTCTCAATTCATGACAGAATTAGAAACTTGAAGAAGCAATTTGATAATCATTGCAAAACATCTCTGTCACGCGTCGTTTAACTTCTCTTTCATACTCAAAAGTTTAATAGTAAAATCTGCAACAATCCTGCTCTTCTAAAGTTCTCATTTTGAGGATCTATAAGGATCAAAACCATATTAATTAGTCACAAGATTATATTAGTATATATATCTCAAGGCTTATAATATTTAACAACTTAATAAACCACGACAAACTTAAAATTCATGAACGATTAGTAATATCATTTTCTTGTTTTGATTTATTAAGTTGTAATTTTTTTAAACATTTGGCTTTAAACTAACATAATCTTGTGACTAATATACATTTGTTCTTCAGGTCCTCAAATAAAGACCTTAGGAGAGCAGGACTCATATCTCCAATATCGAATATGACCATTGAAATTGCTACCAATTCACCATTGGCAATTGGATTCCTTATTTAAAAAATGAATAATGCTAGAGAGATTAAATTTTTTAAACCAAATAATGTGGTTGTTGATGATTAGATTATTACATAAACATTGATTAACGTGCTTATTTCGTATTGGTGACAGATCATTTGATTTACAAATTTAATTTAAAATTTAGTCTCTCTAACATTATCCTTAAAAAAAAATATTTGACATAACTCGAGTGATTTAACATAGTACATTAGTCCCTTTAATCGATGATTTAGCCAAGAGGTTTCCATAGGCTCATTTCTTTTTCTTTATTTTTTTAATTTGGCAAATTTTCCCTAGGGTTTTGGAGTGTTCTCATTTTTAATTAAAGCTTGTGTTTGATTGAAAACTAATAAAAAATCAAAAGGATTGTAACTCAAGTCATCTCATTAAATTATATAAAAATGAATATTACGCATGCAAAATTTTAGAGGCTACAGTTGTAAGAAACGTTTGTTCACCTCACCTACCCCATCCAAAAAGATAATATATTTATACATATACAAATATATATATATATATATATATATATATATATATTATATTATATTTATGTATTTGCATATTTTAGTTAGAATGAAAGTCCATTTAATCCGCACAAAGAGGGCTTTAAAGTATAATGTGTTCGAGTCAACTAAAGAGCTTCGGTTTGAGACATAAATTCGTAAAATTTGCATGAATTCACAGTGCAAGCCATCTCCCATTATAGAAGTATTGTTTAGTGTGCCGAAAATACATTCCGTCTCATTGAAAACTTTTTCACTTACATGGTGATCATTTTACCAAGAGTCTAACAATGCCCAATACAATTAAACAAAACAATTAGTTACCTAACTTGTATACTCAAATTCAAAAATTATACTTCTCTCATATCATATAGATCATATAATTTATATTAGAATATCGCTCCATGGTTACAACACTCTCTGTCGGATTAAAAGTCATTTCTCGTTATCTCCATCTTCGATCCATACACATATACCGAGCAGTCATTTTCTTTTCTTTTCTTTTTTTTCGGGTCGATCAGTCTTTTTCTTTCAACAATGCAACATAAAGCATATTTGTAAAAGAAGATTTTGTCACTTACATTCCCATATCTTACGGCACTAAAAAAAATGAGCCATATATAGCATGCCAAGTGCCCCTCGTTCTCGAATCACGAGGCTTTATTGGAGATTTTCCACCGACGTTCAAAACCCTAGCTGCTTGGGTTTCGACGTGTCGTGCACACGTGTACAGCTGCGATGCTCGGATCTCGTCCAAAGGCATCACGTTAAAAGACAGCGTCCCCCCTCGGAATCTTCCAGCTCGTTGGACACCACCCGACGTCGAAGCCTTCCTATACGTGGCGTAATATGCACGGCCCTGATTGGATGATGATCAGGTCAAAAGTTAAGTGGGTCCCACCACCTGCAATTTTTAAGAAATAGAATGGAAGGACGTATGAAGTGGGCCCAGTGGGGCCCAGGAAGCAGAGGATGTGGAGTGGACGCATCTGTCCATGTACGATGGTCTCCCATCAGTTTTACGTCACCGTGTAGCGTTGCTTTCGATGGTCCATTTCTCACGTGCCTATAGGCTCCGAATTATATTATCTCACATTTTCTTTCTATTCCATTCTATCTTATCCTCCCATATTTTTTATTTCGTTTTTCTATAAAAAAAAAATTAATATAAAATGTTGACGTAATTTAACCGTGACTGTTCAAATAAAAGGAGAAGGAAGGGGAGGAAAAAAAAAAAAAAAGGTAGGGAATCCTTCTCTATAGGCCCCCATCGTACTTCTTCTTGCACCTTATTTTTATTTTTATTTTTAAATATTTTCACTTACCATTTTCGATTGATGATAATGCTCAACATCATATCTATCACTGATTTTGAATTTAAATTTTGAGATTTATTTATTAAATAGACACAAATTAAACTCATCCAATAGAGTTTGATCACTATGAGTCAGACTCACTAGAGTTTGCTCAATTTTTTATTTTTATCGTTAAGGTGGATAATTGAACTAAAAAAAATTCTTTCTTTATCATTAATCGAATCATAGTTCGAGACTCATAATTCTATTTTATCATCAAAGAATGTCATTTGGATTTAGTAAATTTGCTTGCGGACTAATGAATTAGGTTGACTAAGAGAGCTATAGAGCTAGGGAGGCTTTTGATCCTTTTTTGTTCTTTCTCTCACTCAATCTCATACGTACATATAGAATGTTGGGAAAGTTGTATTCGATCAAAGTTTTAAATCCCTTTCAACAAGTGTATTTTTAAAACTAAGTTGATGTTCAGCTTTATCTTTGCCCTTTAGATTTGACTAAATTGGAAATGAATTGTGTTATTGTTGACTCTAAAAATTATAAAACCTACGTGACGCGCAGGCCGAGTAACTAATAAGCTAACTACGTCATTCGGTTGAATGCTGGGCATGCTAACTCGTCGGCCGAGCTCGGCCGAGGAGTAAAATTTGTTGATGTTGCGTTGAGCACGTTGCTGACTTCTTTATCTTGCGATTGCAACCGAGGAAGGAATAAGTCTCGGCCTTTGGATTCTCGAGCCTGAAGACAAGGCTGCTAATTCTGCGAAGTTCACGAATCGTCGGCGCCGGATTCGATCACAGTGATTATTCGTGAGTGTATAAGCACGTCGAATCGACACCAGACTATATGGACACAAGTACTCAAAGGTAATGTATATCTTGATGGTAAATGTAGTTCGACCGTCAGAACGCCAAACTCTGAAACTACCTGTGAGTATCCAATCATAAAATCACTTGGCGTTCAATGTGCCAAATGTCGTAAATCGTAACACCTTACTTCGCCGAGAATGCTAATAAGATGACTTCTGCCCACAAGGATCTGGAAACCCTTCTCGACCGAGACTTGGATAGATAACCAGTCGGCCTCAACGCAGTACTGTTTATCCAAACTGAAGATGCTCCTCGGTCGATTGATTTTACGGCAACACTGCTGTTTATCCAAACTAAAGATGTTCACTGGTTGCCTCCATAGTGCTATTTATCCAAACTGAAGATGTGTCGACGGAAAAAGAAAACGAAAAATCTCAAGTTGTTTGAGAGGTTTGCGCAGAGCAATTGTGTGTTGAATTCGAGAAAGCCTGATTGTTGCATGATGTCTTGTATTTATACCACCAAATCCTCCTTGGGATCGAGTCAAAATCATAACTGGATTGGGACTTCTTGTTCTGTTCCAACTCCACTTCGACCAATCCTACTCCTATTAGGACTTTGAACTCACCCTTTTTTTGAGGTTGTATTCATTGCTGGTCGAGAATCCAAATTGCACTAGGACCCCTTATCGTATCAGGAATTCTTCGACCCCTTCGCTCATCCGAACTACTCCTTCTTGAGATAGGATTCGACCATCCTTGCTCAACGGCTCGAGACCACCAGGCAGCCCATAGCATATTAAAAAACTTTGGGCCGAACATAAATCCACACTCGGCCCAATAATATTATTTTGAGCCCGGGCCTAAACAGTTATATAAGAGTTTGTTTTAATTCTCTTTAGTTTACATCAAAAATATGTTATTTGCGTCTGCATTCTTTACATGTAAATATAAAAACAAGATATTTATTTAGACGTGCAATAAAATTACTCTTTATCTGTTTCATATCCACTAAACTTTTAGACGTGCAATAAAATTACTCTTTATATACCAAGTGTCATAATACAAGTGATTGTAATTTTTTTTTTAAGTATCCAACTATTTATATTATGATACGCGATGTGTCAGTGTACCAAACCTTGTTTCCAACACATTGGAAAATCTCTTCATGAAGTTACAATCTTTGATCAATTTGATGAATTGTATGTATTAACCATTGATGTTAAGCCCCAAAATCAATATTTGATATTGGACTAATTAAAGCAAAATAAATTTACTCTCATGGAGTCATGGACCATATGGCAAGTAGATATTTCCTCACATCAATTTAAGAACCTTAGAACCATCAATGCACTACTTTTAGGATTTAGGACCGCAATCTTGGTGTAGAGGAGAATAAATTTAGATCACGTTTTACAATAGAACTACAATATAATTGTGGGCAACAAACTCCTAAAAGTTGAGATATTTTTTAGTGTACCAGGAACACAATCTTATACACCAAGTGTCATAATACAAGTGGTTGTAATTTTTTTTTTCTAATATCCAACCATTTATATTATGATATGTGTTGTATCAGTGTACCGGACCATATTTCCAGCACATTGAAAAATCTCTCCATGAAATTACAATCTTTGATCAATTTGATGAATTGCATATATTAACCATTGATGTTAAGCCCCAAAATCAATATTTGATATTGGACTAATTAAAGCAAAATGAATTTACTCTCATGGAGTCATGGACCATATGGCAAGTAGATATTTCCTCACATCAATTTAAGAACCTTAGAACCATCAATGCACTACTTTTAGGATTTAGGACCACAATCTTGGTGTAGAGGAGAATAATTTAGATCACGTTTTACAATAGAATTACAGTATAATTGTGGGCAACAAACTCCTTCAGACTTAATTTCATGTGTCCCTAAGGAGATTCGGGTGCAGTCGAACCCAAGACTTGCTGACCTTTAGTTGTATTCGAGTTTTGTTTTTCATTTCTATAGTGTTGGTGCATTTCCTTCAATATTGAACTTGAGATGAAGGAATGTACGATGTCTCCAACTATGTGAGTAGCCAAGCTTGTGTTTGCTTCCAGATGATCAAAATTTGAAGTTTTCCTTCAAGTATAACACTATTTCTTGCTGCAGAAATATCGAGATAATTAGTGAGATCAGCCATTGCATACTAAAAGTGTTGAAATGTGTTCAGAACAAATAAGCAAACAAGTTTTGCAATTTGCTAGGAGTAATTAATGTAAGAGTACTTACAATCAAGCAAAGAAGAACGCATCCCGCGGCGCCTGGGAACAAAGCATACCAGAAACTCAAGTTATGGAACTTAGCTCCATCGATGAAGAGTAAAGGCAAGCTTGCAGCTGCAAATTTAACACATAATAGGTTGTGCACCTGATTTTAGTAGCAGAAAAAAGAGATTAATGAGAATTTTGTGTTGGATAGGAGGTAGCAGGAATTACCAGGTGGATGTGTGGAACGTGTGCAAATCATGAAAGCAACGGATGCAGCTAGGGCAACGCTCCTAGCAAGCCATCCTGGGCCAAATGTGGAAAATGTTAGTACACCAATTGCTGCACAACCTATTTGTGCCATGAACATATTGTACTTCTGCAAAACCACAAGGGAGAATTAGTGTGTTATTTCAATAGGCTATATATGCTTTTGATTATCTTAAATTTAATTGGGGAATGACACAAAAATTGAAATTACCCCTTTTGAAAAATAGCAAATTTGTTTAACCATCAAATCTAAGTCGAACAAATCTAACTCTGTTGGTCATTTTTCGGCCAAGATGAATTTAAGTTTGACCCTTATATGACTCTGTAATATACGTTTAACCCTTTATTTGACCTAGGTATATAGGTCTTTTCACATACAAAAAGACTAAGTGTAAGGAAGATTGGGTATTTGAATTTTGAACAGAGGATCTCATGTGTAAGGATAAACAATCTTAATTACTTGACTTGCAAATTCTTACAAGAGTTCTATAGATTGGCAAACTCATATACAAAACATCTATGACTTATTGACATTTCCCCCATTAAATTTTCAACTTCCTAAATGAACAGTCCAGAACAATTAAAAGTTTGGATCAAAATAAGTCCTAATAAGGAACTTCAAGAAAATCTGGACTTAATTTTGCTATCTTCCATTTTCATCATGTTGGGTCCATACAGCTGGAGTTGTGATAATTGTATACATGTACTCATGTCTACCATTGACTCACAACTCAAACAAGGCAGTCTAGGCTTGAAGGAGAACAAAGCAACTTATGGATCATATTCACCAAATAGATTATCAAAGAACAAAGAGTATTCATGGATAATTTTAGGAAAAATTTGTGTGTCACCTGAAATATGTCATGCACATGTTACCATAACATTTTATAAGTCACGTGATAAGCGTTATAAACTTGAAAATATATCTTTAATGTAATTTATATCATTACATAAATCACGTGATGAGTGATGCAGAAACATAAATATATCAGCAGTTTATATGCAAGAATCTCTCCTGATTTAAACCTCAGAAAGTAGAACAAGTTTAATACCAGAGCACCAGGAGAGGAAGGAGTGGCAAGGAGGACTGCAGATACTGCCCCTAAAGGTGCAATTGTCATTGACATTCCTTTTGGTGCTAATATCTGATCCATCCTCCCCAATATTGCCATTGCTGCAAAAGCCCCTATTTTTCACCAAATGCTCATCATTAATGCATCTAAACACATGATTAATTGGTATTATTATTTATAATATTAATCTTTATGATTCTAATTACCTGCAGAAGGCCAGATAATGTCACTGAGAGAAGGAGCAGCCGAACCCTTCTCAGGCTTCCAGCTGTCCGATAGTGGTGAAGCCAAATTGCTTGAAGCCACAATCCCATAAATTTGATTTCTTCTTTTGATGTTTACTATGCTTCTGCTGTTGACATGTCCTAAACCAAAAAGTGCTTTTGTGGGAGGGGTAGAAGTGCTTTCGGGATGAAGAAGATGGTGATGAAATCTAGAAGTCCTCATCAGCTGCATGCCCATTATTTCTATTGGATGTTTCTTTCTCTTCCAATTGCTTCAGAAATGGATATGAATATGATTTTCTTTAGGAAGATGAAAAAGGTCAGAGAGACCAGATTTTTCGAATCAAGTGGTCTTTTGGTGAAGTCGAAAGGCCATTTTTGTTGGCAATTTGCCACACAACTGACAACTCCATATATACAGATAGCATTTCTAAGAAGAAAAATTATATATAATGTTATCATGAACATTTTTTAAAGACTTCGCAGTTTTCTCTTTCTTAAAATATATAAAAAAAAAAAAAAAAAAAAAAGGCACCCGAACCCCTTCGTGCCTCTGTAGAAGGGGAGTTGAGGATTCTTATGAATATTGGACGGAAGCGCATTTTTAATAGCACCTGAAAATAAGAAAAATAAAAAGACTTAGCACAAAGATGCACTTTGAGCTTTTAAAAACCTCTTGCAGTGTTTCAATTCCTTCATCTTTGATTGTAATTAAGTAAAAAGAGACTTGTAATTCAACTAGTTAAGAATATTTTCTAATGCACTTGAAATCTCGATTTTAATTCTCCTCCCTAACATAGCTTGTACACACAAAAAAACGTGATTAACCAAAGCACTATGATTAATTACTCAATGGGGCATGATTCCTCTTTCATGTGTTATGAGTTGAATATGCATTATTAGAGCATTTTTAATGTGCTCTCTAGATGAGATTTAGAAGTTTAGATAAATTCAACTCCAACTATGCTCTCTATGATAGCAAAACCTTAAGAATGTGTGCTCCTAATGACACATTAATGACTATTACTTTTATATTATTTTAGGTACACAATATAGGGTTTACTTTGCAGTGGTTTTAAAATGATTAAAAACGATTTTTGAGTTCCAAAAAGACCTTACTAAACACTAGTTATGTGCTTCTAGCAGAAAACACTTCAAATGCTTTCTAAATTCACTTGCATTTTTACTAGGAATTGGTTTGAAAAAAAACTTTCACTAAAGGCTTTTAGTCATTTTAAAAACATTTCCAAATAAGCCCTTATTCTATTGGCTCTTTCTCGTTATGATCCCTTAAACAAGGTTAAAATAGAAATTTTATAAAGAGCTTGGTATTCCTCAATAAAAGGTCTTAGGTACGACTCACAAAGATAACAAAAGCGTATATTATTTCTGTTGAGTTCGATAACTAATTATTGATTGATTCATTGTTTGGCCTAGCACAATACCACTTCTGCTCAAAGTAGAATATCGTTGTATCAAAATAAATAGATAAATAAATAAAGTAAATCTAAGTTACTTTATAATGTTTTTATTTTTAATTAAATTTAATTAAAAATAAAAAACATGATTGAAAATACTTTTACATTAGAAAGGAAAGAAATTTGTTACACAACCACTCAAACGAAGCCCATTCTTTTCTATGCAAATAAGAAAAAAGAAACCCATTCAACAAAACCAGAAACACAGATGCAAATACAAAGCCCATTATTGATCCTAACACTCACGCAGATCATAATGGAGAATCCAAGAAGAGCATCATCATGCAGAAAATAAAGCCACCATCCACCATCATATCATGTCCAGTCACAAGCTCAGAATCTTCACAAGCAAGAAACAGCGCCGCCTCTGCCACATGCCTCGCCGTCAGCACAACCCCCTTTAAGGACGCAAACTTCTCACACACCTGCCTCACTACCTCCACTTGATTCAAGAGATTTTTCAATATGATCGGTATACGGAATGATGTACCATGTGTTCTTATACAAATTATGGGATATGTGTATTAAAAAGTTAACAACTTAAAAAATAAAATTTCTTACCATTCCTATTAAAACACGTGATGTACCACTTGTATTCTAGTCACAATTAAAAATTTCTCCACTTGATTCCCTCGCGCGTTGCAAGTCAACGGCGTGCATGTCTGGCGCGTTCGGCAGGACGCAGTTCACTTTAATCCCGTGCACTCCGAGTTGCAGGCTCGCCGAACGAACCAACCCTAGTACCGCTCACCAGTCGCCGTGACACTTGTTGTGCACACAATGCTCCCCCTCACGTGCCTCTACCATGACATGAGCTGCCTGTTTGACACAGGAGGCCATGCCACGTAAGTTCACGTTGAACATCAGAAGCTGAAAAGTCAAGGTGGAGAACGTGAAGAAATATAAACTTCTGCTATAAAATCAATTGGTATTATAGAAAGTAACTCAATTATTTATAAGTACACGTAAGATTTACCCTCTTATCAATGGAAGGGATTCGTTCTCAACACGGTGGTGAGACGAAAAGAGAACAGACATAGCTTTTTGTATCAATCTCCACAGACGACGCCAAATGTTGATACACTAAATCAATGAAACTTTATAACAATATGAAATAACTATTTAAGCTATTAAAGTCATTTCCACCATCTCCATTTTTAGAACAAAACCTTAAAACCCCAAACATATTTATTTTTTACGAATGAAATATAAAATCGAGCTTTAGTTCCCTTTTTATTCGTTGGTTTAGGCATTCAAGAAATTATTTGGTAATGAAGCATTTCAAATGTTTCTTCGCTGGTTTAAACTGAAGCAATGCCATTAGACATGTATAACCTTTTGGAAGGGATTTGGAATTGGGTTATAATCTTTCATAAAAGGGTGCATGTCTGTTGGCAGTTTTAAACAAACAAATGTGTTCCTTTTACAAATCTGAAAGCAACGAACATGAAGTTTAAACAAATGACATAACCTTAAGAATAGTCCCTACTGTTTGTGCTTTCGGGCTCTTGGAATCCAACGTTGATTGTTCAAAAAAATTCGAAAGGATACTCGGATGTATAAATTAGACGGCATGTTGAAGATTTTATACAACAATTAATCTATCCTTCTTGTCTCTAAAATTCAAATTATTGTATTGTTCTAAAATTGAGAAGAGTGTGATGTTGGATGTGTATAAGTGTGTGTCGCATCCCGGTCCGGACCCCCACCATATCTCGGGCTCGACTCCACCGTAACACGATATTGTCTGCTTTGGACCCCAACCACACTTTCACGGTTTTATTTCTGGGAACTCACACTCCACCCCTTTTAGGGGCCCGACGTCCTTGTTGGCACACTTCTGACTAGGGATTGGCTCATGTAAGCCTTATATGTATATTCTCATTTCTACCTAGCACGAGGCATTTTGGGAATTCATTAGCTTCGGGTTCCATCGGAACTTCGAAGTTAAGCGAATTGGGGGTGAGAGCATTCCCAGGATAGGTGACCCACTGAGAAGTTATTGTCTGGGTTCCCATAAACAAAACTGTGAGGGCGTGGTCGGGACCCAAAATGGACAATATCATGCTACGGTAGAGTCGAGCCCATGATATGATGAGACCTGGACCAGGATGTGACAGTGTGAGATGTAGAGGTAGTATTGAAAAATAAGAAAAATAAATGAGATGCGTTAAGATACTTTTTATTTAAAAAGTAAATATAAAGTGTAATAAATATGTTGAACGTTGTCAGTAAAGTATAGGTGTGAATAAAACAAACCACCAAATTATACAGCTTGATGAATAAAAGTATTATAACCCTGTATTGTACCCTCTGCCTTGCAACTTGTTAATATTTAATCATGCACTTACACCAAACCTCTACTGTACCCTGCCAATAAAAGTATAATATATAGCTTGATGAATCAAATTACATGGGAGTTGTTTAATGGTTCCCATTTCTTTTGTCACCATCGATTCAAATTTTAATCTTTTTAGAGAATTGTTATTAGTATTTTTAAAATGTTAATAACATTTTTCTCTTTTTATTATTATTTTGTTAGGTATTATAGTCTATTGAGTTGTATTTTCGATACATTAATAATCTCTCACCAACCACCAACTCTCGCTCCCGATTCATCGTGGAACTCACTAGAAATAAATGTGAATTACAAATTTGCACTATATATAATTCTTAAGACGGATACCGATTACAAATTTGCAATATCATATTGATGATGATGGGAAGTCGGGTCTCATTTCTTTGTCAAGCAACCAAAAGCTACGACGGAGCTGCTGTCGAGTGAGGATTGACCGAGGGGAGTTCCATCATGTAGCTGGGTACAAATAAGCCAGTGAAAGAGGAGTAGGCAGGGTATGACGAAGCCAGTGGGGTACGTAAACGAGTACAGATCACATGGTTTTGTACTGATCCGCTTTCGAGCTGTCGAGTGACGATTACTCTATCTCTTAAGAAAGGCCGCAAAGGGACAAAGGATCAGCAGCATTTCAAGGGGAAAGACTTCCAAATTTATACATGTGTGTGAGAAGTAAAATGAAATGTGTGAATAGTACACTCCTATATGTATGCTCTGGCTTGGTCTTGTAGATAGATATACTCATGCATGTATTTTCTTTATACAAATGAAAATAAAATTATAGTCGGAGTAACAAACATAAATCTTTACCTTAAGATAAAAGCCTTAATTATGTGTTTAATTTGCTGTCAAAAAGTTGAGGCTATCACATCTCAAGGCTATGTCATACCACACGTCTCTTTGAGGACTTACAAGGGAGGTCTTAGCACCTCTGTTTTTTTTTTTTTTTTTTTTTTTTTTTTTTTTTTTTTTTACAGAACAGGCACTAAGAGAGATTATTTTATGTGTTTAATAATAACATACAAGATAAGCTAAATGATTTAGGACTCAAATGTATTAATACCCACACATGATTTAATAAAATTGAACCGATTCAAGAACAAGAGTTCGGGTGTGTATGTGTATAAACTTCAGGGTAAAATAATTTTGTTACTTATAGTAGACCTCAGGGCCAAAGGCAAATCGGTAGTATTAATATGTAAACTTATGAGTTATTTGGAGAAATAAATTGAGTTGGACGTGTCCAACTTGTTTTTATAAAGAGATGAACAGACCAACACCTTAATTCAAAGGGAGCTTTGCATGATATCCAGTGATATATAATATAGACAAACTGATGCAGTTGCATAAAATTAGGGTTTCCTTAAAGAATAAATAGAGAGATATCAAATAACTGATGTATAAACCCAATTGTCTTCTTCTCTAGTTTTCTACATACCTACTTATTGTATCCAGTTGTGTTTATAAATAAAAAGGAAAACTAATTAACAATTCAAAGGATTCTTCTTTCTTACCCGTATGATATAAGACCAAAGCAGCTTGCATAAGACTGGGAGTTTTTATTTTTATTTTTTTTTATTACATCAATATTTTTACACTAAGGAGAGGAGGAATTCAGCTAAGCCACACAATGTGCAACCTAATTTGATATCGAATTCGCCATCAACAAGATTCGAACATAAGACCTCTCACTTCCAAGTGACCAGACCATAGTACTGAGTGACGCATAAGACTAGGAGTTAGTTCCCTTTTCTTTTCTTAAATATGCAACTAAAATCCTAATATTTTTTTATTATTTTATTTTAGAAAATATTCTAAAGTTAAACCTTCAGAACATGTGATTATATATACTAGCATTTGTCTACATATTTTGTGTGTATGAACATATTTTTTTGAAGAGAGGGAGAGAGAAAACGTGGGGGGAGTGGGAGGTTTTTTTTTTTTTTTTTAATTTTTATTTTTTATTTTATTGAAGGTATTTTAACATCACATGTAGGTGAGGCTTCAATAAAAAACAGTAAAATTTGGACCTGTGAAATTACATTATTGGCCATCATCTTTTTGTGTGATAGAATACTAATTTGTCTTTTCACCCTCTTTTAGTTGACAAAGAGAATTTCATTAATGTGTGTGTGTATATATATATATTTATTTTTTTTTTATTTTCTTTTTGTCGAGAGTTTAGTGTCCATGTGAGTTTGGATTTCCCTATATGTGCTCTATTTTTTTATTATTTAAAAAATGACATTTTTAGTGTGTTAAATTATTAGGAGAAAAGAGAAACGAAAACCGATCAAGATCAAATTAACACCAAGGTGCTCAAGTATAATTGTTTTCCTACACTGCAATAAAACCACAATTGTGTGCTCTATTATATCTTTTAGATCTGGTATTGTTTGACTGTCCATATTCGACTTAAACATTATCCAAGGCAAGCATCCGGAGCAACTCTCAAATCTAAGACCTTTTTTGAATCAATTCAACAGAAAATAATGATGAAAACTAATGAAAAGGATTTGAAAACTTTGAGTTTTAACGATAAGAAAAAAATAAAGAGTAATGTGAATAGTACCAGGTTTGACATTTTTAGCCATGGTTTTACCTCCAACGGAAACTTGAGCGACCAAACTCTTTAATAGTGTCTTAAGCACATAATCCACTCAGATTACAACAAGGTAACACATAAAGAAATATGATGATAGTTTAGTAATATTTTATTTTTTGGAAGTGATTCTCGAGTAGTGATTATTAGAGGTGAGATACAACTCTCTGCATCTATCTACATCTTAAACCCACCATCCACGACCAAATTGTGGCCAGTAACAAATTCAGAGTCGTCCGAGGCCAAGAAGACGACGGCGTCTGCCACATTCTCCGCCGACATCCTCTTCCCTGCTTTCAACCCCAACTGCGCCTCGCACAAATTCTCCGCATCCTCCGCCTCCATCTGGAACTGCCAGCAGAACAGCGGCGTCACTACCGGCCCCGGAGAAACACAGTTGACTCGTATACCGCTAGCACCCAGCTGCAGACTCGCCGACCTCATCAGCCCCATCACCGCGTCCTTCGACATTGTGTAGTCCGTGAACATCGGTCCCCCTTGGCCCGCCGCTGCGCTCGCCATGCACACGATGCTACCCCTCACGCCCCCCTCCACCATCACCTTCGCCGCATGCTTCACACAAGCCGCCATACCGCGGGCGTTGACCGCCATGACCCTGTCGTAGTTGGAGAGGTCCAACTCCAGCACTGTCTGCTGTGACGCGCAGCCGATGCCGGCGTTGCTGAACATGACGTCGAGGCGGCCGTAGATCTTGACCGTCGATTCGATCAAGCTCCTGACCTGGTCCTCGTCGGTCACGTCGCAGTGGATGTAGGTGGAGCGACCAGGACCGAGGGATGCGACGACGGTTTGGCCTAATTCGTCCTGGATATCGGCGATCACCACTGCGCGTGCGCCATGCAAGACAAATTTGCGCGCGGTGACTTCGCCGATTCCGCTGGCGCCGCCGGTAACAACTACGACCTTCCCTTGAAGCTTTTTGATGGTTTGGGTGACTGAGACTCTGTCGGCAGTGAGGTCAGCCATTTTCTTAGGGCTAGTTAAGCCAATTAATAATTAGGTTACGCAGCTAACTCAGCTCCTGCCCTTATGAAAGGGTCAGGCTTAAAGCAACGAAGGATGATAGTTCGATAGTTTGAAGGTTATATAGATGGAGATTGAGCTGGATGAATCGAAGATATGGTTTTTTTTTTTTTTTTTGTTTTTTTTTTTGTTTGGAATAAATGATATTAGGGAAAATTTGAAATAGGTCCAATTTTATAGGCCACCTTTTGAAATAGGTCCAATTTTTGGTGACTTTTGATTTTTGAAATAGGTCTAATTTTTAGTTACTTTGGACCCATATCAAAAAACATCATGATATTATTACATAGACGGTGAGAGAGAGTGGGTTAAACCTCATAATTGATTAGCAATAATATGATTCGAATTCTCCATTGTACATAAGACCTCTAACTTACAAGTAAAAATGAATACTATTAAACCGTACGAAAATAAAGATTTTACCTCCGGCTATTTTACCTTTATATATACATAGTTAGACCTAGTTGCTCGGCAAAGTAGAAAACAAAAAGTTTTAGCAACGTTTATTGTTGAAGCTAAATACAGAGGAATGACCCAAAAAATATGTGAGTTACTCTAGATTAGAAATTTCATGAGAGACTTGGTTCCCAAAACCGGTTGTCTTAAAGAAAGAACGATTCATCATGTGTGTGTGTGTGTGTGTGTTTTTTTTTTTTTGTCCATCATGTGTGTTTTAATTTATTTGTTTGTTTGTTCATTTTTATTTTTTTATTTTTTTGAACAAATGATATTATTTGATGGCTGATATGGCCAATTGATATAGATGTTAGATCTTCTTCATTTCTAATTGATATGTCAAATATTTATTTTATAGGAGCATACACTATAGTTTATGATGATACACAAAAATGCTTCCTTATTTTATTAATATATTTGACCCCATAGTTATATTAATTATTAAAAAATAATTTAAAATTGAATTTAGTTTTCATCCTATTAGTTGTCAATGGTCCTCATGCATTTAAAAAGTTAAATTGAAGACATTTGACTCTATCTTTGTTTGCCGTGAAAAAAAAAAAACATAGTTAGAAAGTAAAGAATCAAATGACTCAATTGTGGCATCAAAAGTAGTATCGCCCTTTGAAAAATATTTAATGTTTTTTCATCCTAATTGACGTATTTGTATCACCTTTGGAGATATCATCAATTTAGTTGACTTTTACGAAGACGACCTAATTTGTGATTTAAAAACGATTGGCTCAGCAAAAAACGTGTATAAAAGAAAACACAAATGAACGGTTGTGTTTTCCCATGTGTGGTCGCTTGCCTAACATTGGAAATAAAATAGAAAATAAAAGAAAACCATTACATGTAGAATAAAGAAAGGAAAGCTTGCAGCTCTTTGCAAACGTTTGCATAGGAATCTTTTTTCTTCTTTTGGGTTTGTGCCATCCAAGCAGAAATTGGATACCATGGTTTGTCTGATACATAAATTTAATTTACATTCTTACCCCCAGGGAGGGGCAGGGACAACAGCACAAACTCAATAGAACATGAATGAGCATTCTGTAATCCTGCAGTCATTAGGCATTTTAGCCGAATGATCAGTAATGATCTGAATGAGACTCGTAGAAATCGCTCGGGCACGGTGACATGACCTCTGGCTCTAGCAACTGCAATACCTGGTTCATTGATGGCCGGTCATCAGGGTTTGCATCGGTACACCTTGCCGCGATATCAAGAATTGCTTCCACAGTTTCAGCATCTGCATCTTTGCACCTTTTGTCTACTACTTCATGCAACCTGTTTTCTCTCAATTG
The DNA here is from genome assembly GCF_041283825.1 of Pyrus communis. Taxonomy (NCBI): domain Eukaryota; kingdom Viridiplantae; phylum Streptophyta; class Magnoliopsida; order Rosales; family Rosaceae; genus Pyrus; species Pyrus communis. Next base: position 3,296,617 of record NC_142578.1, read on the forward strand.
GGTGTTCATCTGCATATTAATGAAAGAGTAACTCAGATCGATACTGTGGTCTGACAACATTGTCTTACATGAAAAATATGAACGCATCTGTCTTAGTAATTTTAGGAAGGAAAGGAGCTTACCCAACCAACAACATTTAAGCCTCGTTTTACAAACGTAGGATCAGTAGGTCTTTTTCCGGTCACAAGCTCTAGCAATAGAACTCCAAAGCTATATACATCTGTCTTCTGAGTGGCTCTCCCACTTTGCAGATACTCTGCAATAACCAAAAAACAATTGACTAGCATCTCTATAAATTTCATATTTCAATATTACAGCGAGCGGTTAGTCAGTCGTCTCATATTTTGATCAAGCAGGTTTTAACTTTTAGGGCAGAGATAATTCATTCAGCATTCATTTAGTTGTGTGATAAACATTCACTAAATGGTAAATCATGGTAAGGATGTCCGACATAGGTGACTGTATACCAAAATCTATAACGATTGAACCGTGTGATCACCATAATCTAGCTCTACTATATTTACTTACAGCGGAAACAGGGTTACGAAATGCATACAAGACCATAATATGGGACAAACCTGGAGCCAGATAGCCAAAGGTGCCAGCCACCACTGTCGTAATATGGGCATCCTCATCCACCAAAAGCTTTGCAAGGCCAAAGTCAGAGACATGGGGATCCAAGTTTTCATTTAGAAGAATGTTGCTCGATTTTATGTCACGGTGTACTATCTTTGGAGAGCAGTCATGGTGCAGGTATGCTATGCCTCGAGCAGAACCCAGGGCAATTTTCAAACGAGCATTCCAGTTCAAAGGCTGCTCTTCCACCCAATGCTCTAAAGGAGATAAAGACATCACGGAAAAAAAAAAAAGCAAATCAAATAATCATTCGATTCTAGCTAGTCTATCCCCCAAAAAGCATTCATTTCTAGCACATTCTGAGAGGTGATACTTACCATGCAAGAAATCATCTAAACTGCCCATAGCTAGATAATCATATATGAGAAGCTTTGAAACAGGGAGCCTGCAGTAGCCTCGCAGGTTAACTAGATTTATGTGCTTAATGCTACCCAAGATCTCTAATTCCCTCTCAAAAACTTGATCACATCCTTCCCGACTTCTATCAATTCTTTTAACAGCAAAAGTACCACAATCATTCATAACCATTCTGTATACAGTGCCAAATCCTCCCGATCCTACAACATCCTCTTCATCGAGTGACTCTAGCTTTTCAATGATTTCACTTGAAGGGTAGGGCATATCACCATGGAAAGTAATGAGTTTTGTACCTGTCAAATGTTCAATTTTTTGTCAGCAACCATAATAAAGTTTGAGTTTATAACTGTATGAAGTCCAGAAAACATCGAACTTACTTGCTTCTTGATTTACTTGCTTTTTAACTTCAGTGTATTTTTTAGCCACTCTTTCCTTTTTTGAAAGTAACCGAACCCAAAGGAAGGTAAGGAGAATGAGAAACGCAAAGCCCAAGGCAGACGTTGCACCAATAAGCACTCCTTTGATGTAATGAGAAGATCGTTTAGAGGGCGCTGGAATATCCACAGTGAATTCAATAAATTAGCATAAGCACATTGCTACTTTTTACATAAGAATTTGGTTAGATGTGATTTACAAAATTCCAGAACTGCATTTTAGAAAACATGTCTTTCGACTAGAAAGCTGATAAAAGGGATCGAGAACTTGCCTGCTGCTTCATCACTTACAGCAGTACGTGGTAGCACTGCAGGAAATCCCAGTGAGGTCCGACAGGGCTTGTGCACTTGTTGGCCACAAAGATCTAGATTGCCAACAAACCTATATGAATGTTCAAGGAAATTTCAGAACAAGATGACAAATGCTTCAGACAGGAAGAAGAGAGAAGGTATTGAAGGTCCTATCTGTACTGCATATAGTGTACAATTGGTGCTATATATTTACTGAAAAGTAAGTGGAAACATCTTTATTCGTGAATATTTATCGACCAGTTCAAAAATTTTACAGACAAATCAGTCAAAATGGGCAATTGGCTCACACAAGTATAATGCATGCCTAAATCTTAGTTCAAAAAGCACAATTACACTAGGCTTTGAGCGTTTATTTAGCTTAAGCCACACATGCATACATACATACACTTATAATTAAAGACTCAGTCTCTAGGGATTTAACAGTGAGTGTGTGTGTGTGTGTTCGATTCAATTAGGCCATTTTCACTCAACATGAAAGTGTCGACAGAGACAGTGAGTACTTACGAATCGTTCCCAAAAGTGCTTAGAATTCCAATGTCTGGGATTTCACCGCTTAAGAAGTTGGTGGACAAGTTCCTATGACATACATAGGCAATAATGCTATTCAGACACCAATCCAATTAAAAAACTACATAGAATACCATTTGGTACTTTGTTATAGCTTACAAAAAGTGTAATTTTGAGAGGCGGCCGATAGATGAAGGTATAGCACCTCTTAATAAATTGCTCGATAAATCCCTACAATTTCATTGTAAAGTTCATCAACACAGGAGTGTAAAATATTTAAATCAGTCAGTTGCAATTGCTATGGTGATAATTCAAATTCCAATTTCCCAATACAAATGATTGATAATTAAGCATGCAAGACTCCGTAAACAGAAAAGATGAGAACAAAGACAAAAATTCTTACAGTATGGTGAGAGAAGAAAGGTTTCCGATATCTGATGGAATACCTCCTTGAAGGTAGTTAGCCTTCAAGTACCTAACAGATTGAAGATAAAGTATGCAATGCTCAATGCTAGAGTCAATATAAATAGAAAGCAAAGTGACACCTGAAATATATTTCACAACTCAAAGAAGAAACAGAAAAGAGAGCAAAGCCGTTTCGGTTTTCCACTTACAGAGCCCTAAGCTCAGCACAATTGGTAATTTCATTAGGAATGTTTCCATGTAAGCTGTTTTGGTGAAGTGCCCTGGTTTACATTGAAAAAGCACAATCAGAAGAAAATCAAAATTGGAGGACTTCTCAGCTGAGTTTTTACTAATTCAGTATTGGACTCACAATCTCTGTAATCTACTGAGTTTACCAATGCTGGGAGATATAGTCCCACCCAGTTGCACGTAAGGCAAGTTACTGCAAAAACCCAATTCAAAATATATGAAAAGCACTTTGAAAACAAGCAGATTAAATCAAAAGCAGTTTGAGTAAATTGAAAAGTAGGGTTTGAAGACTTACACAGAGCTGACTCTAAGGTCCTGAGGATGGCAAGTAATGCCAGTCCAATTACAGGGTGATTCATCGGAATCCTGCCAGTCACTGAGAATGTTTCTGCTGTCATTCAAAGTGCTTTTGATTTCCAACAATGCCAAACCTGAAGCAAAATAATTACCAAAAAACACAAGAAACAAGATTAATTATGTCATAGATAAACCCCAAATATAATACTTGAAGGTAAGGCAGAAAGAATGTAAATTATCAGTAAAGATTTGATTTTTCTATGTTTGCCATTAATGACCAAAGCAAATCAGAACTTCCGGCTCAACAAAATGCAACTAATTGACTAGTAAAGTAAATGTCCATCATAAATAAAGAAAAGATGAAAATTTTAACCCAATGCCTCCATTTTTCATCGACGAGAAGTCCAAAAATAAAGACATTAGAACAGAAAAAAAAATAAAACTAAAAAAAAAACCAATAAAACAGAGAAGTGGAAGGTTTTCCTTACCATCTTGGCTGAGAGCAAGAGAGCAATGGAAGGAGAAGATTGCAGCTGAAATTATTGAGAAAATCCAAACCAAGAAACCCTTCTTCTGCATCTTCTTGTTTCTGAGCTCAGCCACTTCACCACTGTGCTCAAAGTTTCAAGCTTTGGGAAGTAGAGAGAGAGAGAGGGAGAGAGAGAGAGAGAGTAGTGGGAGAGAAACTATGATGAAGCAAGCTGTGGTGCAAGGTGGGGCACTACCATTACCAATACACTAATGATAATTTTGAAGCACGGAGAGCGAGAGAGAGAGAGAGAGGGAGAGAGATTGCTTTTTCCTATTAGAGCAGGGTGAAGGGCACAGTTCCGAAAATGAGTATAGAAAGTTGTGTAGAAAGAGGCCGTTGTCCACGAATTCAAAAAATTGATCATAAGAGTTCACAACACTCGTTGAGAGTGAATTTCATGTCGAAAAAGAAAGATATTGCATATCTTTATAATAAATTAGATTACCTTTTATATTGTTAATTAGTTTTTTTATTTATTATAGATTGTTAATTAATTTTAAGATAGAATCTCGAACTTTCATGGATGCAATCAAGAAGCTGTTAACTATGATATTATGTCGGTATCTATCTAACAATCAAGGGCTGACCTTCCTGCTTTCTTGATCCAATCTCGCACTTGGTCTGATCGCACCGTAGATCAAGTTGTAACCGAAGTAGACCAAGAAAGGAGTGGAATGATGATGATCGGGCACTCTCTTGGATCTCATGGTTTGGAGCAAGCTCAGCTTTCCTTTCACTTCAAGTCCGTCTAATTGGGTCCCCCCAGAAGAAAAATTCCCCTATCACCCGAATGAAGTGATAGGAGGAGATTCTGTTAGCTTGATTGAGTGGCGCCTTTTGCTGCTGGACCGAGTTAATCGACATGATCTACCCCTCCAAATGGAATTGGTAGGAATGCTCGTTCAAATGGAATCGGAACTGTGACTCGCTCCAACTACGGCAGTAAGCCACCCAAAGGTAGGAATGCCGTGAATCCTAAAAGGGAGAGGTAGCCGGTAGTTGAGAGATATTGATCTTGTTTTGTATTGTTGTTGCTAGACCAAAGGGAAAGGGAGAGCTTCAACTTTTATTATAGTGTAAAAGCAGGTTACTTGTATTTTTGTCACTAAAAATTTGGTGGTCTTTTTACTTTGGTAATTGAATTATTTTCTTGTCTCATTTCTAAACATTTTAAATCAATAGAATTAGCCATTTGTTGTGCATACAACTAAGACTTTTTAAATTGATAGAATTGATCATTTGTTGTGCGCACGACTAGGCAAGTGCAATTACGGATGCCTCGGATTTTGGGTGAAATTGCACAACTTTTAGACATTTTTGTTTGAGCATTCTTTAAAATGGGGACCGACAACAAAAGTGAAAATTGTACCTAAATAGTCGAATTGGATTTGGCGGTTTATTAATTTGTTTTGCCAATGAGTGCCAACCCCACAAGTGACCTACTTATGCTAATTTTGTAATAGACGTTATTAATAGTCATCATTAGACATACTTGAAAAGTTTAAGAAATTTTTTAGATGAAACAAAAAATAATAATTGAGGATCAAAGTGAGAACCGTGAAACATTTTTGGGACACATTTATAACTAACTCAAAATATAAATAAGGAAAGCTTTGATAATTCAACTTCATTGTATATAGGATTAAGTACCTAATACTCTTAATTTTTAAGTGTAATTCTAAATTGGTTTCAACCTTTTTAAACATTTCAACAAGTATCAAATCTATTGAAAATGTCATATCAGTTAAGCCCTAATTAATTTTTCGTTAAATGTACAATTGGCAACAATGAGTCCCACTCCAAACTCACTAACTGATTCACCTTCCAATTCTTCTTTGAAGCCGATGAAGATGGTGGCGGTCGCTTCATGGCAGACAATACCATTTAAGCAATCTCCATGACCTCTTATTGATTTGGAGACAAAGTAAGCCCTAGTTAATTTAACAACAATTTAATTGGAACTTAATGGATGTGACATTTTAATAGGTTGAGTACTTATTTAGAATGTTTAAACATGTTGAGACCAATTTAAAATGACATTAAAAAATTGAAGAGTTTTCAATACTTAATCCTTATATATAAGAACGAAGCCAATATTCTCCTTAATCAACAATTACCATTCATGGTTAGAATAAAAACAACTCCAAATTATAATCAATCTTGTTTTATGAGTTCATAGCATTAACCCCATTTTTCATAAAAGGGATACCATGAAGTTGAAAAGAACAAACCAAAAGTTCCAACCATCTTATCAGATTCTAGAAGAAAAAATCACGAAACTGCATCCAAGTATCATTTGGGGCCGAGACAGTTCCTAAACTAAGAAGGCAGGATTTGTTTTGATTATATAACTAATAGAGACTTCAATTTTCTTTTGCGTTTTTTTTTTTTTTTTTTTTTTTTTTCCCCCGTTCAAAGGAGGCCACCTAGTTGGGAAGTAAGGGAGGACAACAAGCTATGAAGCCTTATCAATGGAATTTTATGAGAAAATGGATTGCTAAATTTTGTTAATGGTGATATCAACTCCATCAACTGATGTTGCATCTGGATTGATCAATTCCCATCTGAAAAATTCAAGTACATAAAGTTCAGCTCATTCGAAAATACATATCGATATATTTAATAAAGATGTAACAAGATTGCTCCTTACTTGTATCCTGTTGACAATTACACCACATGCATGCATGTACAATAAAAAAGCGTCAATGACCATATATATACATGGAATATGATGGTGTGCTTGTAAGAAACTGTCCGTGCCTAATAACTCAACAGACACATATAGTCCAAGGAACAAGATGACGTGTATGTAAGAAACTATTTGTGCCTAATAACTCAAAGGACACATAGTCCTTTTAAAAGCTCTCAATTGATTTTTGTGGTGAAATTAGTTAAAGATAATTAAGGACCTGACCAGCATGGTTAAAGGCAATTCCATGAATGTTGAATGGTATCTAGGAGAGGTCCAGCTCCAAACTTACAAATAGTTTCTTAATATACAGATCATTTTTGTTTTATTGGGACCAAATTTTAGATCACTCTATCCTAAATTACCACTAGTTAATAGTGTTTCGAACTCGATTTTAGATCAAATTCACCTCTAGTTTGAGAGGAAACAATATCCAAAGCCCATTCCACCACCACAAGAGCAACCCCAATAGTGGCAACCCTCCCAAAACCAAGGTCACCCCCACTCCCATAGAGATATCCATGTATGTCCCTTGACCCTGTCTAGCTATAGAATATGTAAATCAATCCCCCCTGGCTCTTGTCCTCGCTTAAGGCCAGTGCCACACTCGACTATGTAGTTGTGGTTGATTCCGAGTTGATTAATCGTTTGACCAGGTTGAGCAAATAGACAAACGAATACCAACCCCGCTGAAAATGCTTCATGTCGCGTCCTATTATATGATTTGATTCCTCAATGAGATAATGAGTATTAACCTGCAGGTATTGTCCTTATTATTACTTGTGTCCCTATAGGATTTGATGGATTGCAACGTTAAAACAAAATACATGACAATCTATTCTGTTAATATTCTTTTTCAAAAGAGAGAACATTGCCTCCTTAAGATTGAAGTGAAATTTCTTCTCAATTTACTTCCTGACCGATTCACAGAATCTCGTATTTATAATCAAAATCATTTATACTATAAATCAATATGTACGTAAAGATCATCTCTACAAAAATTCGAGTAAAATTAAGGTTAGTCAATCAGTTGTAGCAATAGATAATGATTCATAATGTTTTTATCGAATTCGTCTGTCTGTTTTTATATAGTTTGATGACAAAATATCTCATATTTTAATAATTTTTTTTGTAGAGATAATATTTTGAAAGTAATTTATAATATTAACAGTTTCGATCTTAGGCTTAATATTAATGAATAATGTTATTTATTTATCTACTTTAGAAAATCAATAATGTTATTTAGACAAATAAAACTTACACAATTGCTAATACACTTGCATTATTCTACATACAATGGTATGTCATATCTCTATTAGAGAGTCTGTCCACACATGTGTCAATTTTGTCTCTCTAAATGGCATTTTTGTAATGCGTCAGTTTTGTATAAGCATGTAAGTGAATCATGATGGGGTTGGTCAAATTCATATCCGATCCCATGTATTAATTGAGTTATCAGCATCAAATAATCGTAGTTCGGATTGTTAATTTTAACTTGTCAATTCATACCTTATAAGAATTGGATGATATCGATTTATAATCGAATTTATATTTCTCAAAATACATAAAAAATAAAAAATAAAAAATCGTCTTGTATTGTGTTTATCTCCTTCTATAGTTTTTTTTTTAAAATAATAATTAAATCATTTGAGTATTCATTACAGGAAAAACTCAAATTACTCTTAAATACATACAATATTGACAAAAACAGGTCTAAAAAATTTATATTATTGTTGACCCTAAAAATTACTTAGCCTACGTGGCTCAGGCCGAGTAACTATGAACTAACTATGTCCCCTTCTTGTGAATACGGGCCTACCAACTCATAACCTAGCTCGGTCGAACGAGCATAATACATGTCATGGTGTGTCGAATAAGCTGCTGACTTTTGTACTCTGTAGCAACATAGGTACTTAAACGAGATGAGTGTTTTTATGGTGAACGTGGTCCAGCCGTCTAAATGCCAAACTGCAAATTAAATACACCTGAGAGTAATCAATCATAGAACACTCCACTTTGCTAGGAAGCTAACGAAGTGTCCCCTTTCGTTGAATAAGTTAAAAACTCTTCACCTGCCAAGAGTTAGATAGACAACCAACCAACTAGAGGCAGTGATGTTAGTCCAAATTGAAGATGCTCTTGATCGCTTGATTCTACAGCTCCAGCACTATTAGTCCAAACTAAAGATGTCGCTAGTTGTCAACACAATGTTATTAGTCCATTGAGTTTTGGAGAGAATAAGGGTGTTTATATAGGGGTGTGGCCGTCCTCTTTGGGTGGAGATGGACCGGCCACTTGGATGGCTTTGTGGGTGAAGTTCATGATTTGTGGTTAATTAGCAAATTAATTGGATAGTAAATCAATTAATTAGCTAATTAATATAATAAAAAATGAATGATCTGGGGGTTTCCTTGTGGAGAAGATTTGATAGGGATGGATAAAATAGGTTACAAATAAATACCTATTTTGGGCACTTTTTGACTTGATTGAGGGATGATTTTCCGTTGCTCGCGCGTAGAAATCCCAATGTGCCTCGAGGTTAATTTTGTCATTTTCACCCAAAAATTCATGTGTCGCCTCTTGATTATTTTTGGCTCCACACCCAGCCCTTAAGCCAACACTTATATAAAAAGTAGAATTAGGAAATGGACACTGCATTCCAGTGTCTAAATCCAAACATAAAACTGAATTAGAAAACAAACACTGCACCGTAACAGCTGAATTCAAATGTGAAAAAATAGATACAAAAAATGGACACTGCATTACACTATTTGAATCCATATAGACATATTCCAAAATATAAAAGAAAAAAATATGAGAAAAGAGATTTAAGTTGTAGTGGGTGTCAGCTATAATGGCAAATTATTTAATTTTTGTTTACTTTAAATATGCACTTAAGTATCACAATACATGATTAACCCACACACCCTTTTTTTACTTCTCACACACCCCTTGTTGATTTCTATCATTTGATTTTCTTTAATTCATTGTTCTGATTGTTTAAAATTAAAAGGATGTGTGACAAGTAAAAAATGGTGTGTGGATATCACACCCCTATAAGTATTGTAGTTTTTTATTGATTTAATACAAAATCACCCATAAATTAATTACATTAAATGATCCACAACCAAAGGGAAAAAGATTTCTGTAGAAAAATGGATTTCTAAATTTTACTAAACATGATATCAACCTTATCAACTCTTGATGGAAGTGGAAGATATATCATCCCAGCATCTGGATTGACCAATTTCCACCTACAAATTTTCAGTCACAATAAAATTAGGTATACTGCATATATATTTAAAATTAAAAAGCATATAAATTTGTCCAAAAACAAATTAAAAGCATTTATCTAATATATAGTTAAGCGACAAATGTGTTTCCTTACTTGTATCCTTTAGACAAATGATGTAAAAATACTGCAAGTTGCACCTTGACCAGCAAGTTTCCAGCACAAAATCTTGATCCACCGCCAAAAACTTGATACGTTCCAGGCTTAGCTGGTTTCTGAAAAAGTAAAATTACACTCATTAATTAGCAATTTATATTTAATCAATTTACCTTACTAGAAATGTTGAGACTTGCATTCCATCTATCTGGGTTGAAGCACATGGGATCATCAAAATTCTCTGAATTTGTGTGGAGATATCGAGTCCAGACAATCACTCTCCAATCCTTGGGTATTCTATAACCTATAAGAATAACCAACTTGGTTATAAACGCAAAGGTTTTTATACGAGCCGATGGTAATTAAAAACGTAATTCACATTTTTCTTTTATACCTTGATACTCGGCTTCATTAGTAGCCAATCGGAAAGAAAATGCTGAAATGTTGGCCAGTCTTATTGTTTCTTTCACCACCTGTATATCATTACATGAAGTGCAATCGTTTTGGCTTGAGATTAATTCTTGTTACAAGAAGTATCGCAGGAGATGCATAACAACAGTAATGAATGATTTTTCTCTTTTATACAATCGTCATTAGGAGGGGGAATCGGAACATCGGATGTAGTATTACTGTAAATTAAGCCTATAAGCTCATTGCATCAATTATATAATAAATGGTAAATTGAGCATGCATACAGATCAAGTACCTTGTTTGTGTATTCCATTTTTGAAACATCTTCGCATGTGATAAACTCCCCAGTTTTGTTCTTATGCATAACCATATTCTCTTCCTGTAGTTACACATCATGAGAACCTCGTCAAGATGAAACATAATTAATGAACATAAATGTTTCTCTTTTCGAGTCAAATTATTAGAATACGGTGATATGCTATGATCATACCCGAAGCTTTCGGAGGATATTAGGGTATTTTGAAAGATAATATAGAGTCCACATTATTGATACAGCAGTAGTTGCATATCCAGCGATAACAAGGCTGACAATGTTATCCAGAACCTCTTGGTCACTTAATTTATTGCCTTCATCGTCTTTAATTTCCATAAGCCCATCCATCAGATCACTTGTCACCCCTTCCTTTAGGGTTTTTTTCTTCTCTAGCTCCACCCTGAAAATGTCCATCAGCTTTTTCCTACACTGCAAATTTACATTCATATATTTAGCATGCATGGACGTTACTTAATATATATTGAAATTATATGTTACTTAATTAGTGGATTTTTGACCAAAAAACTCACTGGAGCTATCATACCAAAACCATTTAAGATTCAAACCTGAAGAGCATGGCGGTAAGCCGATCCGGGAATGTTCAGTGGATGAACCCTCAATCCAGAGACTAATCCAGTAAACAAGTTATCCATGGTGTCAAGGAGAGGGCCCGGCTCCAAACTTAAGAATAGTTTTCCAATATTTTCAAATGTTACCTGTAAACATAGATGAAACATGAAATTTGTTGAAGATAGTAAAAAGTCTCACACCGAAAATCTGATAAAATAAAATATAATTTATGTTGAGTGATTTCACTTTTAGTTGACTATCAGAACGGTGCGAGATGTCAAACAATATATATGGATGAGGGTATGAGAAAAGAATGAGGCCCTCTCCAGATCTTCTTTGTGAAGATTCCGGCGATTCTCAAATTGTGTTCGTTCATCGTACATCGTGCGATCAATTTTCATCAAGTACTATTCATGTTTAATTTTAAATAAAAGTATTTACAATGATTTCTAACCACACGATATACGATGAACGAACACGATTTGAGAATCTTTATGATCCTCACAAAGAGGATCCGGAGAGCATCCTCATTCATGAGAAAATGGATTTCTAAATATTCTTGAACATGACGTCAACCTTATTGACTGGTGATGGATGTGAAAGATGAATCATCTCAGCAACTGGATTGACCAATTTCCACCTAAAAAATTTCAATCACAATAAAATTCAAGAATTATGTCTATAGTGTGTTAACATTTAATAGCATAAAAAGTAAATAGTAAAGCTACAAATTGAGTTTCCTTACTTAATTGTATCCTATAGACAAATGATGTAAAAATACAGCAAGTTGTATTTTGACAAGCAAGTTTCCTGCAAATATTCTCGATCCACCACCATAAACTTGGTATGTTCCGGGCTTAGCTGGTTCCTGAAGGAGTGAAATTACACCCATTAATTAATGAGTAAATTATCTTCAATTAATTCATCGTGTTAGAATATTGACTTACATTCCATCTATCTGGGTTGAAGCACATGGGATCATCAAAATTCTCTGAATTTGTGTGGAGATATCGAACCCAAACAACTCTCCAATCCTTGGGCATATTATAACCTACACCAATCAATTTGGTTAGAAACACAGAAAAAATTATGAGTGCCGATGGTAATTAAAAACATAATTTACATTTTTTTACCTTTATACTCAACTTCCTTAGTAGCCAATCGGAAAACAAATGCTGCAACGTTGACCAATCTTATTGTTTCTTCCACCACCTGTTTATCATTATATAAAGTGCAATAGCTTTGGCTTGAGATTAATTCTTTGTTACAAGGAGTATCGCGGGAGATGCATAACGATACTAATGACTTTTCTCTTTTATACAAACGTTATGAGAAGGGGGAATCAGAACATCAGATGCAGCACTACAGAAATTAAGCTATAAGCTCATTGCATCAATATTATATAATAAATGGTAAATCCCTCAATGCATACAAATAAAGTACCTTGTTTGTATATTTCATTTTTGAAACATCTTCATATGTGAAAAACTCCCCGGTCTTGTTCTTGTTAACTACATTGAAATGTTTGGGAATTGAAGAGGAAATCAAGAAGGAACAATGAATAGAGGGATGAACACAGAGATCTTAGAGAGAGAGAGTTTAGAGAGAGAAATATGATTTGTATTAACTGAAAGAATGAAGATTACACAACTCTAATCAAATACTAACAAACTTGCTAACTATATTTCTAACTGTATTGCTGACTTGTACCCTTAATAGTTCTTGTGTATAGCCATATCCTCTTCGTGCAATTACAGATCCCGAAAACTGCGTCAAGATGAAACATAATTAAATGAATGTTTATTTTTTCGAGTCAAATTATGAGAGATGGTGATATGCTATGATCATACGCGAAGCTTTTGGAGGACGTCAGGGTATTTTGCGAGATAATATAAAGTCCACATTATTGATAGATAAGTAGACGCATATCCAGCGATAACAAGGCTGACAATGTTGCCTAGAACCTTTTGGCCACTTAATTTATTGCCTTCATCGTCTTTAATCTGCATAAGCCTATCCATTAGATCATTTGTCACCCCTTCCTTTAGGTTTTTTTTCCTTCTCTATCTCCACCCTGAAAATGTCCTCAAGCTTTTTCCTACACTGCAAATTCACATTCATATATTTAGCATGCATGCACGTTATTTAATTACAATATGGTCTGAATATATATTGAAAAATCAGTGGAGTTATTATACCAAAACCCTTTAAGATTCAAACCTGAAGAGCATGGCGATAAGCTGATCCGGGAATGTTCAGTGGATGAGCCCTAATTCCAGTGACTAATCCAGTAAACAAGTTATCAATGGTATCAAGAAGAGGCCCCGGCTCCAAACTTACGAATAGTTTTCCAACATTTTCAAATGTACCTGTAAACATAATGAGACATGAAAAGTTGTTGAAGATAATAAAAAGTCTTACACCGAAAACCTAATAGAATAAAATTATTACACTTTTAATTACACGAGACATTTTTTGATAAAATATCATATATGCGTGCATGGTACTTATTGCTTTATTGTTTTGATAGTTAATTTACCTTCCTGGCTTCATCATATCTTTTGACTCTACCCTTCAGAGCCCACGACTCCAGCGCAGCCACCATGCGAGGTTGGACAAGTTGGCTTATGCAACGGAGAACATCGGGACGGTTAATTACGCTTACAACATAGCTTCTAACTCTTGAATGAAACTTTTCATGAACTGCCACTATAGAACTAGCACCTACAATATCAACATTGGGCTAGTCTAGGATGAAGGTTTCATCTGATTGGAACACAAATTTGTTGGTTCCCGGGAAGCATGCTATGATGGTCGGTGATCCAAAGAGGTGAGTTCTATACATTCCGACTCCATCACCGTACCTGAACTAGTTTCATTTGTCAAAACTACTATATATGCTCCGGCTTTTGGGATATCACATACTTTGGAGTTTGTGATTGTTAGATTCATACTCAAATATATAATGATCAAAATCTTACGACAAAAAATCCAGAAGTACACGAGCATAATATAGTTTTTAATTTATTCTCAACAACATTGAATCCTATCATGTTGATGCTGGTTAGTATACATATAAAGAAGGGAAATAAATCATTTGTCAATACTCATCACTATATTGCACTTAATACTACCCTGTCAATGTTACCAGTTTTTTTTTTTTTTTTTCCCAAATGTTAATATTACTAGTTAGCATAAATGCATATATAGAACAAAATAGAAATGGAATCGTACTTAGCCCGCTTAGCATTGATAAAGTCGTCAGGACGACGAACAATTTTGAAGTACCAAAGGAAGGTGAATATTTCACCCAAAAATGGAAGTCCCATGCATGTGGCCAGGCGGCAATTTAGCGCCGGTAGGCGAATGTCATAGTCTGAGAGGAAGCACATACCAAGGCTCATTCCACCACCACAAGAGCAACCCCAACAATGGCAAAGCTCCCAAAACCAAGGCCACCCACACTCCCATAGAAGTGCTCATGATGTGTCCTAACAAGCAAGATAATTAAGCCAAAGCCAAAGTCCCTCTGGGCTATATGGTTGTGGTAGATTCCGAGGTGATTTATTCGTAATACCAGGTCAGCATGCCGACAAGGGGGCTAGCAAACTTATTCGAATTCTATTTTATTTGAAAGAAAAAGAACGTGTTAAATGTTACTAGTTATTATACATATATAAAACAAAAAGAAGTGAAATAAGTCATACTATGTGAGTAATTCACCCCAAACTGGAAGTCCCATGTGATGGGCCAGCAATTTAGCACGGGATAATATTTAGTGAGTACCTAATATATTCGTTCTGATTTGGCTTATTGAAAAATGTCATATGTTTTTTATTTTTAAAAGTCTAAAAATATATATTAATTAACCTGTTTATTATTTTTTAAATCAATAAAATATGTATGTATAAATATGTCATTCAAAATGAAAATGTAAATATATAAGGTGAGTTTCTAAGTAATACCTTTTTACACCGATAAACGGATGTCGTAGACTGAAAGGAAGCACATACGTACCGAAGCTCCTCTCTGCTAAATGTCCTAGTTTAGAGCAACTCCAGCGTGCTCTTTAGCCCGATGGACCGGCGATTCCAATCACCCAATTGCCCCAGCAATTGGCTCCAGCCCATGCGGGCAATGGGCCTCGGGGGAGGCCCAATGGACAGGCTAGGCAGGAATCCATCGCCTGAGGGTTGTGTGATGTGTGGCTGACCTAAGGGTGACACGGCTCGAATTTGTCCGTTTTCCTTTGTTGGAATTTGGAAAAAGAATGGGATGCATGCATGGAATTAAGCCCTCGAATTAAACCACAAGAATTGCAACGCAACAGGATTTAAAGCTCAAGAACACAAGATAGTGATAGAAACATCACCTGGGTTCGAGATTGAGAGCTCAAGCTCTCAGCTTCAATGGTAGGACCTCGCACCATGCACCAATGCGGCATGCAAGGCCATGGTTAGGTTCCTTGAGTTCCAAGGATTCCAAAAATATTATTTTTGAGCTTGATTTGTTGAAGGTTTGAAGATGAAGGAGGAAGAGAGCTCACGAGAGTGAGCTAGAAAAGAGGGAGAGAAAGAAAGAAAAAGGAAGAGAGAGATAAAAAGAAAAGAGAGAGAGAGAGAGAGAGAGAGAGAGAGAGAGAGAGAGAGAGAGAGAGAGAGAGAGAGAGAGAGAGAGAGAGAGAAAGAGAGAGAGAGAGGAAGAACCGATCAAATGAGGGGAAAAAGGGAAAGGGTGATGGGGATGTCTGATGGATTGGGTAAGGAAAAAAATATTAATATTTTATTGCCTATTACCATGGCCATTCAATTTAGGAGTGGAGATGCAAAACACAGTTACTGTTCAGTGAGTGGATTCAATAGTGAGTTACCCTAGAAGGCCTTTACAACGCTGAAGTTGCTCTTACATATTAGTCTAACCAGGGTTTGGCTTGTGGACGAGGGGAATAAACCCCAGATGATACCTACTGAAAGATTATGTTTGATACTCTCATCTCATATCCAATGAGAATAACACAATAAAAATCTCCTATATATGCCAAATAGGGCTAGCTGTAACCTTAGGACTGGTTTGGGTTGTTGTACTTTTATAAATAAATAAAAACAGCTTATTAAAAAAATTTGGAATATCGCAAGTAAGTCTCTATCATAATGATGTAGAGTAGTGTTGCCCTTGCACCACGGTGTGGGTTCGAATATTGTCGATTCTCTAATCTAATATCTAATCTAACTAGTCTATCGTTTGACAAAACAAAAAAATTGGAACATCAAATATGTTTGGTAAAACAAAATTTTTTATGTCATTGGCACTAGAAAAGTAGAAGCAAGGTCTATCATGCTTCTTAAAAAAACTTTTTTTTTTTAAGCATGTAGGTGAACTCTCCTCATGTAATTTTCAAAGGGCAAGTACACCCTCGCATATGTTACAAAATTACAACATTTCCCTTACATTTATTATATTACATTCAACACCATATGCTTTTTAGTCATTTAGCATAATCATAGCAGCTTTAGATAAAAGTTATTCAAACACTCAAACACTACATTTTTTTTATTAAAAACACTTTTACAAAAAAATTTACCAAATACTCAACAACTTTATTTTATAGTCATTTGTTTTTCACAGCACAACAAAAAAATATATATTTTTTTTCTAAAAAGCACGATAATACCAAATTAGCCCTTAATTTAGTTGGTGTCCTTATGTGCCAAAGTGGAAGTTGCACTTGCACCCGTCTTAGTTAATTGGTAATCTGAATTTTATTAGTTTTTTAGTGGGTTAATTACACCAATACCTCTTGAGGTTTATCAAATTTTCACAAAACTGCCTCACGTTTGAGACATTATACTAACACATCTTCAGGTTTAAATTCACTTTCACATAGCTCATTCAGTCAAAGTTCTGTTAATAAATTGACAATTTAACCCTTATAACTAATTACTTAAATAAGTAAAAAATCTTTCTAATTATATAGAAAAGAAAATATTTATATATAAAAAAGTGAACTGGCAATTTAGTCCCTAAATTATCACCTGAGTGAAAATTAGGTCTCTAAACTATTTTTTTCCCAAAAAAATCAGTCATTGAATTATAAAAATCTGCCAATTATATCCCTAATATTATATTTGAAGCTACTATATTCAATTTTCCGTCAATTTAAGTCATGTTACTTACATGTGATACACATTGGAAGATAGATTGGTAATTTTACATAAACAAATAGTGTATGAAGTTAACTTTGGAGGATAAATTAGACGTTAAATGTACAACCTATATGTAATGTCAAAGGCTTGTAGGTGAAAAAAAAGACGGTTTTACACTCTAAAGTGTGTCAAGTGACTTAAGTTGATGACAAATTAGATAAAATAACTTTGAATATAATAGTATGGATGAAATTATCAATTTTTAATGAATTTAGGGATTTATTTTACCAAAAAAATAATTTAGGAACCTAATTTTCACTGATATAATAGTTCAAGAACTAAATCAACACTTCAACTTTAAAAGAATAAGTTTAGTTAAAAATTGCAAATCCACCGCACCATGAATTCCCCTACCTTCACTCCACTGCAAGTCTGCAACCCCAGCCCACCCTCCTTTGTGTGTTTTTCTAAACCACCACTCCAAATTCAACAACAAATTCAAAATTTGAAAAAAATGAAGAACAAACCACCGCTTGCTGGTAAAGCAGATATAACGGGACAAGAAGACGTCGACAATCCGGCGGATAAAGCCGGTCCCGCATTGTGGGTTAAATTAGATTTGTGGTCAGCCAATGTGCATTGCGTACCTGTTGTGGGTCAGATCGATTCATTTCAGACATCACGTTCGTCTGGTGAATTCTCGATTTACTCTGTTCAAATGTGTTCGATCTGCACCGCCAAGTCCAATCTATTCAAATTAAGCCAACAACAACTAAATCTCAAGCCCTTCCCAATTTTCAAATGCAACACTTTAACATCTCTGAATTTGACTCCACCTTCCATTTACTTCTCATCTCTCTTTCGACAGGATCTCTCTATCTTTCTCTCTGAATCAGTTCGAAATTTTTGTTAGATTCAATAGCGAAGCTAGAAATTATGTGGTGGGTAGGGTCAGCTCAAATCATTCTCTAAAGTGGGGGTGATGCTCACCTCTCCATTGATTACCGTTTAATTAGTTTGGTTTAATTGATTCATGACATGAATTTTGAAATTTAAATTAATTTTTAATTGGAATCAACGGGGGATGAGGATCACCCCCACTTTAGGGGGTGAGTGAAAATGCACTTCACCGGTTTTAGCTAATTGATAATCTAATGTGTCTTATTAGCTTTTTTGTTATAATTAATTCTTCTATGATCTCTACATTTATATTAGAGAATGCTGAGGAGATCCTTTTAAAATAGGGATTTTATAGACGAGTAATCTCATATTTTTTGCACAATATTTTTAATATTAGCACATAAATCTCATTTTAAGAGAGTTTCCTTAATATTTATCTTTATATTATAAACATTTGGTCGGTTTGAAAAGGTTAAACAAACAAATAATAAAGTTAATTTTGTTTAGCAGGAAACTATATTTTGCTCCCCTGTAAGCATCTGTATATGCACTTGGACTTTTGTAATGTTTGTTTTATTTAATGAAATGTTGATGAGCTTGCGTCGGTGGCCTCGAGCAAATTCAGTATTCATCGATTAACCTTTATCTTTATGTAAACCAACCTTGAAGACAAAAGGTAAAGATAAACCATCATATGCGTCTCTTGAGCATCTTCAATCATGTATGTAATTTTCAAATCAAATTTAAACTAAAACTTTTCTTTTAGGAGCTCTTTTCTCCCTTCCCAGATTTAGGAGCTCTCTGAATATTTATTATCTTAAGAGCAGAATTGGAACTATGATTGGAGACAAGTTTTTTTAATTTCTTTCTAAATTTTAGCTAGAAACTCATTTAGGAAGACTGTTTTATGCGCTTAAGATTGTTTTTAACTATATTTTATTTTGTTCTGCGTGTCACTTTACGACGCTTCAACCTTAAACCTAGTTCATTTATACACACCCAATCGTAGAATATAACTCCTCTTTCCACGCAAAAAATCCTATATGAACACCAGGCTAGATGTACTCAATTATATTGATAGAGAGAGGGAAAAAAAAGAGTTCCAAATCATTATAGAGGAAATAAATGTTGGAACATAAGAATTAGAAAACACATACATTACATGATTCACAACCAAAAAGATACATAGAAATAATCCTAGTTCCTTTTCTTTAGTTTTTTTCTATTTTTGAAGTTCAAAGCAGGCCTACGACTTGGGAAAATAGAACGGTGAGATGTCAAGCCATACATATGGATCAGGCTATGAGAAAATGGATTTCTAAATTTTGTTGAACGTGATATAAACCTTATCAACTGGGGATGGATGTGAAAGATAAATCATTTCAGCATCTGGATTGACCAATTTCCACCTAAAAAATTTCAATCACCATAAAATTCAGGACTGATGTCTATACTGTGTTAAGGATTCAATAGCATATAAGATATAAGGCAAGCTACAAATTAAGTTTTCTTACTTGTATCCTACAGACAAATGATGTAAAAATACTGCAAGTTGTATCTTGACAAGCAAGTTTCCTGCACATATTCTCGATCCACCACCAAAAACTTGGTATGTTCCTGGCTTAGCTGGTTCCTGAAGGAGTGAAATAACACGCATTAATGAATTTGTAAATTATCTCCAATTAATTTATCGTGTTAGAAATATTGACTTACATTCCATCTATCTGGGTTGAAGCACATGGGATCATCAAAATTCTCTGAATTTGTGTGGAGATATCGAACCCAAACAATCACTCTCCAATCCTTGGGTATTTTATAACCTACACCAACCAATTTGGTTATAAACACACAAAAAAATTATGAGTGCCGATGGTAATTAAAAACATAATTTACATTTTCTTTTACCCTTGTACTCAACTTCCTTAGTAGCCAATCGGAAAACAAATGCTGCAATGTTGGCCAATCTTATTGTTTCTTCCACCACCTGTATATCATTATATGAAAATTTTGGCTTGAGATTAATTCTTTTTTACAAGGAGTATCGCGAGAGATGCATAACGATACTGTAATGAATGACTTTTCTCTTTTATACAAACGTTAGTAGGAGGGGGGATCAGAACATCGGATGCAGTACTATAGTAAATTAAGCTATAAGCTCATTGCATCAATATATAACAAATGGTAAATCCCAAAATGCATACAGATGAAGTACCTTGTTTGTGTATTTCATTTTTAAAACATCTTCATACGTGATAAACTCCCCAGTACTCTTGCTCTCATGTATAGCCATATTCTCTTCCTATGATCACAGATCACGAGAACCGCGTTAAGATGAAACATAATTAAAGAACATGAATATTTCTTTTTTGGAGTAAAATTATGAGACTATGGTGATATGCTATGATCATACGCAGAGCTTTTGGAGGACGTCAGGGTATTTTGCGAGATAATATAAAGACCACATTGTTGATAGTGAAGTAGATGCATATCCAGCGACAACAAGGCTGACAATGTTATCTAGAACCTCTTGATCATTTAATTTATTGCCTTCATCGTCTTTAATCTGCATAAGCCCATCCATTAGATCATTTGTCACCCCTTCCTTTAGAGTTTTTTTCTTCTCTAGCTCCACCCTGAAAATGTCCTCAAGCTTTTTCCTACACTGCAAATTCACATTCATATAGTTAGCATGCATGCACGTTATTTACAATATGGTCTGAATATATATTGAAAAATCAGTGGAGTTGTTATACCAAAATCCATTAAGATTCAAACCTGAAGGGCATGGCGGTAAGCCGATCCGGGAATGTTCAGTGGATGAGCCCTAATTCCAGTGACTAATCCGGTAAACAAGTTATCAATGGTATCAAGGAGAGGCCCCGGCTCCAAACTTACGAATAGTTTCCCAATATTTTCAAATGTGACCTGTAAACATAATGAAACATGAAAAATTGTTGAAGATATCAAAAAGTCTTGCACCGAGAATCTGATAGAATAAAATATAATTCATATTGAGTGATTACATTTTTAATTGCACTGAGATATTTTCTGATAAAATATTACACCTGCATGACTAGCACTTATTGCTTTATTGTTTTGATAGTTAATTTACCTTCCTGGCTTCATCATATCCTCTGACTCTACCCTTCAGAGCCCATGACTCCAACGCGGCCACCATACGAGGTTGGACAAGTTCGCTTATGCGACGGAGAGCGTCAGGACGCTTAATTACGCTTACAACATAGCTTCTAAGTTTTGTATGAGACTTTCCATGAACTGCCACTATAGAACTAGCACCTACAATATCAACATTGGGCCAGTCTAGGATGAAGGTTTCATCTGATTGGAACACAAATTTGTTGATTCCCGGGAAGCATGCTATGATGGTCGGTGATCCAAAGAGGTGAGTTCTATACATTCCGACTCCATCACCGTACCTGAACTAGTTTCATTTGTCAAAACTACAATATATGCTCCGGCTTTCGAGATATCACATACTTTGAAGTTTGTAGTTGTTAGATTCATACCCAAATATATAATCATCAAAATCTTATGACAAAATATCCAGAAGTACAAGAGCATAAAATAGTTTTTAATTTATTCTCAAACATTTAATCCTATCATGTTGATGCTAGTTAGTATACATATAAAGAATGGAAATAAATCATTTGTCAAAACTCATCAATATATATTGCACTTAATACTCTCATGTTAATTAATGTTACCAGTTTTTTCTTTTCTTTTCCAAATGTTAATGTTACTAGTTAGCATACATGCATATTTAGAACAAAAAAGAAATGGAATCGTACTTAGCCCGCTTAGCATTTATAAAGTCGTCAGGACGACGAACAATTTTGAAGTACCAAAGGAAGGTGAAGATTTCACCCAAGCATGGAAGTCCCATGTGGCCGGGCGGCAATTTAGCGCCGGTAGGCGAATGTCGTAGTTTGAGAGGCAGCACATACCAAAGCTCATTCCACCACCACAATAGCAACCCCAACAATGGAAAACCTCCCAAAACCAAGGCCACCCACTCTCCCATAGAAATAGTCATGCTGTGTCCCAACAAATATGATAATTAAGCCAAAGCCAAAGTCCCTCTGGGCTTTATAGTCGAGTTGTGGTAGATTCCGAGTTGATTACTCGCATCACGAGGATTAGCATGCTGACAATTTCATATACCCACATACAATGAGAAAATATCTCATACAACCATTATTTAGTCCTAGTGTGGTGTTACTGTCTAGTAAGTGTGCGTCACATATATAAAAATGCACTATTTATCCAGTAGACAATTAGTACGTGATAAATTAACTATATAAGATAGAAGAAATTGTAGAAATAATCTTTTAACTTTAACCCAATCAGAGTATTGGTCCCTCAACTAAAAATTCATGATCATTGGTCCCTTAACTCATCAAAACGTGCAACTATAGTCTTTTTCGTCAACTCCGTTAGAACTTCTGTCAAAATAAGTTACGTGCTACGCACATGAGGCTGAATCAAGGTGCAAATATGGAAAAGAAAATGAGAAAAATTGTAGCAATGATCACTCAACTTTAACCCAATTTGAAAAATGGTCCCTCAACTTTAACACAATTTGAGCAATTGTCCCTTAACTTTAACCCAATTGTAGTAATGGTTCTTCCGACATGACTCGTTTTGATAGAATTCTAACAGAGTTGATGAAAATGACCATATGTAGCTGCACGTTTTCATGAGTTAAGTGACCAATAGTCATGGATTTTTAGTTAAGGGGTCACTGCTCCAATTGGATTAAAATTGAGGAACAACTGCTACAATTTTCTCAATAATATGTATTCAATTACATCCTTCAAAAGTTATTGTTAATACTCTCCTCTCCAATGAGATTACACAATTAAAGCTTGTGCCAAAATATTGGGCTAAATTTATATTTTAGGAAATAATTTTCACACATTTTTTTTCTTCTTTTACATACCTTTATTAATTTCTAGTCTTTGAATTAAAGAAATCTAAAGAGTGGTGATATTACTCCTTATCCTTTAGTTGGTCACCTTATGTGCTAAATAGGAAGGATTTTGATTGCAATTTTGCTCATCTTCTAAAGTGGGGTGATATTCACTGCATTAATTGTCGTTGGATTGGTTTGATTTAATTGATTTAAGACACAATTTTAGAATTTAAATTAATCTAACGATAATCAATGAGGTGTAAGCATCATCCACATTTTAAGAGGTGAGCAAAAATACACTTAACCCGTCTGGACTAATTGATAATCTGGAACGTGTCTTATTAGCTTTTTCCTTTTGTTATGATTGATACTAATATTAATTGATAATCTGGAACGTGTCTTATTAACCATTTTTTTTCTTGTTATAATTGATTTTTAATGATCTACACATTTATATATATAAGCACAGGTATCACATCCCAGTCCAGTTCTGCCGTAGCACGATATTATCCGTTTTTTGTCCAGGTTATATCCTCATGATTTTGTTTTTGGGAACTCACATAAGAACTTCCCAATAGGTCACCCATCACGGGATTGCTCTCACCTGAACTTACTTAACTTCGGAGTTCCGATGGAACCCAAAGCCATTGAGTTCCCAAAAGGTCTGGTGCTATATGGAGGTGGGCATGTACATATAAGGCACATCACCCCCTCTCCGTTGGTCGATGTGTGATGTTACAACAGGCCCTTTAACAAGAGGGATCCCTATTTTTCAAAAAAAAATTGGGGACACCCTCTTGACTTTTGGATTAACTTTAATGAAATTGTGTGGTTGAGATTAAATCACAGGTCACACAATTTTATTAAAATCAAATCTAACAATCAAGAGGATGTCCACATTTTTATTTCTTTTTTTAAATTGAGAATCCCTCTTAATAAAGGATTCCTATATAAGCATTCGGTTGGTCGGTATCAAAAGGTTAAACATAAAAAAAATATAGTTTTGTTTTGTAGGAAGCAATTTTATGCTCCCATGTAAGCATCCGTATATGCTCTTGGGCTTTGTAATGGTTTTTCTTTAAAATGAAATGTTGCTTTGACAAAAAATTTGAGCACGCGTCGGTGCCCTCAAGCAAATTCACTATTCATCAAATAACCTCCATCTTTCTGTAAACCAGCCTATAATACAAAAGGTAAAGATGAACCTAGCTAAATACATATGCATTGAGCTCCGTAAAAAAATAGCTAAACTAGAAGTATTTCTGTACTTATATCAAACATCATATGCGTCTCTAGAGCATCTTCAATCATGTATTTAATTTCATCAAATCAAATTTTAACTAAAAATTATAGGAGCTTTTTTCTCCCTTTCCAGATTTAGGAGCTCGCTGAAGATTAGTCATCTTAAAAGCAGAAGAGGAATTGTGATTGGAGATGAGTTTTTTCAATTTCTTTCTATTTTAGCTAGAAGCTCATTTAGCAAGTCTATTATATGCTCTTAAGATTGTTTCCAACCATATTTAATTTGTTTTACGTGTCACTTACGTAGTACCCACTACAAAACAAATACATTTTCCTATACATCGATATTGATTTTGGTTATGTTCAAAAAAAAAAAAAAAAAAAAAAAAGATATTGATTTTAGAGTAGAACTTCAAATTTCCTTCATCACTTATTGTTTTGATAGTTAATTTACCTTCCTGGCTTCATCGTATGATTTGACTTTACCCTTCTAAATTTTGAGCCCACGACTCAAGTGCAGCCACCATGGGTTGGACAAGTTGGCTTATATGACCGAGAGTGTCGGGACGGTTAATTACGCTTACAACATAGCTTGTAACTCTAGTATGAGACTTTCCGTGAACTGCCATTATAGAATTGGCCCCTACAATATCAACAATGGGCTAGTCTAGGATGAAGGTTTCATCTGCTATTCTGCTTGGAACATAAACTTGTTGATCTTTGGAAAACATGTTTATATGACGGTTGGTGCTCCGAATAGGTGAGTTTTATACTTTCTTACTCCATCACCGTACCTAATCCAATCTCATTTGTCAATACTAATAGCATTCAGTATACCATGTTAATGTTATAGTTAGTACGAGTCTCTTCTTAGTAGGTGTCTTGTTTTATTGTAGAAAAACGAAACGATAGGACTCACACATAAACCATGTGTTTACCGTATAAGACCTCGTACATAGCAGCAAAAAATGGAGAAACATTGAAAAGAGGTGCTAAATATGAATATATGTCCGCACGATGATCATATCCATATTCCGTATTTAATTGCTACTGACAAAGAATTGGTTAAACAATTCTTCCTCTTGCTGATCGATTTCTCACATCATCCTTGAGGAAGAAGAAGACATTGTAAGAAAGAAGTAGAAACTATGAATAATGATGGAGATTTTGGTGAAGAATAAAGCAGAAACTATGAATAATAATAGAGATCTTGAGAAAATTGGTGTGAAATTTGTGAGAATGGATGGTGGATTATATGGAGGATTTAGAAAGGATTTGGTTGTAGATAATGTCATGTGGCATGCCGTCATTCATTAAAAATTTGATGAAAATATATCCTCAAAGATTGTAAACAGATTATAACATGTGGTGCGACGTGATTGGTTAATAATCTTATCGGAAATCCCATCACCAATAATTGTCTTTTCGGATTTTATGACAAGTGGAGCAACGAGAACGATTAAAAATCTTATCCGAAATTACAAATAAAATTATTTTGTATTATTTTATAACTTTTCGGATAATGGCACATGGCGCAACGAGAACAATTAAAAATCTTATCCGAAATTACAAATAAAATTATTTTGTATTATTTTATAAATAAATAAAATAGGGTAAAGTACAAAAAACTACCTCAACTATTGGTGTCACGACAATTTCATACCTCATCTTTAGAATTTGGTCCAATGTTATACATTCCGTTACTTGGCCATTTACTTTTCAGTTAAATGCTGACGTGACTTGATTCGAAACCCACTTTCTATTAAAAAATTAATAAAAAGACTATTAAAAACTAAAAAAAATTATTTAATATTTTTTAAAATAATAAAGAAAAGTAAAAAATTTAAAAAATCCCTCATTTGTCCCTTCCTCCCATCTCTCTCTCCCCTCCCCCCCACCCCGCCCAACAACCCCTTGCAACCCAGAAAGAAGAAGAAAAAAAAACCCAATCCAACCCAGTTCGTCCCCCTTGCAACCCAGAAAGAAGAAGAACAAGAAAAAAAAGAAAAAAAAAACAAATCCAAAGCGAACCCAATTCGTCCCCTTCCCCCCTCCCCCCCCTCCAAACTCAACCCCCTGCCAACCCCAAATCCACCACTCTCATCTATTCTCCACATCCTCTTCCGCACCCATCATCCACCTTCTTCGCGCACCCATCTTCCCACCGATGGGATCTGGGGTTTTTTTTTTTTTTTTTTTGGGGGGGGGTTGCAGGAGGGAGAAGAGGGAGTGAGGAGGGGGGAAGACAAACTGAGGGTGGGTGCAGAGGGAAGACAAATTGGAATTATTTCTTTTTTTTTTCTTTTTTTTTTTTTAGGGGGGGTGGTGTTGCAAGTCGGGGGAAGAAGATGAAGATGGGGAGAAGAGAGAGGAGAGAGGGAGGGGGAGGGACGAACTAAGGGTTGTTTTTTTTATTTATTTTATTTACTTTTTTTATTATTTTAATATTTTAAAAATATTAAATAATTTTTTTTTATTTTTTAATGATTTTTAATAGAAAATGGGCCCCGAATCAAGCCACGTCAGCATTTAATTGAAATGTAAATGGCCAAGTAACAGAAGGTATAACATTGGACCAAATTCTAAAGATGAGGTATGACATTGTCAATTTTAAAAGATGAGGTATGAAAGTGTCGTGATACCAATAGTTGAGGTAGTTTTTTTGTACTTTACCCAAAAAAATACTAATATTTTATTGCCTATTGCCAAAGCTATTGAAGTGCAACGGTGGAAATGCAAAAGGCGATTACTGTTTATTAAGGGCAGTTACTGTTCACTAGGTGGATAGCATAGTGTATTGCTTGGGGGGAGGGTTTCCATGCTAGAACTGCTCCAATAAGAAGCCCCCTAGCTAGTTAGTATACTGTAGACATATATGGAGGAAAAAGAATGGAAATAAATCATTGGCTTATTTTTAGCTACATCCTCTTGAACTCTATTTTAATCTCACTTTGCCTCCTATAACTAAAAGTCATCACTTTGCTTTCTGAAACTTATAGTAATCTACTTGAAACTTTGTGGACTCTCTCTTCTCCCTGAAACCTACAAGTTGTCTCCTAAAACATATGTGAGATCCAATACCTAGACCTGGCAATTTCTGACACGACCCGATAACCCGACACGACACGACACGAAATTAACAGGTGTTTGGGTCGACACGATAACGAATCGGGTCTTATCGGGTAACCCGATAAGCACCTGTTAAGATAACGGGTTGGGTCGGGTATACACGTGGGTAAACACGATACACGATAAGCAGAATATTATTTTTATAATTTTATAACCCTCAAAAAATACTGTAATAATTATATACATTAATTTTACAATTTTATACCCCTAAAAATTATAATAAATATATATATATATTAAATTAACTATAAAATTTATAATAATTATAATAATTATATATACTATAATAATTATACCCCCAAAATATTAAGTCTATCTATACTAATTATATATATATATATATATATATATATTAAATTTTATAAAAACTATAATAATTATTAATTAATAATTTAATATGCATGATCATGCATTGCATATTTGCATGATTTTGCATCCATTGAAATTTGATGCGTCAGGACTCATATGTGATTTGTTTCCATTCTCAAATTTCAATAATCAATTTCTTGCCATTGCCATTTGCCAACTTGCCGCCCTTTTTGAAAAAAAAAATGGAGGGAAAATGAAAATGTTAAGAAAAGTTGAAAATAAAACAAAAAAGTGAGGGAATTCAATTAGGGAAAGATGTTGGAGGGAAAAGTGAAAATGATAAGAAAAAGTTGAAAAGGAAACAAAAAAGAGAGGGAAAAATGAAAATTAATAGAAGTGGTGAATCTAAGTATAAATAAACTCTAAGTGTTAGTCAATCTATCGTTTTACGAATTCTCCAAAACTCATTTCAACGATCCAAACCGTCAAAATTGTTTGTATATGCTTGGAGATCACATCAGCAAAAAATCACAAAAAAAAAACATTCAGAGATCAAGTAAACGGGACAAAGCTTTTCAACGGTTATAAATGAAAAATCACGATTTAACGGTTATTTTAACTCCGATTTTGATGATTTTTTATAACTACACTCCTTGACCCTATATGAATACAATGAATGAATTCGATCTTCAATTTAAAATATTTACACAAGTGGATACCACAAAATCTTATGTTATACTTAATAAAAGTATAAATAAACTCTAAGCGTTAGTCAATCTATCGTTTTACGAATTCTCCAAAACTAATTTCAACGATCCAAACCGTCAAAATTGTTTGTATATGCTTGGAGATCACATCAGCAAAAAATCACAAAAAAAAAAACATTCAGAGATCAAGTAAGGGGACAAAGCTTTTCAACGGTTATAAACGAAAAATCACGATTTAACGGTTATTTTAACTCCGATTTTGATGATTTTTTATAACTACACTCCTTGACTTTATATGAATACAATGAATGAATTCGATCTTCAATTTAAAATATTTACACAAGTTGATACCACAAAATCTTATGTTATACTTAATAAAAGTATAAATAAACTCTAAGTGTTAGTCAATCTATCGTTTTACGAATTCTCCAAAACTAATTTCAACGATCCAAACCGTCAAAATTGTTTGTATATGCTTGGAGATCATATCAGCAAAAAATCACAAAAAAAAAACATTCAGAGATCAAGTAAACGGGACAAAGCTTTTCAACGGTTATAAATGCAAAATCACGATTTAACGGTTATTTTAACTCCGATTTTGATGATTTTTTATAACTACACTCCTTGACCCTATATGAATACAATGAATGAATTCGATCTTCAATTTAAAATATTTACACAAGTGGATACCACAAAATCTTATGTTATACTTAATAAAAGTATAAATAAACTCTAAGCGTTAGTCAATCTATCGTTTTACGAATTCTCCAAAACTAATTTCAACGATCCAAACCGTCAAAATTGTTTGTATATGCTTGGAGATCACATCAGCAAAAAATCACAAAAAAAAAACATTCAGAGATCAAGTAACGGGACAAAGCTTTTCAACGGTTATAAACGAAAAATCACGATTTAACGGTTATTTTAACTCCGATTTTGATGATTTTTTTATAACTACACTCATTGACCTTATATGAATACAATGAATGAATTCGATCTTCAATTTAAAATATTTACACAAGTGGATACCACAAAATCTTATGTTATACTTAATAAAAGTATAAATAAACTCTAAGCGTTAGTCAATCTATCGTTTTACGAATTCTCCAAAACTAATTTCAACGATCCAAACCGTCAAAATTGTTTGTATATGCTTGGAGATCACATCAGCAAAAAATCACAAAAAAAAAACATTCAGAGATCAAGTAACGGGACAAAGCTTTTCAACGGTTATAAACGAAAAATCACGATTTAACGGTTATTTTAACTCCGATTTTGATGATTTTTTATAACTACACTCCTTGACCCTATATGAATACAATGAATGAATTCGATCTTCAATTTAAAATATTTACACAAGTGGATACCACAAAATCTTATGTTATACTTAATAAAAGTATAAATAAACTCTAAGTGTTAGTCAATCTTAAAAACAAAAACTCTTTATCCTTGCACATTTAATATTTGTAATAGATTAGTAGTGTATGTATTATTTTTTTTATTAGGCTTTCATTTTCGAGTGTAGATATAGTACTTGAACGAGAAATGTTTTAATGTTTTCAAGTAATATTTATGTCGCAATGTGTGGTATGTGCAAATTTTAAAAAAAATATTTTTTTTTCTTAACGGGTCATAACGGGTCGGGTCACTTTACCCGTTGGGTAAAGTGACATGACCTGTTAAGGACCCGTTAAGATAACGGGTGTGACACGACACGACCCGTTAAGATAACAGGTGTTACACGAAAACGACACGAACACGACAGACACGACCCGTTTGCCAGGTCTACCAATACCCAATAAGATTATTTCACATGTGCAATAAGACTATTCAACATTCAACAATTTGAGAATATTATGTTTAAAAGAAATTGAAGAGATAAAAAAAATAAAAAAGAAATTGATTAGCCTGGCTTGCCCAAATCGAACTCACATAAGAAATTAACATATCTAAGCTAATATGGAGCGAATTTTGAGTTTTGTAGAAACGACTTTCAAAGTTTTAGGGAGCAAACTGGGATCAAAATTGAGTCCCAAGGCGCAAAGTGAAGCGAATTTTGAGTTTCAGATAGTAAAGTAGTGACTTTTGAGTTACAGGGAACAAAGTGAGATTAACATCGAGTTTCATAGTGCATAACTAAAAATAAGCCTAAATCATTTGTCAATACTCATCAAATTTTATTTGTATTCTATTTTATTTTATTTGAAAAAAAAAAGACGATGTTAATGTTGCTCGTTAGTATACATAAAGAAACAATACTTGGCTACTCAAAGATGAGTAGGAACTTCTACTTAAAACTCTTAGTGTTTTAATCATAGAGCTTTGTGCTTATGATCATAACCGTTCATACTATGAATCACACTGTCAAGATCGTCTCTGCAAAAAAATAAATTAAAACTAAGGTCGTTTAGTCAATCTACTGTAGAAAATACATAGATGGTTCGTAATGCTTTTACCAATACCATTCATTTGTTTTTAAACAAATTGATGACTAAACAACCTTAGTTTTAATTGATTTTGTTCATAGAAGAATTTTATAGGGTGATTTATAATATGAACGGTTTTAATTATTAACACGAACTTCTATAAATTGACAATGAACAATTTTGAGAAATTTTAAGTAAGAGTTCCTATTCATCTTTAAGTAGCCAAGTATTGTTCATACATAAATATAGAACCAAGAAAATGAAAATATATAGTACTTAACCAAATTATCATTGATAAAGTCGTCTCTGGACGGCAAACAATTTTGGAACACCAAAAGAAGGTGAGTACCGCACCCCAAAATGGATGTCCATATGACCGGCCCGCAATTTAGCGCCGGTAAGCGAATGTCGTAATCTGAGATGCAGCACATACGAAATCCCCTCTTGGTTAAATATCCTAGTTTAAATATTCGTATGACCAGGATTTGGCTTGCGGACAAGGGGAACAAAGCCCACTTGACACCTACATGCAAAACACTGCCTCGGTCACATCCCTCATGTTTAATACTCTCCTATCCCTATCAAATGGAAATAAATACTTTCCGGATCTTTTCCACCAAATTCATTCAATTACGGGATTCAGATCCTTGAAATTTGATCTAACGGCTAAAAACAGGAACTTCCTTTAAAAGTTATAATAATTTTAGACGTTAAATCAAATTTCAAGGGTCCGGATTCTCTAATTGGGTGGATTTGGTGGAAGAGATCCGGAGAGGATCCCTTTCCTATCAAATGAGAATAACACAATAAAATAAATCTCCCATATGCCAAATAGGGCTATTTGTATACGTAATTTAGTTGGTGCCCTTATGTGCCAAAGAGGTAATTTAGTTGTTGTCCTTATGTGCCAAAGAGGTAGTTGCACTTACACCCGTCTTAAGCATAATCCTCTTCTATTTATTCTTTTTTTCAAAGGACAAAGTTAAGTTTGTTTACATTGTTGAATACAAATCAGCATATTATGGTGCTCAATTAGCATAGTTGATGAGCTTTAGTCCATGTCCTCAGGTAAAATCCCTTTCCAACGGCCAACCTCTATCTATTTGTAACCAGTCTTGTATACAAAAGGTAAAGGTAAACCTAGCTGACTGCAGACTGCCTATGTGTTGAGCTCCGCCTAAAGTTATTAATTAGCTGTTGACACTAAATTGCGGCATTTTTGTAATCAAACCAAAAATTATAGCGTCGTTACGATTAACCAGATGCTTTTGCTGGTACTTAAGATCTTTTGAATTATATTATATATATTTTTTATTCTACAACGTTGCTTACGTATTAACACTTCAACCCTAACCATATTAATCTATACACACCAATTGTACAAATGGGTTCGGCTACGAGTTTTATGAAAGAATTTACAGTTGGAAAGTTCCATTAGATTTCTATATGTAAGATTTCATCGTTGATTTTATGGACTACTTAGTGATACATACAATGAAAGAAAAACTGCTCTTTTTCGTGGGTGTACATGATTTCAATGTTATTAACACTCAGTGTTACGAGTGTTTTAGCCGTTAAATTTATTTCACAACTATTCAATATTTTATTTTCAATCTCGGCCATTGATCTTTCGTCCCACTAAATACTACGTACTACGTATTATTGAAGAAAATTTGTTTTTTTTCTTTTATAAAAACCCTCTTCCTCTGTCTACGCAACGATTAAACCTATATATATTGCTGGCTATACTGATCAATTCTTTTGTTTCTTTTCTTTAACCTTGTTTTCTCCTCATCACTTGGATGGCCATGACAATTTGTGTCGTCTTTCTTATTACTGAGATTTTGATCGACAATAAAACCTTTTGAGGCCATCCAATCTGAGTATGTACGTGTTTGGACCTAAAATTATTGGGTTGGGCTGAATATGGAATTGTTCTCGGCCCAGAAGCTCTGTTCGAGGATTTCTACCCAGCCAGTTCATAGGCCGCCTAACTAAAAGTCGGCCAAGCCCTGTTCAGAAAAGAATATTCCAGATGAATAGGAAATAGGTGGGCCCTATTGCGAAGCAAATGAATGAAGTGGTTAAGTCCTGATGCAGTAAGGATTCTCGGCCAGATAAGGATACCGGAAAGTGGAGGTGAATATGGCCTAGTAAGAGGTTGAATTCAAAATCCTAATAGAAGTGGGATTGGCCCAGATAAGATGGATTGGGGTAAGGAGTCCTAGTTCGAGTATGGTTAGGATTGGGTTTTGCTGCTATAAATAAAGAAAGGAGGGTGCAGTTCAAAGACCTCCAATTCAACACACAACTGCCCTGCGCAAAACCTCTCAAACATCTTGAGATTTTTTTTTTTCTTTTTTCCGCCAACACATCTTCAGTTTGGATAAACAGCACTATGAAGGCAACCAGCGAACATCTTCAGCTTGGATAAACAGCACTATTGCCGTAGAATTAGCCGTTCCCGAAGCATCTTCAGTTTAGATAAACATCACTGCGTCGAGGCTGACTAGTTACCTATCCAAGTCTCAGTCGAGAAGGGTTTCCGAATCCTTATTGGCAGAGGTCATCTTATTAGCCTTCTCGGCAAAGTAAGGTGTTACGAGTTACGACATTCGACGCATTGAACGCCGAGTGATTTTATGATTGGATACTCACAAGTGAGTTTCAGAGTTTGGCATTCTAACGGCCGAACCACATTCACCATCAAGACATACATCACCTTTGAATACTTGTGTCTGTACAGTCTGGTGTTGATTTGACGTGCTTATACTCTCAGGAATATAATCACTATGATCGAATCCGATGCCGAAGATTTGTGAACTTCGCAGAACTAGCAGCCTTGTCTTCAGGCTCGAGAATCCAAAGGCCGAGATTTGTTCCTTCATCAACCGCAGTCGCAAGATAAAGAAGTCAGCAACGCGCTCAACGCAACATCAACAAATTTTACTCCTCGGCCGAGCTCGGCCAACGAGTTGGCACGCCCCGCATTCAACCGAATGACGTAGTTAGCTTATTAGTTACCAGACATGCGCGCCACGTAAGCTTTGTAATTTTTAGGGTCAACAGTACGTTATAAACAATCGGCTTTGTTAGGGGTTTTCGTAGATATAACGAGAATTGAAAATAAAAATTGGAGTGTACTTAATTAGAATACGGAGTGAACTCAGATGATCGACTAGTTTGTTTCAAGTAAAAGACTCGAAGGAAAAATGGCTTGATAATATCCAGATAAGAAAAAAGAAAAGCTGGACAAGCACTTGTTATGCCAGACTTGCCAGTCGAGAACGAAAAACATTACATTAGTTCAAATAATACTCCAATAAAGTTACCCAACGTTTGCATTTGGCATTCTTCCACTACCCAAAATACAAAGCTAAACAAAAAAAGGAATCCTTTTTTCTAAATTTGGCTGATCGTGATTTCAACCTTATCAGCTGGGTTGGGTGTGAACAGGAACGAAGTCAAAAATTTAACTAAAAAGAGGTACCTTAAAAAATTTGAGCTCCTTTTTTGAACAAATAAAACTAGTTCTTTTACAAATGCTGAAAAAAATTAATTGCAAAATGCCTAATTTTATTACTCTATTGTATGATTTTGTTTTTAATTATTGACAATCTAATGCTCATTTGTACTAATTAACCAAATACATGCAACTCAACAAAGTTTAGACATTAGTGCGTGAGAAAAATATACAAGACGGAGGGGCATTTAAAAACTATAAGAGGATTTTCACTATTTTAATATGATTAATTGAATAACCTGCAAAGCAAAAAAAATGGAAATAATTAAATGAATAATTTGAAATTTTTATAAAATAAAATAAAAAAGGATGAGAGGGGGCATGTGCCTCCATTGGGCCTTACCTCCCTCCGTCCATGGGTGTGAAAGATAAATGATTCCAGGGTTGATAAGTTCCCGCCTGAGAATTTAAGATCCACCATAAGAAAACTTGGTAAGTTCCAGGCTTAGCTGATTCCTGAAAAATTGTGAAAATATATTTTCTTCTTAATATCTTTTAATAGTTCATATATAATTGAGTCATGCAAGAATATTCATAGTCTTACACTCCATCTATTTGGATTAAAGCACATAGGATCATCAAAATTCTCAGGATTTGTGTGGAGATATCGGATCCAACGAATCACAGTCCAACCCTTGGGTATTTTGTGAACTGCAGGAATTTAAAACTACCACTAACTTGATTACAAACATGGTCTAATTAGTCGTCTATTTAGAACACACTTTACATAAGCATGCATGTAACTTTAATTTGCTAGAGCTTTAAAAGGAATTGCAGCAAGAACTCAAACATGCACTTGAACAATGGATTAGTTGTACATTTATACTCAGCTTCCATGTTAGCTTTCCGGAAAAGAAATGCTGCAGCGCTGGCCATTCTTACTGTTTGTTCCACCACCTATATATATGTAAATACAAAAGGTTTGGCTTGAGATTTAAAATTTGTTTGTAACAATATGAATGCTAGGCAAGACACATACTAGCTTTTTGTTTCTTTTTTTCTTTTTTTTTAATTACATGCAATATTACTATTTTGAGCTAGAAAAAGAAAAAAAGAGGAAAGGATTTGAAACCTGACTCAGTGGATTAAAAAAAAAAGGGAAAGCAACAATGTAAACAATAAAATGTTTAACATTAATTTGTAGACAATACCTTGTTTGTGTATTTCATTTTCAAAATATCTTCAAATGTAATCAAATCTCCTTTCTTGTTCTGACTTACAACTATATTATCCTCCGGTGTATAATTCCACTGAGAACCTCAAGATAATAAAACTTAATGAGGATGATTCATTTAATCTTTTAAGTTTGATATAATTAATTAATATGGAATCTTATGCACTTACCTAAAGCTTTTCGAGTTTAGGGTATTTGGCAAGATAATATATGGCCCACATTGATACAAGAGAAGTAGAGGCATATATAGCCATTTACTGAATAGCTAACATAAGTGCAAGTGGTCATTTACCACAGTGATGGAAAAGAGTTTTTGCATGACAGCGTAGGCTCGAACTTTGTCGGTGGCTAATCTAACATCTAATCTAACAAAAACTATCGTTTGACCAAAAAAAAAAAAAGCTGACATATGTATATATAACTATTAGATTAAGAGAAATTTTATTTAAACCTATCTAACCTATTTATACACCTAATTTACTCATTGCACCCATTTGATTTTTAACTAAACTATTAATATCTCTTTAAATCTAAATTTAATACCTAATATACCCCCATAAACCCAATTCAATATGTGGATTTATTTTTACACCCATTAGATTTTTAACTCAGAAGCTGCTGCAACAGGCTGTGCCACTTGACTACTGAATAGTTACTGCCAAATAAGCTCATTGATTCTTCAACAGATGTAAGGATAAATTTGTTGGTTTTTCAATGTAATAAAAAACTTAAGCTGCTAATACGTGAGCTAAGAATTATAAATCGCGAATGTTCGTTCTCTCTAGTAGTTTATTCAACACTTGTTTTTTTATGCTTTGTATGCATAATTAACCACTACAAATCAATGCTCAAAGTTGATTACGAATGGAAATGTTTGTAGGATTTTGCAATGAAGTACAGACTTCCGTTCACATTACTCAGCCATGAGGGTAACAAGGTGAGGAAAGAATGGGGAGTACCGTCAGATCTGTTTGGGGCATTGCCAGGGAGACAGACATATGTTCTAGATAAGAATGGGGTGGTTCAACTTATCCATAACAACCAGTTCCAGCCCGAGAAGCATATTGACAAAACTCTCAAACTACTTTAAAGCCTCAAAAGCTCTCTCCTTTTTAGCTGCCTGTTTTTTAAATCCTATGTTCATGTCCATCATATCTCCACAAAACAAGGTTAGCAAGTAGTAGTTTTTGCATAATCAAAGCTGTTTATAAATAATGCCGTTGGGCGTGTTTGTAATGGTAATTCCCCAAGTAAAAGGGCAATTATGCCCTGTTAGGCAAACTACTGTGATATTTGGCAGCAATGAAAATCAAATGAGATGTTATTTGTAAGTCACTGTGGAAAATTTGAATTGATACTTGTATTAATGAATGAGATTACAAAAATCACAGATGCCAATAAACTTAAAATTGTTAGAAATTAATGCCCGATCACCGGAGCTTCTTGAACACACAAAACTCCTACATGGATACACCTCAGAGCTTTGTGAGGCCGGTATGATACACAAATTGAGGTCCATGGGTGTCGAGAAATGCTTCGATGTTTTAATCATCTTCAAATCCACAACATCATTAGTGACTACATTCTCTAGCCCTCGAAGTTGTTTAAATTGATCCACACGCCCCGGGTATTTTGAGTACAAGTTTTTCACTCTAATATCATTGCTCATTTGACTCTTTTTGTGCCACATGGTAGAAACTGGTGGCATAGGGTAACCTTCACACAAATGTACCCACAATGCACAAAGTCATCAATCAATTTAAAGTTACCAATAGCGATGCCATGATTTTGGGGTGTAGTCAGACTACACCGACAGAGAAGAAAAAAAATAATAATATAAAAACAGGAGAAGCAAACGGAATCCAAGGTCCTTGCAATAGCTGCAAGTCCTTTTGGTTTTTTGGGATGCAGCTGGACGGGAGATCGGGAGACCAACTATAGCAATTTGTTGTTGTAAAAAGATAAACAAATTATACAGGATTGATTGGAAAAAGAAAAAAATTAAGACCAAATACTCATCTTCTAAACTCTAAAAAATTGAAATCAAACGAACAAAAAATTCATAAATTGAGTCATACCTTGGTTGGAGGATTCAAAACTTCAAAATCACCATCCATCAATAGAAAAACTTATTTTTCTCTATGAGAGCTATTAGAGTTTTAGCCGGAATGAACGTAGGATAAACAAAGAATGATCGTAAGGTTTAATTATAGTGTTTGCGGTTTATTGATAAATTCGAGTTTTATTATTAATTTCATTTTGTACTTAATAGTAATTATGCAATAGGGTAAAATAGACAATTAACATTTAAAATTTTAAGTTGGGTGTAAAAAGATATTACATGGCTTTAAATAAAACTTCCCTTAGATTAATTAGTTCATAGCATTCATCTCAACAGATATCTGGAAAGAAATTGTAAAAACTGATTCAATTGTAATTCAGGAAACTTAGAGATCAATATCCTAAGAGATAAAGCCTACAACAGAGAGGATTAATATCCTAATACATGATAACAACACAAGAGTCCAAATCCTATCCAACAGAATTGTCTAAAAAATATTTTGTATGATATAGTTAGTTAGTTTAGGTGATTTACACAAACAATTTATATAAAATCTTAAGATGTGTTTTCCCCCTAGCGAATAGGAACGAGGATTAACCAAAATTTTGTGAATCTCTTTATTCATTTGTAGATGTGTACTTTGATAACGGGGATTTTATTTCTCTGTCTATCTTTACGAAAATGGAGGACAACCATGGTTGTAGTGGATATAAATGTTTTCAGTTAGTGGTTTGGTGTATTGTATGAGCTCCAACTTTTTTTTTTCTAATATTAGTACGAGGCCCTTTTATAAGAAATTCTGATTCCATCGCTGTTCTCTCTACATTAGAAATTCATTCACATTCATAAATATGTGTAATCCGAGATTATATAATTGTTTAGAAACCATAATTAGGATTTCAGATTGAAACTTGAAATTAAGATAAATCTGACAAGCATGACGAAAAGCCATTCCAGGAATGTTTGTATGGGTGAGCTCTAATTCCTTTCAGAGCTCTGCTAAACAAGTTATCAATTCTATTACACTTATGTTTGGGTAAAGAAATTTAAGATTATTAAGGAAATTACAAATGACGGAAATTGAAAGGACGAGATTTTATATTCTAGAATTTGTAATCTTGTTTAGTTAATCTAAAAGAACAATGGAATTGAATACGGAATTTGTTATTTTTAAACTCTCAATCATAGAAATTGAGAAATAACGCATATTTACATGGAATTTAAACTTGGGATTTGGAGGTTCCAAATTCCAAGTTTTTTTTCCACGCGGAAATTCTAAATTTCTATGTTTATGAATCTAAACAAGAGAATTGGTGCCTGTCAAACTTTTACCAAAATTTCATATTTATTTCCCTTATCCAAACATAATGTTAGTCAATAGTGAGAATTAATATGACTATTTTTTTTTTTTTTTAATTTCATCATATGTACTTGATATATACAGCGGTTATTAATTTAGCGGCAGTTCAATAATCTTTTTTTTTTTTTTTTTCACTTTTCACTTTTTTTCTGAAAACTTGTTTGATATAGTTTTCAGGTTTCTTTAAAATGAACTCTAAAAACTAAAATCAAGCTAAATTTAAAAAACTCACAAAAGTAGCTTTTCTTAATTTGGGTTTTAATTTTCATTTTGTTTAAAAAGTAAAAAACTGAGATGGTCATCAAACAAACTCAACATGATCAAAATGCTACGAGTTTTATTATGGTCATCAAACAAACCGTTAAAAAACTGAAAATCTTTCCTTTTAACGTTTGTATTACTTGAAAAGCAAGTTACTCTTTCTTACTAGAATAAATACAGGCCCAAGAGATGACAAATGTTATCATACAATTCTTCAAGCCCTTTCTACTCTATAGCCGTTCCTCCCTCTCTAAATTTATACCACAACATTAAGCTTTTTTTTTTTTTTTTGTGTTTTATTATTTCAATAAATTCGGTAAACAATCGCTAAAAAGCCTAAATCACAGCCAAAGTGATCAGGTAAGTTCTCGTTATGCAACACGTAGGTTTGGCGTTGAATACACAGTTAAGGTTGGGAGAAACTTAAGGCTTAGGATAAGAAGAACATTGCACATGTGTTGTACTGGAGTTTGTTTGGGTACGTAATGAACGTAAACATAGAATCGAAGTCAGTGTTCATAACTCACAAGTCATCACACCCATAACAAGCTGCTCCACATTTCTCTCACCAGTCATCCATTCCCACCATAACTAAGTCAACACTTGAAGACTAAAGTTTCAAATTTTTTACTTAATTAAATTCTAACCGATTTCGTATCTTGGGCTGAGTCCGGGTAAGCCGATAGAATCAAATCTTAGATACTTATCTATATCCTAATTTTGATTACACTACCTAACTAAGATAAACTAAGCTCTAATAAATAATAAAACAAAAAGATGCAATGTGGTTTCAGAGAAAGTGAGCAGCGAGGGAAAAATAGAGAGAAAGAGAAAGAGGGAGAGATGGAGAATGAGAATGATTCTTCACCATTAGAGCAAGTGCCCCCTCCAAACCCTAAAGGAGGATGGAGAGCTATCAAATACATTCTTGGTACACAATATCATTCATCTTATAATCTTGTATTGAATTTTTTCTTTCATGTGATTTCTGATGGGGTTTTGGTTTGCCATTTCGTTAATTTTATTTCGTTGGTTGATTAATTTGAAGGGAATGAATCGTTCGAGAAGTTGGCTTCGATGAGTTTGATAGCCAACATCACAGTGTACTTGAGTACAAGATACAACTTAAATGGAATATTCGTGGTAAATGTGGTTAATATATGGAATGGTACATCGAATGTTGTAACACTAGCAGGTGCTTTTGTGTCTGATGCTTATCTGGGCAGATTTAGTACCCTCCTCGTTGGATCCATGTCATCTCTCCTGGTAATAATTATGATTCATCTGTCTCTTTTCCAATTAGAAGTTCTGTCTCACTAGATTAATCATCAATTTCATCTAATCCATTATTTGGAATTTCAGTCAAGCATAACTAACATTGAAGTGAAATAATTAACCGATCTCTTATATGCTTAGAAGAATGGGAAATGTGCACACATACAAACCGGCTACAAACTTTCAATATAGAACCAAACCCATTTTATATATGGCTTATCATCTGTTTAGTGTGTCCCATTATCTATTTTATTAAACGTTTGTAACTAGTTCTATTTATGCATATTTCGCTATAACAATTCAATTGTGCATTGTAATTATTTCTCATGCCTGTCCCCTGCATATATATTCTCCATCTTCTTAGGTTTTTCCTTTTGGTAGTACAGTATCATGTAATCCAGGAAAATGATGATTTTGTACGCATGGTTGCAAATTTTTCTTTACACTTTATCATTTTATTTCAGGGTATGGGAGCCATGACCCTTACTGCATCTATAGATAAGTTAAGACCCTCCACCTGCAAAGACACCCAACATTGCCCTCAGCCCCAACCTTGGCAGCTGGCCTTCCTCTACATTGCTCTTCTACTGCTCTCCCTAGGAGCAGGTTGCATCAGGCCCTGCAACATTGCCTTTGGTGCTGACCAATTTGACACCAGGACAGCGAAAGGAATGGCGCAACTCCAAAGCTTTTTCAATTGGTGGTATTTCTCTTTCACACTGGCTCTAGTTGTGGCCCTCACCGGAGTTGTGTACATCCAGACCAATATCAGTTGGGTCATAGGGTTTGTCATTCCCACTGCCTGCCTTGCTTCCTCTATCACCATTTTCTTGGTCGGCCGCCACACTTACATTTACTTGAAGCCTCAAGGGAGCATTTTTTTGGACATAGCCAAGGTCATCACAGCTGCCTGTCGAAAATCAAGAGTTACGGTTTCACTGGCTTCTGAGCACTCATTTTATGATCCTCCACTGAAAAATGCATCTGATCAGTCATATACGATCTTGAAGCTCCCTCACACTAATCGCTTCAGGTTCCTTGACAGAGCTGCTATAATAACTAACCCGAATGAATTGGACAATCAAGGCAAGCCTAGGAGCAGTTGGAGGCTGTGTAGCCTCCAACAAGTTGAACAACTGAAGTGCTTAGTGGCAATTCTTCCAGTTTGGGTTACAGCAATCGGGACTTTCATGTGCATGGACCAACATAACACTTTCGGGGTCTTACAAATATTGCAAACGGACAGATCCATGGGACCGCATTTCAAATTCGCACCCGGATGGATGAATATCATAGCAATGCTTGCACTCGCAACGTGGATCTTCATCTACGAGCAAATTTACCTCCCGCTGGCCCAAAGAAGGAGCGGTAGGGACAAAAGACTGACGATGCAACAGAGGATCAACACTGGCATTGTGCTGTCCATTCTGTCCATGTTGGTATCTGGGATCGTTGAAGAGCACCGTCGGAAAACTGCTTTGAAACACGGATCATTCATTTCATCCGTGAGCTTTGGCCTACTCTTGCCACAGTTTGTCTTATCAGGGTTGACCGAGGCCTTTGCGGCTGTTTCCATAATGGAGTTTTTCACCATGCAAATGCCGGAGAGTATGAGGACTATTGCCGGGGCAGTCTTCTTCCTCAGCTTATCGGTTTCGAGTTATCTTGGCTCTTTGATAGTCAATATAGTCCACAAGGCAACCCAAAAGAAGGGGGAAACGCCCTGGCTCGGCGGTCATGACCTTAACAAGAATAAGCTGGACTACTACTACTACATCATTGCTGGCCTCGGAGTTGTTAACCTTGCGTATTTCAATTTCTTTGCTCGACATTACGTAACGGTTGGAAGGTTTGGAAAAGGGAGAAGGGAGATGCAGCCGGAGAATCCGAGTGGCTCAAGAGACCTGGTGGAACGTGAATCGACGGATGAGGAGAAGGGGTTGGGAACTCATGCATAGATGGAGATGGACACATATAATTATGTTATTTGTGCTATTTTTTTTGTTAAGAATTTCGTACGTGGAAATGGATATAATTTATTGATGCTATTCTGTTTTTGAAAGTATATACATAAAATTAGACAGTACTAGAGAGAGCTGACTAGGGAGGGTTGGAGACACATGACATTACTTGGCCCTCATTCTTTTTTCTTTGATACAATCAATTGTTGCACTGTCTTGTGTTGTCACCAATACTCTAATTCTACAACACGTGTACTTATTTATTAAAACTATATAGTTCATGAAATATCAATCATATCGTTCATTTATATTATAACACGTGAATTAATTAATAACATCACGTAATAGATTCATTGTCACACTCAAAAACCTTCACGTTTTTAACATGCAAATCATTTGTTTATTTAACACTCAAAAACAAGTTCCAGATAAAAATGTCAATCAAGACAAATAGTAGTATGAACGCATCATATGTGTCTAGCTCATGTCCAGTTGCAAAGATGTAACGGAAACCACACACTTGTGGCTAGTGCAGTCAAAAACCAATTTCATCCTTTCATTTCATTGATGGATTATTTGATTTCTAACACGGATAGCCCACGCTTCACAAACTTAATTTGTTATTATATTCAAGTGTGGGGTGGGTGGATAGAAGTTTCAAGGCTTCAGATAAGAGTGTATTGAATATATATGCACGCTTCTTATTGTGTCCCTTTCAAGGAGTACGATTCTTTCTTCTCTTTTTTTTCCTTCCCTCCCCTTCTCTCTTATTTG
Source organism: Pyrus communis (assembly GCF_041283825.1). NCBI lineage: Eukaryota > Viridiplantae > Streptophyta > Magnoliopsida > Rosales > Rosaceae > Pyrus > Pyrus communis. The sequence goes on from NC_142578.1 coordinate 3,339,896, forward strand.
AATGGTCACAATTAAACCACGTCATCATTTTTATAGAAATACAAAGATAAAATAGACAATGTAAGAGAGGAAGGGAGAGAATCATAGTGCATTCTCAAATCCCAATCCCACCAAATTAACTCAATTGCCAATGCCGAAACTCTTACCACCCTACTCCGTTCTCTTTTCATCTCCTCCTCTTACATTCTCTATTTTGTCTTTATATTTCTATAAAAAAAATAATTAATATTAGATGTTGATGTGGCTTAATCGTAACCATTCAAATCGGAAGAGAGGAAAGAGAAAGGAAAAAAAAAAAGAGAAAAGAATCCTACTCTCTTGAGAATTGAACTTGAAATTGAATTTGGGGTTTGCTGCAGCCTACATGTCTACTTTTGTATTTTTATTTTAACTAATGATTGTCCGTTTGATTTTTTATATAAAGTAACCTAACCTAAGATGATGTCGTTCTGACCAGGTAATATTTTTTAAAAATAATAATAAGAAAGAACAACTCCTCTATGAAGGATTTTATCAAGCGGTTGAAGGAGTATGTACGAATGATATTTCCAACCTTTAAAAGAGCAGCATTCAAATCATCCATAAAAATTCAGCAAAGTTGGTAGGGTCAGCTAGCTGCCCTTGCCGCTTAATGGGCCTGCTGATTTTCTAGTATGTATTATTCTTTCTTTAGGTAAAAAACTTGTAAGAAAAGAGTGTAATAAATCATATAACCTAATTCAAAAAGAAAATAAGTCGTTGTAGGAAACAAATCCTATTTACACGTAATTATTACATTACTCAGGTCAACACCAACTACAATGAAAGTCGACTCATATTTCTGCGTAAGGTTTAAGTAAAAATCTGTTGTCAAAGAGATTGAGTTAAAAATCGCAAAACCTTTTCGTAACGCATATTATTTTTCCTCGTAGAAACATAAATCTTTTCTCTTCATGCTTTTCTACTTCATTGAACATACAAGAAAATACATGTTAACTGTTACACATGAATCATACAAATTGACAAGAGTGTGACTGAGAGTGACCTGAGTTTGGCTTCTTCCTGCAATGAGCTTGGTTGAGAATTCACACATTAATCTGTAAGGACGCATTCACATGAGCAGACAGAGAAAAACGAAAGGCTGGAAATCAAGCACACCAGAACAGAGTTCAAATTCTCAACGTCATCGCCCTTACAAATAATACTTGCTTAAATAAGTTAAGGTCTCGCCTCAAAAATTAATTGGTAATAGGGTAAGTGACTCAACTCTTTATTAGTTATAAGCTTTTGCAAGATTAATTTGTTAACTCTCTGATGTGAAACGATCTTCACTCACATGTCCTTTCATGAATGACGAATTTTTAAGCCTAATAAGTAAACCATTTTAACCCAATGACCTGGATCACTTGTAGACAATCTTTACATCCTCTCACAATTGCGGCAGTAGAGTCAAGATTGGCTACTCTATAATGCATCCATGGTCCAGTTGTTAACCGACCAAAAAATGTAAGAACCTGACAAATATAATAATTGAGAGAGGGCAGAGTGATGACTCATCCTCCTCCTATCAAGAAGGAGAGTTTAAATATGTGGAAGCTCATTCAGAAATCTATCAATTTATTTAGCAGATTTAGTCGTTCTCTAACGATAGTTATCACCTGCCAATACTTCGATTTTTATACAAAATAAAATAGGCAACGGAGAAAAACCGTTGCCTGAACCCAAAATTGCAGAAGTGACGGCCAGTAGCTGTACAAAGAGAGGAGGGAGAGAAAGTGCTTAAAGTTGCAAGTAGAATGGCGAAGAATTACGAGGAGGCTGTTACAAAAGATGAGTCTGAGATCAAGTACCGTGGCATCAAAGCCATGCCCTTTGTTATAGGTATAAGAAATAGTAGTGAATTAATTAATTTCCGTTTTTTTTTTTGTTTTGTTGAAGATTTTTTTCGTAAGTGCTCAATATGTAAAAATTAAATTGCAGGAAATGAAACCTTTGAGAAGCTAGGAACCATAGGAACTTCATCGAACCTTTTGGTCTATCTGACCACAGTGTTCAACATGAAAAGCATCACAGCTACAACTCTTGTCAATGTCTTCAATGGCACCACCAACTTTGCCACCTTGCCGGGAGCCTTCCTCAGTGACACCTATTTCGGCCGCTACAAAACCCTCGGATTTGCTTCAGTTGCTTCCTTCTTGGTATAATTCTGGTTGCACTAATTTCCATTACATGAAAAAATTGCAACTAGAACTACGTCTGATTGTTTTTTCGTCGCAACGGATTATTTTCTGTAGGGGATGCTCATACTAACCCTAACAGCGGCGGTTGCAAATCTGCATCCTCCAAGCTGTGAAGCAGATGGAAAAAGTGGCCCATGCATTGGTCCAACACCATGGCAAATGGCGTTTTTACTAAGCGGACTCGGTCTACTAGTTGTCGGAGCTGGTGGCATTAGGCCTTGTAACTTAGCCTTTGGTGCAGACCAATTTGATCCCAATACTGAATCAGGGAAGAAGGCTACCAACAGCTTTTTCAACTGGTACTACTTCACCTTCACTTTTGCCATGATGGTTTCTTTGACAATCATCGTCTACGTGCAATCGAACGTGAGCTGGGCTTGGGGGTTGGGAATTCCTACGTTTCTCATGTTCTTGTCATGTGCACTATTCTTCATGGGTACAAAAATTTATATGATAGTGAAACCAGATGGTAGTCCATTCACAACTGCAGTGAGGGTCACAGTTGCTGCAGTCAAGAAGAGAGGACTGCAATTACCGGAGCAACCAGGGATTTCACTTTTTAACTACGTCCCGAAAAGCTCTATCAACTCCAAGATTCCTTACACTGATCAATTCAGGTAACTTAACTATAATGACTCATTAGTTGCTTTAGATTTCCTCTTGATTAGAATGTCTTGTTCCCTTTTAATTTTTACTTGAAAATTTTTAGTAAAGTTTGTGAATTTACAGTACCAAATACATTGTTGATATTCACTTTGTATTTGATAATATCAACAATCCCTTAAGTATTGTAGATTGATATCTGTAGCAATCAATCATTTCCTTTACAACTCGGCCTGTCAACCAAGACAAGACAATGATTTGATACAATAATTGAATCAGCATCAGCCTCATCATAAAGTCTTTATCTGGATCAGCCCCATAGTCAAACCAATTCATAATTGACATATTTGACTAACCAAAAAGTTAACACTACTAATTTTCCAGAATCCTTAACAAAGCTGCAATCATGACCAATGAAGACAAAATCAACCCGGATGGGTCAGCAGCAAATCCATGGGGACTTTGCAGTATGCAGCAAGTGGAAGAAATTAAGTGCTTGGTGAGAGTGGTTCCCATTTGGATCTCACAAGTTATATACTATGTTACCCATGTGCAACAACAAACTTATACAGTCTTCCAAGCACTGCAATCCGACAGGCACCTTGGCAACACCGGCTTCAAGATCCCCGCTGCGTCTTACACAATATTCACCATGCTTGCCCTCACACTCTGGATACCAATCTATGACAGACTCTTAGTCCCAAAATTGAGAAAAATTACAGGAAAAGAAGGGGGCATCACAGTACTACAAAAGATGGGCATTGGCATGGTTCTTGCTATAATAACCATGCTAGTGTCTGGCCTAGTTGAAGAGAAGAGAAGAAGCTTGGCTCTCTCTAATCCCATTGGAATGGAGGAAAGAAGGGGTGCAATTTCTTCGATGTCCGGATTTTGGTTCGTCCCTCAGTTGTCACTAATCGGACTTTCTGAGGCTTGCACAGTAATTGGCCAAGTGGAGTTTTATTACAAGCAATTCCCAGAAAACATGAGAAGCATTGGGGGTTCATTTTTGTTTGTAGGGATGGCAATGTCCAATTACCTGAGTAGTTTTTTGGTGTCCATAGTTCACCATACCAGTGATTGGCTGCCTGAAGATCTTAACAAGGGGAGATTGGATTACTTTTATTATGTGGTGGTTGTATTGGAGGTTTTGAATCTTGTCTATTTCGTAGTACTTGCTAGGTGGTTTAAGTACAAAGGAAGTGGTGGAAGTGCCTCAGAAATTGGGATGGAGAATATGCAATCTGAGAAACATCTTGTTTGATAGACTAAGATCAAACGTAGCCAGCTAGCTACAAAATCGTGGTCTCGATTAGGGAAATCATGCAAGAAACAAGTGCAAAATTTTTTCTGTTACAATTTTACTTTACTCCTCTTATGTACGGTTATTTTAAAGGAGCATGAATTTGGTTGCACGCAAAAATTTCTTACAGTATACCAAAAGAAAATTTTACAATTGCAACACGTGTTTGCTGTTTTGGTATAATGAGGTTGATCAGAATCACAAGAGATCAAATAATTAAGCTGTCTCCATCTCCAAGTCCAAAACGCAAACCAAGAGAGCAACTCCATTTTTGAAGAAAATGAAAGCTCAATGCCGATCATCCAGTGCACATATACCACAAGTGGGAAATATGGACTAATAATTCAAGCTACAAATATACATATATATATATATATATTATTTATAAATATCTGGCTAACAAAAAGAAAGGGAAACCATATTGCATGACGCAACAGTTGACCCATGTCACTCATCCCTATGGTTTTAGAAAATGGAGTTTTAACGAAAAGTTCACGGTAGGTACTGTTCAATTTAACGAAAAATCATATTTTTATACTAAAAAATCAAATCTGGTAATATTCACTTTATTCTTTATTTTGTCTTTATCGTTAAAGCTCAAAGTTTTCAAGCCTTTTTCATTAGTTTTCCTTTTAGAAAATCGAAAGGATATGAGAATTCAACATCTACATCGAAATATTATCATTAAAGTTCAAAATCTAGAGTTAGTTGAAGTGGTAGGTGACAAATTTTGTATGGTGAGCACGGTTCATCACCAAATTAATCTATTATTATTAGGTGTTAGATTTTATTGATCTCGATAATATTAGAGATGAAAACTCGCATTTTATCGTACGGTTGATGTGGGATCCACTTCTTCAGCAGTATGATGATCAAATATGAGCATATTGTGAGGAACTTTCTGATAATTAAGATTCTAGATTCGCATAATTAAAGATTGTAGCATTAAAGGCCTATTCGGAAACGACTCGAGAAGAGTCATCGATAGAATTATTTTTGGAAAGAATTATCTACCATGTGCTTGTACGTAAGTGATTCCATGAACTCACAAAAATGATTTTGCCCTCCTAAAATCATTTTCCTAACGGATCCTAAAAGTATCTTCTACGTAACCACTAACAAACATATAGGATATGAAGATCAAAATAAAAGGGTAATACTACATGCACCAAAATTTTAAACTAAATTTGCAAATAAAATGATGTATTACTAATATAAAATAAACACGTTAATCAACACTTAAGTAATAATCTAATCATCAACGTCCACATCAATTGTTTTACAAAATTTAGTTTAAATATTTATCCCACTGCTTTTCTATTCTTATAATATTAGAATTTGTTGAAAGAAACAATTTTCTTTCTAATTTTTCCATTTAAACGAATAGAAGAGAATCGGAACAAGCTCTCCAATTCCAATGAAAATTTTGTGGTTTTAACTTTTAAGTCACTTAGTATTATAGTATATGATATTCTTCTTCATTGTAAGTAAGAAGTCTTTAGTTCGAATCTTGTAATCGCGAGTTTGCAGCCAATTTATTCCTTCAGCCTCTTAGTATAAATATATTGATGAATAAAAAAAAATTGTGAAGTGCTGATTTAGTCCATGAACTATCACCTCCGTGAAAATTAGGTCCCTGAATTATTTTTTTAGTAAAATAAGTCTCTAAATTCATTACAAATTGCTAATTTCATCCCTACTATTATAATCAAAGCTATTTTATCCAATTTTTCAACTTAAATCATTTGACACACTTTAGAGTGCAGTATCGTCCTTTTCTCACCTATAAACCCCTACCATTTCATACAGGTTGCGAATTTAATGTATAATTTACGCTCCAAAGGCAACTCAATGCACTATTTCTTTATGATAACATTATCAATCTACCCTTCAATGTGTATAACATGCAAGTAACGTGACTTAAATTGACGAAAATTTGAATATAGTAGCTTCGAATATAATATTAGGGATGTGATTAGTAGATTTTTATAAATCAATGACTGGTTTTTCTTAAAAAAATAGTTTAGAGACCTAATTTCACTCAGACTCAGGTGATAATTCAGGGACTAAATTGGCAGCTCACTAGTTTCAAACTATTTTTTTCAATTAAAAACATCTGCACAATTCCAATATTGTTTGATGTTTCCCGCTACATTCTCATCTTTATGCCTTGAATATTCTTTGCAGGCTGCACTTATGACTTATCAAATCATAATAAGCTTGAATTATTGGATAAGAGAGAAATTTGAAATTTTCGTAATCTCTAGATACAGTCAGTTAATTTCCATCTTTATTATTTCGAAATATTCGGATTTAGAAATTTTTCAATTGGAATTTTTTGGTCGGGATCAGAATTTTCAATTCAACATGCACGATTGCACCCCAAGAGAGATGGAGAGTCAAAAGAACAAAGATGACACTTTCATTTATTTTTTTCGCAGATATTTATCATGTTCAATCAACTCAAGAATTAAATAGTAGATCTGTCAGGCAATATATTCTAAGTTGTTGAATGAAAAAGACATAGTTACCTCTTTGTACTCGACCTGCGAGCCATGTAATAGTTTTTAGGGTCAACAAGATCATCGCAAAAATAGTGGTTTAATGGATTGTTAGATGTTTTGTAATGTAAACCAAGACATTAATTTCCAATCATGATAGTACAATTGCAGCTAGCTTCCCTTCTATTTTACTATCATTTACAATTAGGGTTATAGGGTTGGAAACAAGTACGATAAATTGAAATTAGGGTTACAGACAATTGCTTGCACCCAATAAAACAGAAGACTAGTGAAACACCAAAGTGTCACTACTACAGGGTCTAAGTACTCTTGGGGTTTCATGATCAGTGACAGTGAGTCGGTGCCTCCTGCGCCCACAATCCTTGTCGTGAAATTCTAGCATACAGCCGCGGTATGCGGCAGCCTCTTATAGGGGTCGGCCCTATCTGTAGAGGTCTGCATGCAGTGTTGTGGTTCAAATTTGTCTTTGGCGATAATCAAACCTAAGACCTCTCACTTACAAGTAAAGAAGAATATCACTAGACCGTAGTACTAAGTGGCTGCATACAGTGTTACACTAAGAACACATTGAAAAAATTACGAAGAAACTATCACACGAACCCGTAATTACCGTGGAAGGAATGACTAAAAATAAAAAATAAGATCTTGGTTTGGGAGATGTTTATAAAATTTCCTTACCTTTTATCATTGAAATTGTAGGAAATTCCAATGTATGCATTCATCAAAACGTAAGCAACTTCTCCTCAACTAAGCTTTTTTTTTTTTCTTTTCCTAACTTTGTCGAATCTTGTTGGGTTCTACTTTTTTATGAAATTGAGGTTCCACCATAAAATCAATTGGTAATATGGGGAGTAGTCCAAGACCATATAAGCACATAGCAAACATTATCCCTCACCGATGTGGGACAACTCTCAACACTCTTTCCTGCAACGGTACACGATGGGGTTGAAGCCAAGGATTAGTAGAAACCACTGGAATGAGCCTTCTCGTACTACATCTTCTATTTTCCTTTTTGAGGGGATTTACTATATCGCATGTGAAAATAAAAGTTTGGCATCGCAATATTCTTTATTCAAAGTTAACCGATTTCAACAACACAGGAAGAAAAATTAAGGGATTAGATGTAGCAATAATCCAGCATTACATATACATTGTGTATGATATTTATAGAAGTTTCTTTCTTTCAAGATTTAATTTTGAGACTAATATTCGATTTAACCATACCATATATAGATTAGCTAGTGGACTTAGAGTCACATAACGACTTGTTGGTCCAACAAATCTCAGAAAGCATATGTAAATACTGCTCAAATCGGGATAACTGCCAAAGACAGACAGGACACTTACTCAATCGATTAATCCGGTAAAATACAAACTAGTCGTGATAGGTAGCTCGGCTGCATGTGGTAGAGCTGCTCGACTAGTGTAGTTCTAGCTCGAATGAGACTAGCGTAGTGTCGGATGAGACCAAATACACTAAATCTCTTAATACGGTGAGAAGTCTCTTAATATGATGAGAAGTGCTATGTGAATGACGTAGTCAAGTTTTCTTCCCCCATTATATAGTTCGTTTTGATTCCTTTTTTCTTAAAACATGAGAGCAATCATGGAAAACAATGAGATAGATAGCCTGGAGAAGAATAAGAGAGGTTCTACAGGTGAAGAACCAATTATATACAGAGGATGGAAAGCAATGCCATTTGTCATAGGTGAGTGCAACTTTTTGCTCTCTTTTTGTTTCATGCTCTTCCCATCAGATTAATTTCCTTTTCTCTTCTGTTTAATCATGAATTTATCTTCTTTTTTTTCACTTATTTTTGAGCAATCCATCTGCATAAAATTCCAGGAAATGAAACATTTGAGTAGCTAGGAGCCATTGGGACCTTGGCCAACCTCTTGGTCTATCTTACTAGTGTATTCAACCTGAAGAGAATTACAGCTGCAACTCTTATTACTATCTTCAGTGGCACCACCAACTTTGCAACCTTGCTCGGAGCTTTCGTTACCGACACTTATTTCGGTCGTTACAAGATGTTGGGATTTTCGTCGATCGTTTCTTTTATGGTATTTATAAAACTACCAATTTTTACTTTGATTCATTTTCGTTGTCCAACATACAAATATTAGGGAAATATGCACAAATAGATATTAAATAGTCTATTATAAACCAACGTTGAGTGCCTTTTTATTGTCTATTTAGCGTCCATCTAATTCTAGTTATATTAAACGTTTGTAGCGGTTCTATTAGTGCATATTTTCTCAAAAATTAAGCTTTGATTAATTTCTATTTCAAGGTTTCTTACCTTTTTGACTATTTGGCTCCAAATGTATTTTAACGCTCGGAGCTTGCATTTCCAACACTTAATTATCTCAATCATTATAAAATGCTGAGATATTCGGATATCACTTCCTTTATGGCACTTACAAAACTATTATTTGCTACTTTGGTTCATTTTCAACGCTCAACATATGAAAATTCCAAAAACATACACACAATTAAGCAATAAGCCGTTTCTAAACCATATTTTAGTGTCTCTTGTTGTCTGTTTAACATCCATCCGATTATATATTTGATTAAAAGTTGGTAACTAATTTTTTTTGTTCATATTTCCCCGAAAAATAAGCTTTGATTCATTTTCACTTCCAAAGTTTCTTACCTCATCATGACCCCTTATAACTCATTAGCTCAATATGTGTGTGTGTGTCTTAATCCTATGATTAATTTGCTGCTTTATCTAGGGACTGCTGCTGATGGACTTTACTGCAGTATTCAAGAACTTGCATCCTCCTCAGTGCAAACAAGAAGAGAGAGGAACATGTAAAGGGCCAACAGTTGGTCAAATGGCATTTTTACTAACTGGTTTTGGGATGCTAACAGTAGGAGCTGCAGGCATCAGGCCATGTAACTTGGCATTTGGGGCAGACCAATTCGACCCGAAAACGGAGTCCGGAAAACGAGGAATCAACTGCTTCTTCAACTGGTACATGTTCACCTTCACTTTCGCACAGATGATAGCATTGACCCTCATTTTATATGTCCAGTCAAATGTAAGTTGGGGTCTAGGGTTTGGTATTCCAGCCATTTTAATGTTGATATCATGTGTTCTCTTCTTCATGGGATCAAAAATCTACGTGAAAGTGAATGCCTCTGGTAGTCCAATGAAGAGTGTAGCACAGGTCGTGGTGGTTTCCTTTGCGAAAAGGCACTTGAAGGCTAAAGAGCCAGAGCAGCCATGGCTCTTCATGTATGTGTACATGCCTCCCAATTCAATCAACTCCAAGCTTCCTTACACAAATCAATTCAGGTAAATTAGTTATAACTTCATGCACTTTATATGCCTTCTTTTTGAAAGAAAGAAACTTAAGTACGCCTGGAATGACATTAATTGTGGTGTTATTCTAAGTCAATCGCGCACTGTTAACTTTTCTTGGCAACGGGTGATTGGATTAAAATACAAAGTTAAAGATAATGCACATATCTGGAACAGATTAAAGAACGGACGTCATGTGCATGCACAAAGAATTTCTGCATATACATACATTTTTATCATGTTCTTTGATTGCCTTCTAGGGGTTTCGGTTTTGAGCACGCTCTTGGATTTCAAATTGGTAACTCTTTGAATCAATTCGAAGAGGCGGTTTTAGTTGGCGGTCCATAAACTCTTTGAAGTCTTTGAGTTTGACTCGAAGGATTTCAAATGTGAAATCCACGAGGTAGTATCCCAGGTGTAGGTAAGTTCTTAAGAATCTTATTGTCACTTCTCAGATGCCTTGACAAGGCAGCAATTCTTACGCCGGAAGACAAAATGAACCCGGATGGATCGGCAGCTGATCCGCGGAGACTTTGCAGCATGCAGCAAGTGGAAGAAGTGAAATGCCTGCTGAGAGTGTTACCAATATGGGCAGCAGCCCTCGTATTCCATATTCCCATAGTCCAGCAGCAAACCTTTGTTGTCTTCCAAGCCCTTCAATCCAGTCGAAGCCTCGGAAAAACCAGCTTCCAAATCCCGGCTGCATCCTACACAGTCTTCCTGATGCTGGCCATGAGCATATGGATACCAATCTACGACCGCCTTCTTGTCCCATTCCTCCAAAGGCTCACGGGAAAAGAAGGTGGCATCACATTGCTGCAAAGAATTGGAATCGGCATTTTTCTCTCTGTGATCGCCATGCTAGTATCTGGATCTGTAGAAGGACACCGAAGGACTATAGCGCTAACAAAACCAATTCCAGGAATCCAGACAAGGGGTGACATTTCATCCATGTCCGGCTTTTGGCTGGTCCCTCAGCTCACACTAACGGGGCTTGCTGAAGCATTCACCTCAGTTGGCCAAGTCGAGTTCTACTACAAGCAAGTCCCGGAAAACATGAGAAGCATTGGAGGGTCTATCTACTTTTGTGGACTGGCTGATTCTAGTTACTTGAGTAGTGCGTTAATTGTCATAGTTCACCGGACTACTGAGGGGGCCGGGACCGGGAATTGGCTGCCGGAAGATCTCAACAAGGGGAGGCTGGATTACTACTTTTACTTGATTGCTGCTCTTGGAGCCATTAGTTTGGGATACTTTTTAGTGTGTGCTCTTGGAGCCATTACTACTATTACAAGTACAAAGGTGATGGGGACAACAATGCCCTTCAAGTTGTAGTGCAGAAATCAAATGAACATGAGATTTGATGCAAACCTAGATGAGAATGTATATTTCTAACAGATTTCTAAATTACACAAGTGAAAAATAAAACCATCGTCAATTTTATAATAGCATATTTACTTACTTGGAATGAGTATCAAAAGAATCAAAATTATTCTAATCCACGACCACTTGGTGTTTTCTAACACATGTAGTCAAAAAACATGTGCAGTCCACATTACAATCCTTTCTAACATGTGCATAACTAGGATTGATTATACTATAGTTGAAATGTTACTCAATAATTTTTACTATAATTGACTTTTTCCTTATTCCAGGTAAGTAAACAAGCTCTTGACGCATTTCAAGAGACCGATTTGTGTAACCTAATCATAAAACCTGGGTAGAACAAACCACAAAGCTAGGTAACTTGTGGGGCTACCGAAACATCGAATGAACGGTTCTGATTAATGGAGAAAATTTTATTTCCGTCCTCTCTTAATCACAAGGAAGAGGGTTAGAGTGAAGAAAAAGGAAGAAAACAGCTGACCGCAGCACTCATTTTACATGCCAAAAACCGAAAAGCAGAGTAGCAAATTTAAAACGACTGTCTACAAGGAGGTTCCTCACAACATGCCGAGTACACGTCTTTACTCTCAGCACACAATCATCTTATACAGTATATATATAGGTACATACATTATATCTGTCTTAAACTGTGTATGATTGCTGAATTGTGTCGATGTCGAGCCCCTTCAATCTCACCACGGATTCTACGTGACCTTTCAGTGTAGTGAGTTCCCTCAACCTACAAGATGGCAGGAGTCTCGGTTAGAGAACCAACGCAACATGAAGAGACTAAAATCTCATGCTGAAAAGAAAGTTTGCAGCTCACCTTGCAATCTCAGCTCTTCTTTTGGCCTCTTCGGCGATCTGATTGAGTTCTGTGAAATGTGTTCGTTCTGTAAACATCTTGGTGTCCGGTGGCTGCAACCCGTGCAATGTCCTTTGTGCGTGCGCCCATTGAAGCTCACGTTGTTCCTTTCCAAAGTCCTTTTGCCTTGTGAAAGCAACCTAGAAACAAAAAAAAACAAAGAACCCCTCAATAAACAGTTAACAAGAAACTCCCTGATCAAGTAAAACTGGGTAAGCAATCCCGAGTCAATAACGTACCCTCTGTTCAATCAGTAGATCCCACGCCTTCCCGCTCAGAGCATAGCGTATCATGAATTTTATGATATCCAGAGGGATATATGTGACAATATTATAAAGCCATATCACCCCGGCCCAACCCCATCCGATCCCCTTAATGGCAGCAAAACTCCAATTTGCATAGACTGCAATCAAGGTGGCTATCTGCTCAAAAAATAGAAGGTAAGAAATTCAGTTTCCCCTCAAAATCAATCAAAATGAATATAAAACGAGATGACTGGGAAAAGTGGCTCACCAGCTGAGCTATTATAAAGGCCACCATAAGCAACAATCCAGGTCGCTCAATAAACGACCAACTTCGAGACCGTGTAACAAATATGAGGGCCTGGCTAATAATGCTCACTTGTAGATATATAGCAGAGGCAAGTTTCCGAAAGTCATCATTAGCTGTTTTCTTAAGGGTTGATACCCCAAATGTTCTCTGAAACAATTAGTGGCTGGATATTAATTAACCATTAACAAGAGATGACAAGTAGCAGCAGCATAAGCAAATTAGCCCCACGAATGCACATTTTATGACTACAAGTGATACATCAGCAACAACCAGAGCATTTTATGCTCGAACAAGACAGAATCTTACTGGGAAGAAGTCTGTTTTGTATGCTGCCCAAAAGAATATCACAGTCATTATTGCCAAGTAGCCTCCGAGCACAATTCCAGTTGCAAAAATCTCGGCCAGCTTCCAGCTATCTGGCAGAGGAGACGGTTTGACTCTGTCCTTTGATATTGTCATGATCGTACCTAAAAGGTCATTCCATTAGTAAATTCTGCGGAAGAAAACACTTAATGGCTATAGAAGAGTGCATGTGTTTTCAGCAACAACATTGACTAAATATCAATAAAAGATGGTGCTAACGAGAGACAAAACAGGACTCAACTAAAACAAAAATTATACAAATGTGTACACAGAGAGAGAGAGAGAGAGAGATTTTGAACAGGGAAAAGAAAGAACAAACCATCATTGAGGATCGCAATAATAAGCACCATGAAAGGTGGAAAGTCAAACTTCCATAGGAGAGCCAGCAACATGAAACCAAGCTGTCATGAAAAAGAATCAGAAAAGTGAGGCCATACTATTGAATGCTCTAAAAGAAATTTAATTCAAAATTTTATGCAAGATGCCATCTACATGAATTAAACGATTCAAACCAAAGAACCATTAACTTACCACAATACGAATTGTGATGGAAACAGCATATATCTGCCAACCATAAACAAGAATTTGTTACTTATATAGTTCACTGCTGAGGTGGACAATGACTCTTAATCACAAGAATAATATGCCACTTTAGAAGCTTACTGTGTAATTTTTCATCCTCTGGAAGATTGCCCGACTGGTCAAAACAGCACTAATGATGACACTAAGGCCAGGTTCAGTAAGCACAATATCAGAAGCACTGCGAGCAGCATCTGTTGCATCAGCAACAGCTATACCAATATCAGCTTTTTTGAGGGCAGGAGCATCATTGACTCCATCACCAGTCATTCCGCAGATATGTTTCCTAGCTTGCAAACGTTTCACAATCTCGTATTTGTGCTCTGTACCAAAACAAAATTAACCCAGTCACTCTAAGTTGGATATGTCCTAGCAGCCAATAGTAAAATCTGAAAACATTTTCTCAAGCATATACTATGGTACATGCGTGAGCTTTCCCCAAGAATGGTGAGGGAAGAGCATACCTGGGAAGACCCCAGCAAAGCCATCAGCTTTTTCTATCAGCTCGTCAATAGGTAAAGCAATAATTGACTCATCCTTGTCCTGTCCTAGCAAAGCAGATGAAGGGTACATATTGGTTCCCATCCCCAAGCGACGTCCAGTTTCCTTTCCAATCGCCAGTTGATCCCCTGACAAAATACAACTTTGAGCAAGACAGCAACATAAACAAAGAACTAAATACAATCACTTTTTTCTATTGAACTCGGAGGCAGGGTGGCAGGAAACACAACTAATTATATGCTTGCAGTATTAGAGACTCCAGTTAATAACATTATTAATGAAAATTAACAGAACAAACTTCTACCCATTTCTTTCAACACCTATGTCTCTTAAAACAACAAAAACACATTAACCTGTTAATACAACAGCTTCACCATAACCACATATCAAGTAAAGTGTGCACACGCTGCAGTATCCATGACATATGAACCCAAGGATGGTCCAACATTATGCAGAATATCAAGGCATAACTAAATCAGGACCAAAGTATGTTAACTGAAAAGTGAAAACAACGACTTGGATTGCTCATGACTTGTCAAAGATTCAGCAAAGATTTATTAATGCTTCTTCAGATATCCAACAAGAAGAAACAACACTAATTTAACCAACTAAGGCTACTATAAAGAAACATACCAGTAATCATCTTCACATTCACTCCAAGATTTAACGCCCTCCTTATTGTCTCTGCACTGTCATGTCTAGGTGGGTCAAAGAGTGGCATTACACCAACAAATTGCCACGGGGCTCCAGCACTCTCTTTCCTTCCTTCTGGAACTTCCTGCATAAAACAAATAAGAATAAAATTTTAAACTACAACACAAGCCCAAGATAAAGATTAGAGATTCAGTTACCTGGTATGCTACAGCAAGAGATCGTAAACCTCGCTCAGCAAACTTATCAATAACAGCATGAACTCTGCGCTCGATGTCTGACTTATTGCGTGCAAGATTCAAAATCTAAAAAAAAAGCATCTGGGAATTATTATTTAATCTTGAAAACAAAGGGAGGACAACGACATAAAGTGGAAGGCAATTTACCTGCTCTGGTGCACCTTTGCTAACTCTATGCATTTTACCATCACGATCTAGATAAGTCAATGCAGTTCGTTTATCAGTAGGATTGAAAGGAAGGAAGTGTATTTCTTGAATTCCAGCACGTGCCTTTTCACAAAAATCAAAAGAAAAGGGATTTTTAAAAGATAATAATGCATGTATAACAAATATATTTCAGAAACTACTCAACTTCAAAATATGCAGTAAAACACGCCTAAAGAACTTCGGAGCTATGTTTGGAAACGGGCACAATCCAATATAAAGATGTAATCACCTCCTTAGGATCAGCAAGCATCCCAACTATAGCAGTATCTATTGCATCTTGATTCTCCAGTCTGGAGGCTCGAGCTGCCATCAACACAACAGCATCTGGATCCACTCCTTTTGCAAAAACCTACAGGTTTAAAGGTCAATCACACATTTAAACAAGGATTTTTTCATAGAGGAAAAAAAAATATTTTATTACAAATAAGCAACCTCGATAAGATTTTTGTCAACAGTAAGCTTATTCAATGTCAGAGTTCCAGTCTTGTCACTGCAAAGAACATCCATGCCTGCCATCTCTTCAATTGCTGTCATTCTCTTTGTAATAGCTCCCTGCAATCATTATTAACAAAACTAATCACATTCCAAAACACCTTATACCACATAGCGCTGTAGCATTACAAGGAATCAAACCAACCTGCTGTGATAATCTATGAGACCCAATGGCCATTGTCACAGACAGAACTGTCGGCATGGCAATTGGAATTCCACCAATGAGAAGCACAAGAAGGTTATCAATTCCAGGACGATATTTTCGGTCTTGAATCGGGTACATGACAATTATCTCTATTACCATCCCCACAGCAATGGAACATATGCAGAAATTCCCAATTGCAGTCAAGACCTAAAAAAATGAAATGAAATCAGAATCAATAAAGTCACAGCCCACAAAGCCCAAAATAAAAGAAAGCCAAAAAAATACTAGTCTCCCTGCCTTTTGGAAATGGCCCACTTGATTCGTGCTATCAACAAGGTGAGCAGCTTTTCCAAAGAAGGTATGGACACCGGTGGCAATGACCACTGCTTCAATCTCTCCTTGTTTGCAAGTAGAACCAGAATACACACCATCCCCAGGGCTTTTCGTCACGGCAAGGGATTCACCTGTAAGTGCAGACTGCAAGCCCAAAATGGAAACTTCAGAAACAGCCAAATTTTTCCAAGACTCGCCATTACATATTATTGCCAACTTCAACATGATAAACAAGACAGCTATAATTGCAGATCAAACCTGGTCAATTTTCAAAGGATCCCCTTCAAGTAGACGAGCATCGGCTGGAACAATGTCACCAAGCTTAATACTAATTATATCACCAGGAACTAGAACCGAAGCATCTTGTTCATTCCACCTTCCATCTCGAAGGACCTTTCAAACATTTATTTTTGTCAGAAATGAAACCGGCAAAGAAATTGAAACATATATCACAACCGAAAACTAACAGTGGTGCGCACACAATCACATCAGATTGCACTGCATCCAGAATAGATACTATACTAAGGTGAAATTTATGGATTACTCAATTCCATAATATAACACGTACTCCTACAACCTTAATAAAAACTAAAGCAACAAGTTTCCAATCTGATACCTTGGCTTTTGGAGCCAAACGAGCCATGAGTGCTGCTGCAGCATTACCGGCATTGTTTTCCTCAATGAAACTGATTGTGGAATTGATGACGAGCAGGGTCATAATACCCACAAAATCTTGCCAATCCGGTGGCTTACCCTGCACACAGAAAATCATGGTACAGATCAACTAAAAGATAAGAACACAAAAGCACAAGCAGCGGCAAAGAAATAACAACAGCGACCGAAAGAGCCAAGCGGTTACCCCTCCATTTGCAAGAGCAATGGCCATTATAGCAGCAGCTTCCATAACCCATGAGAGAGGATTCCACATAAAACCCAAAAACTTCAAAAATTTGCTCTCCTGAAAGTTTGAAACAGACCCAGAACATGGAATTGTGTGAGCATAGAAGGGTAAGCTTCAAAAACACAAAATAATAAGAAAAAAGGGCTGTAAGCATGAAAAACTAACCTGCTTTTCTTCAAGCTTGTTGTGCCCAAAAATGGTGAGTCTTTCCTCAGCAGCCTCACTGCTGAGACCCTCTTTGCTACATCTCAGATTCTCAAACACCTCTTCAATGGGTATATTTTCCTGCACTCACCGAGTTCGTACGAAAGGTAAAAACCCAGTAAACAAAACCAAAAACCCAGATAAACAAACCAAAAAAGGCTTCAAATTTCTCAGATCTATATACCAAATCAACAGTTTCCTTCAACACAGCATCCAATACTTCAGGCTTCTCCCCCATCTTTCCCTTCCTCTCCAAAACTGCCTACTCGTTACCTTATATCTCTGCAAAAAACAGTCAGAGATCAGGCGCCATTGAAAACCCACAAGAAAAAACCAACCTTTTTCTCTTGCCTTAAAAAAAAGAACTTTGTTGGCCCCAAAAGAGAGAAATGAACCTTGAAAGATAGAACAAAAAGTGAGAATTTTCAGAGAAATAAAGCAATACCCAGTTGCAAGAACTTGACTTGGATAAGAAATACAATTGGAACCGCAAATGAGAAGGACCCTCCTTCTGGCCACCAAACACACAGGCAGGGACAGAGAAGATGAACCGCTAAAGAGAGCAAAGAGTGGCAGTCAGTAACAGTCACAGCCTTTTCTACTGTCTCTTTATTATGTTAAATACTTTAAAAATAAAAAAAAAATTAACGAAAACCCCTTATCACTGTTTATTTTAACGAAAAATCATATTTTTATATTAAAAAATTAATTATAATACTATTTATTTTATCTTTTATTTTATCCTTATCGTTAAAACTTAATATTTTCAAACATTTTTCATTAGTTTTTCTCAAAAAAAAAAAAACCCTGAAAAATGCATTTCATTCACCTAAAACCTCCGAACCTTTAAACAAAACCGCTGAGAATTTCAAACCACATCATACTTCGAAGCACTTGTAAAATTACTACTTTAAATGCTAAAAGCCCGGTCTGGATATGCTTTTAAATTATTGGAGGTGTTTTTAAACAAAATGTTTTGGGATCACAAAAATACTTAAATTGTTTTCTGTTAAAAAAAAATCAATTATGTAGACTTCTTACATAAAGTATTTCAAGTATTTTTACATAATCTACTTGCATGTTTATAAAGAATTGATTTCAAAAATATTTTTATTAAAACACTTTCAATTATTTTAAAAATACTTCTAAACGAGTATAAAAACTTGTAAAACTTTATTTTTGTTAGAACAGACATTGTAACTTTAAATAATGGTAATTTTATCTCTACCTATTTTTATATTATAAGATGACAATTTATAGATGAGGTTACCAACCAAACTCGAAAGCCATTGAATCATGAATTGCATGTTTATTGCACAAAAGATGAAGGCCAACCATGTTTTTTTTTTATTGTTTTCAATTTTTTTTACTATGAAAAAATGGTATTAATCTAAAGTTAATTCCAAAATTAACTTTTGTGTCAAGCAGTGGAAAAGTGTTGAAACAGTAACTTTGACCTTTTCACTCACAAATGTATTTTTGCTCATCACCATTTAGTATGGTGTATGCTCATCATGCTATTTATCACCGTTAGATAAGTTTGAATTTTGAGATTTGTACTTATCAACTACACGAATCTCGAAATTCAAATTTATTTAACGATAATAAATAGGATGATGAGTATACATCACACTAAGTGATGGTGAGCAAAAATACTCCCCGGTGATTAGAATTTAAAATGAAAAGGATTTTTGCTATTATTCATATCTAAATACTTACGCCTCCTGTTAGTATTGGATGTCTATTATTCATATCTAAATACTAATCCATACCTAAACCCAAATCAAACGGGAGCAAGAATTTTTGCTAAATTGCGATTTTTTTATTAAATGTAAAATCGTGATTAAAACCCGTTATTCTCTCATTTTCTTTACTCGTGGTCAAAATTATAAGTGGACAATTTTAGTTGTAGCTAGTAAAGGATCTTTTAGTTGTAGTTACTAGAGGATCACACCTTATGTGTGTGTAACGTAACAAACAAGAAATTTTTTTTTTTTTTTTGAACAAAAGAAATTTTTTGTTTGTTAAGTAAAAAAAAAAAAAAATTATTTGTTACGTTACGCACACACATAAGGCATGTGTGATTTTAACTGACTGCAAACACTTTTAGAGAAAATTATTTAGGAACCAATCCTCAAAAAAATTGCAAGTTGATCATGGAGAGGCATTTCAAGTGTGTTTGAAATCCAAAATCATTTTATCTGAAAATGCTTTAAGTAATTGAAAACGCATAACAAACGAGCCTTATAAGTAACTCCTTCACCGTTATTAAGAGCAATGCTTTTAGAATAATTGAAAGCGTTTTTTGTGAAATTAATTTTGAGTCCCAAAAGTACTTTAAAGTTTTTTGGAAGAAATACCAGATATATATTTTTTGCAAGAAGTACTTAAATTATTTTTCCAGATCCACTTAAATTTTTACTAAAAATTAATTTCAAAAATATTTGTATAAAAAATGTTTTTAGTCGTTTTACAAAGAGTTCTAAACCAGTTCTAAAAAAGTCCTATAAAGTAGAAATAAAAAATCTCTTTGACATGTATATCTCATAGAGTCGTCTTTAGATATACTACTTTAGTCGATAAGAAAAACAAATGAAAAAGAGAAAACAAAGAGATCACAAACAGAGAAAAGTCGATAAGAAGACGGAATGGTGACGCAAAAGGAGAAGATGGAAAGCAAAGTCATCACACACTCTCATGACCTTTTGGACGCCCAACTTTGAATAAATATCGAGACTAAAAAAAGAAAAGTCACCTTTTTCTTGTTTCTTGTAAGTTACTAACATTCATGCACGAACGTGAAAGTCATTTTTTTCTTGTTTCTTATAAGTTTATTAACCTAGATGAAAATGAATAATAAATACATTTAATGAAAGTGGTTTTTTAACTAATCAAAATAGCTGAATCCATGTTAATAAAAACAGTCTTTCAAATTTCATCTACATTTTATTAAATTTACATTAATATTAGAAAAAACAATATTTAATAAACAACTTAATGCTATCTCATTGTAAGGTTAAGACCACTCCTATCCTTAGTGTTGATAACATCGTTTGTTAAAAAAATGATCATTTGACAACTAATTGAATCACATTATTATACGCGTACAAGAGACTTTTTTATAACTGACACTACACACCTCTTAAGTGTTTAAAAATTGAGAAATAATATTTAATTAACAACCGCATGCAAAAGACATTTTTTGAATCACAGCGCGCTACGCGTGACTTAGACATTTTAAATGTATTTATATGCATGAATTGCTTCAATATTTTTTTTTATTTCTTTATTTTCTTTTTTAATCACCGGCGCTACGCGCCTCTTAAGATGTTTTGAACACAATATTCATGATTTTTCTTATTTTTATTATATTTTTCTTCCCCATCGCATGGGCACCATCAACTTTGTCATTTGTTTATTCTTTTCTCTCCTCTTTCATTATTTTATTCTTTTCTCTCTCCCCATTTATATTTATATTTTATTTTATGATGGCCAAATTACTAACTTACCCTTGCATGATTTGATATATTATTTTGGACAGGTTTTGAATTTTTTTGGCTAAGGGGCAGTTTGGTCCAATTGTTTTTGTCGAAGCTGTGACCCCAAATTGGGGCTCTAGCTTTATATACAAGGGATAACCAAAGACCCCAAAAACTATTATTTATTTAATATCTACTTAATTCTTTGTTGCCCCTCAACTTTTTCCTAAGAGCATTTTAAGAAGAGATTATTTTTTTTATAATTATTTTTTGTGTGGCTTTTCTATAGTTTCTATTATTGATTGACATGTGTTTAGTTTATGACAGTAAAATTAAGAGTTTAGAAAAACTGTTGGAGATGCTCCAATCAAACTTCTATCTTGTAATTTATAAAATTTTAAAAATATGCACAACCTACCTTTATCCACATTCTTTTTTGCCAACATATTACTTATTTTCACAACAACGTACAGTTATAAGTCAAGTTGATTAGAGCAATATGTTCTCTTTTTTGCAGTTTACAGACTACACCTTAATTTGGATCTCATTTCTCATCAATTTAGACGAATTCAGTAAAAACTGTCACTTGTATCAAAACATATTACTCACCTTCATTTTTTTTTAACAAACGATATTATCTACATTAAAGGGGTGGGGATTGGGCTAAGCCTCATAATGGGCTAGCAATAACGTGGCGAGTGTCAAACTTAATAAGGTTTTCGCTTATAAGTGGAGAAGAATATCACTAGACCGTAGTAGTAAGTGGCTTACTCACTTTCATTTTAGTTTCTACCTATTTATTCTCACCACCCAGCCAAAGTGTACAAATCTCATGGGTCAATATCTGTTGACAATGACTCTCAATGCATTTACAATGGTGGATATTTTGAGCAAACAAAGTAGGTTAACAACAAACTGTTATCTTCTACAAATAAATTAGATACAAAATTTAGTAGAGCAGCTGCAGCTACTAAGTAACACTAGCACCGATTTTAGGTAGGACATGACCGGCCCCATTACAAAGGTTTAGGCTGCTAACATATACATATTTGAGTTTAGGTTGCTAACATATTAAAATTGACTTGGCTGATTTCTCAAATCGTTAGTAATTGATTTAAGGGACACTTGGTATGTGGTCCCTAATTATCAATATTCTTTGATTGAAACCTTATTGGTTTTCAATTTTTGATCGAAGTTCCTGAAATTAATTTAATGATGTATTTCTATGTAGGTTACTATATTTTTTAAATTAAAAATTGAAATTTATAGTTGTTTGTAATAATGAGATTTTAAATAAATAAAAAAACCCATAATTTGTGGATTAAAATTATTAAAATATAAATTATACTCTCGAATATATATATTGCGTGTGTGTGTGTGTGTATATATATATATATGTATGTATATAAACATGAGTACATTCAGCAAAATTAACAAAAAAAATATTGTACCAAAATACGGGTACATTCTTCAAAACCACACAAAAAATAATAGATATTAGGCTTAATAACATTAGTAAATTTATTTGATTAAACTTGACATGGATACATTCTCAAATCAAGAAAAAGAATGTACCCATATAAGTTTAAAAATGGATTAGAAAAAAAAATGAATAGATTTTATATAATAATAATAATAATAAAAAAGGGTACATTTTACTACAACAAATTGGTATATTTAAGAATGGGTACATTTTAAGATTAAAAAATTGAAAAATTACATGAATGGGTACATATAAGATTAAAAAATTGGAAACCTTTTTATAAAAAATTAAGGGGTACAAACTTATTCTTAATTTTTTTTTTTTTTGGAAATGTTTTGAATTGAAAATTATTTAGGAGTTTAATGAAGGTGTGAGTATTAAAATCCTAAATCAATTATTAATTTTTATTTCAAAAATTATGTAACTGACATGTAAATTCATTATTGCATTAATGCTAAGGACCTTGATCAAAATCTGAAAACTAATAAGGAGTACATTAGTAACTAAAGACTGGATACTAATTTTTCCTTAATTTAATTAGTGAGGAACTATTAGCACTCAAAGAAGTTCATTAAGCACTCCTCCCTTATAAGAAAAAACAAAAAATTAGCACCGAGTGATGGGAAATGATAATTTTAGAGTGTCAAATAATCCCCCATTTAGTTTTACTTAATCAATAAAATGATTCGCAAAAACAAAACGCAATATATAAAAAGACAAAAAGAAGTAAGAAAGATACATAAACATTATATATTGGGGTGTGATATCCACACACCCTATTTTACTTCTCACACATCTTTTTAATTTTCTACAATCAAATCGGATAAATTGAAGAATATCAACGAACATAAATTATCAAGGAGTGTGTGAGAAGTAAAATGGGATGTGTGAATAGCACACCCTTATATATTTAGATACTAATTAGCTAGTATATATTGAGCTATGATCATATGCGAGAAATTGACATGTAAATGATGTAATCAATAGTGGTGTTTAATTCATTAAGCATGGTCAATACTTGATGAAGATGTGCGACAACGACCCACCTCTTAATGCATTCATTTGTATCGTGACTTAGAACTAGTAGAAAGCAACATATAATTTGAGTTTATTCACTTATTCGTATGACTCATGGTGCATGAGCTTAAACAGACATTGAGTTTAGCGTTTTCTCTTATACTCGAGAAGGAAAAAATGTAACAAGAATACTTAATTAACATTATCTTTTAATTCACTATTTTTCTCACTACTACTTTTTTCTTCCTGTTACTTTTATTTTTTATTTTCCTGACGATGAGTAGGTTTGTCACAAAGAAAAATTAAGTTTCCAACTAATTATATCATTGCAATTAGTATGTCAAACCGTGTTCTCAAGTACACCGAAAAATCTCTATGTCACAAGGAGATATGAGTGGAGATTGATATTTGGTTTTGTCATGGAACCAAAGAAAATTAATTATAATATGCTGGAATTTTATACCCTTTTGTTTCAAATTTCACATGAGTAATACGAGGAAGAAGTGGTAAGCACCGACAAAGCATCGTTAAGAAAGGAAGACCTCAAGATTTACTTAAAATTCTGATAATTAATTAAACACAATTGTTTAGAGAAAGTAACCATATTTGTCACAAAATTTGTATATAATAAGATCTCCGCCAATGGGAGTTGTATGCATGTGCATAAGAATCAGGCACGTCCACGTGATTGGATAGGGCTTGTTGGCCCAGTGATGAATATTAGACGTGACACAACAGTAAAAAAGACGGGGGCAAAAGAAGGGTTAAAGCTCATGGATTATTAGGGTTTTCAACTTTTGATTGAATTTGTTGGCATGTTTATGTACGATTCCATTTGCATTTGGACAGGTTTAAGGAAAAGTTAAAATAATTACGATTATTCTTCTCTAATTTTGTTCATTTTACTTATGTCAATGATTCATTTCTAAGATTAACTTTCAGTTACATATTAAAGAAGCAACGCTACCATTATCAAAACAAAGTTAACAAATTCTCATTCATCTTATATATCTATTGATCTATTTGCTCATATATATGTTGTCACTTTGAGTAATTAACTTCAATTTTCTTTTTTAACAAGCAACCCACTTTTACTAAGTTCTTAAACACATAGAGCTTAAGCAAATAATAAATCGCAAACTAGAAGAGAAAAATACATGTAATTTTGAAGACATAGTCGTAGCTTCATGAACCAATCATACATTGTTGACATGAAAACGCTATTAAAATACATGACGTTGCATTATCAGCTCAAAACACTATTGTGACGTTTGAAAAGCGTGCTTAAGTCTTCCTTAGAAATAAGAATCCTAATTGTGAGAGTGCCTAGTCATCCCAAATAACTCTCTCTTTTCCTTCCAAGTTACTTCTCAAATAATTCTCCCTATTTTTTTTATTATTTAATATTGCATTATTTGTAAAGAAAACTAATGAAAAGGGTTTGAAAACTTTGAGTTTTAATGATAAAGACAAAATAAAAGGTAAAGTGAATAGTACTATGATTGACTTTTTAGTGTAACAATGTGGTTTTTCGTTAAAGTGAACAGTACCATGAGTTTTTCGTTAAAACTCTCTTATTTGTATCACTATCACCCCATAAAAAAAATTAAAAAAAAAACCTAACATTATTTGAGTGCACTGTGGGCGATTGTCTAATAGAACATATTAAAAATGGGATTCTCTATAAATTTTTTGTCACTTTATATTTTTTGCATAATTTTTAAACGTTTACACAAAAACTATGCAGTGACATATAATTTATCAAAATCCTATTTTTGAGAAAATCTCGTTAAGCATTTTTCTACTATAAATTTGTTTCTTGATTCAAATAAAACAAAAAACAGAACCTATACAATTATTATTAGGGTTTGGAGCATGGTCTCCCCAACCCCCCCCCCGCGGGGGCCCCCACCCCAAAGGGACCCGAATGGTTGCAGCGGGTGGCTGACAGATAAGGGATCACGTGCCCGTTTGGCCGAAAGGCATAAAAATCTACCAACAAAATCCTTTTGAATCATTTTTACAAGAATTCAGGAAATTCTTGAATTGTATTCGTTTATCATATATCGTACGATCAATTTTTATCAGACACTATTTATATTCAATTTCAAATAAATACTTTAAAAAAATTTATAAACATATGATATACGATGAATATTCTTAATTTATGAATCATCTAAAAAATATCAGGAGAGAGGATTCGGATTCTAAAATCTAAACAGCAAAACGCAATAAATGGCCCCCACATGACGGTTGTCTCCTTCTCAAAAGAAAGGGTACGGTCCGTACTATTGCCGTAGCATAGCAACTTCCAATTATATTTCTATGATGACTATAAAGGGCAAAAGGACATATTATGCGCGTTGCACCACATCAGCTTCTGATGGGACTTCAACCTTTATTTCTGTCAATAATCCAAATCGAATTACTTACTTGGACGGGATCAATGGACGATCAAGAAGGCCCATGGCCTAGGTTTGTGACCTCCATTGCACTTATCATGAGGGATGCTGTTCCATGGTCTCTCCAAGTGGGAGATCCAGCGTCGTAATAATCCAAATTGACTTTAATTTATGGCTCGGTATCGTAGTATGATTGGTTAGAACTGTGACGAAATTTTTTGTTAATCAATTATATTACGACACTTTGTATAACGAGCCGTTTTTCGGCACATTGAAAAATCTCTCCTATATCACTTGGATGAGATTTATTTTTTTTCTCTCTTTCTGGTTCTTGTGGATCTTGTGTTAAATTCATATTTATCAATTTCTATTTTTGATAATGTAAACCTTCTTTCCTCATAGAAAGCTAAGATGGAAAGTTAGATATATGTCATTTTCTTCTATGGAATTGGCTGCATGTATTTGAAATTCAGAAATGAGTCTAAACGAGAAAGCTTACGTCGTTATAACTTATTAATTGCTTAACTTAATTATTTGATTATTCTCTTAATAACTTTCAATGTAGCTTATGCACCTTCGTTTTCCCAACTCTAAAGGAAAAGTCCAAATCCCAATAAAAAAACGACAATTTCGTTAATATAAACTAGAAGGGCTATACAATTGTTAAATGGCATCCGCCGAATAAGAGTTTTGTTAAGTTAAATTTTGACGGTCCGATGGTTGGGGACAAGGCGGCAGCGGGATTTGTCTTAAGGAATCATAATGGGTAGCTTATTGGAGGCGGAGCTTTAAATCTAGGTGGTGCCACTATTTCATAAGTGGAGGCTAAGACTCTCAAAGAGGGCCTTTTTTGCTCAGAGGAAGGGCTATACAAAGATTAGGGTTGAAGGTGACTCTAAGTTGGTCGTTCAGTTAGTGTTGGACTGGGGTGCGACGCCATGGAATTTGGTTTCTATTATTGAAGATATCAAGTGGACGGCGACCAATCGTTTTCAGTTATTTATAGAGAGGCTAACTTTGTGGCGGATACCTTTGCTCGTCAAGGCCTTCTTATTACTGATTGTCATATTTGGGATCATTGTATTCCTTCATTTGCTTTTCATGCTCTTCAATTTAATTCTATAGGAAACGGTTGTTCTCGAGAATTTTTCCTTTAATATATTTTTCTTGATTAAAAAAATAATAATATAAACTATAACAAAACAAACAACGGAGAAGCGGAAAAGAAGAAGGAAGACAGACTAGCCGAGCAGACTAACCCTTGAAGTATCAAGCTTGTTTTGATACTTTAAAATCAGAGAACGTATAACAAACGAACTACGTAATGTTCATTTTTACCCTCCAATAAGAATTACATAAGATATGGCAATCATTTATATTCCTTCATTGACTGCCGACCAATTCATGGCATGTGTAGGAAAATATAGATATTTGACATGTGGATGGGAGTGCATTTTATCCAGTTGAGAATGACATCTCCAAAACTCAGGACAAAAGATTTAAAACATAAGAAGAAATATGGTGAAAAGAAACGATAATCTTGTCTTCTCATATTCATACATTTTTATATTTAACAATCGAATTAAATAAAATTATGAAAATAACAAATAAAATTAAGAGGCATATATAGAGAGAGAGAGAGAGAAAAAAAAAACAGTTATCATGTCTCTATAGTGAAATACAAAAACATACAAAAATGGATCGAAGATGGAAAATTATGGCTTGTTTGGGAAATATTTTTAAATTGCTGAAAATGTTTTTAGTGAAAATGTCTTTTAAACTAATCTTTATTAAAAATACAAGTGAATCGTAAAAAAGTACTTGGAGTCCTTTATGCCTCTTGCAAGAAGCACTTCAATGCTTTTAGAACCCAAAATCATTTTTTCTGAAACCGTTTTCAGTTATGTAAAAGCACTTCCGAGACAAGTCCTAAAAGTTTAGTTAGACTAGGCATTTCATCGTTAGAGCATCTCTAAGAGAGACCTCAGATTCAAAACATCAAATTTCAATTTGATGGCTGACTTGACAATTTGATATATTGTCAATATGCCAAAATTTATTGTTTCATTTATGTTTTTTTAAAACAAAATTAATAATAGTTGGGATGTTATTGGTTTAAAAATAATAAAATAATACTAAAAAATGCTAGCATTTAAGGGAAGGCAAATGTAATGCCTTTGAAAATAGCAAAAATCAAATTTGAAGGCAGCTTCAAATTTGATTTGATATCTCTTTGTCATTTTTGACATATCGGTTGGAGTAAATGGTATGTCATTTATTAATGTTATATGTTTATATGATATTTTTTACATCTCTTTCGTAGATGGTCTTGAATTATTATCAAATTTATTGATTGTGTTGGACTAATCTAAGTGTTTCACGACTTGGACTATTCTTGAATTATATTTTATAATATATAGCTTAAGTCAAGTTGAACTTCTCAAGCAAGCGGGAAATGTTTTGTTGTATTCTTGAATTATATTTTATAATATATAGCTTAAGTCAAGTTGAACTTCACAAGCAAGCGGGAAATGTTTTGTTGTTTGCGTTTGTTCTTTTACATTCCAGGACGCCAAAAACGAAAAGAACAAAGAACTTTATAAAAGAAACACTGGTCCCCTCAATATGAGACTTTCAGCACTTAATGCATGCAGGCACGAACACATGTACATGTTGCATGTGCTTCCCACGCCCTTTAAACGTCTTAAGGATTGTTGGAAAACTTGTTCTCACATGTATCCAAACTCCATTTGTGCCATCAAATTAAACCAACTGTACAAATATACTTAAAAGATTGGTGATGATTGATTAGTTTTGCCAATTAACAATCATCTGATAAGTGTTAATTTGATATGGCTTTTTAGCTAAAATGGTCTATGAGATTTGAAATCGATAAGATTGGCCCTAAGTTTGTCTATCATCATTCATTTTGTTCCACCCCCCCCCCCCAGGCACGTGAAAA
Organism: Pyrus communis; assembly: GCF_041283825.1. Taxonomy (NCBI): domain Eukaryota; kingdom Viridiplantae; phylum Streptophyta; class Magnoliopsida; order Rosales; family Rosaceae; genus Pyrus; species Pyrus communis. The sequence continues at coordinate 3,368,615 of NC_142578.1, forward strand.
ATCTCTGTTATAAAATGAAAAAGTTACTCTCAATTTTTGTCAATCATTTTGGCCCATTGTTTATGGAATTGAGGGTATTTTTATTATTGTAGTCCTTATTTGACAGAATCACAGAAGTATCAAAATAATTGATGATGGACAAACTCAGGGACCACTTTTGTTGATTTCAAATCTCTAGGACCAAAGTGAAGAGTTATGCCAATCTTAACGACCATTTTGGTTAAAAAGCGATTTGATATACATTGTTCAACATGTTCTTTATCAGTTTAAGTTTTTAGGGCATACAAATTACCGAACATGGATGGTTTCAAAAGCTTTTGTTTTAACAAGTTTTAGAATCGAAACTTCCAATCCTGCATATTTTCGGTTTTTTTTCCCTGCAGGGTTGGGCAAAACTTGTTTTGTATGCATTTGTCTATCACTTCACGGTTAGGATCGATGAGGCTTGAATGCCAAAGTTAACAAATACATAATATATTCGCATTGGCTTTTTGTAGAGGTGGTTTTTGAATTTGTTGCTATGCACTTGGTTGGGGAATATTGTTGAATGGCTAGCTAGATAGAGAAATGAAAACTCAAAGACAAAAGGGAAAGTTGCTTTCGGAATATTGAGTACGTGTTAATGGCATGCATACAGTGGGTGAGAAGGCATCTGCATATATCACGTTCATGGTTAATTAGGTTCTTGTTAGGTCTGCTTCCACTATTAATTAAGTTGTTAACCTCATTCTGCACTACAAGTCACAAACTACCCTGCCGTTTAGGGCACCCCACTATGCCACTATCATCTATATGTGTGTGTGTGTGTGTGTATTGACCCTTTAAGTAAGGGGATGTCCTTTTTTTTTTTAAATGGAGATTAGTTGGGGGCTACACTACATCGAATTTCAACAATTCAAACCGTTTATATTTTAGGTTGCACATCATAGATCATCCTTGCAAAATATTAGTCAAATCAGAAATATTTGAGTTCAAGAAATTGGCGAACAATATGGTCTAATATTTAAATTTCATCGTGATAATTAATTGAGCAAATAATTTGGATTAAATTAAATTTTTACAAGAATGATCCATAAATCGAGACTTAGAAAATTGACAGTTTAGATCGTTAAAGTTAGATGTGGATTAGGTCCTACAACTAATCCTCATTTAAAAAAAAAATGTGGATCCATTTCCTTAAAAGGCCTATATATATTTGTATTTGTATGCATGTAATTGAATTAGTAAGGGCTTAAATGTCAGGATGGTCCCTGTGTTATAGTCATATTGCCAATTTAGTCCCCGTGTTTTCAATTTGGCTAATTTAGTCCTCGTGTTTGTTTCTGTTAACCAATTAAGGACATTTCATTCAATCTCTTAAAAAAAAAAAAAAACTCATAAGAAAAATCATATGAGAAAAATTACCCTTTCCCTTTACAGAAAAATGCAAATCAATGAGAAATAACACTTATAAAAAATAAAACTTCTAATCTGAAAAATGATTAAGGTTGTGACATAGAAAATAGAGGAGATAATTAGAGAGGAGGTCAGAGAGTTGGGATGAGAATAATTTTTCTTTTAATTTTTAATTTTATTTCGTTTTAAATATTTTAAATCAAATCAATTATAATTTTATAAATAAGCTTACAATAATTTATATAAAAAAAATTTAAAAGAAATTAGATGGAAATGTCCTTAATTGGCTAACGGAGATAAACACAATGATTAAATTGGTCAAACTGAAAACACATGGACTAAATTGACCCAATGACTAAAACATAAGGACCATTTTAATATTTAAGCCATTACTAAATGTATATTAAATAGTTGAGATGACCTAACCTTCAACGCTTGTGATTGGCCTTTTCAATTTAACTTAAACGTTACCAAGCTTAACATTATGTTGCCTAAGTACTTTTACAGGATCCCCAGAAACCTACTGATTGTTTGTTTTTATAGGGTCATGTTATATTCGAATGGGTTATAAAACCAAACAATCCCATGCCAAAACAAACCAACACAGAATCGAACAAAAGGAAAAAAGTAACGAGATTGTCACCGTTACGTCTCTGTTAGTGTTAGGGTGAGACTAGTAGATAGCCAATGTGTTAACACGACAATTAAGTAAAAGTTTGCCCAAAGTCCTGTGTTAGATTGTTTGTTCTCTACGAAGAAAAATACTTGACTGCTTACGAGTAAGATAAATTATATGTAAAAACCTTTCTTTTTGTCGTTTTAAAAAGCCACTTCAATATATGTGTTAGCTTAATTATGATTTGAAAATAAAAATGAGTGACGCTTTAAACGTAAGGAGTCAAGTAGTGTTCTATTATTAATATAGTTTATTATTAATATAAAATAACAAAAACAAATATACACACACACACACACACACACACACACACACTTATACATATGATAAACGGTTTGCCTCGCCGTGACTTTCTCTTGAATTTTCAAAACTTCTGTTACTCCACCCCCGATTCGGGGTAGAAAACCCATCATTATCTTAGCTGTGCTACCAGAAGCTCTGGGGACGTCGGAATAGGAGAGCATTCATCTTGGAGTAGGCTTACTACTTAAAAGCTTTCGGCAGTTATCCGCACCGTACTAGGCTAACCAATATTTACCATGAGCACGATACCCAATACACTAGAGGTGTGTCTTTCCTGATCCTCTCATACTAGGGAAAGTTCCTCACATGGTGCTTATGTACAATTTTAACCTCAAACATGTTTGTATGAATGTATTAAATTTGAGAGTATCTGTACTTGTAGTTGCATCCTATTTCCATTCGTATAGTTTATAGAAGCACTTTTGTGCAAGGTTGTCAACCTAATAATCATAGACAAGGATTGTCTGTCCTCCTACTTCTAGTGCCATTCTGCGTCCTCATATTTTGTATGGTCACGGTTAAGTCACGTCAACATTTTATATTGTTTTTTTATAGAGATAATAAGACAAAAATAAATAGTAATATAAAATGTTAACGTGGTTTAACTGTGACCACATAAACAAAAAGGCACAGAAGGGCATCGAAAGTGGAAAGGCAGACAATCCTTATCTAATAATCACAGCTAGGGTTTTCATTATAAAAATAAAATAAACAGGAGATGTGAGCTGCAGCCTCTGAAGATACAAAAGTGGAGATTGGACATATATGTGACTTAAGAGAGTGTGACACGGGTCCATTTAAATAATGCAGTTGCAATCCAAATATCTTTTACAAAAGAAATCGTTCTAATATATATTTATAGCTTTCACTTTCGTGCTTCTCTATATATTCGTAAGTTGGACCTCGTAGTTCTTCAAAAAATAAAAAATAAAAATAGTTGGACCTCGTAGATCTGTTTTTAATTTGCAACATTTTAAAATTATTTTTCGTAAATCATATGATGTGTTGGTTGATAGGTGATTTTTTTTAATTATTAAAAAAAAAGCTCAAACATCAATCATCACATCATGTGATCTACAAAAAATAATCTAAAATTTTGATCTCTCTAATAATTTTTTTTTTCATATTTGTTTGATATATCTCCATCACAGACACACTATACTTATTTTTTTTTCCTTGTGTTTTTGTCAAAGATTGCCTTATCTTACGGAATGGTTCTTTTAGCTTGCACGATTCCTTTAACTTTTTTATTCTTTATATTAAACATTGTCATGTTGACTACGGACCATGAATCACCGAATGGAAAAAGAAAAAAAAAAGAAAAGAAAAGAAAAAAAAAAACCCTGAAAAGTCTCATCGTTGGACTTATGATTCGAGCGATATTCTAATTCAATTAAGTTATAAAAAGGGAGAATCAAATCTGATTACAGAGGAATTAGCAAATTGCTCTAAGTCACTTGATTTCGCTACATTGCTCTAACTAATTTAGTTGCATTCAATGTCGAAAAACTATTTAGCTAGTCATTCAACTTCACATCTCCAACATCGCTCTGTATTTTAACAAATCTTAAACTTTATGTTGTTTGTAATTTTCACAAATTAGAGAACAGGCTCATTGTTGCTTATAGGCTTTAACATCCACCCTGTACTGTATTTCTAAATACTCAAAAAAAGCCCAGGCAACAATTGGACTAGACAAGCCGGTCCAGTTTTTAAAAGTGGGTTTCATGACAATTTAACAAAGAATATTGAGTTCTTTTAAGAGTATGATATCCACACCCTTCTAAATTTTGGCCGTTGGATATGATGGATTGATCAACAAAGGGTGTGTGAAAAGTAAAACAAAGATGTGCTATTATGTAAGAAGTAAAAAGGGATGTGTGGAATAGCTAACCCCATCTTTTATTGCAATTTCTTTATTTCTCTTCATTTACGTTAAGGATGGGAAATAAATTGGTTTTGAACTCGCAATTCATGAGTTTCGAAATCAAGTACAACTCAAATTAATGGCTGAAAATGCTAAAATCCCTCGAATTGAATCACCCAATACATCAAATTTAAGTTTTAGCCATTCAATTTCGAGAAGTGATCAACACACTTTACTATCTATTCAAAATCCAAAGACATTTTCTAGGTATATAGAATGCAAAAGAAAAAAAAGAAAAAAAGAAATGAACCAAAAAATGACATTCATCAACTCCCTTGTGCCACACGAAGCGTCCAAATGCAGATTGCAGCAGCCCTTGCTAAAACCGTGTCCGTAGCTCTTCCTTTCTCACCACCAGAAAAGCTTCTAGTATTCACAATCTTCGTAGCGTACACGTAACGTATTGTATTTACATTATCGTCAACCGCGAGATCCATAGTTAGCAGTCATAATGAAACTCCTCCCAGAACTCTTTTCAGATCGGATTTCTGTTCCGTGGTAAGCCTTGAAGGATACTTGACATCAAACTTGATTCTCAAATTTCCCTTTTTTCCAGGTTCTTTTGAGATCGGCATTCCCTCATTCGGTACCACCATCTCAGCTCCAGGTTTGATGATATCAGTCAACGGGATCACGAGATTCCTTCCGTCTAGCGTGGGTAGGTCAAGAGTCTTGCCGGTGAGTGCCTCCAGCAGTGTTATCTCCTGGTTGACCACCAGATCATTACCGTCCCTCTTGTAAAGTGCATGTGGTTTCTCGTCTACCACAAAAATTAGATCTGCCGGAATCACTCCTAGCTCTTGGTTACCCTTCTCAGGGAAGGTGATCTTTGTGCCCTTCTTCCAACCTGGTCTGATCTCAATAGTCAAAATCTCCTCCACAGTCCGAACCTTACTGCAAGAGAATTAATCATGCATCAGGCCAAGTAAACAAAAGCCAAATATTTATTGAGAACTACATGCTCTTGCAGACCTGTATCTGTTTTACAGAACAAGATAAAATGGCTAGGCAGAATATGGCGTGCGCTCAGGTTATTATTTTCTAACAGGGAAAAGAAAATAGGAATTAAACATTATATACTTCAACAGATATTGGCTCAAGGGGTTGTCAAACCAGTAAAGGTCAAATGAAATGTAGTGATTTTTCTTCCAGTTGTAGAAAGTAAGATCCCTAAGCAACAAGTGGCATGTGGCTTCTTAATCAACATCCGAAAACACAACCAAAAATGACCAATCACCCACAAACTTCAAAACGAAAAGGTTCTGCATAAAAAACTTTATTTCTCTAATCACATTACAGGGGCTAAGTAGTTTTCTCTTTTAGTGCAAGACGACGTTTAATAAAAACATTAACACTTCAACATTTCCTCGGATGGCAACATCAAGGCTTATTTCGATAATTACAGATTTATGACTGATAGAGTTATTTGTAGGAGCAACTGCAAGATGCTCCAAACATCTAATTACATAAGCAAACCAAATAGCTCTTGATCTTGCAGAACAAATAATCAGTAAGACAGAAAAGTAGGAAAGACAAGATTCAACAAAGAATGCAGCTATCAATGTAAACATTGAAACACAAGGCTTATTTCATACAACCTCCCACAAACTAGCCAATCCAGATAATCCAAATACACTGGTCATGATAATGAATGATAGCTCTCAGCCCTTGGGAAATTCTTGGGGTAAACTCATGGGAAGTGAGATTCAAGGAGGACCGAGGCTGCCTGTGATTATTAGCCTACTGCCTAGCATAAAGCCCATGATTATTAGCCTACTGCCAAGCATAAAGCGTACACCGTATTTTACTAGCCTAGACTAAAGCATACACCATATTTTATGAGGTTAAACAACTTCTTGCCTTCACTAGCACTATGGCTGCTTAAATTATTATTTATTTTTCTATTCATCTTTCAATGACCAAGTGTAAAGAGCATTTCTTCTAACCCTTGTATTCTAGGGTGCCACAACACATATTCTAGAGTCTATACTAGCAGGACCAACTCTATTCAGAAAACACACAAAAACCCCATGATCCAATTCAAACCTGCCTCGCAAACCAAAGAAAGATGAGAAAGCTACCTTATTGACAGAACCAAACTTTAACAATAAACTGCATGGACTCAAGTTAATCACATTCTATCACCAAGGCATGAGTTAGGTTAGCGTGGCAGACTTTTCTCCCTATCACCCATCAATCACAAACATATCTGGAAGGTGTTTCATTTACAAAATTCCCACAACAAACTCAACATACTTGAGCAACAAGTTTCAATCTTGTTCGTGCTAAATTTGATTTAACGGGTGCCTTTACGTGACAAAAACCACACAATACGCTTGTTTACATTTCATTACTGCTAGTCTGTTACTCAACTTATAAAAGACTAATACAAATGTCATACATTATTCAAAACATTTCGCAATCGGGTAACCTATGAAAGGGAAAGATCACGGCTTGACCAACGACACAAACATTTCTAAAGAAAGAAAGAGTAACCAAATACCGATTGGCATTGAAAATACAAGTAAACAACAAGAAAAAGATAAAAATTCGGGCTTTTGCTTGAAATTAAAGAAACTAAAGAATTGGGAATGAAAGATAGATAGTGCAGTGGAGTAAAATTACCCAGCACCAACGGCGTCGTAGATGTTTCTGGAAATCTTCATCTTCTTCTTGACACCCTTATAGAGCTCCTCCAAGCTGCACGGCAACAAATTCTCGACCGCATTGGCCTTCCTATGAGGGGCAGCCCCGCCACCGCTACTGGTACCCACAAACTCTGGCCCACCCCCGTTGGGCGTCCTAAAGAACCCGTCTCTATACCTCCCTCCGCCACCACCCCCACCACCTCCGCCGTCGGATCCAAAAATCTCGGCGTAAATGTCCTCGGCGTCCCTGGGATTGAACCTGAACGACGTCGTATTCGGGTGCGCGTGGCGCTGGTGGTGGTTGTTGTGGTTGGCGTAGTAGTGGTGGCCAGCGGCGGAGGAGGAGCGGGCAGAGGATGAAGAAGAGGGAGGCGGAAATTGCCCCGATTTCAAGGCCTCCTCGCCGTAAAGGTCGTAGATCTGGCGCTTGGCGGGGTCACTGAGGACGTCGAAGGCCTCGGAGATTTGCTTGAACTTGGCCTCCGCCTCCGGCCTCTTTCCGGCGGGGTTCTTATCCGGGTGCCAAATCATGGCCAACCTCTTATACGCCTTCTTCAGGTCATCCTCGCTCGCGTTCCGATTGACTTTCAGTATGTTGTAGTAGTCCACCCCCATTGCCGCCGCTGCAATCGCCTTCTTCTTCTTTGTTTTCGGATTTTCGAATTTTCTCGGTTGCGTTTTCTGGATTTCGTTTTTTTTTTTTTCCGGTTATGATTTGGGAAGAGTAACCGCCGGGGACGATTTCATGGGCAGTTTAAGGTGGGTCCCAATTAATTAAAGGGAAAATGTTTTAATAACGATTATTATTATTATTATTATTATTATTATTATTTTCGAAATAGAGATTAATTAATTGGAATAATAATTTTTTGTAATTATTTTGTACCTACTCCCGAAATTATGTCAATTGATTCAAGGAATTTTAAGATGAATTTGAATTGATTAGGGATGACACTGTAACGTGTTTTTGGACTCGTTTGAAATTGTTTTTAGAATTACTGAAACTACTTTAAAAAAAAATGGTGTTGGACTCCAAAAACATTTCAAGTTCTTATTATATTAATACCCCACAAATTGTTGAACAAACCTCACATACTTAATACACCTTACATTTGCTTTTTCACTTAAAAATTATCTTAATACACCTCACTTACTTTCCAATAATACCCCCCACACCCCACATTCTCAATATAAACCTTATATTTTGTACATACGCCCCACATTTCTCAATATACATCTTATATTCCTCCATAACAACACATCCGCAACTACAAGATTAATGCGATTAATTACTAATCTATGATCTTTTATGTTCGATTCATCGCCATATGACTAAGGGTAATTAGCATATCACCCATTAGGGTTTTAGCATGCATGCCAGTTTAAATGAACATTACATACCTTTCTATACACACCTTTTGAGTTGATTAAACTTAATTATTTTTATGAGTGCTGTTAATTGATGATGCATGTTCATCGTCACCGACTAAAATAAGATTGTCATTTATGTGGGGTTCTAACAAATTTAGAATTTCTTTGCTAGCAGTTTCTTTTTCGCTTTAAGATAGTACCAAAGATCTGGATGCTAGGGCTGCGGTAACCTTAGTTTAAATAGTACCAAAGATCTCGTATTATAGAGTTTCTCAGAGAAAAACAAAGCCCAAAAATCAACAAAACCCTATTGGCAAAGAAACTGATGAACAGCCACAGGGATCCTTATGATCCCTAAAAGATGAATATGAATATAGAAGTTTAAATAACGCAACAAACCCAAGATTAAATTGCCTCATATGAAGCTTCCGAAACATCGATTTTGTGTTCCATTTGTCAAAAGCAATTTTTCTTAATCAACATATTTGTAATTTCATTAGTTAGGGTTTTGTTCAACAATGGAGGGTGGGAGAGTTTTGATAGTTGAGAAGATAAATAATACGCTAAAAGTGATTTGTGGTGTATTTAGAATTTTTATTTTTAAAATCTAATAAGGTCAAAATTATCATTGCATAGTGGAATAAATAAGTCATTTAATATTAAATATTAATATGGGTACATTCAACATTTTGTGAGGTGTTAATAAAAAAAACCTTAATAAATCCATAAAAATGGTTTTGAGTTGAGCTGAGTGGAGCCCTTACGATAGTGGGACCCAAATAGATTTTCCAGAATATTCTGAAGCTGTTTCTGGTAAAGGATCTTTGTGATTTGGGTAGGGAGTATACTTTAGAGGTGAATTAAGTACGCTGATTACACAAATATTAATATTTTAAGGATATAATTATCTTTTTTATATACAATATTGTTGCAATTTCTTTGCATAATAGCCATCGTTTGCACTAAAAACATATGAATATGACAAGTTGAAAGGTTATCACAAAAGCCAAATTCCAGGTGATTTTCTGGCACTAGTGAATCAGATCGCACGACCATGATCAAGGAATGGTTGAAATGTCTTTATGAGTCTTCTTAGTCTCCGAAAAGATGGATTAACGTGACGAAACCATAGTCCGCTTTTCAAAGAAAATAAATAAATTAGCAAATTAGTTGAATGTGATTTTCGTGGATCCATTGCCTCCGGTGTACATTTCTAACTATTAAATTAAATAATCCAAATGAGAATCAATGCACAAAAATAAACAAAACCATGCGGAAAAAGAAAAAAGGCGTGCACAAATCATTTTCGCGAAGATGATACAACAAATCAGGATCACTTTTAATAAATACAAAATGAGAACACCTTCAAAGCTCATAAGGTCAATGAAGAAACAAATCGCTTGCCGTCCAATTTAGAATGCAAACCATCAAACACAATGATGTAGATATGACAAATATACAAGTGTAATTGACAGGTACAACACGATTGGAGAACTACGTACTACGTATGTATACACGAGCCTCGATGATCCCGACAACCATGCAGTCCTTGAAGCCACAAGCTAACAACCTACCAATAAGTCAAGCCGATGGAGTCCGAGAGGATTGATCCAGTATCTGCCCCCAAATCTCAGTTTACCAAACCCCATCCGCCGTGAATTTCAGGTGTATCGACAGTAAAGGAGAAGTAGCCCCCGGCAAGCATGCACAATCTAAAGAAGAATAGGAGTTATACGGCAATGGCTTGACCAGTTAGCCCGTCGTGAAGCTGCAACGAACCATCTTTCATTAGGTTGAGGCTTAAGCTCTTGAATCTCTCCCTTGAATACTGTCGAGATGCCTTTCTCCAATCGGTTCCAGTTTTCATCATCGCAACAAACTCCTCATAACTGATGCGTCCATCCTGATGGTTTGCGAAAATGAACAATAAATAATAACAAATGGAGCATTTGTACAAAAATACTGGAAAATGCGGGATGTAAGGAGCAAGTATAAACAATAGAAGAGATGAAAAGGCTTGAAAGTCAAACCTTGTCAGTGTCGACCTCACGCATGATGTCATTCAGCACCTCAATATCGGTTTCACCAGATTCATCTTGTAAACTTTCCCTTAGCTCACCTAATTCAATGTATCCACTTCCATCTTTGTCAAAGAACACAAACGCTCTGCGGAGATGCTCATCATTCTCCATCTTCTGCAAGTGAATTGTTACTGCTGCAAACTCTCCATAGTCCAGAACGCCATTCCCGTCAACATCAGCCTATAGAAAGAAAAATACCACAGAAGGCATCGTTTTGTTTGTTAAATTAAAAATGAAAAGACGTATTAAAAACTCAACGAATGAATCAAAACTGCAGTACCTACCACTTCCATCAACATCTTAATCTCCGGTTCAGCCAATTGTGAACCAACTTTGTGAAGCCCCAACTTCAATTCCTCATATGTTACTCTGCCATCTTTGTCAGTGTCCATCAATGTGAACATGTCTCTGATTACTTCCACTTCTTTAACAGATAAGTGTTCAGCAATTACCTACAGTATTTGATTGGAAGAAAAATGAATCACCAAATGCCAAATACTTCGTAAAAAACACATCGTTGAAATAGTAGCCAGTACTTCAACTGACACTCATAAAGTACCGGTTACTGATGCTTACCCTTAGGGCCTTCTTTTTGAATCTATTCATTACTGAGAACTGCTTGAGTCTTGGCCTCACTATATCACCTAATGGAACGTTTGGAGCTTTCTTCGCATTTTGTAGCCATGGATGTTCTGTAATCACAAAACGCAAAGCACAACTCAATTCACCTATTTTACAAAATGCAAGTTAAGTTGTAGAGCTAGTCATTCAGCATAGACATGCCAAAACACACTCATAAGTTTCATTTCTTTCTTGTTTAATGCTAAACTGATGCACACAAAAAAGGGGTTACTCCAATTTGGTCAAAGACCGAAAACATTCTCAAATGTTTACCTTGGCTAGGACTCTAAATCCAATAGGATACACAATTTCTTATCTAAATCATTTAAAATTAAATTGATTTTCATAAAGCCATAAACTTTATGGTATTGATCATTTCTTCTCTTTTTTTAGATCAATAAGAGTTCATTTAATCAAAATATCATCACTCTACAGAGCTGTACAACCAAACTACTGAGGGGGAAAATGAAAGAACAAACTCTAACAACAAAACAGAAACCTCAACTGAAAAATAAGGTAAAAAAAACATAGAGAAATCCTAATGATTGGAAATAATGACTAATAGTTGGAGGGAAGCTTCCAATCAGCATCTCTAGTTCCAGTAGCGTGCTCTATTAAATAAATAAGCCGATTCTATGACTTATTCTAAAATTTACCCCTACTCGCAGTTAAAATGATATAATGGAAAAACGAATGCGCCTCTTATCTAATGCATTATGTCATTTGGAGCCCGAATTGCTACTATACAGGATCTTGTTCATACAGTTTGATGTTTACTAAGGCATGTTCTTGTGAAAACGACTATAATGCATGTTCTCTTAACATCAAGCTATTTCGCTTAGATTCACATAATGCCACGGAATATAAAATCCCTAATTTTCCAATTCCTAAAACAAGATGCCTTATAATTCATTACGCATTTAGTGAGAAGAAGTGTATAATCATCCATCGCACCAACTAACGCAATGCTATTGCCATCTAAATGTTGAAGCATGACCAACTATGCAACTCCCTTGAAATGCCATCAGATAAAGATTCAGAGACACACTGCTGAAGACTTACCAAGCACCTGTTGGGCGGTCAAGCGCTTTCTGGGATCCGGCTCCAGCATCTGTCGAACAAGGCTTTTAGCACTCTCCGAAATCTGAGGCCAGGGTTCTCTCTTGAAATCAATCACCCCCCTCAAGATTGCAAGAGCCACACCCTGTTCAGACTCTGTCGCATTGAAAATTCAAACAAAGAACCAGCGTTACAATCCCAAACCAAAATCAAACGGCCCAGATAACGAAAAATCAATTGGGTTTAAACATATTTTAGGAGCTAAATTCAATAGAATACCTGCCCAAAATGGAGGAACTCCACATAACAAAATGTAAAGTATCACTCCGGCGCTCCATATATCAACCTCCGGCCCATAATTTCGTTTCAAAACCTCCGGTGCCATGTAGTACGGACTGCCCACAATCTCCATAAACCTCTCCCCTAAACCCCCACACAAACAAAATCTAAATCAAAATCCATGAAATTCAAACACAAATAAAACCAAATAAATCCGTACAAACCCGAAAATCCATCTAGAATTCAACAAAATCCCAGAAAAGTACCAGGCTTGAAGAACACAGAGAGCCCAAAGTCGATGGCTTTAAGGGGCGAGTGCTCCTTCTTGTTCGAGAAGAGAAAGTTCTCAGGCTTCAAGTCCCTGTGCATAACCCCATTAGCATGGCACATCCTCACCACCTCTGCCACCGTCCTGGCGACGTTCGCCGCCGCCCGCTCACTGTAATGCCCTCTGGCCACAATCCTATCGAAAAGCTCGCCGCCCTCGCAGAGCTCCATGACCAAATGGACGTTCTCGTTGTCCTCGTACGTCGCCCTCAGCTTCACAATGTTCGGGTGCTCCGGCAGCGTCGACATTATCGCCACCTCCCGCCGCACATCCTCTATATCCACCTGAACCAAACAAAAAACCCAAATCATAAAAAAACCCACCAAAACCAAACGGCATGTCCGATTTCTCCGATTTCAGATCTCTGCGCCGTCGTGCGTACCGCCGTTCGAAGCTTGCGTTTCGATATGGACTTGCAGGCGAGTGCCTGCTTTGTCTCGCGGTCCGTGCACAGGTACGTGATGCCGAACTCGCCCCGACCCAGTTCCCGACCCAGCACGTACTTGTCGCCGATCCGGGTCCGGTGGCCGAGCGGGATCACATCCTTGAGAACTCGGATCGGAGCCGGGGACCGGATCGGGTCGTCGGAGAACGGGTTGGGCCGCCGCTCCCGTGCCTTCTTCTTTTGTTTATCGCTGGAATTCTTGTCGTCGCTAGTTATGACGTCAGCTCTCACGCAGACGTTGCAGTTCCCCATGGCCGTGCACCAAAACGCTGCGTTTCGGGTAGCTCAAAATTTAGTCTCCCTCTTCTTCCAGCAGGAAGGCGCGAGCTTGTCAGAGCAGAAACAGAAGGGAAGAAAGAAGAAAGAACAAGGTTTCTCCTTTTGGCTTTATACCAAAACGGTGCGTTTAGGAGGGGAGGTGGTGGTGGGTCGGGGTGGTGCCGCCGGGCGTGCGTGACAGGTGGGAGAGAGAGGAGAGAGAGAACGCGGGATCATCAGGTTAGAAAGAAAAGAAACTGAAAAAACTGGGGCTTTTTCAAAAAATAAAATTTCAAAGGGTTTTTTTTAGATTTAATTTAAATTGATTAATCCTCTGCGTTTGTGTTGAATTCGAGTTGGGGGGGTTTGGGATTAATTTTCCCAGAAACGTTGTCGTTGTCGTCGTCGTCAGTCAGTGGAATTTTCTGTCATTTCGGAGATGGAGGAATCTAGTGTTGTAGGGAACATAGAGTGCGGTGTGCCGCGAAGTGATTTGGACATTTGTGATTAGGGTAATTTTACAGTTGCAATGCGGGTAAAATTCTAAATCATGTATGTTCCTTGGTTTTGAGTTTCGAGGTACGAAACCGGAAAAAAATACGGGTTATTTCGTGGTTAAAAACATCGGGGAGACGTGTGTTGATTGTTACTAAAGTTGATATACTTTGATGTCGGATTTAAGAATTTTTTCGATGAGATGTGATGCGTCTAACATTATTAAAAAGAAAGAAATTTCAAGTTGTGGGAAGTTAAGATGCCAATCTCTAAGCATTTGGCATGATGTTAAAATACAGCCCATCTTTTATCATCGTCTCGGTCCCATTGGAAATTAACAATACCTTCGGTCAAAAAAAAAAAATAATAATAATAATAATAACAATTGAGACATACTTATTACAGTTAATTACTGAAAACGAACTCTAATCCACTAGTAACTTACAGTGAATGTTGGCAACTAACAAAATACGAAATCTTCTATTCAACTACCTAAATAACACCGATATAGATATATATATCGACATAACATCACATGTTTATATTGAAAACCACACTTAGGACAATTTGCATGCTGCCAAGCTCTCCTTTAGTGAAACTAGAAAACACATCAAACTTAGAGCGAGTTTTTGAACTGTTTTTAAAGAAGATATATTATGAATTTATAAATTTATAATCAAAAGTGTGATCGAAACAAACAATTAGCTCTTTTATAGCGTGACTAGAAAACACATCAAACTTCACCTTCTAATTAACAAATTAAACTGAGTTAATCAGAATGTCATATTTAAGCTAGATCTCTCTGCAACCAACTACTTCACATGATTATCTCTTAAATAAAACACCAACTACTACTTAATTAGATTCACAATTGTTTTTGTTTAAAAAAGGATTAACAATTGCTTAAAGATAAGGAAGGTAATTTGGATTAATAATAATACTAATGCTCCAAATGATCTCATCCGTTGATGTGTGGGTTTTAGATGACGTGGAGGGATCGAATCCTATGGACACTAGTTGTTGAACGGTTGACAAGTTAGAGTTCACGCAATGACTGTGAATATTTTAATTGGTCGGCAGCCCATTGTATTTGTATTCAACCCAATCAAAATAAATTAAATTAAATTAATTAGACAATTAATTACGATTAGCTCTTCTGTCCGTTACATTTGGCGCGCTAAATATTTTTTTACTTCCAAAAAAATAAATATAAAAAGTAAACTGTTCCCATCGTTTGAAGCTATAAAAAAAAAAAGGGACTAAAATAATGCCGGCACTCTTCCTCTATGGATATAATCTGCATGATTGTTTCTTTAACATATGTAAAACAATTGATGATAAATTACGGTTATTCATTCGTTTCGAGTTCGCAAGAGCCTAGATGAGAGTTACATCCTACATGTGATCACGATCAAGCAGATTCACAGCTTACAAAGTACCGAACTTAGAACCTTCCGTTTTTCCTTCTTTAGAGAACTGTTGTTCCTACTTTTTTACTGGACTACTTGTCGTGATATTTGAAATTTGTTCTTGGTGAATGCGTACTTCTCGGATTTGTCACGTGGACGAGAGATATCTTCTTTCTGAGCACATTTCTTTGACAGTTGAGAACGGTGCGACTTAAGCCACAAATGTCATCAGAAGTTTGCGTAGCAAATATGCTTTATTTTTTGTGTTATTGGATTGAAATTTTTGCTTAATTAGTCAAGAAGTGGGGTTGGTTGTACAACTAGTAAACTCTATCTGAAAAAATTCATTGGTCATGGTGAGGTTGAATACAATCAACCTGCAGGTATGAACTACGAACCACTCTTCCAAATTCCCAATTGACTTCTTGTGATCCTCATTCACACACGAAATGACAATTATGAGTGAACGTTTTACACTGAAAGTTTGATTAATACAAAGTCTTTGAGCGTAGAGAGCGTTTTTGATCCATTATGGTAAATTAGTATCAAATTCGTTGTTTATAGAAACAAAATATAAGTAAGTACTGTGTTGAGGTAATTCAAATGAGATTAGGGTTCGAACTATAATAAACCAAGAGTTCGATTTCTTTCAATGTAATTGGAGAAAAATTTTAAGTACTGAACAAAATTACATCATGTTGTGAGATGAATTGAAATAAAAATACGGAAAAAAAAAAGATTCTCCTGATCTCATTGTTCG
This sequence comes from Pyrus communis, assembly GCF_041283825.1. Lineage (NCBI taxonomy): Eukaryota > Viridiplantae > Streptophyta > Magnoliopsida > Rosales > Rosaceae > Pyrus > Pyrus communis. The sequence continues at coordinate 3,384,670 of NC_142578.1, forward strand.
GAGTTCAAGGAATAGGTAATCCGAACATCTCAAATTGAATTCGACAATTCATTTTAACTCATTCCGTTGACTCATCTCATACAAACCAAGAACCTTGAACAGTCCAAATTCTCTAGTCCTTGAATTCCGGACTGTGAGGTCCGGAGAGGAAGCAAAACCCAAACTATGGCTATGGACTTGGGGAAGAAATATATATGAAAATCAAGAGAGGAAAGTGTGAAAGTGATAAGGTGGTGACTTGGTCGACATGAAGAAGTCATTGAAAGGCCACAAACATGGAAAACTTAAGATTCCACCACCGAAGTCAACAAGATGATGGCACGCGTATCGTCTTTTCTAAAAGGAAAGCTTGTAATATGATTTGTTTTTTTCCTTCTTCCCAAATAAGTTCTTCCTTTACCTTAAAAGTAATTAGCAGGGGAAAGGAGTCCAAGCAGAAGGGCAATCACAAATTCACAATCACGATCACTTTTGTTCTAAGTAAAAACCCAAGTAAATAAAAGTGCTTTTCAACTTTTACTTCTTGATATTCTTTTTCATACTGCTGAAATTTCGGAACTTTGTTTTTGTGAAATAAAGTATTGAAATTTGAAGAATTCGTTAAAATGTAAATTTTTGAAAAGTAAATTTTAGTCTTCAAAATGCCATGCAAGTCAACAAATTTATATGGCTTTTTATCTAAAATAGTCATTGAAATTGTATAGCTTCTCACTTTGCTCCCTGAGATTTAAATCGCTAAAAATGGTCCTTGAGATTGTTTACAGTCAATCATTTTGGTAATTCTATAAGAAATCTCCGTTAAATCGAGAGCATTTTTGTCAAATTGATCCCTCTCTTTTAACTAGTAGTTTCTTTCATTTAACGGAGGTTTTTCACAGAATAACCAAAATGATTGACAGGGAACAATCTCAAGTACCACACTTCTATCTATTTTAAATTTTAAGAACCAAAGTGAGTTTTGATAATTACAGAGGTTATTTTGACTAAAAAGCCTATTTATATTTAGAGAGCTAAATTTGTATTATCTGTTACTGTTGACTCTAAAAATTACAAAACCTACGTGGCGCGCAGGCCGAGTAACTAATAAGCTAACTATGTCCTTCGGTTGAATGCGGGGCGTGCCAACTCGTCGGCCGAGCTCGGCCGAGGAGTAAAATTTGCTGATGTCGCTCTGAGCGCGTTGCTGACTTCTCTATCTTGCGATTGCGACCGAGGAAGGAACACTCTCGGTCTCTGGGTTCTATAGCCTGAAGACAAGGCTGCTAATTCTGTGGAGTTCACAAATCGTCAGAGCCCGATTCGGTCACTATGATTTTATTCGTGAGAGTAAAAGCACGTCGAATCGAGACCAAACTGTATGGGCACAGATACTCAAACGTGATGTAGGTCTTGATGGTAAACGTCGTTCGGCCGTCAGAATGCCGAACCCTGAAACCCACTTGCGAGTATCCAATCATAAAGCCACTCGGCGCCCTGTACGCCGAGCAATGTGATTCGTAACACCTGACTTTGCCGAGAAGGATAGCAAGGTGACCTCTGCCAATAAAGGTTCGAAAACCCTTCTCGGCCGAGACTTAGATAGATAACCGGTCGACCTCGACGCAGTGCTGTTTATCCAAACTGAAGGTGCTTCTCGGTCGGCTGGTTCTGCGGCAGCAGTGCTGTTTATCCAAACTGAAGGTGCTCGCCGGGCGCTTCCACAGTGCTGTTTATCCAAACTGAAGGTGTGTCGGCAGAAAAAGAAAAGGAAAAATCTCAAGGTGTTTGAGAGGTTTTGCGCAGGGCAATTGTATGATGATTTTCAGGCCTTAAATGTTGCATGATCTCGTGTATTTATAGTACCCCATTCCTTGAAACCTCCTCTGATTTGGATTGGGAGTCCTTGTCCCATTTCGATTCTGGTTCGAACAAACCTACTCCCACTGGGATTCTGAATCTTCCTCATTTTGAGGCTTTATTTCTTGCTGGTCGAGAATCCTGGTCGCACCAGGATTTCCTCAATCTTTCCTACTTATCTGGACCTCTTGAGATAGGATTCGGCTGACCCTGCCAGCTGGCCCGGGTTTTATTATTCGGCCCATAGCATCTGTTATTACCTTGGGCCGAGCACATCTGACTGCTCGGCCTAACCAAAATATTTTGGGCCCAAACATTGCCCCCTCGCTTCTGAGGTCGCCGACTGTCACCTCTTGGTCGGGCCTCGACCTTGAAGAAGCGAAAACATTTATTGCTTTTTTGAACTTTTCTCCCTTAATGATCATTATTCCTGCATATTTATGAGACATGATCGCACTTTCCTCGTTGCCCCCAACGAGTGGCCACGTGTCGATTCTCCGCCGTTCTCAAAAGCTTCACTCATGGGCCTCGAAACCGTGCACTAATTGAACCGTCTCATCCTTATTAAATGCATTGAACCTGTCGCCACACGCCATCGTGCATCCTGGATTTTCGACTCCTCGATCCCATTTTCGCAGGTTCCCAAAATATCCGAAATGATTGCAGACTTTCCCGGTTACATTTCCCCCCAATCTGAACCAGCGCTTTTGAATTCCAGACGTTTGATATTCATTCTGAAAAGCCTATAAATACCCACATTTCTGCCATTCGCCTCTTACGCCTTCAGAAACTCCAGAATCCCTAATTTCTCATCTTTGTTTGCTCAAATCAAACCTTCCAGCCTTTCTGTAATTTTTTTGTTCAGTTCTTCCTTCTGCAAATGGCCTCCTTTATTTCGAAGCTTTCCGATGAGATCAATAAGTGCAAGTCATTCATCGATCGAAGCGCCGTCAAGACGCTGCGATTTCAAGAGGATATGGCCACCACCCACCAGATTCTGGGTCCCCTCTTTAAAGACGCAGTGCCGTCGTCTGTCACCAACTTGCTCAAGGAGCAATGTCTAACCCCCCTGCTTCAAGGGTTTGACTGGACGAAATGGTGCTTGGCTCGTCCTCAAGGAGCTTGGCCCTCGACCACCACGGCCTGGGCCGCCTGGGTCGATCGAATGAGCTCCTTCTCCTCCAAGGAGTGGAAGGCTCTCGGCATCTACGATGCCATTATTCTGTCAACCATGGAGATTGCCATGGATAAGGAGCTGCTCATGGCGGCCCTGAGTTTATGGTGTTCGGCCACCAACACCATGGTCCTGCCTTTCGGCCCTCTCGGCCCCACCATCCTCGACGTCTCGGCCATCCTTGGGACTTCCTCGACCGGCCTTCCTATTGACGCCGCCCTTTCCGGATACCCTTCTCCTCTCGACCTGAAGGCACTATTCGACGAAAGGGCCGTCGAGACGCTAAGCCGGGGTGATCGGGAGCCCCCAAGGGAAGAAGTTCAGAAGCTCCACAAGAACTTCTTCAACTACAATACTCTCATTCTTCATTTCGCCGGCCGAGGCGAGGAAAGCCTTAGGAAGGGAGAGCACGAGGCATTCCTCTTCTACTGGTACAACAAATTCATTTGTTGTACTCGGTCGAACAAATGCCTGGTGGAGAACATGCCGGTGGCCCAGGCACTGGCTAATGGACGCTTGCTGGCGCTCAGTCCAGCCGTACTCGCCAATCTCTACCATTGCCTGGCCGAGGCGACCATTGGCAAGATCGACCTGCATCAGAACGGACCCCTCTGGGTGTTCCAACTCTGGTTGCAGGTTTACTTCTCTACTCTTCGACCTGAGGTCCCTGCCTTCCAGCGAACGGCCGCCCTCGGTTTTCAACTGGCATCTCGACCGGCACCACCTCACCGGGCCGACGAGTTCCTGGTGTGCCGGCGCCAGGAGTACCCTTCCTCGCTCAAGCTTCCTACGGCCGCGTGGGCCGCGTCCGAGAATGCGGACATTCGTCAGCGATGGGGGTCGTTTGTTTTGGCTCGCGACCTTCCACTGGGTTGCGATGCCCGCCGAGCTGGCTGGGAGGTCTACCACCCCCATTTTGTCGCCCGGCAGCTCGGCTATATTCAAGGCAGCCCCGTCCCCCTGCTCGCTTCTCGGTCACTCCTAAGTCGGGGGCGTCTTACCGGTTCCTCTGAGAGGGAGTGCAAGACGTCCGACCAGGAGTTCCAAGAGAAGTGCAGGAAATTCCGGATTCGGCCGGCGGTCCCTGAATCTCTGGGAACTGATACCTTCGAGGACTGGTGGGAGGAGTATACCGGCAACTTCTTCGGCGCCCCGGCCGAAGATCTGGCGAAGAAGATCTTCGGCGACCGCCCTAGGTCAACATCCTCGACACAGCCTAAGGAGTCGACCCAAGGTAGTTTTTCCGTTCTTCTTTCCTCCTTTGTTTTACCACTTGATCCTCGTTGCTAATTACTTCACTTTTAAGGGGTTCGCGTGCCGAGGATGGTGGAAGTGGTCGCCGCGGTGGCAAAGGCGAAGAAAGCGCCTATGAAGAGGACCCTTGTCACCGAGCGGTCGATCCCTGCCAAACGCCCCCACCAAGGGGCCGAGCCGGCGGAAGAGGCCCCTCGTCCTTCTAAACGCGTCAAGAAATTGGCGAAGAAGGGCGACCGGGAGATTCATGTCGTCCCCAGTGACACTACTGGGACGCCCGCTCCTGCCGGCTCTCCATCTGTGCCGGCTGCCCAGGCACCTCCAACCTCGAATCCTCCAGCCGTCTCCCAGGCCGATCCAATCGTCGCACCCGCATCCGCTCCAATTTCAGAGCCGGTCGTGGCGCCCGAAATGGGGAAATCGGCTGCTCCTGCCAAAACACCCCCGACTCCAACGGTCGTTTTGGAGGTATAATTCTGCTTCTACTCTTGTTCCTTCAGGTTTTTTGGTCGTAAAATAATCTCTTTTTGTCCAGGATGTCGAGAGCGAGAGCGAAGAGGTCCCCCTGGAACGCCGTCGCCGACCAGTCAGCTCTCTTCCCGTCTGTCCTCCTCCGGTTGTCGAGGCGGCCGCTCGACCGACTCCTCCTGCGGCGGATCGCGGCAAGAGACCCATGGCCGATCCTGAGGCCACGGCCGAGTCGCCGATTCATCCGCAGGATGCAGATCTCCCCATTCCTCCGCAGGAAGTCTCTTCGGCCTTTGTAAGTCTTTCTTCTTTTGTGTTGATTTTCTCTTTTGATACATGTTTTTAAGACCATTAAATGTCAAGTGCCCGAACATTCATTTCACCGGTAATTTTATGCGCCGAGGGGCGTTGTTTATATTTCCTGGCCGCCATCGTGGCCATCAAATGTAGATGACCTCCATCGGCCGCGTGAATTGCGTAGCGGTCTGAGGCACTGGGCTCGGCCATTAAGTTCCCTGGGTTCGAGCAATGACCCAAAGGGCATGGCCGAAGTCTCCTCTCGGCAGGTCTAAAACATTCTCCTTTTTCCTTTATGCACTACATCACGTCTTTACTGTTCTTCACCAAATTTTCCTCTTATGTGCAGCCGTCGTGGGGAATGGAGCTTGACGCTCTACTCCAGAGCACGACCGGTGAGGCCGGCTCCTCTGCTGCTCCGGCCGAATCGGTGGGAGCCACGCCCGCCGAAGTCTTCGTGAAGCTGCACGAAGTTTTATCTCTGACTGCTTCTCAAGCTCTCCGGTGCAAAGGCCTTGACTCTGTTGGAGAGTGTCTCAATGACCTCGCCAGCGGTGGTCATCTGAGCCCAGAAGGTATCTCTTTCCTTACCGACCTCTTGGAGCGAACTCGGCAACACTTTCTTGTCTTCGAGCGAGCCTTGCAGGCCGAGGACGACTTGAAGGTGGCCAAGGTCGCGCATGAGGCCGGCCGAGTGGAGATGGAGGCACTCAAGGCGAAGAAAGCCAAGCTGTTCAAGTTCGATCGTCAGATCTCTGACCTCCACCGTCAGATTTCTGACCTTCAACGGCAAAGGTCGGCCGCTGCTTCTGAGCTTGAGAAGGACTTTGAGGCCAACAAGACTCGGCTAACGGCCTTCGCTGCCGGTGCACGGCGTATCCAGCAACTGCAATGCAACAAGAAGACCCGGCAGGCTGAGATAATTTTGAGCGAAGCCAAGTGGCTGGAGCTAAAAGCTGCCCTCGAGACCTTCCTCCCATCGACCCCTTAGAACCCTATCATTGTATTAGTATTTATTTTCTTGCAATGACTTTTGATATTAATACAATGGTCGTTTTGCTATTAATACAATGTTTTTTCACTCCTGCATTTCCCATGTAATTGGATAGTACTTCTTTAAAAACTTTCCATTAATCGGTAATTTATGAACTGAACCCGTCCGATCTCTTAGATGATATGCCCCATTGCCGAGGACTTTGTGAACGATGAATGGCCCTTCCCAATTCGGCGACCACTTCCCAAATCTGGGGTCTTTAATCCCGATAGGCAACACAGTTTGCCAAACCAATTCACCTTCGCCGAACGTTTTTCGTCTTACACGCTGGTTATACGCTCGCTCGGCAATTTTCTTTTGCGCTACCAATAAGTTACCCGCGTCGATTCGACTTTCTTCTAAATCTTCTAATTCCTGCCGCATCGCTTGACAATACTCAATACTGAACAAATCGCTCTGCTCGATTACTCGTAACGAGCTTATACTTAACTCGACTGGTAACATCGCGTCGTGTCCATAAGTTAACGCGTAAAGGGTGGTTCCAGTAGCCGACCGAGGTGAGGTTCGGTATGCCCATAATGCTTCATTCAACCTCAAATGCCACAAACCAAGTTTCTCTTTTACCATTTTTTCAAGGATGCCAATCAACACTTTATTGCTTACCTCGGCCTGCCCGTTTGCCTGTGGGTAGTACGGCGTAGATTGTTCGAGTCGGATGTTCAATCTTGCCGCGTACTCCCTAAACCTATCGGCCGTGAATATAGTGCCATTATCAGTTATGATCGTTTCTGGCACGCCGAATCTGGTCACAATATTTTCTTCTACGAAATCGCATACTTCCTTGGCCGTTAATTCGGCGTATGATCTTGCCTCAACCCACTTAGTGAAATAGTCAGTTGCTACCATTATCCACGCGTGTTTTGCTGCCCCCGATGATGGCGTGATTTTGCCAATTACGTCCATTGCCCAACCTTTGAATGGCCATGGTTTAGTAACCGAGTGTAGTAATTCGGCCGGGGCTCTCTGCACATGTCCATGAATTTGGCATGGTACGCATCTTCGTGCATATTCGATACAATCTTTTAATATACTGGGCCAAAAATAACCGTGTCGTCGAAGCAGCCAGCGCATCTTTCGTCCAGACTGGTGTGCCCCACAAATACCTTCATGTACCTCGGCCATTGCTTGGTCGGCCTCATGTGGGCCGAGGCACAATAGTAGTAACCCGTCCTCGCCTTTGCGGTACAACTCATTTTGGTACGACACGTAGTTTGTGGCAAGGACCTTCGTTCTCCGGTCGTGTTTCCCGTTGGGATTATCGAGGTATCGTAACATCGTCTTTCTCCAATCATCTGGTTCTACCTCGACAGCACAAACTTCCACGGGGTCACCTCGTTCTAGTAGGGATGAGAGTGACATTACTCTAGTACGTATTACGTGTGTGCGCTGGAAGTTTTGCCGATCGATCAAGGCCGGGTACGATTGCAGGCCTGTGGCTGCGATTCGGCCGAGCTTGCCCCCCATGAGTTGTGCTCCGGAGGCGATCTGGGCGAGTTCATCGGCATCGGTATTGTGGGTTCGTGAAATATGTTCAAACGTGATCCGTTCGAATGACTCGGCCAGGTAGGTGGCGACCATGTGATATGGCGCTAAAGTACAACTCATGCAACGAAAAATGTCGTTTAATTGGTTAATCACAAGTTCGGAATCACCGAGGACAAGAACACGAGAGGCCCGCAGATCGTGTAAAACGTGTAGGCCGATAATGAGGGCTTCATATTCGGCCTGATTATTCGTGCAGCTGAAATCCAACTTGAGAGAAAAATACCATCGGCAGTGGTCGGGCGACTGAATTGCAATGCCGACACCCGCCGAAGTCGAAGTGCTGGAGCCATCGAAATGCATAGTCCAATGGTTATCGCGTGTGGTGACGAAACCGATGTCGACGTCGCCCCCCTCAAAACCATAAGGGGATGGGTGTTGTGCCAGGAAATCGGCGAGGGCTTGTCCCTTGACGGCCTTTTGGGGTACATACTGAAGGCTAAACTCGGATAAGGCGAGTGTCCATTTCCCGATTCGTCCTTTGACAATAGGCCGAGTCAGCATGTAACGAATTACGTCGGTTTGGGCGATGACCTGCGTAACTGTGGGGAGCATGTAATGCCGAAGCTTGGATGCGGCGAAAAACAAAGCTAAGCAAAGTTTTTCGACGGGTGAATAATTGAGCTCTGGGGAATTCAAGTTTCGGCTAAGGTAAAAGATAGCTTGTTCGCGCCCGACATTATTATCTTGCGCGAGGAGACAACCAATGGATTCGGCGGCTGCCGAAATGTATAATTTAAGGGGTTTGTTGCGACAAGGTGGAACGAGCACGGGTGGAGTAGAAAGGGCCACCTTGATTTGCGTAAACGCAGTTTGATGCTCCTTGCGCCATTCGAATCGGTCGGTTTCCTTCAGCTTAAGGAGCGTAGAGAATGCTTTCATTTTACCGGCCGAATTGGCGATGAAACGACGGAGGAAATTTATCTGCCCGAGTAACGCTGGAGCTGTTTCTTTGTCGTTGGAGGTGGGGCGCTGATGATGGCGCGGGCTTTATTCTCGTCGACCTCGATGCCGCGATGGTGCACCAAAAATCCTAGGAAATTACCGGCCGAAACACCGAAAGCACACTTGGCCGGGTTCATCTTGAGGTTGTTCTTGCGCATTCGAAGGAATGCTTGCCTCAGGTCGTCCAGGTGTGTTTGACGACGTTTGGACTTCACGACCACATCATCGATATAAACTTCGACGATTGTACCGATTAAGTCGTGGAAGATCATATTCATGGCTCGTTGATATGTGGCGCCGGCGTTCTTAAGGCCGAAAGGCATGACTACCCATTCGTAAGTACCAAGTGCCCCCGGGCAACGGAAAGCCGTCTTATGGACGTCAGCGTCGGCGATGAAAATCTGGTTGTAACCCGCATGACCGTCCATGAAAGATAATAGTTCATGATTAGCTGCGGCATCAATTAATAAATCTGAGATCGGCATTGTATATTCGTCCTTGGGAGTAGCCAGATTTATATTACGGAAATCGATGCAAATGCGAAGGGCACCGTTTTTCTTTAACACAGGGACGATATTGGCCAACCATTCGACATACCGAGCGGTCCGAATAAACCCGGCTTTTAGAAGCCGAACTAATTCTTCCTTAATGTCGAGTTGTACTTCGTTCGAAAATCGGCGAGAGGCTGTCGAAAAGGCTTACACCCTTCCTTGATGCGTAGCTCATGCTCCACAAGGTTTCGGTCGAGGCCTGGCATTTCATGATAGCTCCACGCGAAGCAATCTCTAAATTCATGGAGTAGCTCACGGAGTTCGACCTTCATGGCCGGGGGAAGTAATGCACTAATAAACAATGTTCGAGGGTCATCGGCCGTGCCTACGTTAACTTCTTCTAACGGGTCCTTGACTTGAGGCCGATGGTCTTCGAGTTCGGCCGGCGCAGCCTGAACTTTATCGAAAGTTAGAACGGGGCCGTCATCTGCTTCGGCCAGAAATTCGACCAAATTGATGCCAGAATGTGGTTGCTTGGTAATGGCGTACCAATGGGCCAGCAGACGTTCCATTGTAGATGAAACCGCGGCCTGACGCCGTTCTTGCGTGGTGTGCTCAATCATCGGCATTGATGTCCAAGTTCGCCAAACCAAGTCTCGCCGAATCCTGTTGGACAGTCTCGGCGCCGACGTCAATCACTTTTTGTACCGAAATTCTCGTCGGCCGCCCATCCTCGTTGAGGCCCTGGAGGGTGACGTAGCCGACGTGATCGTCATAATAGCGAGCCTGAATCATGTTGGTCTCAAATGGTTGATTATCAGCCGGATGGACGGTGACCGATTTGCCGTCCCAAAAGATGAGAACTTGGTATAGTGATGAAGGAATGCAACTGGTTTGGTGGATCCAGTCTCGGCCAAGTAATGCGTTGTAGTCGGTCTTGGAATCAATTATGAAGAATGCCGTCATGTGTTGACGACCGGCAATGCTAACTTCCAAAGGTAGCACTCATTTGGTTTGAGACTTGTCACCAACGAAGCTGCTCATAGTGATCCCTGACGGAATGAGTTCATTATCAGAACGGCGTAAAGCCTTCATGACAGATATTGGCATAATGTTGACTGTGGCTCCACAGTCGACAAACACTTTGGAAATAGGGAATCCTTCGATGTGAGCCGTGACGTACAACGGCTTCAGGTGTTGGAGATTAACCGAAGGGGAGCGAGGAAATAGCTCGGCCAAAGCCGCCTTAAGGTTGTCCGTGCTTCGGGTTTCTCGGTCGTCGTCGTTTGCGACGAAATCTACTTGTGTTGCCTCCTCGGTGACCACGTCCCCATCCAAGAAATTCGACTGGGGGGCACTTGGTTGGAATTCGGCTGGTAGGACGTGGACCATACTGATCTCCATTTGTTCGAGGACCGAGGGACCCATTGGATCGTGGTCGTCGTCTTCTGCAGAACTAACCATAGCATCGGTCGTCGGAACATCCTCGATCAGACTTTTGAGTTCCGCGGTAAGAGCCGGTGTCTGAGACGTGTTAACCACGTCGAGTGTGGTTTGGCTATTTTCCTCGACCATGTTGACTGCTGAAGACTTATGGTGGTCCTTCGTTATTCGGGCTCGTTCTTCATAGGCAATACGGGCGTTCCTCGTGTCTAGATATGCATCCAACCGTGCTATCCGTTTTTCCTCGTCGGCCGTGAGGCCGAAGAGGGATACAGCCGAAAAAACTTCGAAATGATAGCGCAAATGCTGAAGGTCATCAAGCGAAAAAGGTAATTCAGAGGTGTCGATATCTGTATAGGGATCGACTTCAAAACCAAGTACCCGAGTCTCCCGTATATGTTGGAACCTTGCCTTAATCGCTGGGTCAGAGGTTTTCTGAATGATTTGCTCGGCGTCGGGGCAAGTGAGAGCTAGGCTGAGGGCTTCCTGACACGCCTTGGGTAGTCCGTACAAGTCATTGGCGGAGTATTTCTTATGAAACTCTCGCATGTATTCCAAGGATTCACCGAGGAATGGGGGGTGTAAGTTGCGCCGAATTTTAATAAACGGCTCGCGCGGTGGTAACGGGGAAAGTTTTCTTTCGGTCTCTTGCGTGAAGTGTTCTAGCCGAGCTCTAGTTTCCCCAGGCCGGAGAAGGATCTTAATACGTTTCTCAGCCTCCTTAATGGTGGTTTCGAAACCAACATCCGCCACTTTCTTCCCTTCGGCTAACTCGGTCATGATAGTCGGGGTTGGCCGTTCGCTAATATCTTCCACGGCCTTTTTTGGCTGCCACTGGTTGGCCGGGCTGGCCTGCGCTTCTCGTCGCCGAGCCATGCAATCTATCCGTTGGCGGCGACGTTTTTGAGATTTAGATAACGCCGTATATAAGCCAGTCGGAGAATTGTAATTGTACCAACGTTGATCCGATGTCCTTGGTGGTTTGAAAGTTTTGCGATCGACTGGTGAGGCCGAACTATTAGCATTGCGCGAGTAATAATCCTCATTGTAGAAAGGTGCGTCGAAATCCAGACGCCGCCTGACCGAGGTCTGGTCTTTCGGCCGTACTTGTGGGCCGAGTCGATCAAACACTTGATGTCGTGGACTTAACCCTGTCGACGATGTTGTAGGGGCCGCGGGTGGTGTTGAAGATGTCTTCCTCCCAGGCTCAACTGGTGTTTTACAATGGTCACATAACAACTTTGATCCATGAGCCTCGTCGGAACTTGACCTTGTCATAGGCTCATCGGCGGGTGGCCCCGATTGTTCCGCTGGTGGTGCATTCGAAAAGATATCGAGCTGTAGTCTTGTGCGACCATTCCGTTTATGGACATGTTGCACCGATACGTATTCGGCCTTCCCTTTGTTTTTAGGAAGGTGAGCATCCACCATACCAATCGTCGTCGAAGGGAAAGGATTAACACCGACCGCCATCTTTTCCGGAAATTTCAACTTTCCTTTTTCGATCCAGCTTTGAATTGTGTCCCGGAACACAACACAATTATTGGTTGCATGCTTATTAGAATTATGATACTTGCAGTATATATTTCCTTTTAATTCATCGGCCTTAGGGATAGTATGTCCTGGCCGAAGCTTGATGATCTTTGCTGCCAATAACTGATCGAAAATTGCATCAGCTTTGGTGATATCAAAAATGTATACTTTTGATGACTTGCCCGTTTCCTCGACGGTCAAACGGGTTTTGGCGTCTTTGGTATTTACTTGCGCCAAAGCCTTGCAAACATAAGGTTTGTCTATTATTATCTCGGCCGCGTCCACACTAACATACTGAGGGTCTTCACTTTCGGCCGATGCATAGCTCACCGTGGGGTTCTTATACAACGTCCCCCGGGATGGTGACTTCGATATCTTTTCTTCTCGGAGCAGATAATCATATTGTTCGACATGTTGAGCAAGTTCGTACATATCCCGAATATTTGCCCCCAGAAACTTCTTTTTGTACTCCACGTCTAATCCGTTAAGGGCGATCCTGACGAACTCCACTTCGGGGAGTGGTACTCGGCACCAATTCCTGGCCGACTTAAACCTTGTTAAGTACTCCATTGGAGACTCGTCGGATGCTTGAGCCATCCTGGCCAAGGATGATACGGATATCTCCATCCCTGGCCGATAGAATTGTTCATGGAATTTTTCGACCAACTCTTCCCAACTCTGCACAGAATTGGGTGGAAGATTAATGTACCAGGCGAAAGCTGAACCTGTTAGTGAAAAATTAAACAAACGTAGTTTGTAGAAGTCGCTATTGACGTCTCCACACTGCGCTGTGAACCGAGCCACATGTTCTAATGAGGATAAAGACGACTCCCCGGCAAAGAGGCTGAAATCAGGGATCTTAAATCCTCGTGGGTATTCAAACCTTTCTACATAAGCCGGGTATGGATGAATGAATTTTGGAAACTTCGGCCCTTTCTTCAGGGCCGAATCAATCATTCTCTGGACTTCGGTCATGTTTACGGAAGCGGCTTCTTCTCCCTGGCTTGGTCCATCGGATCTAATTCCTGGTCCACCTCTTCTTTCTAAAGTGATTGGTTGCGGTCGGGCGGGCCCTCTCTCGGCTGGTATTGGCACATTCGTCGAAAGCTGCCGAGGTGGGCCGACCTGGCCATCTTCGAAAGCTTTACTAACCAATAGTTCGAGCATTCTGGTCTGTGTATCGCTGTTACTACGTATTGCTTCTAGCAAATCATTCATCTTCTGACCGATCGACTGCTCGACCTGACGATATTGTTCCTCCAGTCGTCGCCGAAGGAATGTCCTAGTTGGTGGATCGGAACCTTCTCCACCATCGTCGTCACAATCTTCCACAATCCCTTCCATGAACATTCCAGCCGTTTGATTCGGGACTGCTGGGTTGTGAGGTTGCCCGCCGAGATAGATTTCATTCTCTCAGCGTATTACACTTGTGGCCTCGGGCGGCGCAACTGTGATCGGATTTTTTGTAGAGTGCAAATCCTGCCCAAGGCCTTGCACTGGCAAGTCAGTCGTTGACTTTCCCATGGTTGTTTTCTGCTTCGTGGACCGTGTCTCAATGGTCATGAACTCCGAAGGTTTAGCACAAAGGTCCCACCGGGCGTGCCAAAATGTTGACTCTAAAAAATTACAAAACCTACATGGCGCGCAGGCCGAGTAACTAATAAGCTAACTATGTCCTTCGGTTGAATGCGGGGCGTGCCAACTCGTCGGCCGAGCTCGGCCGAGGAGTAAAATTTGCTGATGTCGCTCTGAGCGCGTTGCTGACTTCTCTATCTTGCGATTGCGACCGAGGAAGGAACACTCTCGGTCTCTGGGTTCTATAGCCTGAAGACAAGGCTGCTAATTCTGCGGAGTTCACAAATCGTCAGAGCCCGATTCGGTCACTATGATTTTATTCGTGAGAGTAAAAGCACGTCGAATCGAGACCAAACTGTATGGGCACAGATACTCAAACGTGATGTAGGTCTTGATGGTAAACGTCGTTCGGCCGTCAGAATGCCGAACCCTGAAACCCACTTGCGAGTATCCAATCATAAAGCCACTCGGCGCCCTGTACGCCGAGCAATGTGATTCGTAACACCTGACTTTGCCGAGAAGGCTAGCAAGGTGACCTCTGCCAATAAAGGTTCGAAAACCCTTCTCGGCCGAGACTTAGATAGCTAACCGGTCGACCTCGACGCAGTGCTGTTTATCCAAACTGAAGGTGCTCGCCGGGCGCTTCCACAGTGCTGTTTATCCAAACTGAAGGTGTGTCGGCAGAAAAAGAAAAGGAAAAATCTCAAGGTGTTTGAGAGGTTTTGCGCAGGGCAATTGTATGATGATTTTCAGGCCTTGAATGTTGCATGATCTCGTGTATTTATAGTACCCCATTCCTTGAAACCTCCTCTGATTTAGATTGGGAGTCCTTGTCCCATTTCGATTCTGGTTCGAACAAACCTACTCCCACTGGGATTCTGAATCTTCCTCATTTTGAGGCTTTATTTCTTGCTGGTCGAGAATCCTGGTCGCACCAGGATTTCCTCAATCTTTCCTACTTATCTGGACCTCTTGAGATAGGATTCGGCTGACCCTGCCAGCTGGCCGGGGTTTTATTATTCGGCCCATAGCATCTGTTATTACCTTGGGCCGAGCACATCTGACTGCTCGGCCTAACCAAAATATTTTGGGCCCAAACAGTTACAGATGCTTTTTCTTTCTTTCTTGTGTTAGAGATGCTCTAAGTAGCTATAAATATGGTTCAATATGTAACCAAATAATTAGTTGGGGAGGAGATCGTTGGGTCGAACTATCAGCTTTTAGCCTTGAATTACATGCATATAGCTGCAAAGATAGATGGTGTGTTGAAGTCGACTTGTGCTTTCAGGTTTTGCTGTCAAGGCTTCCATTTGTTAACACACCCTAGCTAAGTTTCCTTCGTGATATCTTTAACATGTGGTCCATTTTATATATGACATGCACAAATTTAAAGGCTAAGTATTTTCCACGACGTGTTCTTTCACATATGTGCTTTCTCATGCATGCACGAATTAATGAAGATTATACGCAGTGGCGAAGTTAAGAATTATTGGAAGGAGGGGTAAAATTTGAATAGGTAAAAATTGTTACCGACGAGGTTTTGTGTCATAAAAACATTTCATGATGTGCTCATTCATTGCATAATGAAACGTTATTAGCAAGGGTAACATGTTGTGGGAAAAGGTATTAAGTCATCGGAAAAACTTTTCGAGAGAAAAAATTTGTCATTGGTCGTTGCAAATTCTTCCATTCAAAATGCCCTTTTTTTTTCTTTTGTCTAGTCGTCCAAAAAAAAAAACACATTTTCGATGCCAATCACCCTTTGGTTTCAGTTAAATCTTCGTCAAAATCGAATTTTAAAAAGATTAATAATCCTAAATTAAAGAGGTTTTTTAGTCAATCGGTGCAAATATAGTTTACAAGTTAGCTCATATAAAGGTATCAAGCTCACAATGTCATCAATTTAATAAATTATTGTACAATTAGGGCGAAGATAAAAATTAATACACTTATAATATATCTAATGATGCATTATGAGAATTTTAACACTTTATGGTTCATTTTAGAAATCATTCCAAACGTGAAGAGTGTAAATTGTGGTTGACCTATTTTTTTAAGGTAAACTCCAAATCCATAAGTTCTTCATTTTTTTACTCATTTGAAAAGATCAAAATGAACACTACTTTGAAAATGATCAAAATGAACGCTACCAATTATCTAATATTTATATATAAGTAAGAGACTAAATTATGTGCTAACTATTAATCTACATTAGGTGATTGAAGACTAAAATTTATATTCATAAATACAAAATTAAATACATTGCCAATATATAATTTAACAAGTCAAAACTAGATATGGTATATTTGTGAATTGTGAGTTTTTGGGGGCATACTTTGCTGCTCTCTTAAAAGGGTCGGGGTGTGAGTGTGAAGAGGAAATGGGGGACCAGTGGTCCTCACTACAATCATTTTTTTAACTCAATTGACCGAAACGGCGTCGTTTTGTCTAAGAATTTTCAGAAAAAAACTTATAAGCCTTTGGTGATGCTGCGTGCAGTAGCAAAGAAACCAGAGCTACAACCGGAACTCCACTTCCGGCAGGATCAGAAGGGCTAAACCATTGCTTCTGGGCTTGATTTCCGGTGAGGGGAGGGGCGTCCGCCCCTCCTCGCTCCTCTGTAGCTTCGCCCATGATTATACGTGTCTTTTCACTTGTAGAAAAAATCTGTCTTATATCGTGGGTTGTATACAGTAAATTACACTCTCCACCACTCAAAAGGTCCATGCAGCAGCATACATGGATAATATCATGCAAAAGTTGGTATGAATGTATTGCTACTGAACTTGCTAGTTAATCTAATCGAAACATTGCTACATGCTAATCTAATCAAAATATATGGTACATTATATTGCTATCTCATTAAGTAAACAATAATGTAGATATTCTAGTCAAAATGATACTTGAGATTGTCATAACTCTTCACTTTAGTCCCTAAGATTTGAAGTCGATAAAAGTGGTTTATAAGTTTGTCCACCATCAATTAGTTTAGTCATTCCCTAAAAATATATGTTAAAAAAAAGAACAAAATAACAAAAATACTCTTAATTTAATAAACAATGGGCCAAAATGATTTGACAAAAAGTATGGGCATTTTTATCATTTTATTCTTATTTAAGGGAAATTTTTTACAGAATGACCAAAATAATTAACGGTAGACAAACTGTTAGAGACCAGTTTTATCGATTTTAAATCTCAAGGACTAAAATGAGAGATTATGCGAATCTCAAAAACAATTTTAACTAAGAAGCCAATAATATGCATATTAAAATCATGTTCTAAATTTGTGTTTTTCATTAGAACAATGGTCAATATTAATTAATAAAAAATGATATGAAGATTACATTTTTATATTAATTTGATGTATCATTTGATGTAACAAATAATGAATTTAAATAGCTGATTAGATGTTGGTTATGCGTATCATTTATCACATCAATATCAATATAATATATATAATCTCTCTAACATTGTTCATATTAACAATTTCACACACTTTAGACATATAACATAGCAAATCTAAAAGATTAACATTTTTCCAAAACATCATAAAACCCAACAAATCTAACTCCATGATATTTTTTTGTCTAAAGGTTATGCGTGTGGGGGAAGGAAAGTAAAATCAAGGTTCCTTTGACTTATTTCTCACTTGAGGCCCCTCTAATTCACCAATCAAGCATTCTAACTTGCAACTATCTGATTGCCATTTGTTAATAATGCATGATGTTACACAGAAAAAGTCTTTTCTCTTTTACTGCAAGCAAGATACAATCTCTCTCATTAACCCTATCTCTTTACTTAATCCACAAGTATATATTATTAATTAATCGTAATGAAGGGACCCTCATATAATTTTGTTTATATCAAACAGCTACAGCTAGCAGTGGCCAAAAGTAATTTTGAAATTAAAATTGAAAAGGAAAGCTGGAAAGAGTTGATAAACTTTGCTTTTGATGCAGTAGGCGTGGAGGGTGAGCTGGGAAAGAACACATGCTTTTCTTGAAGGTATCGCCAGACAAAATCATGCTCCCAAACATGGCCTTTCATTCTCCCTTTTCAATCCTTTTCAATCAAAATTGCAGAAGAACTTGGCCTACTACGCACTATTTAGTTCATGAATTAAATTATTATATTTCATGCCACATTCCCACATGCTAGGGTTTAAAGTGGTCTACGTGCATGAGTGAAAGAAAGCTTTTCCATCATTGTTCATTACCTAATCACATGAGGATTAATGAGCTAACTAGCTGCTAATTCCGTTTTTAAACTGCTAAACTCACAACTCACGTCGTGATCGTAAAGCTTCGACGATTCTCCATGAACAAGAACAACCTAGTGCACGCTGGTACGTATGTACAGACAATCTTAGAAGGAACTGATCCGGCTGTGTACATAATTGAATTTCACCATTATTTCATACTATCTTCATAGTTCATACTAGGGAGGGATACTGAGGGATTAAGGGTACGCATACCATTTTCCTTCCCTTCTTTTTCACACATAATGCACATATGTTAATGAATAATCCGCGTATCACGAAGTAGCACCCATGTAAGCAAAGAATGAGCGATTTTAAGTGTTACGTCAAATAAAAAGCGGTTAATTTGACAGTTAGACTGACGGAAGTGAAGAAAGTAGAGGTTCTACCATAAAACCAATATTGCCAATATAGGGAGCAGCCCAAATTACTTATAAACACACGCACATTTCATTCTCTTGTCAATATGAGATTTATTCTCAACAAAAAGAATCAATAGTTCAATGCTTCCTAATTTTTGGTTAAGGTAAAGATCATTCACTTTCACTCTATGCTTTAACTTTAAAGTGCTGTTTTTGCTAAGTATCAAATAAACACAGACCAACCTAACTGTTGCATAGGTCCAAAATGATGAGTTCGATCTTGGTCCAATGGTAGGTGGTCCTGTCATTTACTTATTTATTATACTTTCAGCTTTATTGTTGGATTAAGATTGAATAGTAGATAACCATAATTTTCTTAAATCGTTGAGTCTAAAGGAACATGATTTTCTACATGTAACTGACCCACAAAAATTAAAAGAGTTTTACAAACATAGTGTGGGCCTGGTCTGAAATCATACCATGGTCGAAACTAATGTGAAGCCTGAAGACCAAAGGCCCATGATAACGGCCCAGATCCTATTTCTAGAATCGGTAACGGATAATACATAGGGAGGTCCGTTTATAACTAACGGAATAATTAGGGAAAGTAATTAGAGTAATTAGCTATCTGAATTTAATTACTCATTTGACCAAGATTATCTGCTTTAGCAACACGGGAGAGGGCAGGTCAAGCCGAAAACCGAAACCGAAACCAAAACCGAACCGAACCGTTGCTACGGTATTTTCTTCAATTTTGGTACGATGATGAACTGAACTTTGGCAAAGCGGTTTGGTTTTGTTTTCTCAAAATAGAAAATCAAATTATTTTCATTTATTTAATTACCGTTGTCGTCAGTTCAAACAAACAATTAAATTAAAAAATGAGGAACATTTTAATCATCACTGGGTGACTCAATGATTAACGATGAGTTTCAGGCCCGTATTTCACACTGCATATCCCAGGTTCAATTTTTGGTGCTAGTGAATCGCGCGATGGTGGGCAAGAGAGGCTGAAATGTCTCTAAGAGTCTCTTTGGGCTCCAAAATGGTGGACTGCTGTGGTGAAATCACCAACTGGTCCTCTTATAAAAAATAAAAAACAAAGAACATTTTTTTTATGGAGTACAACGATATATTTTATACTATAAGGAGAGGGACTTCGGTTGAGTCACACAAGGAACAATCTATTTTGGTATCAAATTTGTTATCTATGATATTCAAATCTAAAACTTTTCATAAACTGAACTTTGGCAAAGTGGTTTGGTTTTGTTTTCTCAAAATAAAAAATCAAATTATTTTCATTTATTTAATTCCCGTTGCCGTTAGTTCAAACAAACAATTAAATTAAAAAATGAGGAACATTTTAATCATCACTGGGTGACTTAATGATTAATGATGAGATTCAGGCTCATATTTCACACTGCATATCCCAGGTTCGATTCTTGATGTTAGTGAATAGCACGATGGTGGGCAAAAGAGACTGAAATGTCTCTAAGAGTCTCTTTGGCCTCCAAAATGGTGGATTGCTGTGGCGAAATTACCAACTGGTCCTCTTAAAAAAAATAAAAAACAAAGAACATTTTTTTTATAGAGTACAATAATATATTTTATACTATAAGAAGAGGGATTTCGGTTAAGTCACACAACGAACAATCTAATTTGGTATCGAATTTGTTATTCATGAGATTCAAATTTAAAATATTTTTTTACAAGTAAAAATAAATATTATCAGATCATAGTACTAAGGAACAAAACAATGAATATGTGACCGTAAATCAAAAATCAAAACAAACTTTTGAAAATACAAAATTTATGTTTGAAAAAAAACATACTTTACATTTGGGTTTTTGACTTGACCGTTCGTAGTCCGACTAAGGGGCGTGTCTCCGTCCACGTAGACACAGCCATCAGGTGCAATCCCCAGCTTCTTCCTCAACTTTCTACTTTACACCTGCACCATCATAACCGTTCGACCAACCAAATTTTATGTCTATTTGTTTCTATATTATTTTATAATTATTTATGGATCATAAAAAGCATAAAATAGTATGTCCAGGAGAACAATGGTGACAAGAACAGCCAACCGGACTGAATCCTCCCAAAAGTATTAAAATCAAATAAAAATTCTGAACCGAAGGAAATCTGTAGAAGTAGGGTTTTCATCAGCCAACCGGATCCTCTCCGGATTCTTTTGATGATGATTTTAGGAATTCGTGAATTGTGTTCATTTATCGTATATCATGTGGTTAATTTTTATGAAGTATTATTTATATTTATTTTTAAATAAAAATATTTAAAATAATTTCTGATCGCACGATATACGATGAACGGACACGATTCACGAATCTTTGAGATTCTCACAGAGAAAATTCGGTGAGGATCCGGATTCAGGTCACGTGCTAACCATGAAGGCTCTGACACGTGTACCGAACATCCCACAGTACACGTCGGGGAAAATACAAAGTAGGGCGAAGAGAAAAAACAGCTGATGGTATGTAGCCTCCTTCTCCCCAACTTGGTTGGAAAAGTAATAAAGCTCCAGTCTTGACGGCGGAGAGAGCAGAGACGCTGCCATCCCTTCTCTCTCTCCTCTCTCTCTCTCTACACACGCGTTAAGAACCCAGAAGCCCGTTCACCATTGCAGGTGCCTCTCTCTCACTCTCCCTCTCTGAGTTTTTTTCTTCGTTGTTTGGATTTTTGATGAATTTTTAGTGTTTTTTTCTGTGTTTTGTGGTAATTGAGAACATGGGTTTTGTTGGAGAAGTCTGAGATGTCGTGAAGATTGGTTCTTTTTTTGTGTTTTTGTGCGTTTTTGTTTTGATTAACGTTGGAGGGTGGCTTTGCTGGTCTGGAAGTTTCAATCTTTGTGTTCATTTGTGTGTGGGAATTGAGGATTTTCTTCGGAAAATGTGGATTTAAGGTTATGGATTGCTTGTATGTCTTGATCTTTTGTTTGTCATTAAGAAAATAAAACAAATAAATTTTAGTACTAGAAATGTTAACAGTAGAAAGAGAAAATGAAATTTTTGCAACTATAGTATCTGCTGAGTTCTAGGTATGCCAGTGAGATGTTGTATAATTGAATGATGAAATGTATATATAGTTCCGCCCGTGAAACATTCAAAGCAAGCCAGTTTATTGATTTCGAGAGAGATGCCGAAGACTCTCTGTGTTGTTGGAACCCTAATTACATGTTAATTAGAGGCAATATAGCTGTTGATCACTTGCTTTTTTTGGAGGATTTATAGGACGGCTTGGTTAGAAAACGTAGACTCTACGGTAACCAACTGCAATCCCATGATAGGAAGGAGGCGGTTATGGTTATGTCAATATAAGAGAAGGCCTTGCTCGTTAGAAAAATACGTTCGCTTACATGATACTAGTCCTATCTACTGGATTGAACATAAGGGTTCTGAGTGAGTAGAAGATTTATCTTTAGGTTTTCATCAGTGGCTTCATCAGGTTCTTTCTTGCTTGCTCACTTGTCTGTGCTAATTCGATAGATTCTTAGTTAGCTCTTATATTCATGTGTATTTGTAATCTATGGAAATGCTGATCATAAAGTCCAACATGTGTATGTTTAGGAATTTTTTGTTGAGTAAATACGCTCGAAGAAGAATTATTGCTGATAGGAGTATTGAAGTAATTTTGTTTGGTGCTATTCTGTGCAGGACGTGCTTCATGGAATTGTTACAATATAGAGTGTCTTGTTCACACTTGTCTTCCTGAAGAAGTCCTTACAAATCACATTCAAATCTAACATCGTGTTTCTAAGAGGTTCTACTAACCAATGATCTCAGAATCACAAGGAATTGGTTTAGTCATTACCATTGCTGGAGTGGAATGGTATAGAGTGCAACCTCCATTTGGGATCACTGAGCACTTTGAGGATTTCAAGACTACTTGTTAACAAATTGGAAATGAAGTCTGACCATGCTATTAATTTTCTTATCTAACGAGTTCATTTCTTATTGACGGGAATGAGTGATATCTTCCCTGTGGAGCAGTTCGTCTTATCTAGGGACGTGTATTCCAGGTATTAAGGGTTCATGATAATCGACTATATAGTTTTGATGCAAGTTTGATATGATATCGTGTCTGACCAAGGTGATTCACATCAATTATCTGTTGGGTAGATTAGAAAAGCTGGAATTGACTTGTGGTTGACTGCCTGTCACTCCTTACTCAGTACTCACTAGCTTTTCTTTTAAGATGTTAGAAACCTAGAATTGTTCTTATGTTACTAATTCATATCCATTCTTTTTATGCAGGTGATACCCTCTCAGTAAATTATGTTGCGAGCAAAGCAATTAAGTAACCTTTCAAGTGGTGCGAGGTCATTCTTCCTTACCGGGCCACGATGTAGTGCCACAGATGGAAATTCATGCTCTTGCTCTGAAGATGAAACTTGTGTTTCGCAAAGGCAGCTAGCACTTGCCCAAAATCCATTGACCATGTTATCTAAACCTTCAGCAAGGGCAGGAACCATCCTTTTGGGAGATGCAGTAAAAGTGGCAGGTCTTCGTAAAGCCGAAAGTGTTGACCATACAGCTTCTATTAATAAGGTTGCAACAGCACCACGATCTTTTGGGAGATCGGAGACTGTAAGTTATGCTAGTACCACGGATGTGGTGCACTCATCACCTCTCATTGCAGACCAGTTTGCTAAGGCAGGAGTTGCTGCTGTAAATTTTCTGTCTGATATAGTAAATGGCAAGCTTCCTTTATGTGATGGGCTTGGAATCCTTAATAACTGTATGGTTGATCCGACCAGACCCCTCAGTGGTATCAAGCCATCACACGTGAAACAAATAAAAAAAGAGCATTTCACTAGTGTACATCCAAAACAATCTACTGAGGTATCAGCTGCATCAAAGCCTACAAGTAATAATCATGGTCAAAAGGGCAAAGGTGAGAAATCCAGTTTCGTTAAAGGTCTAAATCATGTTCCATATACTAGGACGGAAAGCTCAGCGGTACCTCATGTTGTATATTCCGACCGTCATGAGAACAGATCTATGCCACCGAAATCAAAACCTCATTCAAACTTCATTCCAAATTACAGTTCCAGTGTGCAGGCTTCTGATGCAGAGACCATGGGTCGTGCCTCTAAAAGTTTCAACAGGCCCATAAGAGATGTGAAAATGCCAACAGGAATAGCTCCCCAAATCAACAGACAGTATGCTCACACCGGGAATGTTGTTCATAATGTTTCTCACATACTGCAACAGATGAGATGGGGTCCTGCTGCAGAGGCCGCTCTTGGAAATCTCAACTGTTCAATGGATGCATATCAAGCAAACCAAATTTTAAAGCAACTTCAAGATCATTCCGTTGCTCTTGGATTTTTTTATTGGCTTAAGCGGCAAGCAGGATTCAAGCATGATGGGCACACTTATACCACCATGGTTGGGATCCTTGGCCGTTCCAGGCAGTTTGGTGCCATTAACAAATTGCTTAATCAGATGCTGAAAGAAGGTTGCCAGCCAAATGTTGTGACATATAACCGTCTAATTCATAGTTATGGCCGTGCAAACTATTTAAAAGAAGCAATGAATGTGTTTAATCAAATGCAAGAAGCGGGATGTGAACCTGACCGTGTCACCTACTGCACATTAATTGACATCCATGCAAAAGCTGGGTTTCTTGATGTTGCCCTAGGATTGTATGACAGGATGCAAGTGGCTGGTCTTGCTCCTGACACATTCACGTACAGTGTTATGATTAACTGTCTTGGGAAAGCTGGTCATTTAGCTCCTGCTCATCGGCTGTTTTGTGAGATGTTTAATCATGGTTGTGTTCCCAATTTAGTCACGTATAATATCATGATAGCTTTGCAGGCCAAGGCAAGGAATTATGAAACTTCTTTAAAGCTCTACCGTGACATGCAGGGTGCGGGATTTGAACCAGATAAAGTAACTTATAGCATAATAATGGAGGTCCTTGGCCATTGTGGATATCTTGAGGAAGCCGAGGCGATTTTTCATGAAATGAAACGCAAGAACTGGGTACCTGATGAGCCTGTTTATGGTCTTTTGGTGGATTTGTGGGGTAAGGCTGGTAATGTGGAAAAAGCCTGGAATTGGTATCAAGCAATGCTTCATGCAGGTTTACGTCCTAATGTGCCTACTTGCAATTCTCTGCTCAGTGCGTTTCTTAGGGTGCACCAGCTCTCAGATGCCTATCACTTGCTGCAGAGCATGATGGGTTTAGGTCTAAACCCTTCTCTGCAGACATATACATTGCTTATCAGTTGTTGCACAGAAGCACAATCACCATATGACATGAGATTTTGCGGTGAGCTTATGGCAGTCACAGGCCATCCTGCACATACATTCTTACTGTCTATGCCATCGGCAGGACCAGATGGTCAAAACGTGCGAGATCACATGTGCAGGTTCTTGGATCTGATGCATAGCGAGGATAGAGAAAGCAAGAGGGGACTAGTAGATGCGGTAGTGGATTTTCTTCACAAGGCGGGGCTAAAGGAGGAGGCGGGTTATGTATGGGAGGTGGCTGCACAAAAGAATGTCTATCCAGATGCCATCACAGAGAAAAGCTCATGCTATTGGCTTATAAACCTGCACGTTATGTCTGATGGTACTGCTGTCACAGCACTATCAAGAACACTTGCTTGGTTTCGCCAACAAATGCTAATATCCGGGATTTGTCCAAGCCGGATTGATATAGTGACAGGATGGGGCCGGCGGAGTAGGGTTACAGGAGCTTCTTTGGTTAGGCAGGCGGTGCAGGAACTGCTGAAAGTTTTTCGCTCCCCATTCTTCACTGAAAACGGCAATTCTGGTTGTTTTATAGGATGTGGGGAGCCTCTTAACAGGTGGTTGCTCCAATCTTATGTGGAGCGAATGCATTTACTGTAGGCGGTAGCACTTCTTCCGCTCTGTCACTACCGCACGATTTTTTGTTTTCCTTCTCGGCGGGGAAGATGATGAGCAGGTTGGGGTTGATTGAGGCCTCTTATGTATTATGACAATGTACTTATGTTCTCATGTGCAGCTGTTTACAGAACAAATAAAATTGTTTAGCAGAAACCCTAATTTGGATTTTGTTAAGTAGTGGAACAGGGAAAGGGATCCTCTCTGGATTCCTTCCTCCTAATCCATCAAGTCAGGAGATACGGGCCGTTAAAATTTGATTTAACGGTTAAAATTATTATAACCTTTAAAGTAGGCTTCTGTATGTAGTCATTGGATCAAATTTCAACGGTGTAGATTCCCGAACTTGATGGATTAGGAGGGAGAGGATCCCTTCCGTGGAACAGGACATGCTTCTGATGGAAATGGGGATGGTTTTTCAACTCTCCAAACACCCCTGCAGAGATTCAACGGACATAAATCAGTTGAAAAATGTTTTCAAGTGTTTGGTAGTTTCGGATTGACCGTTAAGTTGGTGAGCTTCCTTTTTCTTTTGGACTGAAGTTGGTGTGGTCCGATTCCATCGAGACTCAAGAGAACATAAAAAAAAAAAAGGTGCGATAAAAATGCTGAGAACTTGTGTACACAAATTCTTAGCTATTTCTGGATGTTTATTCGTAATCTTCTTTTGTCACATAAATAATAAATCGAGAGATATGTACCATAGAAGATATTTTTTTGGCTATTCCGGAGTTTAACCTTTAGATTTCTATATAAAAATCTACAATTAAGATTTAATTGTTGGTAATCGGTACTTCGGAGCACACAAAAGTTTGTGCACCCAATCAAGATTTACATACTTTATTCTCATTTAACTTCTTTCTACTCTCAACCTGCCTTCTGCATCATATTAAATTTAAATTAAAATATCAGATGTTTCTTCAAACTTAAATTTACTATCTAAATTACTCTCACATATCCGATTCAATATGTAATTTATCTTTACATTGATTTCGAAAACTAAAACTCAAAATCAATGTTTTGCCACTCATTCAAGTCGTTATTTCACCCATGAATGTTTTGTAACTCATTCAATCTTAAATTTGTGGGCTGAAATAAAAGAGTTTCAGTCATTTTGATTTCCAAGTCATCAAAAGACCTCACTTACAAAGATTCCACCCAACACAATAAAGAAAAGTAAAGATAGCCTTCTCGAGGAAGTAATCAAAAGATTTATTTATTTATTTTATCGATTATTGCATATCCTACTTTTTCTTGGGGAATTAAGCTATATTTTTGATTAAAAAAAAAAATATTAACCTTCTCAAGGAAGTACTCAAAAGACACTATTTATTGAGAAGCTATGTGAACTCACTTGCGACAGCTAAAAATTAAATTAATAATAAGTTCTAAGTTCGACATTATTAATAAGTAGATTTTAACGAAAAGCTTTTAGTACTATTTATTTTAACGAAAAATTATATTTTTACATTAAAAAGTTAATCATGGTACTATTCACTTTACCTTTATTTTGTCCTTATCGTTAAAACTTAAAATTTTCAAACCCTTTTATTAGTTTTCCTTATTTATAACAATTCAAATCTTATTATTACACGAGACTTGTGTTTTTATAGTTTACCTAAATTTCCAACTTGGAACCACTATCCTGTTTAAAATCATATGAGAAATGCTAAATTGAATCTCTCAAAATTGAAAGAACTTTCTCTCACCTTAATTTTTGAACCTAATATTTTATAATATTAATATGAAAAATAATATTAAACGGTAAAATAACAGATAATTTATAAAGAGTATCACTTTTACGAATAGCGTCCCTCAAACCATATTCTAAAACCAAAACAAAACCATAATTAACAACATTTTTAAGAGAGTCTAATCACAATCCCCACACACATATAATATAAATAACCTTAATCCGCCTTTCTCCCCTTTGCTTATTTCCTCATCAAACCTCTAATGGCCTTTTCTTGTTCCATGGCCACTTCTACTAGTAGGTAGCGTCTCTCTCTCTCTCTCTCTCCATTCTGTCTCTCTAAAAATCGCCGCCGATCACTCATCGCCGCCGTCCCCCTTGTGAAATTCCAGTCCTTCCCCAACCATCCTCCCCCTGTAAGAACCCTTACAACTTTATACATCGGCATATATGTATAGGTGCACATATATACAGATAAAATAGAGAGAGAATTATATATATATACATATGCATGTGAGTTGGGGATTGGGAGAGAGTTCGATACATGGGTAATAAGAAGCGAAACGCTGCTCCGCGACCCAAGCAGTCGCCGGCGGCTGTTCAGCCACTCCCGGTGGCCGATGGAGACGCCGTCTTTTCGTCCCAATCAGACACCACTCTGGCTCTCGTCGAAGCTGAGCCCGATGCCCTACTCCTCTCGAATAACAAGATCGAATCCTCGCCGTTGCCGATGATCGAATCGGACGGCGGGGCGGCGAAGGTGGAATGCGAGCGTGCCCTGACCGCTCTGCGGCGGGGGAACCACACCAAGGCGCTGCGGCTGATGAAGGAGTCGTGCCAGCGGTACGAGAACTCGGCTCACTCGGCGCTGATTCACCGAGTCCAGGGAACTGTGTGCGTCAAGGTCGCCTCGATTATCGACGACCCCAACTCGAAGCAGCGGCATTTGCGAAACGCGATGGACTCAGCGCGCCGAGCCGTCGAGCTTTCGCCAAACTCGATCGAGTTCGCGCACTTCTACGCCAATTTGCTCTATGAGGCGGCCAACGACGGGAAGGAGTACGAGGAAGTGGTGGCGGAGTGCGAGCGGGCGCTGGCGATCGAGAAGCCGGTCGATCCCGCCAGGGAGAGCTTGCAGGAGGAGAGCCAGCAGAAGATATCAACGGCCGATGCTCGAATTGGGCACGTGCAGAATGAGCTGAGGCAGCTTATTCAGAAGTCCAATATCGCTTCGATTTCGACTTGGATGAAGAATTTGGGCAATGGGGAGGAGAAGTTTCGGTTGATTCCTATTCGGAGGGCCACGGAGGACCCAATGGAGGTGAGGCTGGTGCAGACCAGGCGGCCTAATGAGATTAAGAAGGCCACTAAGACGCCGGAGGAGAGAAGGAAAGAGATTGAAGTGAGAGTGGCAGCGGCGAGGCTCTTGCAGCAGAAGTCTGATGTGCCTCAATTGGGAAATGAGGGTGAGAAGAGTGATAGGGGATTAGATTCGTCATCGGGGTCTAGTCAGAGAGGTAGTGAGAGGAGAAAGTTTGGGAACTTGAGGAAAAATGGGTCCTCAGCGGAGAGGAAGGATTTGGTTCGGTCATTTTGGAAATCATTGACTGTTGATATGAAGAAAGAGTTACTTAAGTTTAGAGTTAGCGATCTTAAGGCGAAGTTTAGTTCGTCTAAGGATGGTTTGGCAAATGAGGTTATATCAGAGGCATTGACATTTGCGGAGAGTAATAGGAGCTGGAAGTTCTGGGTTTGTTGTAGATGTAATGAGAAGTTTGTGGATTGTGAGTCCCATATGCACCATGTTGTGCAAGAGCATGTGGGAAACCTTATCCCCAAAATGCAGTCAGTTTTGCCTCAAAAGGTTGAAAATGAATGGACTGAGATGCTGCTTAGTAGTTCTTGGAAACCGTTGGATGCGTCGTCTGCAGTTGGAATGCTTACGGATCAAAGAAAATGCAAGGAGCCTGAGGTGGTTGAGGATTTCTACTCTGGGAATCATAACAAGGATTGTGATGAGTGCTTCAAAGATGCGTGGGATTCTTCGCCTGAGAAGGAAATGCTTGGGGATAGTCCTAGTGGCTGTACTGTTGAGGGAAATAACCATAAGAAACTTGCCCATGTTGAGTGTGGGGAGTGCGAGGAGGACAATGGGTCGATTGCTTATTCTTCTGTTGCTAATGGTTGGCCAGTATCTGATGATTCTGAGCGCGAAAAGCTTCTTGAAAGAATTCATGCCTTATTTGAGGTGCTTATCAGGCACAAATATCTTGCTGCAAGCCATCTTAACAGGGTGATACAATTTACAATGGATGAGCTACAGGCTTCCTGTTCTCAGCTTCTCAACCACGGTGTGGAGCAAACACCTCTGTGCATTTGCTTTCTAGGAGCTACCCAGCTTACGAAAATCCTCAAGTTCTTGCAGGACCTGTCCCATGCTTGTGGTTTAGGTAGATATTCTGACAAAAGTAGCAGTCCTGCGGATGATGCGAATAACGCAAATAAGGGTGTAGAGATTAAGGAGAGGATTGTTCTCAATGGAGATGCATCCTGCCTCATTTTGGATGAGTGTCTATTGTCATCTGAATGTACATGTGATGTTGGTCATCATCCTGTCACTGACGCTGCTCCTGTTGTTGTCGTTGGTAAGGAAAATGGGGTTCCTCCTGATTCCGATGCTCTGCTATCCTGGATATTTGCAGGTCCAACTAGTGGGGAACAACTGACATCCTGGGTACACACAAAAGAAGAGAAAACAAAACAAGGGATGGAAATCCTTCAGATGCTTGAAAAGGAGTTTTACCACCTGCGGTCTCTCTGTGAGAAAAAGTGTGAGCATTTAAACTATGAAGAAGCATTACAGGCAGTGGAGGATCTTTGTATTGAAGAAGGTAAGAAGAGGGAAAGTGTCACAGAGTTTGCCCACCGAAGCTTTGAGTCCATTCTAAAGAAGAGGAGAGAAGAGCTTCTCAGGAGAGAGAATGATGTGATGTTCCTCAGCAATAGGACTGAATTAGATGCCATATCAAATGTGTTAAAAGAATCTGAAGCTCTAAATATTAATCAGTTTGGATATGAGGAAACTTATGGTGGTGTGACTTCTCAGTTATGTGTCTTGGAACTTGGGGAAGATGATGATCGGAGAGCCAAGGATTATGTACATCAGCTGGACACATGTGTAGAAGTTGCAATTCAGAGACGGAAAGAACAATTATATGTAGAGGTCAGTTGATAGATTCTAAGTTGGCTTACCTTTTAATTAAAATAATGATATTGATCGTTGCCATTTTACCTCAGCTGTTTTCTCATGCAGCTTAGCAAAATAGATGCACGGATTATGCAAAATGTTACTGGAATGCAGCAAATGGAAGTTAAGCTTGAACATATTTCTGCCCATGATTATCGGTCGATACTGTTGCCTCTAGTGAAGTCATACCTGCGGGTATGTATTAAACAAATTTAATCTTTGTGCCATGTTTAAGGCTTCTGAGTTTAACAGTATGTATTCTTGTGTCTATATCTATAGGCACATTTGGAGGATCTGGCTGAGAAAGATGCCACAGAAAAGTCCGATGCTGCAAGGGAAGCATTTTTGGCAGAACTTGCACTTGATTCTAAGAAAGGTGTCAGAGGAGGAAACGATAATTTGAGACATTCACAGGAAAAAACAAAGGATAAGAAGAAGAACAAGGAGTTTAGAAAAGCAAAAGATTCAAAGGTTTTAATCCTGTTTTCTGGTTGTTATTTTCTTTGTGGTGTTTATATGTATGTTACAAATCCACGAAGACATCCTTATATCCGATTTTTTTTTCTTACTTCTGTAGGGTAGTGGGGTTTCGGATGAGTACTATCATCATGATGAGACTTCTGAGCTGTATGTCTCCTTGCTCCTAACATGCACATTTGTATTGACTCTATCCTCATAATGTTATCCTTCCATTATAATTGGTGGGCACTGGCTATAGTTTATTTTTGATGTATATCTGATGTGTCTCTTGCTGCAGTTCCTTTCCAGGGGCATCTGATAGTGCATTTCCAGATTCTGAGCTGGTGATTTCTTTGAATGGCAATGACTTGAAACAGCTGGAAGAGGAATGCAAACGGAGAATTGAACTTGAAGAAGAGGAAAGAAAGCTGGAAGAAACGTTAAAGTTTCAAAGAAAAATTGAAAAGGAAGCTAAGCAGAAGCACCTTGCTGAGCAAAATAAGAAATCTACTCAATTTCATCCAGAGAAGGTGGTGGAGGGACCGCATGATGTTAACTTGGAGCCTTGTGCTAATGGTCAAGATGTTAATGAGCCATTCAAGCGTTCTGTCCAGGTAATCATTGTTTGGTTGTGCCCTTCTCGTATCTGTTTCCTTATTTCTAGGTTAAATTTAATAAATAATTGGTATATTGAACTGAATACTAAAGATATTTGAAGAGGAATACTGTCTAAATTAGAGGATATTTAGAGAAAGTAGGAAAACTAATGAAAATGTTTTCTAGGAGCAGTTGGCACAGAAGACTGGATTCACCAACAATTTAGAAGGCGTGCCTGTTAACCTGGCAAATGGTTCTGCAGTGCCAGTCAATTCTCCTACCGTTTCTAGTGCTCATCAAGCTAAAGTTAACCAAGGTTGGTGTAGGATTTCGTTGTATGAGATTGGGGTTAATTTAATAATAGGAGATGTTGTCATTGTGTATTTTCTTGAGCAGGCCTGCCAAATGGAGGAATTCTAGAAGATGATGGTTATTTGCCTTCTGATCGACGGACAGGAAGGAAAAACCGAAGACAGAGGAGTTCCACAAAAGTGCTTGATGGAAAGTCTCAAGGCTTGTCATCTGGAAAGGAAAATGTTGAAGTTGGGAGGTCGAGTGTGGAGGGTTCAAATGACAATCTTCTTACCAACAGTAAGTTTTGCATATCCTTCATGGTTTCCACTGTTTCCACTCTAGTCTCGATGATTGATTATTTTGACAGTACGTTGAACAATGTCAACATTAGTGGCCCTGTCATTGTTTGCTTGTTGACTAGCCAATTTTGTCCTTTCGCGTATTCTCATTTTATAGTTAAGTGAAAATGTTTACCTAAGATTGTTGGTAATATCTTTATAAAAAGATATTTCTTTTGTAGTATGAATTTCTATTTGGTAACCTCATCTCTACTTGCTCATCCAAAATGTTGCCTAGTAGTTTATAATAAAATTGGAATTTTATGTGTAGTGATTCGTCCTATGGTCTCATTAGCATGAAGTTTATGTCCTTTCATTTGAACACACTGTTTTTACTGCTCTGCTAATATGACCAAAGATCATCAATCTTTTTTTTTTTTTTTTTTTTTGGGGAAATTTGGCGTTAATATGAGCATGAGTTTTGTTAAGTGAAAACCGGTTATACTGTTTTGGCAGACAATGGAACAAAGGAATTGAGACAGCAACGAGCAGAGGAAGTTGATGAAGAAAGGTTCCAAGCTGACCTTAAAAAGGCCGTACGCCAAAGCCTAGGTAAAATTATTCTCTTATTTATGTGGTCTCTTTGTTATGTTACTTATTCTTTACATGTATAAACCTCTGACCATGGTTGTCACAATGGTACCCCTCTATAATAAAGAGGAGGTCTAGGATCAACCCATGGTAGGGCTGAGGTATGTGAGGAAGAAATTCCGCCTCCATGCTTGTAGTTAACAGATGATGATTTCCATATTTGTTTGACTAGTCTGTCGGATGGTCTATGAATGAACTAGATAAGTAGTCTCAGATTTGTTCATGTTAGAGTTCAACTATAAGTGAGTCAGATCAGTAACCTTGACTTTTTAGGAAAATCAAAAAGGTGTCATCTCTGGTAGATTTTGCACTAGTTTTATTTATTGTCATCAGGAAAAAGCATTAAGTAGGTATTGAGAGCATTGCTTCGTCTTGAAATATAATTCTGTGCAATAATCTGGTTCGGAATCATGCATGAATAACAAAAGATATACTGACAGCAAGTATGTGATCTAAGTATGATTAATAGAGGCCTTGATGATAAATTGAGGGCTTGTGGAGAGTGTATAATGCAGTCTAATAAAAAATACGCTAAACCTTGTCAAGTTGTACTTCTACTAGCCGTCTCACTGATGCATTTTTTTCCATCAGGTGAGGCTCTGAGCACTTACCATATAGTATAATATTTTGTGCAACTGTCTGACCATTTTTATTCATGCTATTTCGCAGACACATTCCAAGAGCGTCAGAAGTTTCCTGTAGTTTCAAATTTGAGGATGGCCAGAAGAATATCTCCAGATGTAGATAATGGTGTTTTACACAATGACATTGTAAATGAAAATGCGAATGAAACCGATATATTTGGCACAGGGTTAAAGAATGAAGTTGGTGAATACAACTGCTTTCTGAATGTTATTATACAGGTCTATTAATACAGAGTGCTTGTCAAATTTATGTTGTGGGTTCATTTTTCCCGAGCATCTTATTGATATTGAAACATTGCTTTTTAATCTTGTCATTGCAGTCTTTATGGCATATTAGACTGTTTCGAGATGAGTTACTCCGGAGATCAACATCAAAGCACGTTCATGTGGGGAGTCCTTGTGTTGTCTGTGCATTGTATGAAATCTTTACTGCTCTGAGCAATGCATCTGCAGATACTCGTAGAGAAGCAGTTGCCCCTACTTCTTTGAGAATAGCTTTAAGCAACCTGTATCCAGAAAGTAATTTCTTCCAGGAGGTATATTTAGAGAATTTGATTGTATCCCTTGCCTCTCGTACAAATCTACAATTATTCTGAAGTCATATTTGGCTCATATGTCATGAATTTATCTTCATTTTTGGAAGCTGGTACTAACATTTTAGCAACCGTACAGGCTCAGATGAATGATGCTTCTGAAGTTTTGGTGGTCATATTTGATTGTCTTCACCGGTCATTTACTCCTGTTTCAAGTGTTTCCGATGCTGAATCAGTGGAAAGTGGTTGTCCAGGGTCTTGGGATTGTTCAAACAATGCTTGTATAGTGCATTCCATCTTTGGCATGGACATTTTTGAACGAATGAATTGCTACAATTGTGGTTTGGAGTCCAGACATCTCAAGTATACTTCCTTCTTCCATAACATAAATGCCAGTGCTCTGCGAACAATGAAGGTATCAGTTAACAATTTTTATGATTGTTTATTTTCTTGATGGTTGAAATTCTTAGTCTAAGCAACTTGTTACTGTTTCGGCGTTGTAACTGATTGCATCTATCTCTTTTTATCTTTCTTTGCTATTCAGGTTATGTGTGCAGAAAGCTCCTATGACGAGCTTCTAAATCATGTGGAGATGAATCACCAATTAGCCTGTGATTCTGAAGCTGGTGGCTGCGGGAAGCTCAACCATATCCATCACATTCTTTCAACCCCACCACATGTTTTCACAACAGGTGACTTGAAGACTTATCATGAGAATATTCATTGCTCACTTATGTTTGTAAAGAGAAACTGGCTTACCCTGAAAACTCATCAACATTTTTGTTTCTTCGTGCAGTTCTGGGCTGGCAGAAGACATGTGAGAGTGCTGATGACATCAAAGCAACATTGGCAGCTCTTAATACTGAGATAGATATCAGCGTCCTTTATCGTGGCCTGGATCCAAAGACCACGCACAACTTGGTTTCTGTGGTATGCATATTTGGATAACCCTCAATGTTGTTGTCATGCATATAGTAGCGTTCTGTTTTCCCAAAATGCAACCTGCATTGCGTATTTTTCCTCTGGTTGTGAAATGACAACGGCTTACACTTCTTATCCATAAACTTAGATTCCTCTGGCCTTTTTATTTTTAATATATCCAATTTCGTTTGTTTAATTGGAAACTGGCTCCTATGTTATCGGTGCATAACTTTTGAATCTCAACAAGAATTTATGGATACCGCTCTCTCGTTTTATCTCATATCTACTATTTACTTTTAGGTTTGCTACTATGGACAACATTACCATTGCTTTGCCTATAGTCATGACCGTGGATGCTGGATTATGTACGATGATAAAACTGTCAAGGTAAAGTCGGTTATTCTAGTGTAAATCATGCCTTATTTTGCTCTTCTTTCCACCTTCGTTATAATTTGTGTCTGATGTGTCTACAGGTGATTGGTGGCTGGGTTGATGTTCTTAACATGTGTGAAAGAGGGCATTTGCAACCACAGGTTCTTTTCTTTGAAGCTGTAAACTAGGCTTTTTCTGGAACTCATTACGTTTTCAGACTTCGCAAGGGAGCATTGGTGTTGTAACATCCTTTCGTCGTCTACCACGAGGAATTGTTCATAGCAAACGCATTCCATCCTTCCGGTTAGACAGTAAAGTATGCAACGTCAGTTTCAGAAAAAAGAAGGATATAAATGTTCCGGTCGAAGTTCAGAGTTCTGATATAGAATTAACAGTTTTGTGATATTATCAAGAATTTTTGTGGGAGCAGCTGGTCCTTGACGAAGAACCGTGTATCTAAAGAGTTTCACCATCGAAGAGCCGAAAAGTCTAAGCTTTTGGTACGTTTACCTTCGAATAGTCTTCAGCACAATCAGGTCACTGTCCTGCAACTTTCCTTTAAGGTTGGACTCTTCGACGAAGAAGGCAGCAACAACTACTACGGCCTGTCTGGGCGTATGTATGCGAATTTACAGCCTCTCTGGGCGTATATATGCGTATTTATGGCTTGTCTGGGCGTATTTATGCGAATTTAAGGAGCGTACTATATGCCGTTTCGATAAGTGGCTTTGATTACCAGTTGGGTCTCAGAGTATGTAACAGTTGTAACTGGGGAATATAGGTTTAAGAAAATTAAGGTGTTTGCTTAAGACTTTTTTTAATTTTTATATAAAATTTCCCCCAAGTTTTGAAAAGGTTTTTGTATAGTATAGATCACCTTATGGCCCTTCCCCTTTTGGGTCTTTGGAACTGCGGATCACAGTAAATTTGTTGCTTCATTTGGATACTACAATTAGGTTAAAAATGAAGATATATTGCCCTTTATCCTCCCCATAACTTTGTTTTTACGAGAACTACGATTTGGCGGTATTCACTCTCTTGTAGAGGAGGTCTAAGTTCTTACTCTTGGGGAAGATATGTTATCCCCAAAGTAAAACAACACTTCTGCTCGGCATTGTTAGATCACTAAGGCCGACTTTCTCTTATTTGGGGCAATGGACTCGTGATATTTCTCTAAATCTTACAAAAGCAAAGGAGACCCTGACATACATTTGACTAGAGACTTGTCTAACTGCTAGTCAGAGTTCAGTTTCCTTCAATGTAATTTAAATTTGTCTACATAACATGACAAACAAGATAATAGTTTAATAATTTTGACATGTTCCACGTATCAATAGAGTCGTAACTTCACCATAGTGACCTCAAAAATTCAAAAGAAATCAAATTTAGAAACTA
The DNA here is from genome assembly GCF_041283825.1 of Pyrus communis. Lineage (NCBI taxonomy): Eukaryota > Viridiplantae > Streptophyta > Magnoliopsida > Rosales > Rosaceae > Pyrus > Pyrus communis. The sequence continues at coordinate 3,420,882 of NC_142578.1, forward strand.
GAAGTTGGGATTTGCCACGTCATTCAGGAAGGGGGTCAGTGTGAAGTGGCTACGACCACTAAAAAAAAAAAAAAAAAAGTCCCTAAAGTTTAGGACTTTTTCTCTTACAAAATTCCAACATTTGTCCCCAACGGTCTTCACAGTTCCCCGCCAATTTCGCTTCCTCTCTTCAATCTTTTCTTTTACTCAGTCTCTCCCAGCTTCCAGTAAATCCGCACATTTCCAGACCTTTTCAGATCCAAAAAAATGTTCCCCATATCACCACTTCCATTTCTCCTCCCCCTCCTCCTCCTCCTCCAACTCACCGCCACTCTCCTCCTCATCCTCTTCAATCTCAACCACTGCATCACTCTCCTCTCCAACTGCTTTCGAGGTTTTTCGCCTTTCCGGCTCTCTGATTGGTTCCAATCTCATTTTGGGATCGAAAAAATGACCCTGAAGGGCACCACCAGCCAGGCCTGCGCCGCGTGCAAGTACCAGCGAAGGAAGTGCAGGGCGGAGTGCCCCTTGGCTCCCTATTTCCCGCCGGACCAACCCAAAATGTTCCAAAACGCACACAAGCTTTTCGGAGTCAGCAACATTTTGAAAATACTTAAAAATCTCGAACCTCGCCAGAAGCTAGAGGCCATGAGGTCCATCATATACCAAGCTAACGTGCGCGACAAGTTTCCGGTCTACGGGTGCTGGGAGGTGATCTGGCAGATCCAGTACCAAATCCTCGTGGCGGAGGAAGAGCTCCAAGCCGTTCATCAACAGCTGGCAGTGTACAGACAGCACCACCAGCACCAGCACCAGATTTTGTCCATGCCGGAATACGTGACGTCACACTTAGAGCTAGGGATGGCTCCGCCCAACAATCCCCTCCCACTTTTCAATCACAATCCTCCCCCTTATAATCACAATAATAACAACAATGCCACCGCGGTGGCTCCTATAGATCAGCACCAACAGCAGTCTTACTCTAACAGCAGTGATGCTGCCTACAGCTCTGCTGCTTATAATATTGACTCCAAAGACAACATCATCAACAACGACACCAACAACAACAATAATGATGCTGGAAATCAGATGTGGATTTCGAATCCTTTTATGACTAACAACAGCAACAACAACAATAATAATTCCGAGGCGATTCAATCCGAACTCGGAGTTCTTCAGCCGCTCTCTATCCAACCTGAAGTTGTTCAAGATTACGATGAGTTGCATCCGTTCTTTGACACCATCGATGATAGACAGTCATACATTGATTCCAAAGAGGCTTATGATTCTAGGTACATTTTTTTTTATCACTTTGGTTATGTATTTTTCAAATTTTAATCTTTACGATTCAAAGAGATGCAGTGCTGAATCTAAGTGGATATGCAACTGTAATTCACTAAATGATGAGAATTGACTTGCAGCTCGGAAGAATCGTTCAAGGACACAACACGGTCCATGGAGCATGCAGAGAATGCATTGAAGAACGCTGCAGCATGCTTTAGTCTAACCAGTGTCAACTGATGATCAGTAAGCATAAACTAGATAAAGCAGTGTGGTTGTTGTTCTTCTATTATTCATTTAACTCTGTGTTACGAATTTGATTATTCACACAAGAAACCAACAATTTTGTTTTCTTCTTTTTGTTTTTGTTAATAAAAACCCACAATACCGAGCTCCTTGTTTCTTTTAGCTTCAATGTTCTACACCTGAGTTTATAACTGACAAATTGTTTACTCGAATAAATATTTTACTTAGTTTTTCAACTTTTACGAGCTATAGCGTAATATATCTGATAACAAGGCAAATTCTAATTGGAAATTTTACGAAATTCCTCAAAATGGGGAAACTTAATAGATATTCATAACTAGTGAGATTTATATACTAGTACGAGCTTTTATTTACATATAAAATAGCTTTGAAACAGTCATGGTACCGTTTGGAATTGCGTCATAGAAGCCTCCGCAATAGGGGCACTTGTGGTAAAGCCAGTGAAAGGGAGCACTTCCGTTTGGAATTGCGTCATAGAAGCCTGGTGTTGTATGAACCACAATAGGGGCACTTGTGGTAAAGCCAGTGAAAGGGAGCAGTTCCTCTCTTCTCACAGTCATTGCAGAGTATGACCTGCAATTTGTTTAGCAGATCAATGCACATCTATGTTTGGATGCAATTAGAAGCTAATTAGTACCACAAGAAAAATAGGATGACAAACCTGAGTTTGGCCCGCGTACTCGTCTGGAGTTTCCTGTTTAGCCAAAAATGCATCCAACATTCTAAAATACACCTGCAAGACAATCATATGGTTCGAGGGCCACAAGACATCACACAACTCAGTTGGATACAATTCAAAGCTTAAGCTCAAGACAAACTCGAGTTACGTCTGCATAGAATTCACATGGCTAAAGTTTCTTCAAATCATAAAGAACAATCACAAAGATTGGTGATAATTCTAACATCTTCCTCCACATATTTTGTAGACCAGTGTTTTTGTTTCCTAAGTTTATATCTTTTTCTAATAGTTCATTTGGAAGGGGGACTTTAAAGTTTCACGGAACCTTTGGTAGAATTGTCATGTTTGCACTGCAAAAATTAAATAGAGGGACTTGAAATGGCTAGATGAAATACATTTGAGGGAACTTTGAAAGGTGTTATTTTGAAAGTCCTTTGTTTAGCGTCTTTGTAGTGCATTTGTAGTGTACTAGTAGTAGTTTTGTAGTGCCGAAGTAGTTCATTGGTACTGTTCTTGTAGTGCGTGTTTACAATTGAGTCTAAAATTCCTTGGTACTTGGAAGTCCCTCATCCAATCATAGTACGCAGGAATATATTGCGGCAAAATAAATTCCATATTGTCAGCTCACCACTTCAATCCTAACAATTTAAAAGTAAGGAAACTGCAAAAGACTATATAAGGTATTTGGTAACTGACCTGCATGTCCCCGAGTGACTTGCCACAGATTGGGCAAGTATAATTCGTAAAGGTGTAGGCCTAGGAGCAGGAACAGAAGTACCATTAAAGAAGTCTGCAAAACCTCTAGGGAGAAAGGCAAGAAATTATGAAAGGGAAATACCTCAAAACATGTTGAGTGCATCAAATGACCGCATGGAAGGGACTTCACTGGAGAATTTGAGGTGAAGATGTCTTCATTGCAAATAGGGCAGTTATCCATAAAGCATTTCTCTCTGCATGTGTGCTTCAATAGAGAACGGGACATGCAGGCATTACATGTCATGCAATGGAAGTAGTCAATACCCAATCCCTTTCCAACTCGGCACAAGTTACAGTAAGGACAATGGTAGATGACCCTGTTAAACAGCTTCTTCATGAGAACCATTAAAAATCTGGAACCGGTAAGTTTAAATTAAGATAGCCAATTGGCATGGGAAGGTAGCATAATTTTATATACCAAATACTTAAATCCTTTAAGGTTGTCATTGTGGTGACTAGTCCATAGATAGAACAAAATTGCCTAATGAAGTACTGAGATTATAGACTATCCTAGCATACAATTCAGCATAGTACCATCTATGGTTCAACTTAAAGTCACCCATTCAACAAGTTATATATAACCTTATGAGAAAAGAGCTACAATAAAGCAGGCCAATCAGGATAATCACCGTTCGTTATCAAATATTTTGCAGATCCTGCAAAAGTATTTTGCCATAGAAAAGTTACTGCAGGATGCAGTTGAGCATGTGGGCCCAACTGTCTGCATCTTCAAGCATTTCATGCACATCATCTCTGTTATAGATTTCCTGCATAAGCAGAAAAAAATTAAACAAGAACGAAAACTATAAAATTAATATTCATAGGCACTGTATAACTCATAATGTTTATACCTATCTATCTCATGATCAGCCATCTCATCATGGCAGCGTATGCAAGTGTAAAGTTGGTTGCAACAGGCAGCAAAAAGCTTACAGTTCCTCTTATAGTGTTTACAACCATAGGTTACTCCAAGAGGGTCATGATAGGATGGATGCTGACCAGGAAATTCTTTCCCATTACTTGCAACTGTTAATTCAGAGTTCTGTCTGGCTATCCAACGGCTGGTACAGTATAAATATTGAAAGTTTGTCATTTAGTTTATGTCACATTTCACGGGCATGTAGCAGACAGAGAGACATATTACAAAGTAAGAAAAAGCACTAACAAGTCTTAGCAACTTTAGTGAAATCAAATAAGCTACAAAAAGCACAGAGTATATATTATCTGGTCATCAGGACCATCAATAAGATTATAGAAAATTATCAATTAGCGTTAGTGTTTGTTGTTAAGTTGAGCTGCATACACATTCTTATTATCTCATTTCTTAACAGCTTAAGTTTTGGGATTAACAATACATTAACATAGTATCAGTTTTTGTTTGATCTTGTGTTAGAATCTTGTTGAACCCTGTTTCTGGTAATTTTTGTGATCATGTGTGTGGTCGGACTTAAATAAGTTGTATTGTAGGCTGTCATCTAAAGGGGTGTGCGTGCGTGCGTGCGTGTGTGTGTGTGTGTGTGTGTGTACGTGTGTGCGTGTTGTTGATTTCACTTGATAGTTGGACACCCTTCCTAACAGCTTAAGTTCTTGTTAATTGGGATCGATGGTAACGTAACAAATAGGAGAAATCAAGTAGCATGACACTCTTGCTTCAACAAATAGGAGAAACCTAGTAGCCATAGAGGATTTGACTCTTACACTAGCAATAGAACACATTGGTAATTGATGATACTCAAATACCTTGTACACATACCAAGGTATTTTTGCCTCTTATAAGGAATATCCATGTCAATGGTGTACTCAGTTTACTCTGACATGTATAAATTGAAATTCTACGTTCCTCCTAAACAAGGACGGAAAACAATAACAGAATGAAAATTAGGACAGGAATTGACCAACCTCATTATCAGGTTCTGGATCATATGTGGTTTCTTCTGAGGATCCAAGGAAGAGTCACGGGAGATTTTTATTACTGCAGCCTGCATATCCTCTTGACTAAGTGTCAGCAGGCACTCACAGTACTTGGATTTCTGGCTTCTTTGCAAAAGGTGACCTATATCATTGATTTGATTTGTGGCATTTTCAACTTCTTGTAATTTCTTCTTGTTACCTTCATCACAAAGTCTTGTACATTCTGTATCAGTGGAAATACATTGGTCACCTCCGGGACCTTTTGGCTTATAACCCACCTCACTATTTTCCAATGGCTCGGTATTAGCACTATGGGAATCTTTTTCTGGAAAATTGACACTTTTGTTACAGCATCTTCCTTCTTGTTCACTCGATCCACACAGATAGGCAGAGACAACCTCCAATGGATCTTCAGTAAATGAAGGAGGTACAATGGACTCCTCTACCAACTTAGCTGTCTCATATCCCTCCCACCATTCTCTCAACCACTCATCAAACATTGTGTTTCGTGTGACCTGGCGCCATAGAGTAATCATGACTTGCTGTTCTTCTTGTGTCAAAGCGTCCATTAGCCAAGGTAACATATCTTGCAATATTTTTGCTTCTGTTCTACCAAGTATGCATCCTACAATCCTCTCTTGCTCTTCAATGGAGAAGCATTCTTTAAACAAGGGCCAGAGCTCAAATTCTTCACGATGAACATGTTCAGTCAGTAACTTGCAGGTTGATGTGCACATGTCATGAAGCCTCCTGCACAGCTGATGGTGCTTCTGCATTTTATTATCCACTGCATTTGAATCGACGTCAGAAGCAGAAACATGCAATATAGACATCTCATCCAGAACGAGGGATATCTTGTGAAAGTGTTCAACTTCTAATTTGTGGTCTATCATGTAAGAGTGGCTAATGTTTTGCAGTTTTCCCTTTGCCTCTAAAGCTGGAAAGGCGACTTCTTCCTCTGCTTCACTATGTATTTGATTTAGAAACTGTATAAGTTGGAATCGCCGGCAAAACTCTGAGAGAAAATCAGCATTGTCATCCAACTGAGCCGAGCCAAATACAAGGTATTCCAAATCTTTCTTGAGAGCCTTGTGGATGAAAAATATGAGATCTATTGGTTTTGGTTCATGAAGAGCGTAACCAGGATGGTTCTCTCCACTAAGACTTTCAGGAAAGTGATACGATGTTTTCACTGTTCCAGTGAAATATAAGTGAAGTTTATTTCTGCTGGAATATGACGTCCTATAATTCCTGGCAGAGTCAGAGGCACAAGATGAAGAGTATGACAGAGAATTCTTGCCCTTATCTGAAGAGATTAGCTCCATTACCTTAGTGTTTGATGCCTCAATAGGTTTCATAATGGAACTTAAGGAGGAAGATCCACTAGTATTATAGAATTGCTTTAAGGAAGTGCATCTGCTCTTGAATATTTGCTGCAACTCCTCACGAAACTTTTCAACAGAGGTCTTACCTGAATGACCAATGCGGAACCACTCATGTAAGAGGGATGCAAATGATTTATTGATTAAAGAATCTCCCTCCTTCAAGTTGCTAAGGATGGACCTGGATTCGTCCTCAGATAAGCAAGCCGAAAACCAAGTAGTCATGCACTTTAGCAACCCAAGTGGCAGAATATGAAGGCTCGCATACAAGAGTTGCAGCTGCATATCATGACTGCAATTCTTCTTTACAATGGGAACTACCTGGTACAAACTGTAGGTGTTAATTTGCAATCAATATAGAAAATATTTTTTTAATGATTAATGATTATTTAGTAGCATATTGCCCCACAAAGAATTCTCGAAGTTTTTCATCAAGAGTAGAGTTAAACTAGGTGCCCTATATCATCAGAAAGAGAGCCTAGCGTGCTGATATTTCAATTTATAATAATCTTCAACAAACATAGAGTACCTTGGTTTCTTGGAAAGCAAAGTACTTGTTAATTCCCACCACAAAAGACTCCAGTTCCCAGCAAAGCTTCTCAACAAATTTGCTCAAAGGTGTTCCATCTTGAGGCTCATAGTATAGCAACCTCTGCAAACCTTCAACGTGGTTTTCATTTGGAAATTGTTCACTGTAGGGGTAAAGGCAGCCGTTGAAATGTTCATTCAACACAGGATGATATAACTTCTCCAATGCACTGCAGCAAATCGGAAAATATTCGCTGAAGAATTAATTAACTGAACAGAAAAAAGATAAGCACATACGGACGTCAACAACCACATTAATTACCTGTAGAAATTAAGGACATCTACAAAGAATTTTAGCTGGACAACTACTGAATCAAGATTCAAAAAACTGCTTGCGCTTCTTATTTGATATAGCTCCTCCAGAATTGTCGTCAAATCTTTTCTAATGACTCCATGCCAAAGAGGAAGGCCATCAACCGGATTGTATCCAATATCAGAGTGGATGCAATCTGCCTTAATGTGTCTTTTATGTTCTTCTAAAAACCTTTTGGGCGAATGAGACGTCAGTAACTTTTTCATGTCTGCATATTCGCCGGCTTGTTGAGCTCCTCTAGAATTCTTGGAGGCCCCAAAGGAGGATTGTTCATTGCTAGCAAGCCAAGAATTTACCACCTTCACAAATATTTAAACTAGTAACTACCAAGAAGTTCGTTCATACTAGGGTAATACCATCGGTCAGGATCTACCTCTTGAAGTGATTTTTCATCAGGTACAATTGCTTTTATGCAATGTCTAACTTCCTCTTGTTCATCAGGTGGAAGAAAGGAGATCGTCCACGGAAGTAGATCCTCAAGCAGCAATAAAGGAACACTACACATGAACTGCCACACAAGTGCAGCCTGTTCTTCGCGACAGAACTGCTGCAGGATCAAGGGAAAAACCTACAACACACACACTCAAAATTCGGTAATGCAAAGCAAAACAATCAAATATTTACTCAAACTACATTGTTGCAAATAACATTTCGAATCTGCTTCAATAAAGATTTCGGCTAGTACCTGCTGTTCTTCTTTCAGCATATGCTGGGAAACGAATTCCTTCAGTGTCCCGATGCCAAACACAAGTTCTTGAAATTGCTTGGGAAAATTCTCATTCTCGTTTTCCTCTAACAAAACATCCAAGCGATTGAAAATCGAGTCGAAGAGACCGTCTATACTCCTATGTTCTAGTGAATATGTACTAGCTACATTTTTTGTTCGCCCATCTAACGCTAAAAAGATTATCTGCCAACGAAATTAAAAATTCAAATTCAAATTGCATTGCACATTTAATGCAGCTTCTCACATTTTAACTAATCAAAATTTGACTAATGTTTTCATCTTTAAAACAGTTTGCTCAAGCAATTAACTAATCAAATTATGCAATTCTAATTTCTAATTAGAAATTAGAAACAATTAGCTAATTCGGAACTAAAGAATTCAGCTTTAAAGAATTTGATTTAGTTAATTAGTTAAATTACGAAAAATTAGGAACTGTTCATCAATTCGGAAACTTTGAGCTGACCTCGTCCTCTGAAGAGCAGTGGTACTCATACGCGAGCTTGAGGAACTCAAACCGCCGCAGAAGCAGGAGAACGAAGTCGCGGTCTAGGCGGTCACGTGAGCCACTCTCCAAGGCGGCGGTGGTCACGAGGCGGAGATCGAGGAGCTCGGCCAGCAGCGCCTTGTGGAAGCAGACGAGCAGGAGGATCGGCGTCTGAGCTAGCGGGACACGTGTCGCGGATGCGGAGGACTCCGGCTGGGCATCGTTTTGCGAAGGGAGGAGGAGGCATTGGGGAGATTCGTCGTCGCCGCCCATCCACCGTGAGACGACGACGTCGTTCAAGAACCATGAAGGTTGAGAGAGAGAAAGGGAAGTTCGTCATTGCGAAGGTCTTGGGATTTTAAGCACTCTGGTTTTGAAGGCTCCCACAAGACTCCTCCCTCTCTCTCCTCTCTCTCTCTCCGTTCCCCAGCCATCACACACACATTCAAATTTATTTATTTATTTTAAATTTTTTGTGAATTTTTTATTTAGTACTTTTCCCCACGGCCGGTGATTGCGACGTCGTACTGAAGGCCCAATGCTGCATAGTATACCAACCACAAGCGCGCCAACCGGAGACTGGAAAACACGCGGGAAAAAAAAGTTGTGGGCCTTTTTGTCATTCTACCCAACCATATGATGTATTATAACTCTTATTGTAATCAATCATGTTTCCAGCACATTAAAAAATTTCTTTTACAGTTAGGGATGTTATTGTTTCCCTATCTTGCTCGAGTTTGGGTTATCAAATACTCGAATTTGGCTTTAATGATACGTATGCTTAATTGATTTGTGATGCCTTTGGTACTTAACTGCTTTGTAACACTATACAAGAGCATCAGTTATATGTTTAATAAAACAATAACGTAAAATGAGAGAGTGAATGTGAAAAAATCACTTCTCTATTTTAATTGAATAACATATTGCTACGTATAAAAGCTAAACACATGACAATGCGTAATTGACAATGTTGCTAATACTATGTATAAAAGTCAAACTCTTGATAATGTATGAGAATTTTTTGCTACAAAATATTAGATGTTTTGCAAAGTTTTTAGCTGTTTAGATCTTTAGTCAACAACACAAAAATCAAAATTTAACAGTTAAAACTCAAAATATTTTATACTTCTGAACACCATAAATTTTTTATAGTTTACAATTAGACAATAATATTTTGACACTACCATCTCAACTACCCTACTCTAGTAATGGCGTTCACGAATATCACGATGATAATAAAAAAAAATTGAAATGACTTTATAACTCTTTCCTGCTCCTAAAAAAATAAATTACCATGATGAAAGCAGGGGTGATTTTATTTATTGAAAAAGATACAAGTTTTTATTTGTCTCCATTTTTGTGTACATATTTCCCGTTACAAGAGTCCAAAGTGGGTGGCCTTGACAACCTCACCCTCCAACCGCTTAATCCTGCCCTCCAATTGTTTAATCGTAATTAGATCAGTTTGACTGGGGTGGGCCGAACGGCCTTCTTCATGCCGTCCTGCTTCTGGCTCCGTCTTCTTGTGGAGTTAAACGCTGCGTTTCGGTGCGGGGATTGTCGTCACGTGCGGCTGGTCAACCGTCGAAGTTACAAATCCTTTTGTCCAGATGTGCACGTGCGTCAATGCCTCCGGCGTGTGGCTTCCATGTGTCTGCACGTTCCCGCCCCAGCTTTTGGTGCCACGGCAACCCCGGCTTTTCTCAACGATGAAAAGCCAAACTACAAAAGTAAATTGTAACAATGATCTCTTAATTTTAATCAAATTAGAGCAATAATCATGTAATTAAAAATTCATTACCATTGGTCCCTAAACTAGGTATAATCATTTTCGTCAACTTCGTCAAAATTTTGTCAAAATAAATTATGTTGGAAAGATCATTGTTACAATTGGGGTTTCTCAACTCATCAAAACGTGTAGCTATGCTTATTTTCGTCAAATTCGTTAGAATTTTGTCAAAATGAGTTATGTTGTAAAGACCATTGCTACAATTGGGTTAAAGTTGAATGACTATTGCAACAATTGGGTTAAAGTCGATGGACCATTGCTCCAATTGGGTTAAGGTTGATGGACCATTTCTCCAGTTGGATTAAAGTTGAAGGACCAATGGTAATGAATTTTTAGTTAAATGACGATAGCTGCATGTTTTGATGGGTTGGGGGACTAATGGTAATGGATTTTTAGTTGAAGGATCATTGCTTCAATTAAGTTAAAGTTAAGGGACAATTGCTACAATTTACTCAAAGTACAAATTCATGAATTAACATCAATAATCATGGTTAAAATGAATAATTAGTAATCGTATTAATCAAAATATAAACGTTTAATTGTTTATTAACAACACAAAAGGATGAAAGGATGGTCACAAATGCAGTGGCAGATCCAATCATCTGAGTAATATTATGGGGGTTTTATAAGAAGGATAATGTTAGAAAGACTAAATTTTTAAACTAAATTTGTAAATCAAATGATGTGTAACTAATAGAAACTATGCATGTTAAATGACAGTTAATTAATAATCTAATCACTAACAACCATATCATTTGGTTTACACTATTTGGTTTTAAAATTTGGTCTCATAGCATTACCTATAGGCCTAAGGTCATTTGTCAAGTTAGATTGCACACCAGTCAACAGAATGCCAATAGCTTCTAAACAAACATGTCGACTGATGTCAATATCTTTGAGTGAGCATGCCGACAAATGCCAACATATGTCAAGTGAGCTTATCAAAGATGCTCATATCAATGCATACAAAGACATAAAGTTAACAGTTACCATACCAATGTCTATAAAGACAATTTATCGAGTAGATAAAAGATAGTTTTCAAGGACAGCCCAAAAGATTTCAAAGGGCAGCACAAAACTTTTCCATGGAGGATTTCTGAGGTTGGAATGATCAACTAACCCACCTTGGCCCAAAGTGAATCCGCTCCAGCACAAATGGTACCAAGCATATCATAAACCTCCATCATTTTCGTGTTAATATATATTGAACTTGACACATTTTCTAATTAAATAAACACGAGTATCATGAAGCCAAAAGCTCTTTACGTTTGAGTTGTTTTTTCATACAAGCTATTTTCTATAAAGAACTCATCTAAGTCATGTGGATGAATATTCAAATTTGAGCGGAGATGGAAAAATATTATATTCTAGGCAATTTAATTAAGTTTAAATCTGCATATGTTTGAGACATTTAATTAACATTGAAAATAAAAAACTTACTAAATTGGATACCACTGTCTCATCCGAAGGTCCTATGGGCTAGTCTTTTCTGGTTTGGTAAGCACATCCCAAGGTGAAGCTTCATTCTTCGGCTAGCGATAAGGGGTAAGTTATGTAATATGGATCGGGTGATGGTCTTTACCCCTCATGCTTCGCCTATTTGCTATCTTTGCTTGACCGATAATGAGTCTCACAATCATAGTACCAATATTTTGTCTCATGTGTTTTTTAAGTTTGGTTGCGATCCTCCTCCTTTGGATTGGTATGAGTTTATCGCTTGGGCTGCTAATAATTTGACAAGTAAGTCGTTAGATCTTTGCACTAAGAAGTTGTGCCTACAAGCTGTTGTCTATGCTATTTGGAAAGAAAGGAATAACTGTAAGTTCATAAATGAACATCTCTCCACTCTTTTGTTACCTTTAAAGCCATTGTTAACTCTATACGCTTACGGTTATGTTTTTTGTAGATTTCGGTTTCTACTGTAAATGTACCTATTTTTCAAGAATGAAGAATTCCTATGTAGTTCTCCTTTTGGTGCTGGTTATTATGTTGGGTTGTTGTTGATTTTTACAACCTCCTGCTTTTTTTTTGTTTATTTTAGCTTGGCTTTTGTTGCCATTATGTTGTAGTTTGTTGTTTATTTTGGTTCTCTTTTAATATAATCATTCAATTACCCATACAAAAAAAAGGTTTTGGGCCATAACAAATTTAGAATGATATCCAAAGGTGAAAAGTTTAAAAAGTGAGCCCAAAGCCGTATTGGCCCCCACTATGTTATAAATGTGGAAACTTAAAAAAACTCAGTTTTTAATTCACGAACGGCACTACAGTTTGATGTTATTTTTTTTTTTTATCATTTTACTTGTAACGTGTCTGCTTAGGTTTACTCAATTAGATAGTTAAATCAAAATTTAATTCCTATGAATAGTTCATTGTGTGACATAATCAAATCTCTCATTCCAAATGTAGAATATAATTGAATTGAAAATAAGCAATACAAAAAAGAAAATAGATAAATTCTTAAGATCATAAATCATAATCAAGTGAACAAGTTACGAGAACTTGCTCACCCGAACATAGACGACTTACTCAAGCACAGCTCGAACAAACAAAATAAGTCCAACAGCACAATGCATCCTGGTCCTAGCACACCAACATATTTATTAAAGTGGCTTCTGTTCTTTTATTTTATTTTTATTTTATATATTTTTTTAAGTATATCGATATTTTTACACTAAAAAAATGTGAAGTTCGACTAAACCATCAAACCGTAGTACTGAGTGAAGTCTATTCTTAGAGCATAATAATTGGGAAGATGTCATACGGCGACGACATGCTATCTATTATAAAACATTGAAAGCGTGTTTGTAGTTGGCTTTACACTTTAATCAGGGGCGGATCCACCCGGTGGCCGTAGAGCCTTCCGAAGGTCAGAGAAATGTTTATACATGTGACGGTCTTTTGAGGATTTCTTAACGATTTGGTTGGCGAGAGGTGGAGGAGAGTCGGTGTAGATCTCCATGCATGTGTGTAGCCAGTGTTTTAGACATCTTCACTCTCCCTGATCTGTGAGAGTGTTCCGTAATTAGTGGGCCTCACGTTTATTAAAGAGGTAGTATAAACGTTGTATAAAAAATATGATAAAAGTAATTTTTTTTTTTTTTTTGTTGGTCTGAAAATAGGATGTGACGAAGTGTGATGGTAATCTTGAAAATTCGAGGTTTATTGCACACTAAATTCGGAAATTCGTCATAAAAATTCGAGGTTTATTGCACACCAAATTCGGAAATTCGCCATAAAAATTCGAGGATTATTGCACAAATTTCATTTCTTCAAAAGAAGAAGGTGACAGCCAAAAAACTGGCAGAGATGGAAAGGCTGAGCAGCAGCAAGTGGACAGCCACGGCGGCGAGCATATTGATCCAGTACACCGGCGGCTCTCCCTACGCCTTCAGCATCTACTCCCCGGCGATCAAGTCGAGCCAGGGCTACGACCAATCAACGCTCGACACGGTTTCCGTCTTCAAAGACATAGGCGGCAACGTCGGTGTCTTATCGGGAATTTTGTACTCCGCTGTGGCGCTTAACCGTCGCCGAATTGGTGGGCCCTGGGTGGTGCTTCTGGTGGGGGCAATCCAGTGCTTCGTGGGGTACTTCTTCCTGTGGGCTGCTGTCACCGGATTGGTGGAGAGGCCGCCGGTCGCGGTGGTGTGCTTGTTCATGTTGCTGGCGGCCCACGCTCAGACTTTCTTCAACACCGCCAACGTGGTGACTGGGGTCCACAACTTCTCTGATTACGGTGGGACCATCGTCGGCATCATGAAGGTAAGTAACGCTTGTCACTGCACTGGTCACTTACTTTCCTCGCACGACGTCGTTTTGTTTTTCTTTACTTCGTTACATTGTTCACGCATGATTTGAGACTTACATAGTTAGTTAGTTAGTTAGTTATAGATATTCATCACATTATTGCATAATGTATAACTTTTTTACAAATTTTTGATACTATACAGGATTTTTTATTTTTTATTTTTTCCACTAAAGACGCTAAATGGACAATATCGTGACATTATACGGACGCTAAAACACATGTCATTGTCTGTTTTGTGCATCTTTAGTGAAAAAGTGTAACTTTTTATTGGAGTGGTATTAAGTTATATTTGTGCATTTTTCCAATCTTTTAAAAAGATGGCATGTGTTTGATATTGATGATTTAGTTATATTTCTTCCATAAAAAATTGGATGGTTATGTTTTTATTGACCATACGATCATTAGGGTTTATTTCTTAAAAGGGAAATGTTGAGGAGACTCTAAAAAATGAGACTCTCCATGAAGTACTCTAAAAAATGAGCCTCTCCATGAAGTCTCAGCCACCTCATATTTTTTTAGCACCGGTTTATAACGTTGGCAGGGAAAACTATGAGATGACAGAGAGTTAATGGACTCTAAAAAATGAGACTCTCCATGAAGTACTCTAAAAAATGAGCCTCTCCATAAAGTCTCAGCCACCTCATATTTTTTTAGCACCGGTTTATAACGTTGGCAGGGAAAACTATGAGATGACAGAGAGTTAATGGAGAGTCTCACTTTACGAGTCTCCGTAGCATTTCTTTTTCTTAAAACCATGTTTTCATAGTTGCATATGTGGGTTCGGCTAGTAAACTGGGGCAGGGGCGAGTTTGATTCCTCTCTTCGTAGATTAGAGTATCGAAAGAAAAAAAAAAACATGCTATTTTCCAATGATGATTATTTTTTAAGCAGGGATTTCTTGGTCTAAGTTCAGCAGTTCTAGTCCAAGTCTATGACACATTCTGCAATGGCAACCCCAGCACCTTCATTCTCCTGCTGGCATTGTTGCCCACATCTGTCACCATCTTGTTCATGCCTCTGGTCAAAATCTACGAAGCTGGTAGAAGTGCTATTGACAAAAAGTACTTAAACATCTTCTCTGCTTTTGCTCTGCTTACGGCTGCTTATCTCATGGTCCTAATCATATTCCGAACCATCTTCACTTTCCCATCATGGGCAAGTGTTCTCACTGTTACACCACTTCTTCTGTGTTTACTTGTCTCGCCCCTCGGAATAGCCATCAAAGCACAGAACTTGCAACCCAAGAAACTCCCTGAGACACCCAATGATCCTTTACTCGAAAACCCCGAGCCAGTTTTAGCATCCTCCAATGTATCAGCATCAGAAACCCCTACAGACCATGAAGATATGAATTTATTGAAAGCTATGATTTGTGTTGATTTCTGGTTGTTGTTTATTGCTATGATATGTGGGATGGGGTCTGGATTGGCCACCATAAACAACATGGGTCAAATAGGGGAATCTCTTGGCTACACAACAATTGAGATCAATTCTTTTGTTTCCCTGTGGAGCATATGGAATTTTCTAGGCCGGTTTGGAGCTGGGTATGTCTCAGATTACTTGCTACATAAGAAAGGATGGGCAAGGCCATTGCTGATGGCTGTCACACTAGCAACCATGGCAGCCGGCCACATTGTGATTTCATCTGGCTTTCCCGGGAATTTATATGTGGGTTCGATCCTAGTTGGGATTTGCTATGGCTCACAGTGGTCACTTATGCCCACAATCACTTCTGAAATCTTTGGAATTAGACACATGGGGACTATTTTCAACACGATCGCAATAGCCAGTCCTGTTGGTTCTTATATCTTCTCCGTGAGAGTAATCGGGTTCATATATGATAGAGAAGCTTCCGGAGAAGATGATGACTCCTGCAGCGGCACTCACTGCTTCATGCTGTCGTTTTTTATCATGGCTTCTGTTGCTTTCTTTGGGTTTCTTGTAGCTCTTGCTTTGTTCTTTCGGACGAGGAGATTCTATCATACAATCGTGATCAAGAGACTGCGGCATTCTTCTCCGAAACAGTGAACGTGAGCATTTTGTGCAGATGGGCAAGAGGTAATGTAGTTTGAGATTGTGATCTCTTGGCCTTTTTGTTGTGAATTCGTGGCTTATTGTTACAGATGTTGTAGGTGTACAATTGTTTTACATATGTAACAAGTTGGGTTTCAATTTTTGTAGAAGGGGCAGTTTTCTTTAGGCATATTGTTCATATTATCTGTGTAAATTTTGATCAACTCCATTAATTAGTTGGAAGAGTTCTAAATTAAGAGGGCGTAGTGAAAGCAAGTCGATTCAGTTCTTGTTTATTTGTTCATGTATGTTTGATTGAGGATAACTCCCATGCAATATGGATATCATCGTGACGAGTTTTTAAGCAAATCATGCACTATTACGAAGACAAATTAACACAGATGATTTTCTTTGATTAGCTTGAGAACTTACTACACGTACGGTATTTCAAGAAAACACGAGTAAAAATGACAATCACGTAATCAAATGGTAAATGCTTCTGCATTTATGTGTGATCTTTGAAGAATTCCTAAAAAATGATCAATTCGGATTGTTAAAATACGATCTGAGATAAAGTTTTGCAAAAAATAAAATTGAGTGAACATATATGTTAACCCACAAACTTAAAAAGACTAACAATCTTTTTAACTAAATAACATAAAATGTGCCATGTACCGTGTGAAGAGGAACATAGAAAACCCCACAGTTCATCATGGAAATGGGTTGCTTCCATTCTTTGTATCTTCGAGGAATTCGTATGCCGGCGGGAGGCGGAGGGTGCTAGACCGTGGCAATGGCAGTAAGGTTTAGCCGAGGAAATTAATAGCTTCCAAGAAGAGAAAACATAGCGAGAGGGAGGACGTAAAGAGGAAGTTAAAGTTCGAGGAGAAATGGAAGATTGTGGCTGAATTAGAATCTCAAAGCTACTATACGCTTCGATATTCTTTACGATGATTTGTAGACCTTCAACCTGTCTAGCTTGGTGCAATACCCAGGAAACTTAAAAGAACGGCCGCGATGCACTTCTAAAACAACTCAAGCTTGAAGTATGAAAGTATGCTTAACTCCAAACTCTTTGCGTCCGATAAGGGCAGCATTTCGATCTTAGGTTTTAAGTCTCAATTCTTCCGTAAAACAGCATGCAACCATAAAACTAAACAGCACCTTGAACTCTTCAGGGTATACATGCATCCAAAGAAACTCCCAAGATTTTTAAGTCTTTACAAATTCACCTGCTATGAGAAGCTAGGTGTACACATAAAATCACTAGAACAATGGACAAACCAAAAAAACAACACCTGATGCATGCTTTGTTCAGAGTATTTCCTCCACCTTCTTGGTCCTTAAGGTTGCATGTATACGACTCAGTAAACCGGGAAAGCACGCGTTTATCTCCTCGTTGATATTGTCGAACTCTCCATCCTTGACGTAGTGGACATAAACATTTCGTATTACTCAAATCCTCAACGCTATTCCCATTCAATTTTTCTCCTTTCTTTTTTTGTGTAAATTTTTTTTACTTGTCCAGATAACCATCTATGACTCTTTTGGTGTCCCAATTTTTGAAATCTTCAAAACCAGGCCTTTAATTTTTGTATCAAAACAAGGACCTACTGAACTCACTCTTCAAAGTTTGGTGATCGATGAGCATAGAGACAAACTTGTCATAACTAGGCAATAGAAAAAACAAGTTTTCAGGTATAAGAATAATATGCCAAATAATTTAATTGAACAACAAATCGATCGTTTGGAAGTGCTTTTAAAGAAAATGTTTTTAGGTTCCAAAAGTACTTGAAATGCTTTTACTAGATTGTTTCCAAAAACATTTCCACAAAAAACGCTTTTGGTCATTTTAAAAGCACTTCCAAACAAGCCTAAACTTGTTTACTTACTTCCACGAATAAGTCGGCCCACCATTTTTGAAGCAATCGAGAAATTGTGTCCTATCCGCTATCGTCAATGGGAATTTATCAGTGATAAATTCTCCAAAATCTGACAAGTCTTGAAAACCTTTGCATGTGACTGTCATTCCCGTCCTTAATGTTAAAAATTATCACATCATTGCCTAAGATTGCATAGCTGGATGCTTTCTTTAATTCCCCATGAATCTGATCCTTCTTGTGCATATACTGTATCGTCTTGAGTGTCTTCCTACACAAGTAAGCAACTTTAATAAGTTCCACGTACATGTATAGTCACACACATGCACACACAAAGAAACACATGAACACTTACTTAATGACCATTCTCCACCACAGGTCGGTGCAATTGTTTATGTCTGTCCACTGATTGTAGGTGGAGAATGTTCGTTTAGTGTTCATGTGTTTCTTTGTGTGTGACTACGTGTACGTGGAACTTATTAAAGTTGCTTACTTGTGTAGGAAGACACTCAAGACGATACAATATATGCACAAGAAGGATCAGATTTATGGGGAATTAAAAAAAGCATCCAGCTATGCGATCTTAGGCGATGATGTGATGATTTTTAACATAAAGGGCGGGAATGACAGCCACATGCAAAGGTTCCAAGACTTGTCAGATCTTGGCAAATTTATCACTGATAAATTCCTACCAACGATAGTGGATAGAACACAATTTCTCGATTGCTTAAAAAATGGTGGGCCGGCTTACTCGTGGAAGTAAGTAAACAAGTTTAGGCTTGTTTGGAAATGCTTTTAAAATGACCGAAAACACTTTTTGTGGAAATGTTTTTGGAAACAATCCAGGAAAAGCACTTCGAGTGCTTTTATAACCTAAAAACATTTTCTCTAAAAGCACTTCCAAACGATCGATTTATTGTTCAATTAAATTATTTGGCATATTATTCGTATACCTGAAAACTTAATGTTTTTTCCGTGTCCTAGTTATGACAGGTTTGCCTCTATGCTCATCGGTCACCCAACTTTGAAGAGTAAATTCAGCAGGCTCAAATGTTACTTTGATTTCACGAATCAAAGAAGCACAAAAACAAGGCTCAATGGTCCTTGTTTTGATACGAAAATTAAAGGCCCTGATTTTGAAAATTCAAAAATTGGGACAACAAGATAGTCATAGATGGTTATCTGGACAAGTAAAAAAAATTTACACAAAAAGAGAAAAGAGAAAATTAAATGGGGAATAGCTTTGAGGATTTGATCCGAGTAATACAAAATGTTTATGTCCACTACGTCAAGGATGGAGAGTTCAACAATATCAACGAGGAGATAAACATGTGCTTTCCTAGTTTACTGAGTCGTATACATGCAACTTAAGGATTAAGAAGGTGGAGGAAATACTCTGAACAAAGCATGCATCAGGTGTTGTTTTTATGGTTTGTGCATTGTTCTAGTGATTTTATGTGTACATCTAGCTTCTCATCATAGCAGGTGAATTTGTAAAGACTTAAAAATCTTGGGAGTTTCTTTGGATTCATGTATACCCTGAAAGAGTTCAAGGTGCTGTTTAGTTTTAATGATTTGTCTGTTTAGTGTGCAAATAGTTTTACTGCATAATAAACTTGTTTACTTAAATAAGTAAACCGGTCCATCAATTTTGAAACAATCAAGAGATGCGTCATGTCCAAAATTCGCCAAAGTCCGTCACATCTTGGAACTTTTGGCTCTCATTTACATTTTCAATGTTCAGATCACCACCTACAATCACGTAACTGATGCTTTATGTAAGCTTCCATGTGTTTAATTTTTGTTGTGCAGGTACTCCAACATCTCAATTATCTTCCTACACATACTAATAAATGATAACTACACATGCTAAAGAACACATTTAACACTACATACGCAAACATACAATTGACAAGCTGCTGATGATCTTCTCGTGAATGATCATGCATGCAATTACGTTGGCTAGTTAATTAGCATTGTGGCCAAACACTCAAATTTTCTTAGAAAACTACTGATATGATTGTGTTGGTGAATATTTGGTATCATCACTATTGTGTTATGTTAGTTTCACGCTAGAGATTAAAGGACAATCATATCGTTCCCAAAAGTAGGTTAATTTTAGTTTTTGTTAGTGTGCTTTGGAGTTGTTAATGGTTTTGTTTAAATTTATGTGCCATTAAAGGGAAGAAAAGGCCGCGATGCTCAATGCAAAAAGAATCCAGTGATGGGTGGCATTTGAAGATTATGTATAGCAATGTATTAAAAGCATGAAGCGTGGGCAAGGCGTTCGAGGCGAAGCCCGGCTTAGGCGTGAGACGTGAGGCGTGAGACGAAGCTTTACAAGATTTAATTTTTTTTATATATATGTTTTATATATTATACATATAATTGTATAAAAAATAATACTATGTAAAATAAACATCCATTCTTAATTTTTCATTCAAATCCATAGTCATTCAAAAGATAATATCATTTAAATTCATCATTCAAAGGTAATATCACCCAAATTCATCATTCAAAAGGTAATGCAAACAAAGAAAACAATCATTCATCCAAATCATCTTCATATAAATCAAAATACAAACAAAGATATAAATCATTCATCTAAATCCTCTTCATCTAAATAAAAGGCAACATCATCCTCTTCAATGCCAACTCTAGATGAACTTGTCGGGTATGTGATCATTTCATCAAAAGAATCTTCCGAATCATATTCCACATTTCTTCTAATTCTACTTGAGGATTCTTCATTACCCCGTTTTCTTTTGTATGTAATAGGACCCCGAGTTTGAGTAGGCTCGCGAGGAGGAGGAGGAGGAGGAGGAGAAGACTCTCTAGGCTCTCGAATGTATGAGCCACCTTCATAAACCGGGGGTAGCACATTCCTTACGGCCTCAACATTATACAATAACTCATCCTTAAGCCATGTAGGATCTTCGGGAAGAACAGGATCTTCTATCTCTGTTATCCATTCATCATCGGAGGCAATTTCTTCCACAACAATAGGATCATACTTCTCCATCATTTTCTTACTTTTTTGTTGTAAAGCCAAATTGTACTTGACATAGGCTAAAGCATTAAGCCTTTTGTGTTCAAACCTATTCCTTCTTTTTGTATGAATCTACAAATAAATCAATTATATTATTCAAGTCTAATCATCTTAAGCAAAAATGACACTTAAGATACTAATAATATATTTACTGAAAGTGTGCTCCAATTCCTCTCACATCCCGATGCACTACAAGTAAGGCTTAGAACTCGGATAGCAAACTTCGTTAACTTGGGTGTTTTATGCCCAAAACGCTCCCACCAAGCTGCTCAAAAAACAATATTAATAAGGTAAGTAATTTAAGGGTTAATAATAAAAAGATATTAACAATTGACTAATTAAATCTTACTTGGTGTTCGCTTTTTCCTAGTTTGCATAGCCATAGAATCCGCAAATGGACCACGCTTATTAGTAAATAAATCCAATTGAACATCGGCCTCTTCACGTTCTTTCCCTTTCCCAAGCATCCTATCCATACAAGCAAACAACCTATTTCGCACTTCATCAGTATTTGAGAAATTATCCTCATATCGAAATTGTGGGTTTAAGTAATAGCCCGCCGCATGTAGTGGTTGATGAAGTTGATCGTCCCATCTACGATCTATCTTTCTCCAAATAGGCATATATTTTTTCTCCACTTTGTTAATATTGCTTGCAATTTTCTCTTTTGTGGCATCCATCAACTCATATATAAAACCCATGGGGGGTCTCTCTTCCGAATCAACCTCTCTCAAAACACAAACAAGAGGAAGAACACCTACACCTAGCACGTTTGAGTGTGTCATCAAACCATGCCATCTTAGAAATATCTTCTAACATCAAATCAATGTAATGAGCCGCACATGGAGTCCACCACACCTTCTCTTTCCTCTCCATAAGTTTTTCCCCAGCATTCTTGTAGTTCGAAGCATTGTCGGATATAACTTGAACCACATTCTCCTCCCCAATTTCTTGAATAACGTCATCCAAATAGCCATACAACAAATCTCCATTCTTAATAGAGGCCGGTGCATCAACCGATTTCAAGAACCAAGTACCTTGCGGGCTATTGACAAGAAAGTTGATTAAACACCTACTTTTGCCATCTGACCATCCATCTGATATAATAGTGCATCCATATCTCTTCCAAGCCTTTTGATGTTCTTTCATCATACTTTTTATATCATCAACTTCTTCTTTGAGCATCCAAGTTCTATATTCATGGCTTGTAGGAGCATCAAAGCCAGGACCAAAATTGGATACCAATTTCATTGCATTAACATAATATTCATTGTTTGCCACATTGAATGGAATGGCACTAGTGTAGAACCATCGGGCAAGTGCTCGGGATGCTTGTCTTCTTTCCTCTTTTTTGAAAGGTGTATTCAACGTGGTTTGACGAGCTTCCGATGTAACATACCTATCAAGTGGTCCCCTTGACCTAGGTGGTAGAAAAGAACCGGTTTGTTGTGAATGTGTGGCACTCCCACTCCCACTCCCACTCCCACTACTTACATATGTTGTCCTTGTTGTGCCCATATCGACACTTTCACTTTCTTCTCCACGACCATGGCAAAACTCATGACTAGCTTTCTTCTTTTCTTTAGTTCCCATAACATTAGCAAAACATTCTTCCTTCACATTGGGTGGGACTTTTTGACAACTTATCATTCCTCTCGAACTTACACCACCCAAGTGATGTTTGAATCTAGAAATTGAACTCGTGCATTTGTGGTTACAAAAAACACAATAGAAGTGCTTGGTGACAGGATCCAAATCTTTTGTCCATCGCCAAGCAAAATCTTTCTTAGAAGAAGAAGCCATATTCTTCAATACCCTAAACAATAAACAATAGATGCATGCATACAGTTGATGAACCAACAATTTATTAATTAATTTATATACCAACAATTTCCAACAATTTATTAATTAGGTGGGTCGGTTTGGGTTCAGCCAATTGTATCTAAGTGCCAATTTATGGCACACGGTGTAGCAGTAGCATTAAATTGTTGATTTATCTAAGTGCCAGACTGCCAGTACAGAACACTTTATGGCACACAGAACAGTGGGTCGGTTTTCTTCTCTGATTCTCTCTCTCTCTCTTTCTCTCTCTCAAGTCTCAATTGATGTTTTGCATAAAGCTTTTGAAAAACCCTCCCCAGAAAACTTCTTCACTACATGCAAATTTTCAATCAATCTTAGTTAGGTAGCACGCAGAGGCAGATTAATAAATTTTCTGTCTAACTATTAACCCCTCTATTATAGCAAAACATTCCCTAGAAAACTAAATCCCTAATTTCAGAAACCCTAACCTTTGGGATCTTGCTGACGGCGCTGGGGCTGGGCTGATGGTGCTGGGCTGATGGCGGCGGGGTGATGGCGGCGTGGTGGCGTGGCGACCGGACCAGTGTTCTAAGCTTCTGGCTCGTGGGAGAAGAAGAAGCAAGAAGGCAGAAGGCAAAAGGTAGAGGTAGAAAAACGGGATCAAATTCGAAGGTATGGTATGAAGACTGAAAATCCTTACCTAAACGACGTCATCTTGGGTTTGGATGGTTTTTTATTTTTATTTTTATTTTTATTTTATTTTTCTAAAAAAAAAAAAAAAAAGGTCTGACAAGGCGTCCAGACGCCTTGAGGCGTGCCTCCGCCTCCTCGGCGTCTCCGACGAAGCATTTCGCCTACTCCAGCAAAACTGAGGCATTTGCCTCTCCACCCAGCCTCAAGGGTGCCCTAGGCGCGCCCCGAGACGAGTTCTTTAAAACATTGATGTATAGCATGCCTACTGTAATAATTAATTTAACGATTAGATAGTAAACAAAACATAATTAGTCAAGCAAGACACTAACTTATGCAAGTATTAGTCATGCGAAATCTGCCACATATGATTTACAGGTACATAAACACAGTTAACCAAACCACCACGATTGAAGATTGTGAAAAAATAAATAAATTAGGAGAATCATATTTAATTATTTATACAAAAGAAAGAAAGAATGAGAGCATTGCTGTCAGATCGGGCACTGCTAGAGAATAAAAAATGGAAAAGGAAAAAGGAGGATTACTGACCTTCAAGATCCAGCCCTGAATGTAGCCTCTAGGGTTTTGATGGATGATGGGATTTTGGAGTTGGCTGATCCAAATGGGTTGATCGTAGAGTACCACCAGGACTTTAGGGTTAGGTGTGGTGGAATTTTCAAAGCAAGGAAAAAAAATATAAACTATGAATTTCGAGACCGACTTCAATGGAGTTCAGACTTGTTTTCAACTCTGTAGTTTCTGGTGACAAGCAGACACTATCTTTCCTCTCTGTTCTCTCATATATAGAAATCACATGGTTGAAGATATTTGCAACCACCCAAGCATTTGTCTTGTGGTTGGGAGAGAAGGAGGGTGAAGAGCTTAGGTTAGGGTTTTAATGTTCATCTTGGTGCCCAGGTGAGTATAGTAAGAGCAAGTCCAGCCCTTCTTCAATGGCCCGGCACTGTGTCCATCAGCTCCAGCCCGAAAAATAAGCTGGCACCCAGCCCGTGCCAGTCAAGAGGCCAGCCCAAAATGGACAGACCCAGAGGCCGGTCCGTGTGCTGGAGCGTGCAACACACGCGGTGGAAAGCGCGAGTAGCCGACAGCGTCTGCAGCAGTGGGGCCTGCGGTGCAGGGCAAGTGGGCTGCGTCTGTGAAGGGGCTACGTGGCCCTCCTCAGAGCCGTTGGATTTCCAACGGTAAAAAAAATTTCAATTTCACTTTTAAATTGGACCGTACGATCACAGATCAACGGTCCATGTTTTTTTCACCAAAAAAAAAAAAAAAAAAAAAAAAGGCCCAACGATCAGAAATTTGACCGTTGGCCACGTGGCGGCGTGTTGGCTGTTGGATTTGATTATTTTTCAAATCCAACGGTCCAGATTAATTACAACATTAAAATTTATTAAAAATTAATTAAAAATGTCAAAATTTTTTTAAAAAATACAGAAAAATTTTAAAAAATTAATTTTTTTTTTCTATAAATACCTAACCCTCATCTTCCACCTTACACCACATTTCAATATTTTCTACACTTTCTACATTTGAATATTTTGTACACTTTGAGAGAAAAAATGACTTCGTGGAAGCTCAGTGAAGATGTTACGTTGTGTGAATGTCGGGATTGGTTGAAAATCTTAGCGGAAATCTATTCAAAAAATAGTACGTTCGGATAATGACACGTGGCGTGACGAGATTGGTTAAAAATCCTATCCGAAATTAAAACTATTTTTTTTTAATTATTTTATAAAAAAATTATTTAATATTTTAAATGGACTGGGTGCCAGCGCATTTTGTAAGGGTGGAGATCGTTTGTGCCAGCGCATTTTTAGACTAGGTGCCAGCACATTTTTTTTGGGGTGGAGATGTTTTGGCCTATTACTGTTCATTGAGTCTATTACTGTTCAATTAAGTGGATAAATGGGCTGGGTGCTGACGCAAAGTGGATAGGGGTGGAGTTGCTCTAAATGGAGCTGCAAGGTGGTAATGTGTGGGCTGTTGGATTCGGAGTAATCGACGGCTTCAAGAGCAGCTATCCATGGTGTGGCTTGAATTAGGGGTTGTGTTTCTTGGAGGATCGATGATGTGGCGAGTTTTGTGTGTTCTCATCTTCGTCGCTGTTTTCTGATTTTTCCATTGCCTTCAGTTGTAGTACACATATATAATTATTGTGTCCTTGGTTACAAGCCACTGCTACTTTCAAGCTTTCAACTACCATCTTTTCTTGTACTTACGTCTCTATTGATTAATTTTTATATTTATTATTTTGTATAATAAAAAAGCATTAAAATAAAGCAGTAATAATGAAGAGAAGATAGTTTTATGACTGGGAGCTTCGCCCTTTTTTTTCAATCAAAATAAACTTCATCAAAAGAGAAAGGTAATAAGAAGGTAAGGATGATCCAAAAGAAGAGTTCAAACAGCCAAGCAAATGCGTTTCCAATATAAAAAATAAAATTAAAAAAAAAAAAACAGCTAAGCAAATGCTTCAACTTCACGTAAAGAAATTACGATGAAATAGGCCCAAAAGAGGCAGCTCATACTAACACAAAAGCAAAAAACCCTAGAACTGAAAAAAGCAAACAGCCACCTCTACCATATCAAGCCGCACCACCACCTTGAAGACGAACCAACGCACCAAATGGATCAACGGAAATCACGAGTTCAAATCTTCTGCACTCATTTGAAGTTTTTTTTTTTTTTTTTTTTGGTGGTCTTCATTATTGATTGACACGTGGTAATAAAATTAACACGCTTTTATTTTGCTGTAATAAACTTAATAAGTGTCGACCAATAGTAAATGTTACGAAAAGGTCACACACAAAATGAATGCCAAAAAGCTGATCTCATAGATAGACATGGAGTTATGTAGCAAATCTTTGGAATACTAATCCAACAAAAATCTATGCTAATTACTTTTTATTTTTATTTTTTTCTAAATTAATGTATGATTTTGATGAAATTATTATTGTATTTGCTTTTAGTCACGACAACTTCTTTGTCTAGACTTTTGCATGATCAATTTGTCACTGACCTTGTTGCTGTCAAAACAAGATGAAACAGACGGTAGAGAGATTGATGAAGCCCCCAATTGCCAGCTCTTTGTGCTCAAAGCCTTAAAGCACTATGTGCCCTACGTTTTGGTTGCCCTATTTCTCAGGAGATTAGAATAAGTAATACCTTAATTGAAATTTGAAATTTTTTACTACAATTTAGAGTTGGTAATTTTTTTTTGTGTAATTTTATTTGGGATTGGACTTTGGCAACTGCATTACAATTTAGGATTGGTCTGTGCCGTTGCCGCCGCAGCTGTGGCCCCTCGCATGAAGGAGGCTTCAGTCTAGTTTGATACATCAGTCGATCCCGTCTCTGATTTAGTCTGATTTCTCTCCAACACAATTATGACTCGTTTACTAATCCGTAATCAAAATGAGAGGAATTGGATTGATAAAGACTTGAAATGGAGATGATTGTTTATTAATATTTCTGAAATCGGAATATAATTGGTATAAATTCCATATAAATTATGAGATATTTTTATAGAGACGCCTTAGTTTTGAATTTTCTATAGTTTTGAATTTTTTATATCAAACATCCATGTCTTTTAATGATTTAATTAAACTTTTTTTTTTGTCATAATTTTGGTACTATATGCACATTATATTGTAACAAATTTCCTATAATCTACCATTTTAATTACACTCTCCTCTATTAGAGATAAAGGAGTGAGTTTTTCCGGATGTGCTCATTATGTACAGGGTTTCGATTGCAGAGCAAAACCGCATCAGGGATTCCAGAACAGTTGATTTTTTCATTCTCATAATCTTATCCACTTGATCTACAGATGCTTCATATGCAAGCATTCGCAAGACAGTAGTAATTTTTTGCTCAAGAATGTGACATTCATGAAAAGCATCTTTTTTTTGCACAAAGTATGGATTATGGTTGCAAATAGCACTCATAATTTTGTCAAACAAACTTCATTGTATTCTAAAACGACGTCTAAAAATATGATCCGGGAATAAACTGTTGGGGATAAAATAATTTTCCAAGAGATCTTTACCTCTTTCTATCCAAGTTTGTGGCACGTCTGGGTTTGGATATCTGACCCACAGCTTCCATGACATGACGGAAATGTGAGGCCCTCTGCCTTTTATGTTCATCATCCTCATCCTCTTCCATTGCGAAAGCCTTATCTTTACCTTTCTCGAGATTGAACAATTCTTCCTGTTGTGCCAACAATTTTTTCTTTTGCTCATCGATTTCATACAATCTCCTTGAAGAAGACATCGTAAGAACTCAAGATTTAAAAACGATGAAGAAGGATTTTGAGCTAAAAAAGAAGGATTGAGTTTGGTGTATGCATGAGGATGGATGTATGTTTATATGGACAAAAAAAGAAAGGATGAGGTTCTGGACAATGTCACGTGGCACTAAGTGATTGGTTGAAAATCTTATCGAAATTTTGGCTAAATTATTGTAAACAAATAGTGACACGTGACATGTCGGGATTTGTTGAAAATCTTATTGGAAATCTTGGCTAAATTATTGTAAACATATAGTGACACGTGGCGCGTCGGGATTGATTGAAAATCTTATTGGAAATCTATCCACAAAATAGTACTTTCGGATAATGACACGTGTCGTGACAAGATTGGTTAAAAATCCTATCCAAAATTAAAATTAAAATTAAAATTTTTCTTTATCATTTTATAAAAAAAATTAATAATATTTTAAATGGACTTGATACTAACGTATTTTATAAAGATAGAGATGCATTTGTGACAGCATATTTTTTTAATTTTATACCACCGTATTTTTCAAGGATGGAGGTACATTTGTCTAATTATTATTTATTGGAGTTAATCATTACTTATCTGAGTGGATTAAACATATTTAGGGGTGAAGTTGCTCTAACAAAATCAACAGAAAACAAACAAGGTGGGGGTTTGGGCTCTCGTCGGGGTTTAATTCATCACTCTTTTGAGCAAAAAATACCCAAAACATTTTCCCTTCATCATCCACGCTTCTCTCTGTAATTTGAGTTTTCCGCAGATTTCCTGAAATTCGAGTTGGAATCAGCAAAAAGAGAAGAGCTTTGAAGCGAATTCAAGATGAAGACGACGAAGGGAGGGAAGGTGATGAACCCTACGGACGCTTACCGGAAGGAGCTCCGGAAGAAGGAATTGAAACGGGTAACGATTACTTCTCTGAAAACTACGCCGTTTTGTGCTCTTTTTCTTCTGTTAACTCCTTGATTCCGTGCTCAATTCGCAATTGGGTTGTTCGTTTTCGTTTGTATTCGTTCGATTTTCTCAATTTGGTACTCCATTGTGTCTAATTTCAGTGTTGCCCTAATTCTCATGAGATTAGAATAAGTAAAACTTCAATTGAAATTTCAAATTTTTTACCACAATTTAGAGTTAGTAAATTTTTTTTAATGTAATTTTATTTGGGATTGGATTTGGCATCTCCATTACCAATTTACCATTGTTGTTTCTGAAAGAAAGATGTAAGCATACTGAAGCAGGCATTGGCTTATTGTAAATGGACTTGATAGCATTAAGTTCGTGAAAGGCTGATGCTTTTATTTCGTATTACCATCTAAAAGTTATACCAGGCAGTTTGCACAGCTTCACACACTTTGTTCTTAGCCGAAAGGTCGAGAATAGTATATATATGTGCACACGCAGACGTATATGGGAAGCGGATGCATGACCATGATGCTTAATCAGTATTACCTTATGTTTGCGAGACTTTTTTTTCTTTCTGTTAAGTGTGTTTGATAGCGTATGCTTGTGCCTCCTCTTCTTAATTATGCAATTCCAAAATAAACTCCCTTTATATGTTTCTTTTGGTGTTCTTGACAAGCATATTGCATTGATTAAATCCTTATTTACACTTCTGACTTTGTATATGACAAACAGAATAAAAAAGAACGAAAGAAGGTGAGAGAGGTGGGGATCTTGAAGAAGGATCCCGATACTTTGAAAGAGCAGATTGATAAGCTGGAAATGATGAGTAAGTCACAGTTTGCTTACGGGCTTCTGGTTATGGAGCCTTTTTTATTTATAGAAAGAATGATTATAACTTATAGCTGTTATATATCTATAGAGTGTAATACTGGATCTTTTTTATGCTCAAATTTATTGAAAGTTGATTGTTTGAACTTTGAATGCTCGGAATAGTATTCATGTAGAAAAGAATGTATTTTTTCTTGGAGGAAAATTTCAGCTCATGCTTTATTATGCCTTACTTCTTGCTTCAGTTTGTCTAGATTTTTTATTTTCACTAGTTTGATTTTGATCTGCAGCCATATCATGCTGCTTTTCCTGTTCATACACACTGATGTATTTCACTGATTGGCGCAGAGGCTGATGGCGCTCTTGACAAGGCAAGAAAACACAAGAAGAGGCAACTAGAGGATACACTTAACCTTGTTATAAAGAAGCAGAAGGTAATTGTCACTTACAACATGATTGTTGTTTTTCATTATATGTATTTCTTTCTAATTGAACTAGACATGTTGTTTTATAATGCTGCGCTGTGATCTTCGATTGGCCACATAGTCGTTCAGGGTCCTCTATGTTCACTTCACATTAATCCCGTGGGCCTTTTTGTTAGAATAAGTTTCATACATCCAATGATCAGACGCTTTTGTACAGGAATATGTAGAGAAACAGAAAGAAAAGGGCGAGGTCCCAGTTATGTTCAGGTGAACATTCTGTTTTCCCATTGTATTTCTGTGCTAGTGGTCAAACTCTAAATACATTTTCTGTAATTGTTTGTTTTGATTTATGAACTATAGTTCTTTTTTTTTTTTTTTTTTTTTTTTTTCTGGTCAGTCATTTGGGGCCGCCTAAAAGACGAAAGACTGCAGAAGAAGAGGAGAGAGCGAAGCATCCGATGCCTGAGGTAAGATATAACTGGTTTCTAAATGCTATTTTCCGTCCTTTCATTTTCTTTTTCAATATATAAAACTCAACATTTCTTTCTTTTTTCTCCTGCAGGACTCAGTTTACTTCCATCCGACCCTGAATCCTACTGGTGCCCCACCACCTGGAAAGCCTCCAATGTTTAAATCGTCAATAGGTCTGGATCAGCCCCACTCCCACCCTAATTTTGTGTATTGTTGTGACCGCTTTACTTTCTCTCGCTTATTCAGTTCTGGAATTTGAATTGCAGGACCAAGAATTCCCTTACCTGCGGCTTCGTCAAGTGGTGCTGCATCATCCTCTAAAATGGAGTCAGAGGACGCTGTACCTCTGGCTGAATCTGGTGACAATGGCCCTGGTGATGGCTCTGTCATACCTGAGTCCTTGCCGCTACCTCCTCCGCCTCCATTGCCGCCTAACCCTGCAGCTACAAACCCAGGTATCTCATTGCCGCCACCACCACCACCCCCACCTCCAGGACCCCTGCCTAAAGAGCAGATTTCTAATCACCCCCGACTTCCCCCTCCACCTTTTCAACAGTCCGCCCAGCCTCCTCCTCCTGGTATCAGCGGAAATGAGAAGGAACAAAATCAATCTTCATTGTCTGATCTAACCTCTAAGGACTCCACACAGGTAAGCTTCTTTTATTGTCCACTGACCGATATCTTATATTTTAAAAGGAATAAGAATTATTAGAGGCGTAAAATAGTGGGTGATATTATTTATAGCAAATTATGGAAGTTACTTGCATATACATGACTGGTATGCCCAAAAAAAGGGTGTGGCCGTTGCCAGGCTTATCTCAAACTTGTAGGCCAAAAATATTTTTATTAAGTTTTTATATTTGTGAAATTAATGCCTCCTCCTCTTGTAGGTGCATACCATGCTTCCTCCTCCTCCTCCTCCACCTCCAGGTTTACTGAAGTCAACAAATAATCAGTCGGGAGGTGCAACATCTGACGCTGAAACCAATAATGCTCAACTTACCAAGGATTTTACTAACATGGTTCCACCACCTCTTCCTCCTCCTCCTCCTCCTCCAAGACAACAACCTCCAGTTCCTGGACCCACCCTTATTCCAAATTTACATCCTGATGTATTGCCCCCAGGTATCTCACGTTTTCCTCCACCCCCACCTCCACCAGATATGCGGCCACCATTGTCCACTCCTGGACTTCCCACTCGACCAGGTCCCCCGGGAATGATGGTCCCAATGATCCCCAGGCCCCCATACGGTCCTCCCCCTGGACCTCCCCCAATGATGAGACCACCACTTCCACCTGGGCCTCCTACTTATCAAGAAGATGATTATGCTGCTCGAGTGGCTGCCCATCAGAAACCTTCATATGTTAAATCTGCAGCATCTACTGTTGTGAAGAGGCCTCTGGCTCAGCACACTCCAGAACTTACATCCATGGTGAGTTTATTCTCTTTCACTGTCAGTAAGATGCAACGCAAGTCTCTATTGCTTTGCATGTTTTTACAAGTAACACATAGCTTGATAAGCAATGTAGTGTCTAATTTCTGCTTTAAAATTTTAACCTTTTAAAGGAAGATTATTGGAGTGGTGAGATGGCCGTGGTGGGTTAGAGGTTTATTGTTGTTATAATTAGAGGTGGTAAGTTTAAACTTCTATCAAATTTTATAGACAAGCTTCGTCAGTGCCAACAAAATCGGTAGATTTATGAGACATTGGTATTGGGTTAGCACTTGTTTCATGTTATCTAATAATTTTGTTTCTATAATATTGCAAGATGCCAATTTCCTTCTATGACCCCAGCCTGTTTCTTGGTTCTGGATTTAGGTTCCTGCATCTGTTCGGGTAAGGAGAGAGATGGCCGCCCCAAAAGCAAAAGCAAAACCTTCACTCCCAACCACAGCAGCACCTACCCAGTCAGCAACTCCTCCTGTTAAACCAGAGTCAGCAAACTCGTCGTCAGCACCAAAAGGCAAGAGCATAGATGACTCGTATATGGCTTTCCTGGAGGACATGAAGGCGCTTGGAGCACTTGAAGGTTGACATCCAGCTGGTTAGTCGGCACCAAGATAGAAACGAAAAAAGAGAAAGAACATCGAAAAAGCATGGCATGCGTGTAGCCAAAGGAAACACAAATGCACAGGCTATTGAAGTCGAGACGGAGACTGGTGGTATTCCTTTTTGTTGCCATTGTCATTAACTTAGTTTCCTAATGCATCGTTTCACGGTGAATTCAAAACAATATCAGATGTTGAGATGGGTGTAATGAGTTAGAAATTCAGGATGTACAATTTGTAGCAATCTTTTATTTAAAATAATTTCGTTCTTATGAAAGGGTAAGCATTGCTTGCTCTTCTTCGCAGTGTAAAAGGTTAAAAGAAGATTCTTACTACCAAAGCAATTGCCGGAGCAGTTTTTCCCCGTATCCCTGTTTTTGAATCCAAATGCATTTTACAATAGCACGAACAGCGGACTTCTTGTCGGGCTGAAGCAGACATAACTTCATCTTGTTAAGCAACCTGGTATTGCCCTTGTCTGCTTGAGATCCGGGAAAAACGGTGAAAACCCTAGTGACCTTTACTTTGTATGGCTGCTTTTATGCAATGTACAAACTCGGACTGCTGCTTCCAATGCTTTTCTTCACTCTTCAATATATTGTTTGAGGAAACCCAAAGACTAAAAATAAACCTAACAATTGAAACTTGCAATGCACGTTTACCAAAGTTTTAGCACCGAAGTAAACAGGGGATGTAAACGAACTGAAGAAACTCTAGTTTTCGGGTTGACTAAAACGACAGTAAGTTGTATATAGAGTACGCTTTAGTGCTGTTTATCGAGCTTTGTTTCTGTTTAAAAGTTTGTAACTAGTTCTATATGTGTCGTTCTCTCAACAAGATGTTGTGTCTCTTGACATGGCAGTAGGTCGACTAAGTGGTGGTAGTTGGTGCCAACGAGTTCTAGTCTTTGTTGTCCAATCGCCTGACACATGTCAATAGGGTTAGATCTTAGGTTTTTATTCTCGATTCTTCCATAAAAAAACTAATTATGCAACCATGTCACAAAATAGATCAAAGTTAGTAAAGTATCATGAAGGCCGGTCGAGCAACCATGTCACAAAATAGATCAAAGCTAGCAAAGTATCACGAAGGCCGGTCGGCAAATGTTTTGCCCGTGTCGAGCAACCGGTCCTAGTGCCGATTTATCGATGACACGGGATGTTTATAAGTCGTAGGAAAACGACTTTGGTTTAAGCACATGCGCTAACGTTTCTAAGTTTCTGAACAACGTTGTCGTTGACTTCCTTTAGCTGCCGAACAGGAAAAACATGTTAGTGAAAAAAGTCAAAAACTGACAATTAAAGACAAAGAGTGTTGCTGAGAAAGATTAGATGTTGTTGTTGCCAGCATCAACAACAAACGGAAAGCTTCAGGGTTGACTTTTACCAGAAAACAGGAACAAAAAGTAAAAGTTAAAAGTTAAAACTGTTTTCTCAAAATCAACCAGTACTACTGTCTGGTGGTATTCCTTTTCGTTTGGAAGTAAAAGGTCTTAGGTTTGAATCTCATGGATGACGAAATCGATACCAAATGAGGTTGATCATTGTGTGGTTTAACCGAACTCCCCATTTCCTTAATGTAAAAATATCAATATATTAAAAAAAAAACACTTGAGATGAGAAGATTAAAATTTCTGTGTTTTCAGAGAATTGAATTTTGAGAAAATTTCAGAGTTGTATAACAATGATCGCATATTTGTTAAATTTGGATGCTGTTTCAGTGGAGATGGACTTCATTTTGCAACTGGGTCTCATAGGTATGAGGTATGCCCTTTTGACAGGATCTCACATATTAAGTCACAGTACCGTCGTTACCAATCAAAATTGTGGAGCTTGTATTTGCTTGCTTTTGCGCAACTGTTGCAACTTTCTTTTATTTTGACGTGGCAACCTAGTGCGCACAAAGAAGAATTTTTATTGAATTTTTATTGAATTAGGATTTGACGAATCGTTCGGATCTAGTTTAGCCTAATAAATAAATAATATGTAATCCTCGATTAGTTGTTTCCAATTTGTATTCTAATTTGATTGTTCTTCATAATCCTATTTCATAACGGATATCTTTCCAAAGATGACCAGCATTACAAACACGCTATATATTAGTAAGTGCCATTAGCAATCAATCAAACAATCTGCACAATCACAACTACGTCGATCAAACGATAAGGATCATGTTTTATATTGATGATCTCCCTGATTTTGTATTGGTGGAAATCCTTTGTCGACTTCCCCTCGAATCCGCAGTTCAATGCAGGTGTGTTTCCAAGCGTTGGTTCAGTCTCCTCTCTGATGATTACTTTCGTTTATGCTTTTTGTGTGTCCAAGATAAAAAGCAGACGCCGGAGCCAACTACTCTGATCTTCATGAATCCAAGGGATGCGAGGGATTTCTTTACCATGTCCGAGCAGCCTCTGGTGCCCGAAAACCAAGGCCGCCGCCGCCGCAGCTTTTCATTGAGTTTCCTCCCTTGTTTTCAAAGGCCTGTCGACACACCAGACAAGGAGCCAATTGTAGTAGCGGCATGTCGGGACTTAGTATTATGCTGCGCAGCCAAGACTAGTTCGGACTACTACGTCTGCAATCCATCCGCCAAGCAATGGGACGCTATTCCTTCCCTTTCTCATCAATGCTGCCAAGAGGAAGCGTGGGTCGGATTCATCTGCGAACCCTACTACTATAAGAAGGAATGCAGGGAAGATGGCAACGATAGCCGAAAGGAAAAAAGTAATACATTCCAACTTAACGTTGAGAGTTGGTACAGGATCGTGCGATTAACTCATTCATCCTTGCCGCAGCCCTCGAAAATAAAGCTCGAGATTTTCGCTTCCGAGACTGGTAAATGGACAGAACATATTGTATTAGGAATTTCACTTAGTAGTTTGAATCGCACAGCGGTTGCTTACAATGGAAATCTGTATTGGTGGAACTTTGATGCTGGCTGGGCGATCGGTTTGGATATTGAACATCTTAAATGGCGTTGCATTCGTAGGCCTCAAGATGATCAGTTCATCACTCCCATCCATTCACATTTTCAAATCCTAGATTCCATTAAAGCAAGAACTCGAAAAGGATATTGTATGCGAATGTGCCAGTTCGCTCAAAATCGAAACTGTCCAATTTTTCTGAGTGTTTGGGAGTACTTGGAAGATGAAGAGGCCAATAACGCTGGCAAATATTGGTGTTTATTAGGCAGAGTTTCCCTGGACTGGATTATTTCGCAAAATCCATTGACCATGGAATCGAAGGGGAAAAAGATCAGGAATCTCGGTTTTGACCCAAATAATGAGGATATCTTGTATCTACAAGTATCTGGATACGTTGTTATGTATAACATTGGCGCAAAAACGGTAAAAGTGGTTTGGAAAACTGAGCTCATTTATGATCATATTCTTTACCGACAAGTTGTCTTTCCATATATGCACCCATGGTGGCCGACGCCACATCCTAAACGCAAACAACTACGGGAGACCTCTAGAAGACCAAGCAGCAACAGGGATGATGAGACGGAACGGCGGAGCCAGGAATTATTAGGTTGGTGGCCTAAGTTAAAATTATTACTACGAAATCAAATGCTCAATTTTTTTCGTTGCCTACGTAAAGCTATGTAGTTTCATTTCAGTAAGAACTTTATAGTCTGCTTTTAGGTTCTAACCTTCAAACTTTCAAATGAATATACTATTGTATTGAAGTTTTAATTCATTAAATTTTAGTGTTGGTTAAAGTGATGAGTTTATTTATCATTTATTAACTCTTATTTTCCCTAAAAACACTTCTACGATTCAGACTTTTCATTTTTTAGGTGGGCTACGACAATTAAAAAAATCATAAAATAGGTCAAACAATTAGTATTTTTTTAGCTTAATGAACTAAAACTCCCCCTATGCTATAGCTTAATGGAGCCTTGTACTTGGCCCTATGTGTGAACTTTACTGGTGGTGCCAAAGAGAGACAAGAATAGGCCCGGCCTATCCAACATCCTTTAGATTCTTTTCTAAGCAAAAAGGATTAAAAAGAAAGGAATATCCAATTATTCTGAAAGAAAAATCCCATAGTAATAGTTTTAAGTCATGACTTTAAGTTTTTGTTCAAATCTAATCAACGAAGAAACATATGAGTGCACACTGCCGTGAGTGGAGGGGTTCACTAATCCGGAATCGGAATAAGGGGAGTTGAATTGAGGAGAAGTACGATTGAGGACAATCATAATTGGATTTCTATTACGAAATTGTCTAGAATCAGAACCCTAGGGCATTACTCTTGTTTATGCGAGCAAAATTGGGGATGGGAGAATCGAACTTAGGACCTCGAATGCAACTGGGCAAGAGTAAATACTCTTAACCAAATGAGATACAAGCCTCTTGCAAGCCCGGTAAAGTTCAGTCTATCAAAAGAAATAACGTTGGTTACAATTTGGTGGTTTTAGGCATTTATACACAACTGACGCAGGTTGCTTGTAAGGAGGTACACTATTGGTATTAACAAATCTGACTTCTCCTTGTGCAAAAGAAAGTACCCTGTGCCTGAAACTAAAAAAAATCATGACATCTTAGCATTTACAATCCTCGATAACAATCACATATTCTTGTTATGACAATAGCGATCGTGTTAAGGAAGAGAGCCTCGAGTTACCTGCGCAAGTCAAGTCTAATTATACCAGCTTGAAGGACAGTCAAATTGTCTGAATCTGATGCATATACCTGAGGTGCACTAACAAAATTACTCATCATACTTGCTTCGCCTGTCAATGACTATATATTCTACTCCGTTGCGAGATAAAAAAAAAATGTGGATGTTCATTGGAAATGGTACTTCTAAAACAGCTTCTAGGTTCTTCCTTCATAAGCCCCCCCCAATCCACGGGTGTCGAGAAAGCTATACTCTGGGACAATACAACTGCAAACAGAAATGCATGATGATTGCACAAAGCTAACATCTTTGGATAGATTTATAGAGGTATACTCAATCAGCATGTTTCCACAATGGCTATCATTCTGAGTTGGCCTCGAGATTTCGAAAATCATGCTACCAATTCAGATTAAAATGCATGGTAACAATGAGTTTGATTCAGGAAAATGGCCTCCCCTTTGAATACTAGAAGTACTTTTATTATGAACTGGTCGAAAATTAAAAACCTTAGTGCTTCCAGAAGAGAATGCCATTTTGGAATAATTGTGTGTTCTATTCATCTCTCAAGGACGGATTTATAAGATGTTACAATCCTATAAATAAGGAAAGAAATAATTGACATAAAATCATTTTAAACGAAAAATCGCAAGATTACAGGAATATACACAAAAAGTCAACAGTCCCCCTCAAATTGGTGCATATATGTCACACATGCCCAACTTGTGTAAGAAACTTGAAAACTTATGACTTGAAACAGTTTTTGTGAGGATATCTGCCAACTGATCTTCCGTTCTTATATATTGCCAGTATCTCAATTATCTTCCCTTCCAATTTCCCTTTGATGAAGAACTGGTCAACTACAGGCAATATACTCAAGCTCTTTCTATCAAGGAGCATGGACTTGGGGATACCCTCTGGAAGTGCTGTTTTTTAACAGAGGGATGACTCAGAATAAATGATCCCACAAAGGAAGTTCTTCGGCCTCTAACTTCACTGCAGAAGATTCTTTCCACTAACTTCAGTGCATCCTCGTTGTCAACTCCATCATGTAACTTCATATCAAAACTCAAAACGGTAGTATTAGAATGTTCCATGCCGATATCCATGTCCGCCCCTTTCATCGCCATTTCAGATCTCAACTTGACTTCAGATTATGTCGACATGACTTCTGCATCTGGTATATGAACCGGATTTGAGAAGACCTATCCCAAGTCATCCATGTCAATTCCTTTTGTCACGTATACGATCACGCCATGAACCTTGTTTCTTTCAAAGTACCTACAGAAATGGCAACATCATTTCAACTAACTATAAAGACATAAGCCCAAACAAATATAAAGCTTTTTCACAAATACATTAATAAATTTCATTTCTTTAGGAAAGAAGAAAATATCAGAAAATTCAAAGCTTCAATAAATCTTATATGCAATCAAATTGGAGATATAAGCCATGAACATAATTAAGAGAAGCAAAGAAACTATCCCTACAACAACTTATGATCAATCCAGACAAAGAGCATGCACACCAAACAAATCAGAATCGTTTGGGAGAACATATCTCTATTTATTCTAATGCCAAAATAAACAAAACAATAGTGCTAAGGACAATGCATTGCTCATTTCATTCACTTGGAACATTCATTTTACCCAAGCATAATACCTAAGTATATGCTAATGCCACTGCCTTTGAATTGTAGGAAGCCATAACTCCTATACATCACTTATCAAAAGGACGTGCAAATGGAAAGTTAACGAAAACTATTATAGTTGTCATGCCCCGATCCCGACATATGTCCAGGATCGACGCATGTCGTCATCAAATAACCGTATATCTAACATACCCGCCTCCGGGATATGTACCAAGCACATCCCATGCCTCGAATTGTGTAGTAATTTTTCGTACACTTTATGACTGCATCTAACCTCTCGTTAGACTGCCTACGTACCCTCAATAGGGATCAAGTCATTCGTAGTTCGTCATTTCACTACACTTGAGCATCCATCATATAAATCGCTATGTCTCAACAATATATCACAATGCATACCATGCAATATGTCAAAGAACCAATGATGAAGCACAATATTCTTCTCAAGCCACATTGATCAACTAAAATAATAATAATAATAACATCCATTTCCAAAGTCATTATGCAACCCCGTCAATTAATCAATTCATGAATCAAAAATGCATGATCTTAGCATTTATTTATGTTAATCAATCAATGCGATAACGTATCATTTCACGAATTTAACTAAGGAACTCTATATAATTCCCTACTTGGATTATGAGTAATAAACATGGAAATTCTAATTTACATTCACAACATCTATTAGGGGTAATTCCCATTCACTCGAACCTAGGGCTCTAGACTAACCTTATGGAAATGAGCAAGAGCAACGATTCCGAACCACTTAACAGAATCCAACAATCTTGGGTTCCGGACCACTCAACGAAACTAAATTACCAAGCTGCTCTTCGTAATCTACCCAGACCTGTCATTGTACAATCATGCCTACATCAAGGAGATGGCACATTAGGCAAATTAGACACTTGGATAAGCTGCGAAGCTCGGGTGAGTGACAATAATACAAGTATATGATATTTAATTAAAACAAACCATCGATCACAATTTATAAACATCAAGTATAGAATCATGCTTTATGGAATCATAATCAAGTCGTTGAAAACTCCGTAGGAGTCACCCAGACATCCAACGATTTTTCTAATTCAAACCACAAGATTCTTAAAAATAATTGTTCATATGTACATTAAAAACTAGGGCTAGAAGGACGCAGTTCGGCCGAAGCCTACATAAGTAACCAAACAGAAAGTGGCCCCCTATCGCGGATTATCCAAGCAGAACCACCCCTGCAGCAACCACGTAGGCAGTAACCCCCTATAGCGGATTAACCAAGTAGAGTCACTCCTACGCATCTGTTAGGCAGTGATCACCTATCCTGGATTAACCAAACATGATCACCCCTATGTGTGTGTGTGTATGGTCATATCAAAGATGTAAGGATCGCCTATCGCGGATTAACCAAGCACAATCCATAGAAAATTGATCCCCTATTGCGGATTAACCAAGCACGACCACTAGTGACCCCCTATCGCGGATTAACCGAGCAGGGTCATAGGCAGTGATTACCCATCGCATATTAACCAAGCACGATCCATAAATAATATGGTCCCCTATCGCGGATTAACCAAGCAGGTGCACTAATGACCCCCCAATCGCAGATTAACCAAGCAGAGTCATAGTCCCTTACTAGCCCTCAATTTAACAAACATTTCAATATGCAATTCGAATCACTTTTTCACCAATATTACCAATCCATGAATCTAATCACATTTAATAAAAATAGATCGATGGCCAATTATAAAAAATCACATTTTAACAGAAAGCACATTTATAAAATCAAGTCATATCCACAAAGGATATTAATATAAAGAATCGGGTAATCACCATATCACATATATTAAAGTCACTCACTGAGATAAGCCCGCATAGCATCACTATGCCTCTATTAATACTAATTTTAGTTTTATAAATGATTTGAGAAATGTTGACCAAAAGTCAACTCTCGATCGACGGTGAGGCCCACAACCCTATGTAATTTGATCCGACAGATCCGCACATCGAATATCAGATTCGTAACTTCCTGAAATACACATTATACTTCTAGAACAACATACTAAAATTTCACCACGATCCGACGGTCGGATCTCCGCCAATTGCTAGAATTAGGTGGGGATTAACAATTTGTTTTGCAAACTTAGAAATCCAATTCGGGAAGATCCGTAAGTCGGATTCCCGATCCGTCAGTTCCTAATATCCTCAAAAATTATGTTCTATTTTGTATGAAAGTTTGGAGACTATCCAACAGTCGAATCGTCGATTCATATTTTGATCAAGTAATGTATCATAGTGAAATTAGGTTCAAACGATCAAACCACGTCATACGAATATCAAATAAAAATTCAGGACATCTAATTGAACTTAGAAGCACATCGTTGGCCCCCTCGGCACTTTATGGCTTCGACCTAGAAAAATGGGAAAACACGAATGGAAATCTAACACTACAGAGATGTAGGACTCGTCAAGAGTTTTCCATGGACACCAAGATCACCCAAAACAGAAGTCAGATGAAGGAGATATGGCCGGATCAAAAATGGTGGTTCACATGTCAAAAATGACCCATTTGGGGTCTCTCATTTCCCCTCCTTTCTCCCCCCTCTCTTTGGTCACTCCCGTCCTTTTCTCTCCCACAACCTCATCTTCTTCTCGCTCCCGCTGCCACCTGGCAGCATCCAGTCCCTCCTTTTCTTTTTTTCTTTTTTAAATACCAAAACGTCTCTACTTTATTCGTTATAGCTTCGTTTCACGAACGGTTTGTGTCTACGCGTTTGTGAGATCGAGCTCTATCCAAAGATATAAATTGTGACCTCAAAATGTCTACGAGTTTTAAATAAATAATTTCCAAACTTCTCTTTTCATAACTAGTTTAATAAAAAAATCTAAATTCAAACAAATTAAAATAAATTCTTGAAAAATAATATAAAATCTCAATAATACAAATACGTAGATTATAACAGCGAAATCTAGAAACGGAATTTCACAATAGTGGCACATGAAGACCAGAGGAAAAAAAGAAAAATTGAAAGATGCAATGAAACCAAAACCCCACAAAACAGAGACACATGGAGGATAGAAGAGCATAACCCAAACAAAAGAAAATGAGCATAAACATGTTCTTAAAGCAGCCAAACAAATGGGCATTTTTTTAGTTTTTTGGCGGAATTGCCATTGGTTTGGGGGGCTGGGTTTGTGCTTTGGACGGACTGTGCATTTTGCAGGCCTTCTTTGCAGGCCCGTTTCCGCCTCCAGCGCTTAGGCCCGCTTGAGTGTCGAAATGACGGTTTTACCCATCTGGCTTTGAATTCTACGATTCCAATGCTACCCCTCCCCAACTTTAGACTAAAGTAAGGTCATTTTCTTAAAATGTTTTATTGTACTTGAGCCGGATATTTTAGTCAACAATCAAACTAACAAAAGTATGACATAACAGTTAAAGTGAGTCACATAACATATTTGAAAAACTATTAAAAGTTATCTTTTCGAAGCAAATAGTTCACAACGCTCACTTTATAGATATTGTAAAAGCCAACCATGAATATCCAACAAATATACGTTTAAGGATAAATATTGTAATTAATTTTATGTTTAGTTAATTCCCGTTGGGCTTTGCTTTCATGTCTTAATTTAAGGGTTGAATATTTTCTTCCTAAAAAATGAATTGCAGGCTTGCAGCCCAACAAATGCATGTACAAGCTGGGAAACATCGAATGAAATCAATCGTGTTTAATTGCGGGAAATCAGTGGTTCAAAATTCACAATTGTTTTCTTTTTATCTAATAAATCCCAAAGGAAGGTCCGCTGGTTGTATCTAAGAATTTCTCTTGACGAATGGTCGAGGTGGGTACCCGTTTTAGACCGCTAGATCCATATGAACGGTTGTAAATTTAAAACAGGCTTACGCAGAAACGGGTACAAAAATACCAGCCCAGCCCATCCAAGTTAAAATACTAAAAAGCCCTCCCAGAACCCAAAGTCCTGTTTTTGAAAAATCTGAAAACAGAGAGCGCGGGGTGGCGCAGCTGTCAGCGGCGACCGTCATTCACGGCGCACGTTAGATGCCCCCGGCAAACTGTTGCAGCATTGGCTGAGTCAGTGAGTGAGCGAGTCAGTCGATTAGATGAGTTCGAAAGAGAAGTACAGAATCGAGCTTCGAACTGCGATTCGACAGCTGAGCGATCGCTGCCTCTACGCCGCTTCCAAATGGTACCTCCCAAAACCCTAAAACCCTAAATCCGCATTTCAAATTTCAATTTTTTACATCCAATTGATGCGTCGTCGTTTCAATAATTATGCAGGGCGGCAGAGCAGCTCGTCGGCATCATCGAGCAAGACCCGGTTAAGTTCACGCGTGCGAACACGAGATTCCAGCGCGGGAGCTCCAGCATCCGGCGCAGATTCCGCACCAACGACATCACCCCGACGTCGGCTGCCGGCGTGTCGTATGTGTCCACTCCGGTGATGGAGGAAGATGACATTGTGGACGGCATTTTGACTGCAGGGAGTACAGAAGAGCTGCTCATGTGCTTCGTGATCAGAACGGAAAGAAGTCGTGCTCTTTATCTGGTTTGTAACTTTCTCTGTTCTTTCACTCTCTGGAAATCAAAGTTTTAGTCTTTTGATTTTTCGGTGTGTATCGCCCATGAATTTGAATCTTCACAAGTTTGAAATTGTTGAGAATACGTAGTATATAGGTAATCTAACCAAGAACACCACCAACAATTATACTGGTTCGGCGTTAGCAAGCCTATGTCCAGTCGGAGAGGACGGAGTCTTCTAAGAGAGCACTGACGAGTGTGTATCACTCGAGAACCCTATGACCCAAATACACCCAAGCTCACTCGCTCACTAAATCAAATGAGAAACGAGAAATTTTGTTTTCTCCAATTCAAATAAGCTGTGCAACATCCACAATAACCTAAACAACACTCTCCGAGAAGTGTATCCATAAAGCCAAAGAAAAACTAGGCCGAGAACATCCCGTGAACAAGACTGACGTGGCACTTGAAAGCCACACAATGCTTTGTGCAAAACAAGCTTGTTAGTCAACAGGCTTTTGTTAAAAAATCCTTGATTTTTATGAACCTACTTATTCAGATTTTATAATTGTATATTTTTCTTTGTTTTTATTGCTTCATGAAGGCTGGAGAAAAGCGGAAAGAGGAAGAAATGATGGAACTTGAGGGGCCCCTAGGAAAGAGCGATGTTGTGAATGGTGAACTGGTTTCTCTCGAGAGGGAGTTATCAACCCTTCGCAAGAATCCCATATTGATCCTTCTGGACTCTACTTGTATGGCCTTGTGCTCAAAGACAAAGGCAGCAAGAGTCTTGCTCTTACAGTTCTTGTGGAGTCTGTTAATAGCTACCCTTGACACTGGAGTGCCTGGTCGGAGCTGCAGTCGTTGTGCACTACAGTTGATGTCTTGAATAGCCTTAAGCTCAATAACCATTGGATGAAGGACTTCTTTCTCGCCAGTGCTTATCAAGAACTCAGGAAGCACGGTGAAGGCGGGCGCAGTTGCCGTGAACCCTGAGTCGGAGATGCACCGCGAGGTCATTACCCAAGAATCACCGGTGAACGCGGGCGCCGTCGCCGTCAATATCCACGATCCGCACCCAGCGCCCCGTGAGCCCGCCCGTGAAATTTCCGCATTCTCCTGGATTGTCCAAAATTTGATGCAAGCATCCAGGTTCTTGGCAGGACTGATCGCATTTGTGGAAAGCTGGGAAGCCTTTCCACAACTCGCCGCCGCAAAGGCATTCTTGCTCCCTAAACTGGTGGCGGTTAAAACCATCGTGTACCTCTTGCTTCTTGTGTTAGGGGTATAGGTGAGTAAAGTACTTCATCCGTCTTCTCCTCAAGTATCCACCTTCTTGTCCATATAGGGTATCTAGGTGAAAGAAAATAAGGTAAAAAGTACTTCGTCCCTTCTTGTATACACAAGAAGGATACACCTGCTGGATATACAAGAAGGGACGAAGTACTTTTTACTTTCTTTTCTTTCACCTAGATACCCTATATGGACAAGAAGGTGGATACCTGAGGAGAAGACAGACGAAGTACTTTACTCACCTATACCCCTAACACAAGAAGCAAGAGGTCCACGATGGTTTTAACCGCCACCAGTTTAGGGAGCAAGAATGCCTTTGCGGTGGTGAGTTGTGGAAAGGCTTCCCAGCTTTCCACAAATGAGATCAGTCCTACCAAGAACCTGGATGCTTGCATCAA
Organism: Pyrus communis; assembly: GCF_041283825.1. Classification (NCBI taxonomy): domain Eukaryota; kingdom Viridiplantae; phylum Streptophyta; class Magnoliopsida; order Rosales; family Rosaceae; genus Pyrus; species Pyrus communis. The sequence goes on from NC_142578.1 coordinate 3,465,749, forward strand.
ATTTTGGACAATCCAGGAGAATGCGGAAATTTCACGGGCAGGCTCACGGGGTGCGGATCGTGGATATTGACGGCGACGGCGCCCGCGTTCACTGGTGATTCTTGGGTAATGACCTCGCGGTGCATCTCCGACTCAGGGTTCACGGCAACTGCGCCCGCCTTCACCGGCGACTCTTGGCCGAGGTGCTTCTCCTCCGGCGATTCTTTGGCAACTGCGCCCACCTTCACCGGTGACTCTTGGCCGAGGTGCTTCTCCTCCGGCGATTCTTTGGTAATGACCTTGCGGTGCATCTTCGACTCAGGGTTCACGGCAACTGCGCCCGCCTTCACCGGCGACTCTTGGCCGAGGTGCTTCTCCTCCGGCGATTCTTTGGCAACTGCGCCCACCTTCACCGGTGACTCTTGGCCGAGGTGCTTCTCCTCCGGCGATTCTTTGGTAATGACCTTGCGGTGCATTTCCGACTCAGGGTTCACGGCAACTGCGCCCGCCTTCACCGGCGACTCTTGGCCGAGGTGCTTCTACTCCAGCGATTCTTTGGTAATGGCCTCGCGGTGCATCTCCGACTCATGGTTCACGGCCACTGCGCCCGCCTTCACAGGCGATTCTTGGTCGGTCGGCTCCGGCGATTCATTGGTAATGAGCTCGCGGTGCATCTCCGACTCAGGGTTCACGGTCCTCGGCAGAGCATGGGTCGGAGCGTCATTAACAACATTTTCCAACCAAGAACCTGTCGACGTCTCAACGGACTCCGGAAGGGAGGAGTCTATGGCAGGAAGCTTAATTTTTTATCGCGGAAATTGGTTGGAAGCTTTTTGAGAGTTACAAATTTTGATGGGGCCACTTACTCTATTTATACTACTGTCATCACGTGGACCTCCGCATGGGTCCCGAAAATATAAAATAACAAAAAAAAAAAAAAAAAAAAAAAAAACCCCAAAGTAAGGCCTAAACAGTAATTGTGCGTGTGCACAGTGACAAATTAGAAGAATTACTAGATTAATATAAATATGATATAATATACCTCCATTAAAGGAACGAATTTGGAGAGAAGAACACAAAAATATCACCCATGAAAAGAAGAGAGAGGGATGGAAAGAAACCTCTTCTTACAGGAGAGGTAGTTTTGAATCTTAAAGACGGAGTTGCACCTGTGGGTGAGATTTCTTTTACTGATAATTCAAGCTGGACAAGGAGCCGTAAGTTCAGGCTAGGAGCAAGAGTTTCAGATAACTTCGATGGAACTAGAATAAGAGAAGCAAGGACAGAATCCTTTATTGTCAGGGATCATCGGGGAGAATCTGAGTGCTTCTTATTTGGTTTATTTATAAGTAAATTGTCTCTAAGGTTATTGCTAGAGTACTGATACTAAGATGGAGTGTTCTTTCACTTTCCATTGTCAGGGTTGTGCTCTCTTAACCGTATTCAACATTGTAGGGCAAGCGATGGGACTTCTGTTGGAACATGAATATGTTTCTGTTAGTAAGCTGTCTGAAACACAAAAGGCATGCTACCTATCACCTCAGTCCACTCGCTTTTATCTTTTTTCTGTTGTATTTTCTTAAGTCATGTCTAATATCATATGGTCAAATATTGTTTTTAGGCTGATGGCCACCACCTGGTCATTTCTGCATTTGACCACTGGGAAGAAGTAGTCCTGTTTGAAGATGAAGCCTCTCTTATAGCTGCATCTTCCAACTTCACTAATGTTCTTCACACATCGAGCTCACCAAGGGCAGAGGATCTTGACGGAAGCAAGTTTTTGGCTTCACAAAAGATTGGTGGATTTGATTATGCACAGCCATCTGCCTCTTCTCCAGATATCATCTCATCCATCTATTCCGTGGGTAGCACCAGTGGCTTGGATGATTATGCCTTGCACAACATTGACGGCTTCGGTCTTAGATATGATCAGCCTCTGAGTTTCCCAGGTCAAGTCACCAACTCCCTGATCTTTGACACCGACCCCATGGCTCATGCTTTATTTGTTGAGGATCATCTGCAGTTTTCCGATGCTGATCTTCAGTCCCAGAACATGAGTTCAGAACCACAAGATCTACATAGCGCTGTGGATCGCTTCTTGCCGAGTTCAGCTGTTGCCATATCTGATAAGGCTCTGAGGGGATGGACAAAGCTATTCAGTGTGCTGCAGTGGTTCTCAATATGGAGGATCGTGGCTTTGAAACGAAGAGTTCAAGATATTCAGAGATACTAGTAATCACGTGTGAAAAGATTGTTTGGTTACAGTTGCAAATACCGTTTAGCGCTGCCCGTATAGTAACTTACGTGTGCAGGTAGAGTGAGATCTCTTGCAGGTTTTGTTAGATGTAAATATATCTGGTAGTTTTTTTTTACTAGTTTCTTAGTTCTGAGTGGCCAGAGAAATAAACTCTCAATCAAGTTGTTAGCTTGTATCTATGTAGGTTTGTTCAATAAAGGTATCCTTTTCCTAGCTTATTAACAGTGTTCCGTAGAAAAAAGGGCTTCTAGATTCTGAAATGTGCTTCTAATAGAAGCGCTGAAGTGCTTCTTACATAAGTGGAAGCAACCCCAAATCGGTGCAAAATAATCTGTCATTCATCTTTACTTGCCTGGAGCGAGGGAAGTCATGATTCGTGTAAGGAATAAAAACAATGGATTGGGATCAACCATAGCTTCTCCTATTTGATTTGATTCCTAATTATATTCATGTATTTGATTACGGAAATTAACGTGGAGCTTGCGTTATTGTTTATCCCACGAACACATAGAATGTCCGGAATCGAAATAATTACAATACCCACGTTCTAATGATCGAAGTGACGTCAAGAATCAGAGTGACTACAGTGCAAAGTGCAAACAACAGAAGCAACTAACAGTCTTAACATGCCCAATAATTTCAACTGGGGAACCGTTTTTCCAACTCTCAGCCACCATTTTCCATGGAAACTTGGTAAAGTAAACCTCAAACTTTACCTATAAATATTTCCTCCATTGATCACCAAAACCAAACCCAAAAAATGGAGAACCCAAAAGGGCAAGTAATTGTGGTCGCATATCCAGCTCAAGGCCACATAAACCCACTCCTCCAATTTGCCAAACGCTTAGCCTCCAAAGGCCTAAAAACCACCCTAGCCACCACCCCTTACACCATCAAATCCATCTATGCACCCACCGTACGAATCGAACCCATCTCCGACGGCTACAATCAAAGCGGATTCAACCAAGCACCAAGCCTAGCAGCCTACCTAGACTCATTCAAAACGGTTGGCTCGAAAACCCTAGCAGAGCTCATACTGAAGCTCAATGCCTCAGCAGGCTCACCACCTGTCAGTTGTATTGTGTATGATTCGCTGTTTCCATGGGCACTTGATGTGGCCAAGGAGTTTAAAATCTACGGAGCTGTATTTTTAACCGTCTCAGCCTCTGTCTCCTCCATGTTCTGGTGTGTCGTAAATCGCGGTCTGTCGTTGCTTACGTTGCAAGAAACTGATGACGATCGGGGTTTGGTGAATATGCCTGGCCTTCCTCCACTTGCTCCTTCTGAGCTGCCATTTCTTCTTTCACAGCCTGAGAGTGAGACTCACTCTCCTTATATTGCTCTGATCCTGGAGAAGACTAGCAAGCTGGAGGAAAATGATTGGGTCTTCTGTAGTTCTTTCCAAGAGTTGGAAACTGAGGTAATTGAGTTAATATTCTCCCAGATCTTGATATTATTTAGCTGAAAATAAAGGTTTTTTTTTTTTTTTTTTTGTTTTCAAGTAGTGAAATTAGTGACATGGGATTTTGGTATTATCTGCTAAAATTGAACTAGAATTTAGAAAAACAAAATAAAGAAGAATCAGACTGGTGGAAACTGAATATTTATGAAGAAATATGCACAAATAGTAACGATGACAAAGTTTTTGTAGAACTTTCGTTTTCCCCTTCTGCACTTCTTCCCTTTGATTTATTCAGTTCAAAAGTCAGAGGGAGGAGAGCATGGAAATGATAGGGAAGTTCGATCACTGCCCAACAATAAATCCGTATATAAACCAAGGTTTAGTGCATCTGATTGTTTTGTTGCGTTTGTGAAATTCCCTGCATATCACAGAAGTTGAGTATTATTGCTTATTAGATGAGGATATAAAATTCAATTGAGTTTGGTTCGATTGACAAAAGAGGCAAGGATCAATGTCATCAGTGTTTTACTTATCCAATTTGTAAATCAATTGCAAAATTCTAATTAATTGTTCTTATTTCAATTAATTAATTAATATACTTGTGGAAAAGCTGTTGAATGAAATGCAGGGTCTATGGCCCCTGGTGATGGTGGGGCTCATGGTGCCATCGGCCTACCTGGATCAACAAATGGAAGGAGACGTAGCTTATGGAGCAAGTCTCTGGGAGCCAAAAGCGGACCAGTGCATGAAATGGCTGGAGGAAAAAGCACTTAAAAGTGTGATTTATGTCTCATTTGGAAGCATGGCAGAGATTGCAGCTAAACAGGTTGAAGAAATTGCATGGGGATTGAAAGCAAGTGGTCTGAATTTCCTGTGGGTTGTGAAAGATCCTGAAGAAAAATTGCCAGATGAGTTTTTGGAGTCAGTAGGTCAAGCTGGATTGGTCGTGCCATGGTGCAACCAACTGGAGGTTCTAGGACACCGATCGGTGGGTTGTTTCGTGACGCATGGAGGATGGAATTCGACATTGGAAGGGCTGAGCCTAGGCGTACCGATGGTGGTGATGCCGCAGTGGAGTGACCAGCCGACTAATGCCAAATTCTTGGAGTTGTGGGGGGTTGGAGTGAGAGTTAAGAAAAATGAAGAGGGGATCGTGAGTAGGGAAGAGATAGAGATGTGTGTGAGGGAAGTCATGGGAGGAGAGAGAAGTGGGGAGATCAAAAGGAATGCCTTGAAGTGGAGAGAGGCTGCAAAGAGATCTGTTAGTGTAGGGGGCAACTCAGATGACAACATCAATGAATTTGTAGCCAAGCTTTCAATGCCGAAAGAAGGCTAATTAAGCAACAATAAACTCAAGCATTGTAGAAACTCAGCGTATCGACATTTTACATTCATCATCATTGTTTACATATAACTATGAAAGAATGTACGAGTGTGAAATTTATACATCTGTTCACCTTTATATAGCATACGAGTCTTAGATGTTAGCTAAAAGAGGAAAAAAAACCCTTGGTATATGATATAGGCTCGTATAACGCCAAAAGTTTGGAGGACAATGGAACCTTTAAAATCCGGACTGGTACCAGTTACTCTGGGAGTTTACAATCTTTTGGATCTTTACATACTTCTCCCTGCATCAGAAAACAGATAACAAGATGCTTATTAGCACCAAATTGTTCAAATATTTCTCTGTCTTAAGCATTTTTGTATGAAATTCAGTCAGCAGACCTGTTTGATGTCTAACATAAGCAAATGGTTCAAGTCCCATTCAGATTCAATTAGAGGCATTGAACGGTAGTAGAAATGAAATCCATGCGATCAAATGGTGCTTACCTTGTTCTTCTTTCGCAACTCCAAAACCTCTTCTAGAGGTGGCCGGCCTAAAACAAAAACAGGATATCGGCATCATATAACATAAGTTCATATTACTCATAATATATATGAGGCAGCAGTGTTAACAAATTAGCATACCTGTGATTTGAAGACGATATTTAGCCCAAACGCCATATACAGCACCTGCTATTGTTGCAATCTGTGCATAAAGTGCTTTCCCATTAGTCCTCCAGATAAAACAAGACAAACTTTGTAGACCATTCAGTTTACAAGATGGAAATTGATGAATATCGATGCAGGTAACATAAGAATTGAAAGAGGAGTCTCACAGGCTCGTATTTAGTTATGGCATATACCCATCCGAGCCCCACCTGATTCTCCTCCGGGGAGTAATCATCTGAACTTATGTCAACAAACTTGATAGTACCATAACGCTTATTTCTCTCTCGCAGCATGTCCACCTGCCAATGTAACGAAAACTTCAATACACCCGAATCCATCAAGAACAAAAAGAATCCGTAGCTTCACTCTCACGAAACTCATCAAACAAACGCTAATTACATTAAAATCAGCAAAATAACAACAGGAATATCCAGATAGACGTTTGAAGGTACGGATAGACCTCTCGCATGCATAAAGGGCAATCCCCATCAAGGAGCATTTTAATCTTCCAATTCTGAGGTGTTTGTTCTTGACCATTTTTTGTATTTGGAGTCATGGGGTCTGCAGCTGCCCCGCTAATAGCCCTTGTTGAAGACTTAAACCCTACAGATAGATACATACATATGCATCATATAAAGCAACCAACAATAATAGACTAAACCCGATAACCCTCAGACATTGTTCGGCAAGAATCACAGTCTGACACATATGCATAAACAACTCAAACAAATACAGATAATGAAAATTTATACGCACATATCTTGACGAAAAAGTAGGAATTAAATGAGAATGACATAGGGTTGTGTATTTATGTGAGCATATATAATGATTAATTAGTTACCACTGAAATGGATACATCATAAACTAATTGGCAACGATAAAAAAAAGTTAAAAAAATACGCACAAATAAAACTGGTCACAAACTTTAAATCAATAGCATAACTAGTAAGACGCTAAACAGATAATATGGAGCACCATCCAGCTTAGTGTCTGTTTCGTGTCCTCGAGTTTGGTAACAAACCATGTTGGTGAATAGGAGCTGAGATGAATCTTTGGGGATGATGAATCTGATGAACTTTGAGTTGTTGGAGAGAGAGAGGAATTGATGAGAGAGAAGGGTTTCTTTGTCTCCCTCCAATTTTACATGCGGAAGCAGCTGCTTTCATTGCCATTGCTTCTTCTTCTTCTTTCTGTAACCAAATCCAGAGATGTACCGCTAGATTGTAAAACTAGTGTCTCCAACCAATGACTAATATTTAATCATGCATAATTATAATGTGATGATAGCATTACCCCACGAGTCATCAGCAACACTAATTTTGTCAAGAGATTTTTTAATGTGTCGGAATGCGGACTGTTACCCTACGAGTTATTATATAAGTGGCTAGACAGTTGAAAAATAAATTCTTTATTTATTTATATAATGATATGTGATGTACCACCATGTGTTCCGATCCCATTAATAAATAGGCGGTGATTTTTTTATCTAAAACGCAGAGATAGACCAAGCCTAGATTGAGGAGACGTCCAAAGAATGTCAACCGTGGCATTATATTGAATGGTGATGTCTCCAAGGAGGACTATATACATATATATATATATATATATATATATATATATAATATGTAGATATATTTGTTCTTGGCTTTGTGTTTTCAGTAATGATACAATGTGCATGCATATCTCCACCGACCACCAATTTGCTACCAAACACTGAACCATCCAAGTAGCTACTTCAAATTGACATGCACCCTCTAGCTAGTTAAGCCTCTTCCCAATCCACTTAAGCTTAATTAGCACAGCAGTAAGTGCAGTGTTAGTTGTTACTTACAAGTAACTTAATCCTAATTACATTCCGAGGATGAAACTAAGATGAGAAATGAGAATTGAGGTGGTTTGAAGAATTGAGGTAGGTGGGTACATTGTGGTCCGTACCTAGTTAGTTACACATATCTTAAGCGTTCATTTGGTGAGTTGGATGAGATTGGGTTTTAAGAATACAATTGTATTATCATGAACATGTAAGGCAAGACTTGTAACTCATGTATAAGAACATGTTAGATAACTCACGTATAAGAACATGTTAGATAACTCACTCTATTGTGAATTCATAACCCATCATTTTTAGTTCTGTCTAGCTCATATTTTGACGCAACAAACAAATGACTGGATTCAAGTCCATTATAATTGCTTACAATCCATCTCAGCCCATCAAATAGCCCCTAAATGAGTTACAAATTGACTCATTACACACAAGACTTCCATACTTAATTGTGAGACTAATAATATCGAACGTAGTGCTTCCAACGTATAGAAAAAATGAACTTCGTATTATAATGTGAATAGTCAATACTATGTCATGTTGTCTAACGTTGAGCATATGGCAACGGCCGAGAGGCAACAATGTCGTTTTCTAAGCAAGTCAAGAAATAAATATATTGAGCTTGTATGTGAACATATGGTGCCTGTCTTGTTAAGGTTTATCTAGACCCAACGCATCTAATAAATGAATAGCCCCATGTATACACGTCGCACAAGAAAAAAAATATATAAATGAGATCAATTAGTTCTCTCGAGCTACTCGATCTGATTCTTGATTTTTTCGAGTATTGTATTACGAATTTAAAGTTGAAACACACACTTAATCTGTTCGTTTTTAGTTCTTTTGTTGCTAGATACATAAGAAAGGAATTTGAATGAATTCGATATCCATGTGTTAATGAACACAAGTGTATAAAAAAGAAGAATAATTTAGTTTTCATCTTATGTAAGTAAGAGGAATGTTAAAGAGACTCTCACAAAAGTGGAATTCTTCGTGGACTCTCCACCATTTCATGTTTTTTTTTTTACAATATTTTATAATGTTGACACATAAATTATCCCAAAAGCATAAAATAATAGAAAATCCATAAAAAGTCTCACTTTACTATTCTCCTTATCAAAATGTGATTAAAAGTCCAAGTCATTGCCATGGGAGGAGTATATTTGTGAAGGTTGACCATAGCTCTTTAAATAAATCAAAAGCTTCAAATCCTCGTCAACCACTCCAAAGTACTGTTGTTATTCTTTCACCTCTGATCAGTTTTGACTAATGGAGAATGGCGACACCGCAGTACTCATAGACGATCTAACTTCAGGATATTTTATGCATATATATATATATATATTTATGCATATATATATATATATATCTATATAGGAAGCCTTTAGAGTATCTCCAGCGTGTGCTAGAGCCCGAGGGACAGGTCTGCGAACAGTGGCAGAGAGCCTGAGCAAGCAAGCCCAGCGTGTGCTGGCGAGGGAGCCCGAGTAGGCCCGAGTTGCCAGCCCGAGAGCCTAAAGGCAACGTGACGCAAGGTTGATGTTTGGCCGACGTCGGCCATCATCTCCTCTGCATTTCTGGGCCTCAATCTTACAACTACTCGACCTCTGTCGTCCTTGGAAGCTGGGGAGATGATCCTCTCCGGACCCAAACCCACTAGAGCATCTGGATCCGTCTTCTTTAAAGACTAACTTGGCATCGTGGGCTTTCTCGGAGTCGGTGTCGTGCTTTCCTGAAGCCGGCATAGTGACTTCCTCGAAGATGGTTGTTGGAGAAGATGCAAAAAATGCATAATTGAAGAAGAAGTTTTCCGATAAACAAACAAAGAAGGAAGAAGGAAATGAAGAAGAATTGAAGAAGAAGTAGAACCAAATCTGCAGAGAAGAAGGAAGAATGAGGAGGATGCGGAGATAAATTAATAATATAATATTAATTATAAATAAATAAAATACTAATATTTTATTGTTTATTGTTAGGACTATTCAGTGTAAGGGTGGAGAGATGTAAAAGACAGTTACTGTTATTAAGAGCAGTTACTGTTCACTAAGTGGATTAAATAGTCTGAGAGAGCCCTTGCAACGGTGGAGTTGCTCCTAAGGGGATGGATCCCCATTTTTCAAAAAAAATAGGGGCACTGGTTATACTCTCTCTCTCTCTCTCTCTCTGTATATATGTATGTGTATGTATGTATGTATGTATGTTGTGTTTTTGATTGAAATATTCAGTTTTTCTGCTTGCTTATATGCTGTGTTTGGTTACTGAGAAAGTTCGGGAAAATGGAGATCAATTGCGATAATTTTACTTTGTTGCTTCTTTTGAGCTGGGAAGATGTATAAATTACTTTTAAAATATGGTTTTAGTATGTTGATTTCTTGGTTTAAATGGGAATGTAGATTTCGGTTTTAATTTTCCAAAGATTCATTCTTTTCGGAACCAGATGAAGAACTTGGGTTCATTTTGTTTCAAATATATTTTTGTTGCGTTGATTACATAGAGAAGTAAAGAAATGAACTCAGAAGTGATGCTTTTTCATGTAGGTGATATGACATTCGCAATTGGATTCGACAGGAGTGGTGATTTCCTTGCCATTGGAGATTGATATTCGAGAGGAAGGATGGGAAACATGTGAGAACTGCCAACACGCTTTTATATCGTTCAGGAAATTTTAAATGGATATTTTTCAAATATGAAAACTTTTGAATTCACTTCGGGCTATCTTCCTTGTTAGGCTGGCATCTAATGTTGGATGAAATTGGGTTTACCTTCTTTTTACCGTTAATTGTTAATTGGCTTCATAGACTTTAAATCAGCAACATTCTCGACATGAATTGGAGCAGTTGGATTTCACGTCCACCCAGCATCCTGAATTTCAGTTTAAGACTGAGTTTCAGAGTCGTGAACCTGAGGTATGTTTTAAAATCTTGTATTTAATGATGTACCATGTATGATACGTGCGGATACTAAATTGGGTAATACCGGTGCATGTGTCTTCTTCTGTCACTTGTATTTGTGCAATGGGGATGATTACGTTATCGTGCTATTACGTTTTACTCAGTTTGACTACTTAAAGAGTGGGGAGATTGAAGAGAAGGTCAACAAAGTAAGATGGTGTGCAACATCTAGTGGATCCCAGTTCATGCTTTCAACAAATGACAAGACGATAAAACTGTGGAAGGTATGAACTTTTCTAATTAAATCAATTTTACTTAAAGTGGTGGACACTTTCTGCTAGCCAATGGAGTTGTGTTCTTGAAGGAAAAGATGCATCAGAAAACTAAAAATCAGAGAAAATAATGTGCCAGGTGATCATACATGACAAAACAACAGTGAAGAAACAAAGATAGAGCAGTTTGTGTTGAAAAGAATGCCACTTTACGTGTTTTATCGTCCAACAAAAAGAAATTATCACAACCGAATTAGAGGAATATCACAGCTCTTTTAATATTGCTTGTCCACTTTTGACTTGTTCGTTTTCTTGTTTCTGGGAACAGGTTAAGGAATCGAAGGGGAAGAAAGTAAAAGAAATGAACCCTTATCCGCTGGCATGTTCGGATAATCTGCTTCTGGCGGAAAGGAGTTTCATCGGCAGAGAAGATAAACCACCTTTTCCTAATGGCTGTCGTCAGGAATGGATAGAGAAGATGGCTAAAAACATGTCATCTTCTGAAGACATGCATACGAAGGTTAATACCCGTGCGTTTTAGTAAAGTTTGTTTTTATCTGTTGGCATAGCTCTTGTGTTGTAACTTGTTAGAATCAGTTTTGCAGAGTGTTCAAATTTACTATTTATAACTTGTTTATGTGACTAGGTTGCTGACATTGAAGACATTGCTCATACAAGATGCCGAAAGGTGTATGCCCACGCTCATGATTTTAATATTAACTCCATCTCAAATAATAGGTAAAGTTTGTGGATAGCTTTATTTCAAAATCAGTATCCTGTCTAGCTAAAAATTTCCCCTGCCAGAAAATTAGGATATTCAGAAGCCACTCTGTTCATCCACCATGCAGATGCACCTTCGTGTATTTTTTTCCTTATGTGGTTGTCCTTGTTGCTTCTATAAATTGCCGAAATAACATGGGTTTTATAAAGTAGATAGTTTTAAACTTATAAATGTAGCATCTAAGAGATAATCTGCTTTAAACCCTTGTACAGTGAATAATCTTATAAGATTATCTAAGAGATAATCTTATATTTTAAAAGGAATAAGAATTATTGGAACCAAGGTTCCACCACCTCCTCCTCCTCCTCCAAGACAACAACCTCCAGTTCCTGGACCCACCCTTATTCCAAATTTACATCCTGATGTATTGCCCCCAGGTATCTCACATTTTCCTCCACCCCCACCTCCACCAGATATGCGGCCACCATTGTCCACTCCTGGACTTCCCACTCGACCAGGTCCCCCGGGAATGATGGTCCCAATGATCCCCAGGCCCCCATACGGTCCTCCCCCTGGACCTCCCCCAATGATGAGACCACCACTTCCACCTGGGCCCCCCTCCTACTTATCAAGAAGATGATTATGCTGCTCGAGTGGCTGCCCATCAGAAGCCTTCATATGTTAAATCTGCAGCATCTACTGTTGTTAAGAGGCCTCTGGCTCAGCACACTCCAGAACTTACGTCCATGGTGAGTTTATTCTCTTTCGCTGTCAGTAAGATGCAACGCAAGTCTCTATTGCTTTGCATGTTTTTACAAGTAACACCTAACTTGATAAGCAATGTAGTGTCTAATTTCTGCTTTAAAATTTTAACCTTTTAAAGGAAGATTATTGGAGTGGTGAGATGGCCGTGGTGGGTTAGAGGTTTATTGTTGTTATAATTAGAGGTGGTAAGTTTAAACTTCTATCAAATTTTATAGACAAGCTTCGTCAGTGCCAACAAAATCGGTAGATTTATGAGACATTGGTATTGGGTTAGCACTTGTTTCATGTTATCTAATAATTTTGTTTCTATAATATTGCAAGATGCCAATTTCCTTCCATGACCCCAGCCTGTTTCTTGGTTCTGGATTTAGGTTCCTGCATCTGTTCGGGTAAGGAGAGAGATGGCCGCCCCAAAAGCAAAAGCAAAACCTTCACTCCCAACCACAGCAGCACCTACCCAGTCAGCAACTCCTCCTGTTAAACCAGAGTCAGCAAACTCGTCGTCAGCACCAAAAGGCAAGAGCTTAGATGACTCTTATATGGCTTTCCTGGAGGACATGAAGGTGCTCGGAGCACTTGAAGGTAGACATCCAGCTGGTTAGTCAGCACCAAGATAGAAACGAAGAAAGAGAAAGAACATCGAAAAAGGATGGCATGCGTGTAGCCAAAGGAAACACAAATGCACAGGCCATTGAAGTCGAGATGGAGACCGGTGGTATTCCTTTTTCTTGCCGTTGGCATCAACTTAGTTTCCTGATGCATCGTTTCACGGTGAATTCAAAACAATATCAGATGTTGAGATGGGTGTAATGGGTTAGAAATTCAGGATGTACAATTTGTAGCAATCTTTTATTTAAAATAATTTCGCACTGCTCGTTCTTATGAAGGGGTAAGCGTTGCTTGCTCTTCTTCGCAGCGTAAGAGGTTAAAAGAAGATTCTTACTATCAAAGCAATTGCGGAGCAGTTTTTCCCCATATCCCTGTTTTTGAATCCAAATGCATTTTACAATTGCGCGAACTACGGACTTCTTGTCGTGCTGAAGCAGACACAACTTCATCTTGTTAAGCAACCTGGTATTGCCTTTGTCTGCTTGAGATCCGGGAAAAACGGTAAAACCCTAGTGACCTTTACTTATGGCTGCTTTTATGCAATGTAAAAACTCAGGACTGCTGCTTCCAATACTTTTCTTCACTCTTCAATATGTTGTTTGAGGAAACCCAAAGACTAAAAATAAACCTAACAATTGAAACTTGCAACGCACGTTTACCAAAGTTTCAACACCGAAGTAAACAGGGGATGTAAACGAACTGAAGAAACTCTAGTTTTCGGTGACTAAAACGACAGTAAGTTGTATATAGAGTACGCTTTAGTGCTGTTTATCGATCTTTGTTTCTGTTTAAAAGTTTGTAACTAGTTCTATATGTGTCGTTCTCTCAACAAGACGTTGTGTCTCTTGACATGGCAGTAGGTCGACTAGTGGTGGCAGTTGGTGCCAACGAGTTCTAGTCTTTGTTGTCCGATCACCTTACACATGTCAATAGGGTTAGATCTTAGGTTTTAATTCTCGATTCTTCCATAAAAAAACTAATTATGCAACCATGTCACAAAATAGATCAAAGTTAGTAAAGTATCATGAAGGCCGGTCGAGCAACCATGTCACAAAATAGATCAAGGCTAGCAAAGTATCACAAAGGCCGGTCGGCAAATGTTTTGCCCGTGTCGAGCAACCGGCCCTAGTGCCAATTTATCGATGACACGGGATGTTTATAAGTCGTAGGAAAACGACTTTGGTTTAAGTACATGCGCTAACATTTCTTAGTTTCTGAACAACGTTGTCGTTGACTTTAGCTGACGAACAGGAAAAACACGTTAGTGAAAAAAGTCAAAAACTGACAATTAAAGACAGAGTGTTGCTGAGTAAGATTAGATGTTGTTGTTGCCAGCATCAACAACAAACGGAAAGCTTCAGGGTTGACTTTTACCAGAAAACAGGAACAAAAAGTAAAAGTTAAAAGTAAAAACTGTTTTCTCAAAGTCAACTAGTACTACTGTCTGGTAGTATTCATTTTCGTTTGGAAGTAAAAGGTCTTAAGTTTGAATCTCATGGATGAAGAAATCGATACCAAATTAGGTTGATCATTGTCTGGCTTAACCGAACTCCCCATTTCCTTAATGTAAAAATATCAATATATTCAAAAAAAAAAACACTGTTTCGGCGATTAATTTCCCGCGTTTTGGGAGAAGAGTTTCAGCTACCTTTGGTCGTGCTAATATATGGTTCTTGTAATCTGTCCAATTTTCTATGCAAACAACAGAACAAGTGGGCATCTGATTTATCTATCTTACCGACAACCCTCATCAATTCAGATAAACTATTCAGCACAAAAGTCAACCCCCAACATCTAAAAATGGCAAGTTGTTCGTAAAGCTTCATTCTTTGAATCGATGAGTTGACAAATGAGAATTTGTTAAAAGGGCTGTGAAAAGAGAGAGGGACAGTCGGACAGATATTGAAAACAAATCCATTTAGATAAACAATTCAGCACAAAAGTCAACCCCCAACATCTAAAAATGGCAAGTTGTTCGTAAAGCTTCATTCTTTGAATCGATGAGTTGACAAATGAGAATTTGTTAAAAGGGCTGTGAAAAGAGAGAGGGACAGTCGGACATATATTGAAAACAAATCCATTTCTGCAGCTGAGAGAGAGAGAGAGAGAGTTTGGTTTTAGTAAGGAGGGAGAGAGATTTAAAATGATCTCCCTTTTGGAAGCTGAATATTAAAATTTTGGTCTTTAGGGGGGGGGGGGGGAGAGAGAGAGAGAGAGAGAGGAACATGTCGATGTGCTAATAATGGAGAAGCATACCAGGAGAAGATGGGGGTGACTGGATTTGCAGAATGTTGATAATTCAGTGAACTTTTAATTTGAATTTCTCTAAGTCAATGAAAGCAACAGTGTGGCTAATCGGATTCTCTTAAAGTAGATTAAAAGGAAGAGAATTTATACAGGAGGGACAGGAAAACAATCATTAAATCTTTTTCTCTCTCCCCTCTCTTACTCTCTCTCTCTCTCTCTCTCTCTCTCTCTCTCTTTCTTCTGGTGTGGGGATGGGTAGAGTTCTTGCCATTGGCATTCTCCTTTGCAGCTTGCTGCTGCTGTTCAATCCTTCAGCGTCACATCCTTTATGTATTGATTCAAGTGGGTTTTTCTCTATACTTCCTTTTTGTTAATTTTGTATTGCAAAGTTTGCTGCTTTACATTCGAATCCTCTTCCCAGCGGTTTAGATTAGTTCAAAGAAAAATATCGCTCGTATTAAAATGGTTTAGTTGATTGCAGGGGCACCTTCTACTCTGAGTGATCCACTCAAGTTTTGTCCTTACAATGAAACTGCTTGCTGCAACTCCACTGAAGATTCAATAATCCAGAAGCAATTCCAAACCATGAACATCTCCAATTCTGACTGTGCTTCCCTTTTGAAATCAGTACTTTGTGCAGTAAGTCCTTTTCTTTCCCTTTTCTATGTTTCCGCAAGAGGTTTGTAGCTCAAGTGAGTAGGAGCGTTTATCCAAGTATTGGTTGTATCAAAAAAATACAACGTTTCCAATTTTAAAATTCTGTACTTATAGTGAGACCATGATGCATAAAAACCTTCAATTCCTGATTTCTTTTCTGTCATGGTTTTTAGAGGTGTGATCCATTTTCGGGTGAGCTTTTTACCGTTGATTCTGTGCCTCGCCTTGTTCCGGTTCTTTGCAACTCAACTGTTTCATCAAATTCATCCCAGTCTAAAGAAGCAGTGACCAATTTTTGCTCTAACGTATGGGACACATGCCAAAACGTGTCTATTTTGAACTCCCCCTTTGCCCCTTCATTACAAGGTGGAGTGCCTGCCAAGAACAATGCTAATGATCTAACTGAACTTTGGCAATCAAAATCCGATTTCTGCAGCGCATTTGGTGGAACCTCGAGTGACGAATCAGTATGTTTCAATGGCGAACCGGTCACACTAAATGATTTGAGCACTCCCATCCCCCCACATGGTTTGTGCCTTGAGAAAATTGGAAATGGATCTTACCTTAACATGGTTGCTCATCCGGATGGCTCCAACCGCGCATTTTTCTCGAACCAGCAAGGCAAAATTTGGCTGGCAACAATTCCTGAAGAGGGATCAGGAGGAGTAATGGAGCTTGGTGAGTCAAGTCCCTTTATGGATCTAACCGATGAGGTTCATTTCGATACTGCATTTGGAATGATGGGGATGGCGTTTCATCCCAATTTTGCTCAAAATGGCCGGTTTTTTGCTTCGTTCAACTGTGATAAGGTTAAGTGGCCAGGATGCACTGGAAGATGTTCGTGTAATTCAGATGTCGATTGTGATCCATCGAAGCTAGTTTCGGAAAATGGTGCTCAGCCATGCCAGTACCAAACTGTTATCGCAGAATATACTGCTAATGGTACAGCATCCCAGCCTTCCTTGGTACACCTCTACATACACTCTTTTATCAATTTCGGTTACTTTAACTCGCTGATTGCTTTAAGTTTTCATACTTCCTGTGGTGCTTTTTTTTTTTTTTTTTTTTTTTTTTTTCTCGTGAAAACTGACCACAATGCTCCTCCCAATGGATTCTACTGCCAGGCAACGAGTGCCAAACCATCGGAAGTAAGGAGGATATTTACCATGGGCCTTCCTTTCACATCTCAGCATGGAGGACAGATACTCTTTGGACCGGAAGATGGGTACTTATACTTCATGATGGGAGATGGAGGCGGTGTAGGAGATCCATACAATTTCTCTCAAAACAAGAAGTCTTTGCTCGGAAAGATTATGAGGCTCGATGTTGATAACGTACCAAGTGAGTATCAGCATCTCTGTTACCAAAATCAAACTGTAACCTATTGCACATTTGATAACCTTGCAATGTATTTTCAGGTGCAGCAGAAATTGATAAACTTGTTCTATGGGGAAACTACTCCATTCCCAAAGACAATCCATTCGCTGAAGATCCAGAACTGAGGCCGGAAATTTGGGCTGTAGGACTAAGAAATCCGTGGCGCTGCAGTTTCGATTCAGAAAGGTTCCTACTTTATATGCGCAGACGTCGGGGAGGTATAAATTTAATTTTTCACATGTAAGTTTTTTGCATGCAATTCCTGTCTGCCAGAAGACCCCCAAGTCCTTGAAATGTTCCGTTTTTCGACATGAACTAAAGAGAAATACTCTCTTTCCTCCCCATGACATTACGTCCTCTTGATACTGATTTGCTTATCTAACAGAATCTGTATGAAGAGGTGGATGTGATCACCAAGGGTGGAAACTACGGCTGGCATTTCTACGAAGGCCCGTACGATTTCACTCCTCCAAAGTCACTTGCTGGAAACACATCCACAAAACCTACAGACACAATTTTTCCCATCATGGGGTACAACCATTCTGAAGTGAACAAGAAAGAAGGTTCGGCATCTATAACCGGGGGCTATATCTATCGGTCTGAGACTGATCCCTGCATGTATGGAAGGTAACCGAAAATTGTTCTTTCTCCTCTCGAAACTTGACCAAGCTAGAGAACTGAAGAATTTTCTTGGACTACACATTTTTGCACCAGTACTATTGAACTATTGATCTTGATAAAATTTTGATCTTCAGGTATGTGTATGGAGATTTGTACGCTGGTGCAATATGGGCAGGTTCCGAAGATCCAGAAAACAGCGGGAACTTCAGCTCGAGCAAAATCCCTTTCAGCTGTGCGCGTGACTCTCCGATAGCTTGCAGCTCTGTCCCGGACAGTAGTCTTCCAGCACTAGGCTACATTTTCTCATTCGGGGAGGACAACCGCAAGGACATCTTCGTTCTAGCCAGCAGTGGCGTTTACAGAGTTGTTCGGCCTAGCCGGTGTGGTTACACATGCTCAAAGGAGAATGCGACCGCCGGTGGTTTGCCTAAATCTCATGCTTGCTGGTTAAGCCACCCATCTAAGAATGCAGTGCTCATGTTTTCTTCTCTAGTGTTGCTTCTCCTCAGTTTTGTCTAGTATTTTGTAGACTTTTGGTACCATGTGATGGGGTGGATGTTTCATTGTTTTGTGCAAAAGAAATTTCAGAACTTTTCTTTGTAATTGTATGTTTTAAGTGTTAAAATGGGAGATTTTATCTTTATTTCCGGAGAACTTTTACGTGTATTGGGAATACTTGTCATGTAATGTATCATTTCATATGTTATACGATGGCTTATACACCAATGGACGACAAGATTCATAAGTCATATTTCCAGCACATATTAAAATTTAAAAAATACATGTATGAAAATTTTAGTTGAACAAAAACACTAAGTGGCAGTGTTCTTAGTGCATAAAAAATTGCCCATATTTATAGTGTTTCTTGCAAAAACAAAACCTAAAAAAAAACAAAAAACAAAAAATGGGAATAAACTGATGAACCATCGCATTACTTTATTATTTAATCTAAAAGAAGATATTTCATTCTAAATTACTTTAATAAAACAATTAAACAAAAGTGTAAAAAGATAGATACAACTGATCAGATTCACATTTATTTATAAAATCTTAAATTAAATTAAATTTGTGTAATTTTATCCTTTTTATATAATCTCTTATATCTCCACTGCAGCCCTAATATCCAAAGCACAAATATTTAAATGAATTAATTAACCAATTATCCCAAAATTAATAATAATACCAATATTAACCAGAAAATAATAAACCCCTGAGTGGTATGTGAATGGTGGTTTGGAGCTTTTGGTCCCTTCTCCTCCTCCATGCCCTTCTTCTTCTCTCTCCTCCCTTTCTCTGTCCTCTGTGTTTCTCACTCTAAAAAACCAAAAACGAAATTAACCCACAAACCCTAACCCCCAATGTTGCTGATCCTCTACATGTAATCTCATCCTAAACCCACTTTCTTTCTTCGATCTCCCCAAAACCATGTCTCTGGAATCTTCCCTTCCTCCGATCCCAGCCGTCCGATCCTCACCGGAGCCCCTACAGCAAGAACAGCCCCCTCAGAACGAAAAAGCGACATCAGCCCCGGCCCCCACGCCTCCCCTGTCCAGGAGCAACCGCCCCTCCCGCGCCTGCACCATACGCGCCGCCGCTCGGATACAGCAGCAGTTCCAGCAGCAGCAGAACCAACCCGCCGAGAAACGGCGAGCCGTCAACAAAAAGGAACAGCAGCAGCTGCAGCAGAGAGACGACGAGTCGTCGTCGCCGCAATGCAGCAGCGCCAGCAAGATTGTGACGCCGCTGGTGGGACCTCCCCCGCCCTCGCAATTGCCGCGCTGGACCCTCCGCTCCATGTGGGAATTGGCTTCCCTACTCAATTTCTTGCACGTGAGCTCTCGAAAGCTTCGATTTTTTTTCCGTTTTAGGGTTTTGTGGTTGGTTTCATGGTGTTTGAGGGCTTATGTGTTTTTCGTTTTGTTGTGTGCTTCTCAGGCTTTTCGGCCGCTGCTGAATATTTCGGCTGAGTTCTCGGTGGAGGAGTTGGAGACGGCTTTGATCACACCAAACGATACTTTGAGTGACATTCACATTCCATTGTTGAAGGTTGGTCGAAAAGGCTTGTAACTTTGTGCATTGTTAGTTTTCATTAGTTCATATTTAGTATAAAGCTTTTAAATTTTTAGTTGTTATTGCTTAAAGTTTGGAAGCATTTCTTCGGAAAGTTAAATTCGCTTAGCAGTCCCATTTAGAGTTTTCATAGCTTGTTTCTTAGTGGAAAACTTAGTCTGTACATAAGCTTTAGGTCCCCTTTAAAATGTAGGTAGGAATGAAGTCAGCTGCTTTCTAGGAGGTGATTATTTCTGCTATTAAAATTGTTTTATGGATCTTCCATCTGTTATTGGATGTCCCCGAAGGGGCGGTTTTCTAAGTGTTAACAGCAACCTCAATTCATGAAACACCTTAACACTCGAGTCCTTTTCATTTCAAACAACTCTTTAAAGCTCAAAGAAATCCATATAAAAGAAGAGTTTGGAGTTTTCTTTTAGGCAACACACTTATGGTGTGATTGGAGTGGTTTGTATCAGCTGTTGTTAAATATTCTGTGAAAATATTAATGCAAGTGACATGTATCATGTCATATAATCTCGAATGACTAAACTTTTAGTCTTTTATGGCATAATTTTTGTTTGAGTCTTGTCTAAAATCTGCAGAAGACATGTCCTATGCGAGAACTAATGTTGTAGTCAATCCTTTGCCAAAGAATAATGTGGTTAGACAAGTTGGCTTAAGTTAATCAAAACCATTACCCCAATGGGTAAAGTTGATTATGTGGATCCTCTTTCTTCCCCCCCCCCCCCCCCCCCACAAACCCCAACCCCCCCCCCCCCCACCCCCCCAAAAAAAAAAAAAAAATCTAAGACCATCTTTGCTATTAATTCTTTGTTACTCAGGCCTCCTTAATTCTCTCATCTGTTTTTCTGTGTATACGTGAACTTAATTACTTATTCACACTAGCGCATAGCCACTGCTATTTCTGTCGTGGTAGAGGATCGTAGTCATGGTTACAAGTTTATTGATTATATATTACTCAGTGTCTACTTATTGTTCACGATTTAATTGAACTTTTCAGAATATGTCAACACTCTGGAAAAGGAAGGATCTCTTGGCCAGATGATATTTTTTATGCTTTAATCTATTTATTTGGTAATTTTTGGGTTTCAAAATCGTAATAAGTCTGGAATTTTAAGTTTTTCCATTGTACTGCATAAATGTGGATGCTTTAAGTCATATTGTTGCTAATGGAGTAGAAAATGTCTCCTTGTAATATAATCTTATATAACCCGTGGAATGCTGATGTTGCTGGAAAATTAATGTTTTGTTGATAGTTTGTCAATGCAACTGCTACTGGCTTGCCCCTGAATTTTAATTGGTTTATTCTACAGGCAATTCCTCCAATTACGCGAATGGCACTTACACGTGATACTTGGATCACTGTTTTATGCAGAAAGTTGAGAGACTGGTGGCATTGGGTAACTTGTTTTTGGCAATATTTTGGCTGGTGCCAACTTGTTTTGTATTTCTGCGGAATCATATTTATTAATTTGGATATCTAATTGCAGGTTGCAGAGGGGGATCTACCCATTGTTGCTTCACATGGGTGAGCAGTCATGTGTATTTGTCTATTCTTACATATGAATCTTTTTCATTTATAAAAATATCACATGATGCTAATTTGATAGGGCGGAGATTGAGGCATATAAAACACTTGAGCCTGGGGTTCGTGTGGTCATCTTGAAAGCACTTTGTGATATCCGCGTTGAGGTATTGTTATTGTTAATAAGATTTAAACTTGTTATTGACTTTCTGTAAAAGTTAATGTAGATTCGTAGAATCCGTTGAATATTTTTTTAGTAACCTTTTGGTCAACTGCCTAAGCAAGATGATAGTCTGTTCGTCCAAACTCTTAATATAGAGCCACTACTTTAAAATTGAAATGAAAAATCTATTGGAGACCCAATGCATGCTTCCGAGCAGGTGTCCCCTCTAATAGGTGATGACAGGAGATTCCCTATCAAGTCCTTGGATAATACCAAAGACTTCACATGAGCTGAAAACCGAGATGATAGTTCGGTTTCTACATTGACATAGTATTTTTTTAATATTCTTGAGTCTTTTTTTTCAGAATTGAATCTTAGAATTACGACAAGGAAATCATTTTTTTTTAACTAGAAAATTGATTTGGTATTACCTACTTCCTGGATCATGTTTCTATGCTTCTGTTGCTTTATGAGAAGGATTAAATCTGAGTGATGTATTGCAGCAAGAAGATATTCGGAACTATATTGACAACTCACTGAAGCATGGAGTTCAACTTTCAGCATTTCGCAAAGAACGTGTTGGAGGTGATTCACAAGGAATATCTTACTGGTAATATAATGAAGTTTCTTATCATATCCATATTAGTTTACTTTTGTTTGGTTCATATGAAATGTTCATCAAGTATCCTTTCCACTGTTGTAGAGATATAGTACAACTCTCTTTTTGGAGGGTTTTTTTGTAAAATGTAAATTGAATTGTTGCGTTTGAGTGTTTATTTACTGGGTGTTTGTGGTTGCTGCAGGTATGAAGATGATCCAATAATTGGTTATCGGTTATATCGGGAGATCAGGAAGGTTGATATGAAGAAAGTAAAAGGAAAAGGTTCCCATGTCCTTCCTAGTGCGTCATATCAGTGGGAAACAGTAGCAACCAATTTCGATGAATTCCAAGATGTTTCTGTAAGATACTAAATTTCTCAGCCCATCTGTATGTGCTTTTGTGCCGTGTATTAGTACTTCCTTGCACACTTTTAGGGTTGAACTTTTGACTTGGTTTGTATTCAAGTATTTCTGGGATCCGAAACCTCTGAAACCAATAATGTTGAGGAAACAGATGCATATGCACAGATTATGAAACAAATAATGTTGAGGAAACAGCATTAGATTTATCAGATTGTATCTTGTATATGGGAGATAACTTATTCAAGAAAAGTGTATTATTAATACTTTGGATGAATTTGTTGCTGCTCCAAATCTAAAAGCATCTACTGTCGCAGGAGAAACTTTTCTCGAGTAAGAATAGAACGGAGGCTTCTCTAGGGAAGAAGTTGAAAGGAGACATGCTTGCAGAGATTGAGAAGGTTCACAAGGTATGCAACAGTGATGGTTGACCCACCCTTCAACCTTCTTAGGTTTATGTCTTCTATGTGGATGAAGAATAATTTTTCAAATAGAGATTCTGTAGGAAAAATTGTATCGCATATACTATTTTTACAATTCTACTTGCACAGAGGAAAGAGAGGCAGATGAAGAAGCAACACAGACAAGCTCTCCTCCTTGATAATTTTTTGACTGTGGATGGGCTTGGTCCAGGGCGCTCTCTTCGTGACAGAAAACCTGTAACCTACACTTTTGGTAAGGAAACAAACTTCTACCTTTGTTTTCGTTTTCCCAATAACAGTTGCTCTGCTTAAAAGCCAATCTTGTACTAACCATAATAGAGGATTTAACCATTGAGATCTTGGGTGTCATTCTGTTGCATATTGAATAACTCAACGCCGGTTATTGTTTAAAATAATAATTAGAGAAATGTGGCTGTTGGTGAGGCACCGGCTTATGTGGTTGTATTTCTGGATTACTGGTGATGGATTGAGATCAACTGATCAGTTTAACGTATTATCAAATGTGGTCTAGTGATACAAATTCCTAATTGATTGCTTGAGCAATATTCCATGGTTACTCTTGAGCAATATCTCTGCCTTACTCTTGAGAAATATCCCATGACTTTTATATTTGAGTTTTACCTGAATGCTCTAGATTTTAATAGCAACTCTGGGAATTCAAGGATGGCCACATCAGGGCAGGATGTTTACACTTACTGTTATTCCCATGTGTCAATGGGTATATGGAATCTGATTGTTTTGTCAAATAATTTTGCAGATGATTATGACCGGTCCATCAATGAGGCAATCAAAGTAACTAAGTATGGGTTTCATGCTCTCTCTCTCTCTCTCTCTCTCTCTCTCTCACTCTCACACACACACACACACACACCTTTTAATACCAATATATAGGACTTTTGACTTATTTTTATTGTTCTTCTGTGTCAGAAAGAAGCAGCCATCTCCGGATCCTTTACAGAAACGAGAGCTAGTTGGGAGACCTGAAGCTTCTAGTAATGGTAAATGGAGTGCTACTACAAATTCCTATGAACATGTAGGATTTAGTGCTGCATCGCCTAAATCACCTGATTATGATGATGATGATGATGATGGCGAAGAAGATAACAAGTCTGAACAATTGGATCGAAGGTGAGCAAGTTTCTTCTTTTTCTTATTAAAATGTTTGTCTTCAGTATTCTTTAAATCCTTGAACTTTTTTATAGATTGATTTTTACTTATTACATGTAGCAATCGGCGAAGACAGAGGCCCCAACGGTATTCTGCGAAAGACTTTGTTGAAGCAGTTTCAGATAATGATGCAGACTTTGACAGTGATGATGACATAGTTGGTGAGGCTGTATACGATGAGGAATACTTGAAGAAACGTAAAGAGAGAAGAAAGTTTTCTAGTAGCTCTGAAGGAGATGAGGAGTATCATTTTGAGGAAGAAAATGCTGAAGAAGAGGAAGAAGAGGAAATGGAAGATTCCGCAAGTGCCAGTGAGGATAGTGATGAACCCCAAAAATTTAAGAAGTTGCCAGGCCGTACTAGGAGGGAAGCTAAATTGAGGTCTGTTGATGAGCTCCAGTCAGGTTTGAGACGCAGTAAGAGGGCCACCAGAAATCGTATTGATTATCGACAATATGAGTTCTCAGAGTCGGAACCGGAGCCTATGAAACCTGAGAAATCAAATGCATCGGATGGACATTATGATGCCAGTGAAAACGGGGATTATTCAATGGAAAGTCATGATTCAGATGGTAATATTGAGGACCAAGAAATGAAAGTTGGTCAGGCAGTTGAAAATTACCCTGAGACAACAGTTGAGAAAGAGCAAAACCAGCCACCTGAAAAACCAAATAGCCCAGGGGAAGATGAAGTCGAAGGTGTGCAGAAAAGACGTTTCCTCGACCTAAATGAGCTAGCCCCTGGTTCAGGTTTTGACGACGGTCCAAACTCAATAATGAAAGATGATGCGGATGATTTGTGATTGGAGGCTTCCTCCCCTGCTGGATAGCACAGGTGTGATTTGCAAGGAAGCCGAGGTGTACGATTGTAAAATTTATAAATTTTGTGCGTTATTCCCATGGAGAAAGCTGCGGCCAGAGTTCTCCTAGGTGTATTTACGCAGCAACAACCTTGGTGCGAGATTTGCAACAAGGTAGCGACATGAGGCGGAGAGGTATGTAGATGAGATAGTCATTTTTTTTAGTATGTCAACGTCGAAAGAAACCTATGGAGCTAGGACCGGTGAATGGAAGAAGTTGTTTGGGAGTTGCTTAGTTCATCCGATCAATGTACAATAACCCTCAGCTAAATATTGTAACTGAAAGATTTGGCCTTAGATGTTCAAAGTCGAAATCATTTGTAGTATAGTATTATTATTATCTCTCGTGCTCGTGTATCCGCCAATATGGTGATCTCCCGTGCAAGTCCGAGAGCATATTAGGGTTGGCTGTGTTGTAATGGAACCATCCTCCCTCCCTTAGAAGGTAACTGCTCTTATCTTGTATTCAGATTGGCTTATTTCTTATTTGTCATTTCATTTTACCAAAACTTTTAGATTTCTTAGCTCTTTCTCGGCACAGTTCCAAGTCACCGGTGACTATCTCAGAGTCCGGGAGTGCGTTATGCACGCCGGCGCTCCTGCACCGGAGTCTGGAGTTTATGAGTGGAGCACGAAAAGCTCTGCTCTGAAATGCCAGCATTCGTGTGGCATATTTGAAATGTGAACATTAGTTTTCATATGATTCTACGTATCTTACTCAACTTTCGATTTTCACCCTTAATCCTTTTTTTTAAGAAAATTAAGGACTCAAACTAATTTTTTTAGCCATTTTCTTCCTATTGTTTATTTTCTTCATATTTAATCCAATTTTCTGTTGAGTGAAGGCATTCACATGTTCTGCACATAACTTTATTTTGGATGAAATGTGGACAATATCAAGGGAAATTGGTTAAAAAAAATTAGTTTTTCAGAGGGAAAATCGAAAGTCCAGGACAAGTTTAAGGTAGATTTCAGCAGTTTACTCTCTTATTTAGTGTTTATTTGGAACTGTTTTTAAAATGGTTAAAAATGCTTTTTGTGAAAATGTTTTTGGAACCAATCATTAATAAAAGAGTAAAGCAAATAATTTTATATCACATTTTTTTACCATCTTAGGTGGCAGATGAGTTAGATAAGCTATATCATTTAATTTCAATCTTTTTATTAATTAAAACACTTAAATAATCTTAGGTAAAAGAATGAGACTCCTGGTATACGACAATCATCATTTAATTAACAATCTTTTTATTAATTATTGATTAACATTTTGAAATTAATGCTAATTAATTTAGATAATGTGGCTATCCACATCAGATGTCATCTAAGATGGTATACAATTGTGGTACAAAAATATACAAGTAAATCCTGGAAAATTATTATAAGTGTTTTCTATAAAAAACGTATAACTAGTGCTTCTTGTAGGGAGTGCTTTTAGTGCTTTTAGAACCTAAAAACACTTTCAATCATTTCAAAAATACTTTCAAATGATTCTTAAATGTATACTCATCTTAGCACGAGTAGTTTAGGGATCCAAATAGTAAGTGTAGAGAAACTATCACCATAAGGTCTAATGTTTGGATTTAACAATGGAAACGCTTCTTTCGTTTTCAACAAGTCGATATTCTAACTGGTTTTGAAAATACTATTGAACTCAAAAGTTACTAGGCATACGGGTACTGCTATTCGCACACTCATTTTTACTTCTCACATACGTCTTTCAATTTTCGATTATAAAATCAAATAGATTGAAGAAGATTAATAAATGAAAATTAATATAAAAATGCGGGAAGTAAAAAGATATGTGTTGATAACCCTGCGCTACCAGGAAATGTCTTTGTCCAAGCATCATACTTTTCCCAAACACACGAGAGCTATAATTGATTATTGGAAGAAAATGACAAGAGAATTGAAACATCATAAGAAAGTTTGAATAAATAATGTTCAAGAAGGAGAGCCAAGCCAAAAGCCAGCTCATTCTTTATAATGCCTTTAATATTATGTTCCTATGATGGAAAAGAAAAGATTCATCATGTCACACATTAAAAAATCAAGCTTACTATTTTCATGTAAAAGTTGTCCTATGCCCGATACTCACCACCACGGTGCAAGCTGAATTGGAAATTTCAATCTATTTCCATTTTGAGTTCGAATATTTTTGAAATTTTGGATGGTGATTGAAATGTACCTACTGATTCAAAATTCTGAAATTTTGATCTTTAATTTATCAAACTTAGTACTTTTTTTTTTTTTTGTTTGCTACCTGCTCACAGTGAGGGGGGGGTGCCCTACTAACATGAATAGCTTATGGCATGCTTAGAGTGATCTCACCAACATATGGTGATAAACAGATTTCAATCATCATGCCTCACTTGGACCCAGGCTCCATCACCAATTAATCACTTTAATGTCCTACTTAGTTACAAGTCTATGCTATCAGGCTCGGCCTCAAATGTAGTACTATAAATAAACCCATACATATTCTTATTTTAGCATGTTTATTATTATATTTAGCTATACTTTATTTGAATTTTGTATATTTAATCATACTATTATATATTATAAATAAGGAATATAATCATACGTACTCTTTTATCTTGTCTATATGCTTTTATGTCATATACACATAAATGCTTACAAATATTGCAAAAAATTGAGAAAAAATATTGAATGCCATTACAAAAGTTTGAAGATTTCAAAGTCTGGCAAAATATAAGAGATTAGAATTATGTTTCAAAAACTCTAACCTAAAATTGATTTCGAAATTTTTGATAATCTAAAACTCCGAAATTGGAACTAATATTTGATTTCGTAACTTTTTTAATTGGTATTGGAATGCTTGTTTCAGATTTGAGCCGAACAAAAATCATCCCTAACCACCACTATTTAATGAGAGATTTTTTCAAGTACCAAGTATTCAAGTGATACTTCACATATTATAATACAAATGAAGAAAATAACATATTTTTCTGTATCCCTCTATTTATTTTATAACAAGTAAAGTACTCGCTTGAATCCTAGACGCTTTGAAATATTCCACTCCGAAAAACAACAAAAAAAGTTTTCCTGGATTCCGGTTGGCATAGGCCCGTGGTGGGCTTCGATTGCTTTAAACCATCTGATTTTTTTATGGTACTTTTTTGGGTTTTATCTGATGAATTGGTCTAAACTGTTGCATCACAACTCAGCAAGTCAGCGAGTCAGTGAGATTGGAAAACGACTTGTACTCGTACATGTACATTGCGGTCGCAACTGTAGCATCATGTGTTAATAATATAACAAAAACGTGTAATAATAACAATGTACTCGTGTTATATAAGTTATTTACGATAATAGAGTTAGAGCAGGGCCGACCTTAAGGGTAGCCCAAGTAAGCGCCTGCCTAGGGCCCCCACTTCGGAAGGGCCCCTAAAAAAAATTTATATTATGTAATTAACATATAAATACAAAAAAAAAAAAAAAAAAAAGTAAGAAATATCATAATTCATTTGTTAGTGCAGTAGAAATGTTGGCTTCATTTTTCTTTTAGGGTGTTGAGTTCAAAACACGAAACTATCTTTCAATCACTAGATTTTTCTTGTTTTTCAAATTTACTTCCAATTCATCTGTCCAAATGCATATAAAGTTATAAAACTCAAGTCTCTTTGCAATTTTTTTTTTCAACTTCTCATTATCTCCATTTCTATCGAATGTTCAAACCAACTTCTCATTCTCTCTATTTCTATTGAATGTTTAAACCAACTATCATATGGTCTTAAAGATTGTACTTTAAGGTAATCAAAACTTTGAATTTATATTTTTCTTTTCAATAACTTTTTATTCAATGGATTATTTTAATATTCAATTCGTTAGTGTGACGTTGAATTTAAACGAAAAAAAAAAAACACAAGACAAACAATTGGCGTTGAATTTATTATACTCGTCAATCAAGTTTTATTGTTATTTACTCTCTTGATCATCAAGTTTTATCGTTCTTCACTCTCAATCTTAGATTGTTGACTGCAAACATTTAGTACATTTGTGTCTAAAAACGTGAATCATGTAATGTTTAAATAATGTTTTTATATTTATCTTCTTTTGATATTAATTTTTAATGATATTTGATGTGAAAATAAAACTTTTTACGTATTTAGCGAATTCTTTTTTATACAAATCAATATACAAAGAATCGGAAATCCGAGAATTTTAAGGTCCCACTTCGAAAGCTCGCCTAGGGCCCCCAAATTCTCAGGACCAGCCCTGTGTTAGAGTATAGTATAGATTGGATCGGATCACTTTGGTGAGACAAAAGTGGTGTAATTGTGTGGCCACTGCATAAAGTGGCTTAATTTCTTTCGAAATGGATGAGTTTTGGGTTCACTTTCGTTCGCCCGGTGAAACAAGAAAATCCAAAACGATCATCAAGCAACCAATCCATGGAAACTCCACATCACTCACCACGTGGTCTTTTGTCCTTTCACTCGTCCATCCATCATGCCTTTTTTAAGTTTTGTATTTGGTAGTGTCTCATTAGCTTTGTGTATCGTCCCCATGTTTGATCGAAAAGCTGAAATTCATTAAACTTAAAACCTATTACAAAGTCTCACAACGGCTCAAGACAAACAGTGGGAGGTCCAATTCCACACCAACAAAGTAAGAGGAGAAGGATGGAGGGCATAAGAACAGGAGAGACGTCGAAAGACGCCCGGAAAAACGACGATAAGCGTCGAGAAAGCATGCTCACAACTCTCGAACCGGCGGAGGTAATTTTGGAGCGGTACCAAAGCTTTTTGATGGAGAGAGGGAGTCTTTTGGAGTGTCCGCCACATATTTTGGTTGGACGAAAAGGAAAAATATATTTTTAAGTCGTACCAATGGGAGTCAAAATGTGTTAGAGCACTCCTACAAAACTTTATGTACTTGTTATTGTTAACAAAAACAACTTTACTTATTATTATATCACCCAAATTAAAAGTGAGCAAAAGTTTTGGATTAGATCAACTCTAGTTACAATCTTTTTGTTTGATCTAATTAACTCTGATCCCTCCCTCCAAACATTTAATAATTTAATTCATTAACGCTATCGTTGGTAAAAAATAAATTTTGATCTGACTATTTTTTTTTTCCTCATTGAAGTATGAGTATATAGTGACAAATTGCTAAAAGTGGTGGTAGCCCCTGACAATGCTTTTGCCATCGCATCCGAATAACCTCAAAAGACTAAGTTTTATAATCACCATTTTAGTAAAGTATGCATCTTCAAAGAAGATCAAAGAAAAAAAATTTCTGATCATCGGATCGAATGATTTGAAGAAGATGAAAGAATAGAAATTAACAATAAAGGGTGTTTGGATTAGATCAACCAAATGAAAAAAATAAGCGAAAAGGCTTTGGGTTAGATCAACTCTAATTAGAATCTTTTTGCTTGAACTCTCAACTTTTTTTATCCAAATAATGAGATTAGTAATCTTAATTGACATCATCAAACTCAAAAACCCCAAATAATCACCCACTTGCCCTAGCTGCCCTAATTATATTGGCAACCAGATCTCTCTTACCTTCAACCTCTTTGTTTCCTCCTCCCTCCTCCTCCTCGACCGCCACCTCCTCCTCCTTGCTTGTATCAATCTCTTTGATCTCCTCATACTTTTTCTTTGCAGCTTCCCCCTTCACTTCCTCAAGAGCTTGGATAAAATTCAAAAGACATTTCTCCGGATCATCATTTGGTGACTTTGGCATGAGATTCTCAGCAACGTCGGCCGGGGTCATTTTCGTCACTCCAATCAGCTTTTCTATCTCATCAAACGTCTCATGCCTCTCAATCCTCAAGTAATTCTTGGCCAAAACCCTAAACCCATCAAAAGTACAGTAAGAAAGGGCAATGTGTTTGTCCATTCTACCCCTCCGAATCAATGCCGGATCAAGCTTCTCAACATAATTAGTAGTAAAAACAACCAGCCTCTCACCTCCGCAAGCAGACCATAACCCATCAATGAAGTTCAACAGCCCCGAAAGCGTCACCTTGCTGCTGCCGCCGTACACTTCCTCTTTCGGCTCCTTAATCCGCTCCTTCCAGGCTCCTCCACCTTTCACCTCCTCCTCCAGAAAACCCTTCTCCGCCGCCCCCCTCTTCTTCATCTGCCCTGTCAAATCAAGCGAACAGTCTATGTCCTCGATCACAATAATACTCTTACTCGTCGTCTCAATCAAAAGCTTCCTCAGCTCCGTATTGTCCTTCACCGCGGTGAGCTCCAAGTCATAAATATCGTACCCCAACAGATTCGCCATCGCGGCTATCATCGTGGACTTCCCGGTCCCCGGAGGACCGTACAGCAAGTAACCCCTCTTCCAAGCTTTCCCAATCCTTGCATAAAAGTCCTTGCTTTTGCTGAAAGTCACCAGATCTTCGATGATCTCCTTCTTCTTCTCCGGATCCAACGCCATTGTCTCAAACGTTGCCGGGTGCTCGAACACAATGTGGCTCCACATCGTCTGCTTGTAGCTCGGCCATTTGTACCCCGGACTATTTGTGTACAGCTTCCTCTGCCGATTTCTTACACGGATCTCCTTCCCTTCATTAACGACATGGTTTAAATAGTCCACCGTGATTATGTCCCGGTACTTTTTGTGAAAAGTCAACTTGTAAAATCGTTTCTCCTGGTCGGGATAATAGGCCATGGACATAGAACTCCCGCCAGGGGACACGGATTTGAACAAAACCCACCAGACTTTGGTCCCCTTGAAATCATCCGTCGCTCTCTCGTACTCGTCCATGCTGAGGATGAGGTTGCCGCTGTCCTTCACCATCTCCGCCTTGAGCCGCTTGGCGCTCTTGGAGGTGTTGGAGCTGAGGTAGGCCTCCACAGCGGAGTAGGCCTCGCTTCGCTTGAGGCGGTCGCCGGTGAACTCGTGGATGGAAATTTCGATGTAGGGGTAGAAGTAGCCGGTGACTCTGTGGGAGTATCGCTCCAGGAAGTGGCGGAGTTCGTACGGACAGTACTGGCGGATGATTGCCCAGATGAACATGAAGCTTGCTAGGGTTGAGCCCATTGTTGCCCACATCTGCTGGCTCATCATTGTTGGTGGCAACATTTCTGAAGCTTGCTAGGTCTTGTTTTAGAGTTTGGGATGGGGCTGTCTAGGGTTTCACTGGCTAAACTCTGCACCTTTAATTTTCATGGTTTTTGTGTTGATGATCAGAATGGGGACTGTGAATACAAAGGGGTAGGTGGATAATGAGATGATGGTGGAGGTTATAAACAAGATCAGCTAGTCCTACGAGGAACCTCCTTTTTGAAAAAAATCACATTCACAACGTGATTACTGGCTTTTTACGTATTTGCCAATTATAATTTGACATATATAGAATGAAAAAAATTTAATTTAATATTACAGTAAAAAACACTATGTTAGAATGTGATTTGTATGTGACTATTAGATTTTTCTTAGAGAAGTGATTTTAACATATTTTTTTTAGCTTCTCACACATCTTAGTATAATCTCAACTATTGATTTCGTTTGATTTATTCAATCTGGTGACCATAAATAAAGAAGGATGTATAATAAGCAAAAAGTGATTTGTTAAAATCACTTCCTTCTTTCATTCAACAATTGGCGTCCAGGCAATATGATTAAACAACTAGGTATCTTACATTACTCGTGAACCAACTTACATTACTCGTGAACGAATATGGTCAAAATGTGTCAGGTGCGAATTATGTACGTTAGATAAGTTGATCAGGTTAATATGTCACCCTGTTTGCACACAAGTCCGAATTTACACAAGTGGGGCCACCTATAGGCTTAAATGATACAGAAGTACATAGAGGTCTTAATTTTGTGTGGCTACCATCTTAAATTAGAATAGTTTAAAATATTATGTTTTAATGGATGGTCACAATGTGAACCTTTTAAACATTTTTGTATAAACAAGTGACAGAAAGCAAGCAAAATAATGTAAACAAATTGGCAAAGAACAAGTTCGCAAAGAGAGATGGGGGAGATGAGGATTAGAACAATCTCAAATTTGAGGATTACACTCATTGTTTGGTGGGTCTACGTGCAGTGTGCACCAAATTAATTAAAGTACCTGCATGGGATGGGAGGTGACTAATCCAACGCTAAAAGGAGTCAATTATTGAACACGTGTCACGCACATAAGACACTCAGACGAAAGAAAGTGGGTCTCCGAATGGGATTAGAAATATTGGAGGGACTTTGATCAATTGTTTATGAAACAAAATGATAACTTCATAAGGAGATTTTTTTAGTGTATTAAAAACACGACCCAATACATCACGTATCACAATACAAGTAGTTAGATGTATATAAAAAAAAAAAATCTAACTATTTACAGTATGACACTTAGGCCACGTTTGGTATTGTTTTTTTTTTTTTTACTAAAAACTGTTTCACTTTAAAGTTAAATAGTAAAAAAAATGTTTGCTAAAAATAGTATATAGTAAAAAAAATGTTTGGTAAAATTAATATATCCTGCTTATTTTAATAACAACGAGCTCCATACAGTAGCTTTTAAAAACAATATGTAGGTTGCTTTTAAAAGCTACTTTAATAAAAATTAGAGTTGAGTTTTTAATAAATATATTCAATTGTTGTAGACCTTCATTAATTCTTTTTAAGTGACATTATTTAGCTTTCCACACACATTTTTTCCTTTAGTAAGAAAAGTAAACGATACCTCCTACCACTTCAAATACTAACCTTACACCATCACCACCATTACAACCACCATTTTTGCCATCACGGCCGCCATAACCACAACCTCCACCACTGTCACCACCATTATTACCTCCACCGCCACCATTGTTGCCGCCACTACTGCCACCATTGTTACCACCATCGATGTTGCCATCGCCACTGCCACCACCATGCATCATTATTGCAACAACCACCACAGCCATAACTGCCACTACCACCATCATTTTCGCAGCCGCCACTACCACAATCATTGCCGCCATCGCCACTGCCACTACCACCATAACCACCATTATCGGTGCTACCACCGCCTTACCACCATTGTTACCTCTCCATCCCAACCAAAACATCCCACTATTAGCATCACCACTACACCTCCACCACAACCACCACCATCATTACCACCACTGATGTTGTCATCCCCACTCCTACTACTATGTCCATTTGTTATTGTATACAATTATATCACTTTTACATTAAATTTTACCAAACGCTTTTACGTTGCTTTTTATACTCGCAGCACTTTTAAAATTCAATTAGCCAAACCAAGGTTCTAAAAAACGCTAGGCGCTAGTCGGGCGGTGGGCTAGTTCTTAGGCGGCCTAGGCGGATTTAGGTAAATTTCTTGTATATCTTGTAAATAAGTGCATATTGACACTTACAAAAAATTATACTTGTATGAAATCCATGGATAAGATAATAAAAGAATGATAAAATGCAAAAAGAGTATCCAACAAGTCCAAAATTTAAAAACACATTAAGCATATATGCCATATAACCATAATGAGAAGTATTGTAGGATGACACATGTACAACAAGTTTACAATTTAAAACAACATAAAATGGAAAATAAGAGGAAAATAAGGAAATTTAGTAATGTAAGATACTTATCTTTAGCATCCTGGAATTTAAGTTGATACACAACACACCTATTGTATAAAATTAAAATTTCAAGGTATAATTAGAACTTAGACTTTAAACAAATTTTACATAAAAAAAAAAATAAAATAAAAAAAAAAAACCACCCAGCCGCCTAGAGCCACCCCGATTTTTCCAGCCGTTTTGCACAAAATCGCCTGGGTTCCAAGGTGCCTAGCGCCTAAGGGGCCGCCAAGGGCATTTTTTAGAACACTGAGCCAAACGCTCGTCAGCTTTATTTTATAGCTGATTATTCTTAAAACACAGTAGAAATAGTTTTTTAAAAAAGCACAATAATCCCAAACTGGCCCTTAGTGTATCAGGCCATACACTTTCTTTTGAAAAGGATTGTGGGGTCCCTGTCTTCTTAATGTTTCTTCTTTTAGCTTAGCCTTACACCTTCTTTTGTGGAAAATCATCTTTTTACTAATTAGATTTTGGGGATAGGCAATCAAATCCACTATTCTCCCTCTTCAAAACACTCCAGCCCACTCGAGCAATTGGACCCAAGGCAAGTCCGATGGAAAATTCAGGCAATAATCGGCTAGTCCAGCACTCTGCCTATGTGACGTAAGACTAATGTTATCATGATGCCACGATTTAAATTATTAAAAATTATAAAAAAAAACTAATTAAAAATATAAAAGTTTATAATTTATTTTCCATAAATACGTAACCATGTTCTCTCACATTACATTACATTTCAATATTTTTGAGTACTTTCAACTAATCTTTTATTATTGTCCATAATTAAGAATAAAGTTAATTTTTATTATTTTATAAAATAAAAAAATACTAATATTTTATACAAATTATCTGAGCTATTCAATTTAAGAGTAAAAATATGCTTGAGCAATTACTGTTTATTATAAATAATATCATTCATTTAAAGAGATTAAGTTGTCTATTGCCAAAAAAAACCCTCCTACATTGGAAGTGCTCTTAAAACTCTATCGTTCACATCAGAACTCCAAGGAAAATATTTATGTGGCATTTGTTAAGCCTTCTCACATGGTTGGTGAAGGAGAAAGAAGAAGACAAGTAGTTACAGACTTTCAGGTCACAAATCACGTCACTCACGTGGCAACATTGCATGATATGGATTCGCAGAAATTTGCCAACAACTGCCATGATTGATTCCCCCAAAATTTGAAATTATTGGACTGGCCATGACGGTACGTCTTTGTAACATAATAACTCACAATAGAACAAAAACATTGAACTCTCGTTCGCACAAAATTTTTTTTTAGAACTTTAACTGAAATTTTTTTGATAGTGTTCATTTTATAAATCAAGTTTTTACACTAAAAAATCAATTTTGATAATATTCATTTTACCTTTTATTTTGTTTTTTTTCCATTAAAACTCAAAGTTTTCAAATCTTTTTCATTAGTTTTTCTAATTTTTTTCAGTATGACCGTCATACTTAAAAGCTTCGGAAGGGGATCCTTTCTAGATCCCTTCCATCAAGTATTTCCCATCAAACAATTCAAACTCTTGAAATTTGATCCAACGGTTAAAATTATTATAACTTTTAAAGTGAACCTCTGTTTGTAACCGTTGAATCAAATTTCAAAAGCTCGAATTAATTGATGACGAGGACTTGGTAGAAGAGATCCGGAGAGGATCCCTTTCCAAAAGCTTCTTAAAGAATGCCTTTGAGACTGTTACATTTACTTTTTGATCATATGCCTTTGAATTCTGTAAGAGGCAAAGGACGCAAGGAGAGAAATGTAAATCTCCTGGTCATGAAGTAAAATTTGGAGCCTAATTTGGGCAGCTAGCTATAAAACTCATCAAGGAAAACCCTACTTCATTCTACTCACAAAGAAATGAAAAAACAGTACAAGGAAAAGGCAGAAAGAACGAATTCCTAACCGCTTCATACAACGAAATATTAAAAATACTACACTTTCTGATGCTTCCTGCATATATTATTGATTTCAAATTGTTCCTACTTAATTTAAGTATGAGTCTATGATCACCACCTTCAAGTTCTAGGGCTGCAGATTCTTGACACATTCCTCGTTGGCGAACCAGTTCGGTATTATCCTTGCTAGATGAGGATGCAGGTCTTTGTAGGAGTTCTTGATCGTCGCTTCAGCAACTTGAGTAGCAACCGAGATCTCTGCAACAAAACAAAATTAATACAGGCTTTTCCAGGAGAATAATCGATAGGTCACATAGATTCCTAACCTTTAAGAGACATTTTCTCATCTGATAGTTGATTAATGGTATAAATAACGGCAGCTGCCACCGATATGGGGCTCCTCCTGCAGAAGACAGGACCTCAATTACTTCTATGAAGTTGAAAAGAAGCCATCTAATGCTGTTAATGCTTCGATTCGGTTGAAAGTTTTGAAATCCAGGGATTTTGGTTGGGTACAATTTCCATTGGATTGAAGTATTCGCAATACTTCATATCCAAAATTGTATCCGAAGGAGGAAATTCTTAGACTCGGTCTAAGAAAATTCGTTACTGCGAAATATGTAAGGACTCTCCTCTTGTCAGATTTATGACAAAAGGTTCAAGCTAAAAAATCATGAATTATGTAACAAGATTGTTGTGAACTGGCGGAGGACAACCTTATAACAAGCTCTTCAATGTTCTGCACCATTTCTTGGGCAGCCTTGACATCTCGATTCTGCATTCCAAGATTGGAACAAAAGCGTCTCTGCAGAGAAAATGCGATAATTATGTTCTCAAGCAAAACACATTCCAACAAGAAAATAAAATATTGAAACGCGAAGAGACGGGTAATATAAAAAATAAATAAAATAAAAAACTCACCAAATAATCTCCAGCATGGATAGTTCCCATTTCCTGACCAAGCTCGGCCTCCAGGTGTTTCAAAATGAACTCTTTTGCCCGTCCAATTTCCTTCTTGGTAGCTCCACTGACTGCAGTGCATATTTCTGGTCGGAACACAAGTTTAGTAAATCCCGTGCGAATAAACATAAGCAAACCAATTTAAATCATTACGAACATAAACATGCGCTTCTACCTTTCATAGTACGAGCCTTATTTTCTTGTCTACAGGCAATGTAAAGGCAAGCAGCCACAACTGCATCTTGATTTCTCCCTCGGAGAGGTTTTTGATCTTCTACCTTCTTGTATATTTCATTGGCTCGATCCTGGTAGTCAGAATTAGAAAGCCATAAAGATTACCAATCCGAAACAGAAGGCTTTAGACTTTTAGTCAAATAAATATTAATTTCAAATGCTGTGAGCATAAACCCCCTATTAAGAAGTTGAAACTAATATGTGAGATCACACAATAATTCTACATCAGAAACACTGAAAAATTGCAACTTCAATGAATGTGTTGGAATACCGAGTTACCAAGCAAAAACTAATGACCAAATACTAAATAGATTCAAGAAATTGTGCGCAATCAATCTCAAAACGAGGTCCTCGGACATGCACAAAGAAGTCACAGACAGGTCACTAAACCATGAAAATGGTAAATATAGATTCATCCCATCGATTCAAAATGAAATGAAATTCTTCATCATACAACACTAACATAATTACATCAAGGAATTAGCTTTATATATACTGCATTTAGTCAAATGCAGGATACGACTAAGGGATGATAAGGGAAATTTTGATGAAATAGCACGACAAAAACGATATCTTTTCAAAACTTGATGAAATAGCTGGACAAAAACGATAGCTTTTCGTTCAACTCAGATCGTAAATCATTATAAGAGTTGCCATTTTTCATTGTTTCAACCCATCAACTAGCCTCAACCAATCATAAACTGAAAGAACAAACCATTCATTACCTAACATCCTTGTAATTAGCCACAAAATGGGACAGTGACCAAAAATGCATTTTACACATTTCCAGTTGAAAATAAATCAATTGACAAAACCAAAACGCAAAGAAAATGATGCTAAAATATTAACTGATGTACCTTTATGGTTGTAACAAGTCCCAACCTGCAGTGAAAACCCAACACATTGAATCAAATTATGTTCCCAATTGACAGCCAGAAGAGCAAGTACATCCTACAAGCCAAAAACGCTTTTAACTATGTTTGTTAAAAAAATTTAAATGTAAATACTTATCACTCGTAGAAGTGCTCTATAAAGAAGCACATGCTAAAAAGTACTTTCAAATGCCTTTTAACAAAACTCTAGATTTTTTTTAAAACAAGTCAACATGTTTATCATAAAAGCACTTTTGAGCGTAAGTGTTTTCTAGGAACACAATCCCACATGGGCCCACTATTGATGACATGATAGTGACGCAATGCTTTTAAAAAATGAGTAGGATTTTTTTCCCTCTTATTATCATTCTCTTCTTTTTTTTCTTCTTTCACACTTTTTTTGTCTTTCTTTATATAAAAAGTTCAAAATATGTTGACGTGACTTAATTATTGGAAATTTTAATAAAAACACTTTTGGTACTATTCATTTTTAACGAAAAATTACATTTATACCTGTTTGGGCCCAAAATAATAGTGTTGGGCCGAGTGCAGGTTTATGTTCGGCCCAAAGCTGTTTCAAATACACTATGGGCTGTCTAGTGGTCCCGGGCCATTCAACAAGGATGGTCGAGTCCTATCGCAAGAAGGAGTAGGTCGGATGAGCAAAGGGGTCAAAGAAGTCCTAGTGCGATTTGGATTCTCGACTAACAATGAATATGGCCTCAAAAAAGGGGTGAGTTGAAAGTTCTAATAGGGGTAGGATTGGTCGAAGTGGAGTTGAAACAGAATGAGAAGTCCCAATCCAGATACGATTTTGACTCGACCTCAAGGAGGATTTGCTGCTATAAATAGAGAAATGAGGGTGCAATTCAAGGACCTCCAAGGGAACCTCTCAAACATTTTGAGATTTTTTACTTTCTTTTTTCCGCCGACATATCTTTAGTTTGGATAAACAGCACTGTGAAGGCAACCGGCGAACACCTTCGGTTTGGATAAACAGCAATGTTGCCATAGAATCAGCTAATTGAGAAGCACCTTCAATTTGGATAAACAGCACTGCGTCGAGGCTAACTGGTTACCTATCCAAGTCTCGGTCGAGAAGGGTTTCCGAATCCTTATTGGCAGAGATCATCTTATTAGCCTTCTCAGAGAAGTAAGATGTTACAAGTTACGACATTCGACGCATTGAGCGTCGAGTAATTTTATGATTAGATGCTCATAAGTGAGTTTCAGAGTTCGCATTCTGACGGCCGAACCATATTCACCATCAAGACATACATCACCTTTGAATACTTGTGTTCGTACAGTCTGGTGTCAATTCGAAGTGCTTATACTCTCAAGAATATAATCACTATGACCGAATCCGGCACCGACAATTTGTGAACATCGCAGAACTAGCAGCCTTGTCTTCAGGCTCGAGAATCCAAAGGCCGAGATTTGTTCCTTCCTCGGCCGCAGTCGCAAGATAAAGAAATCAGCAACGCGCTCAACGCAACATCAACAAATTTTACTCCTCAACCGAGCTCGGCCGACAAGTTGGCACGTAGGCTTTGTAATTTTTAGGATTAACAATACTTTCCCTGGTACTATTTATTATATCTTTAAAAATGATTTTTCATTAAAATGGAATTTTTTTGGATTTTTTGTTAATTTTTCTTCGATTATAACAGTTTAAATAAGAAATGAGGGAAAGGAAGAGAGAATCCTCCTCCTTTCGAAAATACAATCCAAACAAAAAATTTCTTCCTTTTTCCTTTCACTTTCCGAGCAACCAAACAAATACAAATTAAGTTAATTAACAAAAAATAGTAAAATTAGAGCATGCAAATCAAAAATACCAAACCTGTCGGCCATCACGGCAATTGCACCGAAGACGTCGAGAAGATTACGGTCGGGCTTAGAGGCGCGGCCTTGCCACTTCCCGACGGAGGGGGGTAAGGCTTCGGAGGAGGAGCCGCCATTTCTGGGCCTGGCGATGACGGTGGAAAGCCCAGCTTCTGACAAAAGCGGGTTAACAGGTCCCCCGACACGGTTCGGGTCGTTGTCGTTGGAATCGTCTGCGAAGGAGCGCCACTCAGCGGTCTCGTCGACGGTATGCGCCTCCAGTACGAGGCCGCACTCGGAGCATATCGCATCGCCCGCTCTGTGGTCGAAGACAACCTCCGTCAGACTATTACAGTCGCGGCAAAACGTGTCCGACATAACTCCACCAAAACAACGTTATTTTTTTCGATTTTTTAAGGATTTTTGTTTTGTCGGAGCCCTTCAGACCGTTATGATTTTTCAAATTCTTTTGTTTGCTGTGAAACTGTAAATCTTGAGCGGTAAGGGGAGGGTTTTTATAGACGTTTGGAGGGGAAGGAGGAGGAAGGAGAGGTGTATGTGGTAATTTTAGGGATGGCTTTTATTTATTTAATTTTTTTTTTTTTTTTTTTTGCAACTTTATCCAACAAATTTAATGTTTGGATAGGGGGTAGGGGTTTATTTTGGATTTGATGGGGGTAGGTTCAATGAACAAATTAGCTGGAATAAGGATTTGGATACGGAATTTAATTGCATATCTGATTCGGAGAATTTTTGAAATGTTATTTGAATTTATATATATATATATATTAATTTGTTATATGACAAAAATTTAAATGATTTGTTGTATCAACTTTATGAATTTATTAATCTGTCATCACACCTTCAATTTGTTAAAATTTTCATACAAAATAAGTCATGTGACAGGATTATTTCGGATTTTTCAATATTTCACTCCCCTTCTAGTACGTTGTTATCAACAAAAATAATTCTAGAGTTTCTCAAAAGATACCAAAAAAAAAAAAAAAAAAGGTTGATCTGGCATATAAGGATCTAGGGTCTGTTGTCCGGAAAAAATATATATATATTTGACACGTCACATCGGATTTAATGTTATATATTCAATTTTTTTAGTATATCGATATTTTCATATTAAAGAGGAAGAATTCGGCTAAATCACATAATGGTCAGCTTAATTTAGTATCGACTTCTAAGCGAAGATGAATACCAATAGACAATAGTATTGAGTTTGATAATAATAATAATAATAATAATAAATAATTGAATATATGTTATACGATTAGTAAGTACATAATTATATTGACCCAAAAAAAAACAAGTACATAATAGTAAGGGAACTTTAACGAAAAGCTCATGTACTATTTACTTTAACGAAAAACCATACTTTTATACTAAAAAGTTAATCATGATACTATTCACTTTATCATTTATTTTGTGCTTATTGTTAAAACTCAAAATGTTAAAGTCATTTTCATTAGTTTTCCCTAATAAGAAAATTTTAACAAAAAACTCTCAGTACAATACAAAAGGAAGAGGGAGATAATTCAGATTTCTTAGTATTGTTCATTGATGGTAATTAAAACTGGGAAAAGTATCCAAGATTTCCATTTATTTCTTCTTATAATAAACCCTAGAGTTTCAGTATTTGGTGTCACCAGTTACATCTAATTACAATTTTTATCTCTCTCCTCAGGTGATTAGCCTTAATTGTACACGAACGGAATTCCCTCCTAAAAATGGAGTGTGCAGCCCAATGGACTTTATATAAAATGCCCGATATGCGGGTTCGAACACGAAATCGCCATCAAACGTTAACAGTATAATACCAAAGAATAAAAGACAGATCATATTATAAACAGTTGGTGACTCCATAAGCAATAAAAATATGAAACCAACTTGTGTTTTTGTTAATTAAACTGGTTGGAGAAACTTGACGACCAAGGTTGTCAAGCACTGGTACCAAACTCGTTGACAGCCAAAAACACCAGTACGATTTGTCGTTTGAAGATCCATGTCCATGTGAAGCAAATATACTTTTCAGTTGGCACATGTCTAGCTCTTTGTCTGGAAATGCTCCCTGCACACACATCCGGTCGACATCGACCTCGACCTCTTCGTCTTTCATCGTCGTCTTCCTCCCGGGAGTCCGGAACATCAGGTCAAAAAAGAAAGAAACTAAGAGCAGTACCGATGAAAGAATCTCGGGAGGAAAACGACGATGAATGACGAAGAGCAGTACCAATGAATGAATATGGAAACTCAAATTTCTTTTTATACAGGCCATTTCTTTTTGTACAGGGACCAGATCATACGGTGCTATAACTGCAAAAAGCTTCAATGTCCTAGATTCTCGAGATGGGGTCATGAAATACCGCATATACTATCTCATGCTGCAGCACTGCGGTCGTCCGAGTTGTTTCAATTTGCCCCACATGCACATCATCTGTCTCGGAGACTGGTAATGGGCGGTGTAATAATCTTCGATGCACCCGAATTGGCAGAACTTCAAGCTGTGCCTGTACTCGACTGGTTTTGAGCTGTTGAATTTCTCAACCCACATTCCCATGCTCACATCTTCCATCTTAAACAACTGCACAAAGATCAAATTATTTAGAATCAACCACCCATTACATTATCAGTAGAGAGAGGGCGTGGATGTTACTTACCCTTAATTGACGCCCTTCGAACTCGGATACA
Organism: Pyrus communis; assembly: GCF_041283825.1. Lineage (NCBI taxonomy): Eukaryota > Viridiplantae > Streptophyta > Magnoliopsida > Rosales > Rosaceae > Pyrus > Pyrus communis. Next base: position 3,508,620 of record NC_142578.1, read on the forward strand.
ATGAACTTTGCAATGTCAGATGACAAGATGTAACCTGGTCCATTTGCGTAAGGTGGATAGTCTTCTTCTGGCCACTCCTGAAGCAAGAAAACAGAGAACAAATGGCTATGAATACTAATATCAAAAGCAAGCATCGGCGCAAAACAATGCAAGAAATTGAACATAGTACAACATTGACGCTCTTTAACAAGATTTCAACAAAAGAAAGATTCTTACAAGTCAATATCACAGACTATAAATCTGATATAATTTTAATCCCCCGCCCAAAAATCCAAAGCGAAAAGAATGTCGGTAAACTGAAGAAAATGAGAACTGACTACGTGTAGAAGTAGGGTCGACAATCTCACTACCCAGCAGGTATCAGAAACAATAAGTTTGTATGTACCTCATATGTGACAGCCCATTTACCATAGCGCAGAGGCTTATGGTAGTAATTTATGTTCCCCACATACAAGCTCCTTCCCTCTGGTACTTTATGTGCCTCTCTGATAACGGCACCTACTCTAACAAAAGTGTCATCATCGCACTTCATAATGTACTTAGCGGCCATGGTACGAACCTGAAACAGAAGCAACACCATTATTACAAAACCATTTCCGGGAAAATACTGTACAGTATCGAATCTTCATTTATGCGTTTATTCCAAAACTCACCCCATACTCGCAGATAGCAACAGTTTTCAAGACGACCAAGTCGTAGTTATCCATGTACGGCACTACAACAATATCGCCAAAAAACTCCGCTTCTTTCTTTAGCTCAACATTCACTTCCTTTTTAGCATGCTGTCCAAGTATCAATAGAAAAGATTGAGAGTCTCCCACTTAAACATTGTACAACAACCAACTACAAATTTTCAAGTGTCATATTGCTATTGCTTACCAATGCTACAAAGAAACGAGCGACCACTTTTGATGATCTGATAAGATTGTGCTGCATCCAAGACTTCCTTACCGCCATCCTCTCGGCAAAATGGTTGCCTGCAGAAAGGATACCAATGAAGAGTTCAACACCGCTACCAGAAAGAGGCGGGGCCCGCCATCTGGTTGACATCTCAAGATGCTTCTGTGGAGCAAAACTAGGATGGGATGAGGGCAAAGAAGCGGCAAATACCGAGTGCAGATCAACATCCCCACTCAGAGACAGCCCAGTGGCGTCCTCAAGAGAAAATCCCTGTCGACATCACAACTAAATGCTTAGCAAAGAATCCTCAATCATCACGCGGTAGAGGTACCAGAATATTACTCACATTATGATAAGGAAAAGAAGCGATATGCCTCCCATCAACATTAACATGATAACCCTCCAAGCCAGCACTAAGAGTTAAAACAAACAATTTCTCCTCTGCAAACGGGTATGGCCAGTCAACAGGTACCCTTTTAGTTCTGCCTACTAACCGGCTCAACCACCATGTTGCCTTGGTCTCCGCTGAGTGATTGTCGTCATCACGAATCCATTTCTCGCACTTCACCTGACCATCAACTAAAACCAGTCTAAAGAATTACACAACTTGGTGGTGCGGCATCAAAGATGAATTAACTCGGGGAATAATGAGAAAAATGGCCAAAATCGAAACATGCAAGATAACGAGCCAACAACCCAAAACAATAAATTTCTTCCTGAATAGGAAAACGAAGTATCATTTTCATATCATTCTTCTGGAACATATTATCAATGAGCAGTTAAGCACTATTAACATAACAGCTCAAACACACTTTGAACTTTCAAAATCGACACCGCATTCTGCATATCAAGCTGGCACAATACCACACTTCATACAAATTCAAATGCTGTTTTTATTCCCATTTCAGTAGCTTACTTGCAATGCTCCAAATCCAATGAATGCGAAAAGCTCAAAACAGAAACTAATGCACCAAACCAACATAAACAGAACAATTTACAAGTTTCATATCTAATGTTATAGGACATTGATAATCACTCACCAGTTTCTTCATCAGCCTTAGATTTCCAGCCCTCGCATCGAAGCGCCGAGCCCCACTGCATCCTGTAACAAGTGTTGAGTTCAATCACAGGCCTTCCACTCCAATCCCCCATCAACCTTGGATTGAAATGCAAAAGTCTCGGTGGCTCCTCACCCTCCACAGTCTTCAACCCCAGCAACTCCACCTTAAACTGTGAAACCATCGCCGACTCACCGTCCCTCAGCAGGGCAATCTTGGGCTGAAACTCCTCGTGCGCCGCCCTCGGCCTCCCCACAAGCGTTACGTGCGAACCCAATGTCAGCCCACACGGCAGCACTATCACCCTCCCCTGTGCCGAAAACTCCGACCCAGATACCGAAATCGAATGCTTGCATGCCTCGGATCGGTTCTCCACCTTTCCAGCATCTATCTGCACCTTTCCAGATTCCACCTCTCCCCAGAACTTCCTTCCCACTTCCCAGGCAACCTTCGCTGGCTTGTAAAGCTCCGAATCAAAAGTTTTCGGGTCGAAAACTAAACCCGAAACAAAATTGGGCTCCCTGGGTCGCCGACTCTGAGTCGGCTGGTACGAGTTATGCGAAACTTGCTCAAGAGGGCGACTTGGGGCGTCCTTTTCCTCCACGTCTTCCTTGCTATGGAGCCTGTTGGGTCGAGACAACGAGTCCGGCGAGATTGTACTGAACCCAGTTTTGAACACGAAGGGGATTTCAACCGTAACTAAAAGTAGATACAGAAGTCCGATAGCGATCAGAATCTGAATCGATCTTTTCCTATTGACAGAGAAGAAGGTGCCCAATCTATCCAATTTGGCCCTCCTCATCCCCAATTTCGTAAAAAAATTCAAAACTACAGAATTTACCAGTAAGCAGAGATCAACCACACAAAAAAATAATAACTTGAATTCTGGGTTTTGCGAAGAATGTAAATTTGAATCCTGGGTTTTGCGAAAAATCGAGTCTTTGATTCAAATACACGAAGTTGGAGAACGAGTCGGCAACTTGAACCCACCGACACGTCCAGAAGTTTTGGGAAAAAGAAAAAGTGAAACTTGATTCCAATCGAGGTCGGTGTGCGCGAGCTTTTTCCTGGAAGATGAGAAAATAATTTCGTTTTCCGATTTTCGTTTTCGATTTTGTTTTCTCTCGTTTTTCAAATGGAAAATTTGGAAAGAAGTGAACTTGAAATAAAAAGAGACGTTTTATTGGTTTGGAGCGGAAATTATTGAATAAAAATGTTGTGGGTGGGGTTGGGATCCGGTAATCAAACACTACCCAACCCGCCACTTCGCCGGTGAGGAGAACTGACTGTTACTGTTTACCCATTTACTTTTACTGGGAGTAAATTCTATCTTGTGGAGCAATTATCTGCAATTAAATGAGAGTTGGCAAAATCAGGTGAAAAATACTATTAAACCATTACTAAGTGGGAGAAGAAAAACCTTCTCCAAACCACAATGTTTGAAATTTTCTTAATATGGTCGATATTTTTGCGAATATATCAAAAGTCATAAGAAGATATGGAAAGGGGGTAGAAGGTTAAACATCACTCCATATGGAAGAATTTCTCAAATTTCGACCAAAATTGACATATTTCATTCATATTTCTGATACTTAAATCTTGACAAACTGTCATAAAATATTTTCATTTTAAATTTATGCGTTTTTTTAGTAGACTTTCATCATTTCCATCAAATTAGTATCGATAAATCCATCAATATTTTCACAAATTTACATATTAATATTTTTATGTTTTATTTGTGTATTAATAAACAATTAAAAATACTTGTCATGAGAACTATAATTTTAGTAGTGGATTTATATTCATTTCTCTTTGAACTTATTCACTCCCATCTTTACCTTTAATTAATAAAAAAATATAAACAACAACTTTTATAACGTCACCCACCAACATATTTAAAAGATAGAAATAATATTAAAAGGTTATAATCAGGAAATGGGTGGAAGAGGAACAGAAAAGCGACCGTTGCAAAGGATGAGAGAGAGAGAGAGAGATTAAAAGGTTAATCTAAAAGATTAAAAGGTTAATTTTGGATTAGATTAATGAAAGGTGTTGGGAGAGAAATGCTGTTGAGTGGTCCGCCTTTGAATTTTGAATACCTTTCCCTTGCATGAACTCATTGCGATTAGGTGGCATTTGGCAAGCATGGCCATAGCCAGGTGTGTTTGAATTTCATAACCTGTGCTATGATGCATCTCCAAGATTTCTAAAATCCCTCTATTTAATTTCCATCATCAGAATTAAGTCCTATAACAATTTATAGTCCTTATGTAGTGTAATGATTGTGTACTGAATTTTGGCTTAAACGTTAAAATAGTCTCTGTATTTTATTCAATTTGATCTCCGTATTTACTTTCGTTAGTCAATCTTAGACAATCAATTAAAGGATCATTCAAATTGACATGTGTCTTGCAAGTGAGAGGACAAAAATGTAACTTCATTGTAAACCTCTTAAACCTAGACAAGATCAAATGATCAACGATGACGATCTCCCGTGTAAGGCACATGTCAATTTTAATGGTCCTTTAATGGATTGTTTGGATTGGCTAACATAGGTGAACATGGAAATTAATTTGGCCAAATTAAAAACACAAAAATTAAAATTGACTGATACGGTAAAATACAAAAACCATTTGACATTTAAGCCTTGAATTTTATACCCATTTTTTAAGATTACGTGAGGAATTTATAGTTCAGTTAAAAACTCTAATTCTAAATGCACCTTTCTCCTCTCTCTCAAAAAGCTCTCTCCCTCTACAAAACCCTAACCCTAGCCGGCTACCTCCATCGTCGCCAGCCTCTGGCTATAACTAAGGGCCGATGGTAGCTTCCCTCCTAGCCCTTCCCCTTCTTCCCCATCCCAGTTTTCTCCCCCCTCACCATACACGACCTTCTTCCCTCACCCCCCCGCCCCCTCGACCTTAAACCGACTACTCATCCCCGGCCTTCACCTACCTCATCTCCCCTCTCGTGCTTCTCTCCCACCATTTTGTGTGCAGCGTTCCTTGGATTTTGCCTAATACCTTGATTTGGGCCATGCCCTTTTCAAAAATTCCTTTGATTTGGCACTCGATTTTCTTGGTGTAGGGTGGACTCGTGTTGCAGGTAGGATGGATCCACCTTCGTCAACTTGTTTCCATGGTGGTGTCACCTTCCTAGCCTAGGTTTGTTGGCTACACTGACATGTGCACTCTGATCTGGTGGCTCGGCTTGTTCTGGCAACTCGGCTTGATCTAGCGGCTCGGCTTATGCGAATCCCTTCTCGGAGTAGTGTAGTTGTTTTTCACTCACCTTATGTGCACCATGGTGGAGCTATTTATTTTGGCTAGATTGGTCTTCGCCTTTGTGCGATGCGTTATGTAGTCTTATCTGTCAACAATGACTTGATGTAGTCTCGCTCTATCGCGATGACTTTATGTGGCCTTGTTACTCAACGATGACCATTGTGGCTGCCTGTTGCCGCTATAGTTCATTGTGACAGATCTGTAATGGTGGCACTTGTGCTTTTGGCGATTGTGTGTTCGCGCTTGTGGTAGTCTGCTAAGGGTTTACTCTTATTTATCTATTTGCGCAAATTCACTCCATACCAATTTATTGGTCACTGGAGCTTTGTACCCAATGACACCCTTATAATTGTTAGTGTTGATTAATGAATCGTTTCTTGTAAAAAAAAAAAAAATTCAGTTAAATAAGATTATTATTTATTACAATAAAGGTTCTAAGTTCGAATTCACTTCTCAAAACAAACTATTAAAATTATCAAACCTACAAAAGATATTGAGATTATTGGTAATAAAATAATCAGAAAATCCACCTCTTTCTTCTAATATTGGGATTATTGGGAAGATTATGTGCACTAAAAGAATAAATGTTATACCTATTCTTCAGTGCTAAAATCTCGAAACGAACATTAATTTACCGGAGTTGTTTGTTTTTTGCCCTCCACAAGAACGCATGGTTTCTTAATCTAATTAATTTGAATGGACCACTAATTTGAATGCAAAACTCATCATACTATTTATCTTTTAAATGTATTAGTTAAATAATAAAAGAAAATGTATGAAGTTACTTTAATTTTATGAACAAAGGAGTTGTAGATACCAAACTAAAAAACTTGGGGTCATGTTTTAGATGAAGAGAATATACATTCACTATCTAGGTCAAGGTTTGTCTAATGTAACTAATTACCAAGTGAATATGGCAAAATTTGTATTGTAATTAAGATACCATCTTGGTAACCATCACGGGATAGCCAATGGTTGGTGATGAATTATACGTTCGTATTTCACACGTTATGTCATGAGTTTGATTTTCGGCGTTGGTGAATCACATAATGGTGACTAGAGATAGGCGGAAATGCCTCTATAAATCTTCCTGACCACCCCACCCCCCCTTAAAAAAAAAATGTTGGAATGTCGTAGCGAAACCACCAAATCGTCCAATTTTCAAAATGGAAGATACCATCTTTGTCTATAATCACTACCCCACATAGCGCTTTCTAGTATCTATCTACTATCAACTTATTGCTCATTTAAGGATCACGCAGTGTCTTTCTAGTATCGACTTTGTATTATCTCATTTTTAATTTTCAAATAGGTGATACGCACTCGTTAATGGTGTTGCCACTACGATTCTACATTGATACTATCTCATTGAAAAGAGGCCACAAATGTTTGTGTATTTGGCAAGGTGCTTTGGAAAAAGGTTGCTTTTGCAAATGATAAATCCTATTCCCAACCATAGTGAAAGGAACTAGCAAGTCCCTCCAAATATGAGTAATTCTATACCATGTTTTTATACCATATTTTTATACCACATTAGGTGACATCTGATGTGGACAGCCACATCATTTGAAAAATTTGCAAAACCCAAGGAAATGAAGGAGAAAGACACCTCGTATACCATAATCATCATTTAATTAACTAGTTTTTCTTAATTATTATTTTATTAAATAATGAACTAAATTTAAAAATCTGATTAATTCAAATGATATGAATTGTCCACGTCAAATGTCACATAAGATGATATGAAAATGTGGTACAAAAACATGCTATGAATAACATTACTCCTCCAAATATAGAGATTCGAGAGTGTCAAAGACTAGGTTTTGCAAAGGCCCTTGGGTTAATTGAAGACAGTGATGTCAAATGATTTGACACGGCAACGAGGGACAACTTAAGTATCATTGAAAGCTTTGTAGAGATCGCATGCAGAGTAGCAAAGATCACATTTCGGTACGTTAAACTAACTCAATTCAAAACTTGAAGTTGAAGCACTCCTTCAACATATATAAAAATGTGCTTAAATACACCTATCACAGACAAGAGATGAGGTGAAGTATTTCCATCACACATGATATATTATGTTATGGAATTCGATGGTCCCTTTCAAGTGGTTTGATAATTCGACAATTTCGCTTTCAAGGTATATTTTTTTCTCTCTGTCAAGGACAGATTTATTACAATTTTGACAAAGTTAAAATATTAGTGATTGCAGATGAATTTCATATTCGTATTCCACACGGTACATTCTGAGTTTGATTTCTGGCATTGATGAATTGCACGATGGTGGTCAAGAGGAGGTTGAAATGTTTTTGTGAGTCTTCCCGACTCCTAGAATGATGAACTTTCATGAGAAGCTATTAGCTAGTCCTCTTATTTAAAAAATAAAAAAAATAAAAAGAAAAGAAAAATGAAGGGAAAAATGCACGTTATCCCCTTCATCTGTTATTTTCTTATCCTTCATAAAGAAAACATTGCACTATTATGATATTCAAATATCACCAATGTTTACACCTGTATCTTTTCAAGCTGAATGCATCAATAGAAAACAATCACGTTAAAATTAAATGGCACACCTCAGATAAAAGGTCCTCTACTCCACATCACGTAATATCTTAAGATTGAGGAACCCTACACAACCACTACCGATCTGATAACATTTATGTGTCAGCTTGGGGAAACAAGGAAGAGAGCTTTACATGCCCAGATCAGGTCGGTTACCACAACTACTGACCTGACCTTACCTTTTTAATCACTAGCTAGCAGAGCTTTGAGTGATAAATGAACGTCTGCCAGCCGCAAAAGCTCACCTCACCTCGGCCTATTGACGAGCTCATCTTTCTGACTTCGACCCCTTCAAAGTCCTGCTCTCTGACTTTGATCCCGTCAAAGTCCCTTGTTTACTATGCTAAAAACCGACATCAAAACTAAATATTTAGTTTTGATTAGGGTTTTGTGATATTGTTGGGGTACTGACTTTTCGTAAAACCATGATGGTAAATTTTTTATCTTTTGTCCAAAACAAATCACCAAACTTTAACCTTTACAATCCAATATGATATTTATTGATACCACTAAATATTATAAATTTGACCGATAATATTTAAGGAATTTAAATGAAAAACTCTCAGTATTATTCACTTTAACGAAAAATTATATTTTTATACTAAAAAATTAATCATGATACTATTCACTTTGCCATTTATTTTACCTCTATCGTTAAAACTCAAAATTTTCAAATTTTTTTTATTAGTTTTCTTTAATATTTATAGCTGAAATATTTACAGAGGAACGTCAACACAAAAGTGAGTGCAAAAGTTGAACATGCATGAATGCTTGCATGGCACATTTAAAGTTTGACAACGCATAAGTGTGACACCATGCATGGAATGACATTTTGACTATTTCAGACCCACCCCACCGCACCCCACCCCTCTTCTCTGTTTATTTTTTTGGGTCAAACTTTTCTGTTTCAGTTTATGTCACTCGCATACTGCATGCGTTGTAACAGCTCTTAAAATGAGGGTCGATCTCCTCCATTAGCCAGCACAAAAGTTAGCTAGGTTTACGTTGGAGCACCACTAACTTTGATAAAAATAAAATAAAAAAAATAAAGTGATGAAGTACTTTATCAAGCTGAAAAGAAATTGATCCAGGGAAAAGAAAAAGGTGATCAAGAAATCGACATCACATAAGGCAATTCGAACTTAAACACTTTTTCATTATAAATTCAGTTTTCGTCCTTTATCTTTATTAATTAATAAAACACTCATTATCAACTAAAATTTTATGAAATTACCAGTTTAACCTTCTAATTAAAACAGAACATGAATAAAAAATATGAGGCAAAAATGTAATTTCACATAATCAAATTTTACTGTTTTTTTCTTTCTTCAAAACATCATACATGTAATCCTAACATATCTCTCATTAAAATAAAAAAAAAATTTCCCACCCCCACATTCTCTATCACCCTCTTCCTCTCTCCTTTTATTTCAAAAACAAAAATAAAAAATTTTCTCACACACTTTGTTAGTTTGTATTAATAGAGAAGGCGATTCGAACTTTGACCATCTTTCAGCATAGACCTAGTTGTTCATCTTCCATTATAGAGAGAGTTTTTGGAGCAAAGCAATCAAAAAATTCAAAGTACGATTACATGAACCTTAAGTTGGTCGGCGATACCAATAACTTTCTCTTGAGTCTCTCTTACTCTGGAAAGCGTGACTTCTAAATTTGAGGCCAAAATCCAAAAGCCGCTATTAGCTGTGTTGCACATGTTTGCAGGTTTTTGCTGAAAAGAGAACAAACCGGATGATTAAAAAACGTTACAATTATCTTTATGCGATATTGCGATTCTAATTTGGCTTTGATCATAATTTAGCTGAACGGTATCTTTGATCATAATTTAGCTTGTCCTTTTGCTTTCATATTTCTTTTGTTAACATTTTTTTCATCGACACTTTGAAAGAGGAAAATGCTTCACCGACAATTATATATTAGTTTTCTGATTTTATTTTGTGTTTAACCAGTTTAAGTATGGTGATTTTTGACTAAGTTAAGATAGGTCACGGGCAGTAGAGCAACTTTCATAACACAAGTGTAACCCGCTTAAGTATGGCGATGTTTGATTATTGGCAGCAGAGCAACTTTCATAACACAAGCGCAACCAGTTTAAGTATGATGATGCTTGACTAAGTTAAGATAGGCAACAGGTAATAAAGCAACCTTCATAATACAAGCGCAACAAGTTTAAGTATGGTAATGTTTGACTAAGCTAAAATAGGCCACGAACAGTAAAGCAACTTTCGTAACATAAATGTAGATATTGAAATCGATTAGTCGACCTAGATATAGATGTTTGATGAATTAAGACAGGCCACCGGCAACAAAGATGGATTCAGAATCACAAAAAAATTTAAACTTCAGCGATCATCAGCATCATCATCATCACCAATAAATCAAAGTCTGTCACTAACTCCTGGTTTCCGGATAGAAGTGTTGTCATATGGTTAGAGAATTTTTTTTTTTTTTTTCTCTGGTCAACATATATATTTGTTAGAGTTGTTAATTTTGGCTAACATATTATTGGAGTTTATGTTAGATGGGTTAGAATTGTCACAAGAGTATAGGTAAGCTTGCAAGTTACGGGAAGACTAATCCGTTATTTCTTTGACATCCCTCTAAGGAAGGTGAGCTACTACCAAGACAAGGATTTCAGTACTTCAATCGTAATTTACTAAATGCTTTACAAACTGTATTAGTTAGCAGGTGTGAACTAGATAAAACAAAATGGGTCCGAATTATTAGTCAGGTGGCTATTTAATACAAAAATACACCTAACAATTGGTTTTGTACAATTTATCTTATCTGATACTTTATATGGCATGCCAAACGAGACCTTAATTTTCAAAGTGCAACTCAAAAGAGTGAAGCGGCTTGGCATTTCTATGCATGTCCAATCTTACTGGTTTGTGAGGCTCAAGTTCTTCATCAACATCATGAGGAGGTGGTGGTTGCACTGCACCTGCCAATATTTTGTTGCAGGTCGATGTTGAAGGAGCTGGGATGCGAGTCTCTACCAATAACAACACAGACCCGAGTACCATCATTGATGTAAAGGAACCTCTGTATTTTTCCTCATATGGCGGGATCGGGAGACCTAGTTTGGCTCCTTTTGGATTTGCCTTCTACTTTCTATAAAAGCACATAAGAATTCGACGTAAAAACGGAGTGTCGTTTGTCAACTATCTGATGCCCTCTCCCTCCCCATTTATCCAGGCTTGGGACCGGTAGTGTAAGGCGGAGTTTTTTTTCTTCTATAAAATCACATTTTAACAAAAATAAAACACCACACCACATCCCTAAACCCCTTTAAATACACACAAATGATTCAAATTAATGACATAACTCCCAAAAATAGTTCTGATTGACCATCTGAAGAAATAATTACATAAAGCGCTACTAGCTTATTGATTTCAACGTAAATTCAAGAAGAAACATATTTTTGCTATATATTCTATAATTTTCTGCCTCATCGAGTCTGAAGTTTCTTAATTAGTTGAGCTTTTTGTTTAAAATAGTTAGAATCATCAAACTTGTGATCATCAAACAGTAGTCAGTAGTCATTGCCTTTTACACAAAGGCAAATTAATTTAAATAATCAATTAACTATGCTATTTTACTTGGATTGAATCTAAGTTTAACCAAATAATTCACCCAATTTGAACCAGATTCAGAAGGGTCCCTAGGAGCCAAGCATGTGAGCATACGGAAAGACTGATTTTTATTACCGTTAATGTACGTGAAGATGTCATTCATCATGCAACTTAGTTAAATGGAAGCAAAACCCTCATGTTTTTCTTGCCTTTCCACGCTTGTCATACTTTTAACCAGTACCTTTCCTCATCTCATCTCATACCTCTCTCAATGAGCATCTGCATAAGCAGAACTAATTAAACGAAGGTGAATCGGTTTCATCTCTCTTTTAAATCCGACAACTTTTGTTTATCATTTCCTTTTTGTTTTCTTTTCAATCTTTTTCCTTTTTATGATTTCATGTGCAAGTTTTGAATCACACAGATAATTAATAAGGATGGTGAGACCTGCTTGTTGTGACAAGCTGCATGTGAAAAGGGGCACTCTTTGTACTGCGGAGGAAGATGCAAAGATACTTGCGCATGTGTCGAAGCATGGCCCCAGTAACTGGACTTCTGTTCCCAAAAAAACAGGTTAATTCGGATGCTTTCTTCTCTGAATTCTTTCGTTATTGGGTTTCCGGGGGTAGTGTTGGATTAAATAGTGCATTTCCAGAATAATTAATTAACCTAATGTAAGAGTGTTTACAGGAGTTACAAGATGTGGAAGGAGCTGCAAGCTTAGGTGGACTAATCACCTCAAGTCTAATCTGAAGCATGAATCCTTCACGCCCCATGAGGAGGAATTGATTGTCAGGCTTCATGCCACAATAGGTAGCAGGTTAGTATTTATGCAAATTTCTAGCTGATCTTGGAAGAAGAAAATTTTCACTGCATTAGTCTTGGTTTTATTGTATCCGAACCGATCTGTGATGTCTTCCGTTTCAACTACCAGAGTTTGTAGATCTCATGGAAGAGCTAAAAGCGCTTTTTGACAACCAAAAGTGCCTAAGTTAGAAGAAGTATAAGCTTATGATTTCTGTGGTGCAGATGGCCAACAATAGCTCAACACCTTCCTGGGAGAACAGACAATGATGTAAAGAACTACTGGAACACTAAGCTGAAGAAGAAGCTCTCAGAAATGGGAATTGATCATGTTACTCATAAGCCCTTCTCTCAAATCTTAGCGGATTATGGAAACATCGGTGGCCTCCCGAAAGTTGGAATGAGAATCGGGATAGGTTCCCTCAACAAGGACTTGAGGAACTTTATGCTGATGAAGCCAGCAGAGCCATACTCATTGCCAGCACAAGGGTTTTCCAACATCAACAGCCATTTGATGCCAATTACAATGATACCAACCAAAGCGGAGCCAATTCTAGACAGTTTCTTGGGCCACACTCAACCTGGCAGCCAACCCCCGGATCTTCTCACACAGCTGCAGGCCATAAAATTGGTGACAGAAGCCTTCAAATCCACCGAATCCCAATCTTCTGCACCAAATTTTTACAGTCACGAAGGAACATTGTCATCATCGTCTTCTACTTCATCTGCAACACAAGAGCAGGCAACCCTGCAGGCGTTTAGCTGGAGCGATTTTCTCCTTGAAGACGCGTTTATGCCAATTGGTGACACCCAAGAACACGAAAACAAGGCTGAGTATTCATCGAAGGACCAAGCACAAGTAGCAATACAACAAAGCCAAATCGACGTGGATTATGCAATCTCAACAAACGAAGTTGAAGCTACATCGGCGGCATGTGACGGTTCGTTTGTGGAAGCCATGGTAGCTAGAGAGAATGAGATGTTCTTGGAGTTTCCTGAACTCATGGAAGAACCATTCTACTACTGAGTTAAAATTTACTCCAAAGTTATGGTACTAATTTTGCAAACAATAAGATTCTTTGTATAAGATGAAAGTCATAAGAACTAGCTTATATATAGGGCCTTGTGTTGGAACTTTATGCCTTGCATGATACAATTAAACTAGTTAATGAAGATTTTGTTTGTTTCCTTAATTACGTTTCAATAACACACTCAGTTTCCTTGATTTTCTCATTTGGTGGTGATTTGACTGTTAACTAATACTTGTGCTTCGAAAATATAGTTTTAATTGCATTGAATAACCAAAAGTAATTATATTTGTATCTAAGTCAAACATGAGATTTATAATACGAATTAAGATTCTCTTCGAATTTCTGTGTTTCCTCCCGCATAATTTAAAATGAATGGTTTAAATCTCCTGATCATTGAGACTAGTATTCTAGATATAAAGATTCAAAAAGAATCTCAATTCTTGTAATACTAATTGATAACTAACAATAAACGTTAGGCCACACATAAAAAACATTGTTTGGTTAACAATGAAATTGCTTTCAAGATATTTGTGTTAATTTAACCGCTTTTGCAGAAATAGAGCCAAGTTAGGTATCTGAAGTTTTGTCTTTTTTCCTTTTTAGCATACACCAACTTCAATGGGAAACTTTTTTAAGAGATCGGTATTCAAACAGATACTTCACAATGCCATAAAATAAATAGAGAAAGATGAAAAAAATATTATTTTATTTACTTATATTATGACATGTGAGTACCGCTCAAATACGCGTTACTTAAAAAAGAAATAACTATTCTATCTTAATCAAAATTAGTAATCTATAATTAAGGACAGTCGACCATAAGCCTCAAGTAATTAACTTCACCTCTCGATTAGTGAGTGGTCCTTGTTTGCTTTTCACTACAAGTCGTTTATTTTTTTACTTATTTATTAATTCTGATAACTCATCATTAATTCAAAAAACAAAGAGCAGAGAGCAACAGAGAAATTGCCGAAGAAGATAAAAAATCCTACAAAAATGGTGGCGATTTCGTTGTACAGAGGAAACCTCCACAGAGTTCCCGACGTACCGCGTCGGTGGCTTATGCCAACCCCTAAAATTTCCCTCAAGGACTTCAAATCCCTTTTAACCCGCCGCTCTGTAGCTCTCTCCCGCCTCCGCTCCGCCCTCCCCGACGCCGCCTCCTCTAACCCTGACACTGATTTTGTCCGCGACCAGCTCAACGAAGCTCCAAAGGCGGGAAATTTGTCTCACCCCACGATTAAATTTGAAGCGCCGGAGAATGTTGATGCTGATTGCGAAGCTGGGCCGTCCGGGGAGAAGAAGGATGGGAAGCAATCGGACGGTGCTGATTCTGCGGTGAAATCCGGCGGTGCGTTCGATTCGCTGCCTGCTCTTAAGCCCGATTTGATCGAGAAAGAGTCGGATGTTGCGGATGTTGGTGCGAGTTCACTGGCTGTGAATGCTGATAAATTGGATGAAGTGGCAAACCCTAATTCTGAGGTATATCTATATCTATATGTGTATTTATATCTTCTTTTCAATTGGATTCTGAATTGGTTTGGAAAGTTTTGTTTTTGAATTGGGCATTTTTATGGGTTTGTGTTCTTAAATTGAAGTATGAAAATTGGATTTTAAACTGTAATGTGTGGAGAAAGAACAACTTAAATGTATACAGCACAAGCATGCATTTTGATTTGCTGAACTGTTTAGCGTAGTTTCGATTCGTGTTTAGTAACTGAAATTGTTTGTTTATATGATAGAGATGCAACAAAGATGAGGAGGAGTTAAGTGACAATCAAAAGAGGAAAAGAGAAGTTGAGGAGAAGCTGCAGGTTTTGGATCAAAAGAAACATAATCTAGTTCAAGTGTTGAAGCAGGTAAGTTTTGGGTCCATAGTCGATTTGTGTGTTTGTTTATGTTACATTGGGAGGGATCGATACTAGGGAGTTCTTTCGTGTTGGTTTACAGATCTTAAATGCAGAGGAGGAGATAAAGAGACGAAATTCCATGCAAGGAGTGGTGGTTCGCCCGTCTGTATCACTTCAAGTGGATGTAACAAATGACTCCGGTTCAATGACTAGGCACGCTGCTGCTAGGTTGGGCTCGGAGGCAAACCTTGAGATGGAAGGGGTTGAGGGCGATGAGCTTTCAAATCATAACATTCAATCTCGCCATATGTTCCGGATGAACAGCACATCCCCATCTTCAGAGTCTCCTCTCAGAAGGCCAGCTCATATTCAGCACAATGTGGTAATGCATTTTGGTTACTGCTTCTGCTTCTACATATCGTTTTTGTTTTCATTGGTGTCGACTACTGTGTTGATGGTTTTCGATTATCTTGTGGGAGCATATAAATTAAGAATCTTTTGAATTTCAAGTGTTGGACTAGCAAAAGCAGTTTTCGTGAGAGATTAGAAATACGAGGAACTATTTTGCAATTGATGTCTCTTTGCTTTGCTATTATTTCGTGAACTCATTTTCAGTTATCAAATTTCTGTGCAGGTTCCACACCCCTCTCGAGCAAGTTTAGGGGCAACCGGTACTAGTCCATCACGCTTTGCTCCCATAGGGCAACTGGGGCATCCTGCAAATCTACCCACGTTATCCGTATCAGGAACAAATTACATGGCATCCTCTCCATCCCCTGCAACATCTGGCGGCACTTCTGCTTTCAGAGACGCTCGATTGCCAAGTCCATGGAATTAGATTCGGGCTGTGTACTCCCTTTGTTTACAATGGGACTCTGTTCTGAACACCAGTGTCTGGTGGATCGATATTTGATATGTGTGGCCCTATCGCCCTCGTATTCAAATCCGGGTGGCTTTCAAGGATCAGAAAACTGTCTCAGTTGGCATCTCTTTTCGGTTTTCCTCTTCCTCCTCGTCCCTGGCACGGCCAAATTGTCTTGTCTCCTTGTATCTTTGTAAATTAGTAAAGCTTGTCCAATTAAAGCTGTATTGAATTTCTTTAGCCTGCAACATGCGTACGGATAATTTTGGTGAATTTATGGAACACATTCTTGAGAAACTATAGTGTATTTCACAACAAAACTTGGACGCTAGAATGGACTAGCTGTAATAAATGAGTTATTTAACTCTTGACAAGTACAGCCACAGTTATAAATCGAATTCATCACAAGTATATACCGACATAGCATTTACCAAGCTAAACTTAATACCGCTTCCAACTGTGTGATTTAGCCGAACTCTTCTTCCCTTTACTGTAAAAATATTGATGTATTAAAAAAAAAAAAGACTACTTAATGTTGTTTATTGTTTCCGTTAGTATTATTATTAAGTTTCAAGTAAAAATCAATCTTGATTAACTAATTTTGTATGAGGTCATATCTTGTGCGTTAAAGTGACTCAACAATACTTTTACTGGAGCGTTAACTTACTTACAACAAAGTTATACTAACCACAACTTAGTATCGAACTCACTACAAATATAAATCATTCTCGCACCCTATAAGTTAAACTTGAGACATCCTTCAACAAAAAAATAGAATTTGTAGGGTAGCAACCCAAATTCCTTCCCCTATGCTAAAATTGCGAGACAAGATCCCAAAAATGTTTGCCCTAGCTAGGCAACTTAACACTAAAAGCCCATACGGATTTATATGGTTGGGTGAGTCAACGGTCAAAACATCACCAGGGACCCTCCCTCCCTTTTCCTCCGCCAACGGCGCATTTTAGAACTCAAAAGTGACTAGATCTCACCACACAAGTCCCAATTCACCCCAACCCCACCACTGACCCAAAAACATATCAACACAAAATCCATACCTCCCCTCCCATTTCCTCCCATTCATCTACCCACCACTGCCCTAAACCGCCCATAAAACACCGCCATGTCCAACGGTGCCACCCACCGGCGCATGCTAGCAGCGACAGAGCCAAAACACTCCAAGCCCTCCACTTACCTAGATCCTCCTTCCCTGCCCGCTAAACCCTCTTCCACCTCCAACCCCACCTCAAGAGTCATCGCAAGTCAACGACCCCGCACTTCTCAGAGCCTCGTTGACAGTCGTTTGCAGGCCAAATCGATGTCGGCGTCCATGGCTTCCTCCAAGTCTTCCCTCAAATCGAATCCTCAGCTCAAATCATTCGACCCCAGAATCGAAAAACAGAGCAAGAAAACAAAGGAATCAGAAAAATCTAGAAAACCCAATAAGGATGTCGTCGTCGTGGTGAAGAAGAAGGAAGCTCAAAAGGGCTTGGTGGATTTTGAGAAAGAGAAGGAGTTGGATAGCGGGAGAAGGCTGTCGGTTTCGTTCGCCGCAAGCGGCGGCGGAGGAAGGAGGAGATCCCTGTCTGAGCCGCAGGTGCAGTTGGCGGATGTGTTAGCAAGTAATGGGGTGAGAGTTGTTTCAGCTGATATGCCGCCGTTTATGCAGATCCATGCTGTGGAGTATGCAAGAAAGACACATGATAGCCTGGAAAAGTTCACCTCCAAGACTCTTGCTTTGACTCTCAAGAAGGTAACTTAATTATGAGCTTAATTATCATGATTAGGATGTTAACTTTTGATTTTGCTTAGGATTTTGGTGATTATGTGATGTGGGTTTTGTGAGTTTTATGATTAGGTGGTAATTATTTTTGTGGGGTTTAAAGAACTCAAAAAGTCCCACTTCAAAACCACAAGATATAATAAATGGTTCTACCATTAATGGCATCGAGTTCTTTTGTGATAAAACCGTAGTGAGTCGTTATGTGCAAATATTGACAGGGTTGGGTAATTGTTATGCAGGAATTTGATGGGGTATATGGGCCAGCATGGCACTGCATTGTAGGAACAAGTTTTGGGTCTTTTGTGACACACTCTGTAAGTGGGTTTCTGTATTTCTCAATGGATCAAAAGTTGTACATCCTCTTGTTTAAGACCACTGTACAAAGAGCGGACTGAAAATCTGAAAAGTTTAAGACTTTTTTTAGGTTAGGAAGAAAGTTCTGGAAAGCTCAAGAATTAAGTCTCTGCATTCTTCTTCTTTCCAGTGTAATCATCACTCTTATAAAACCATAAATATATCTGTTACATTTTTCGCTTTCTGTGTTCGTTTTGTTCTTAGGTGTTACCGGTTTAAACAATCACGTATCTCTCTCTCATCACATGAGGTACAACGCATAATTGTACAACCGGTGACAAAACAGATTTCGCTCATCGGATCTTTAGTGCATTATGATTACAGAAGTATGGAAAGTAGTACTCAATCCATCATATCCAAAAATGTGTTCTGTTTTCCAAACTTGTATTATATTTGTATCTCATCCTATATTATTGGTAGCTTGGTCTGAGACTCAGAGAACGGCCCCCCTACCCCCCAAATCATTTACTCTTGCTTGTAAATTGGGGACTTTTGTTCCAGCAAACAGTAGGACATGGACTTTTTTTTTTTTTTTTTTTTTTTTTTTTTTTGGAACAAACGATATGGGGGTGGGGAATGAGTTCAGCCTCACAACTGAACTCACAATTGGCTAGTAATAATGTAGTTTAAATTTGCTTTGAGCGAGAATCGAACTTAAGACATTTTATTTACAATCAAAGAGGAATATCAACTTGACAGGAGTTTGAAGTGGAGACATGGGACCGTTGTAAAAGGGAGTCCTGAATAATTTGGCTTGACCAAAATTGTCTTTTCATCTCTATCAGTTTGGACTTCAAATTCGGGCATGCCATACCCAGCCCAAAATTAATTTCTGATAGCAGTGAGTGAGTAACTGGCCCATTCTGCATCCAAGCAAATCCGAGCGTTTGATTTCCGAATGAACATCAACACAAACTGAAATACTTAAACTACTTTGTATTGGAATAAAATTGAAATCCCGTTTTTGTGTACATATAGGTTAGGTCAGCTGATTAAGAATGGATTTCCGGTCCCTTGCTCCTAAGTTTGAATTTCTCTTCCTATGAATTAGAGTAGTTTAGATTACCGCCCTTGTCAAAAAGAAAAAAAAACCTCATTTAGGCGTTCTTTATCCTCCACTTATTAATCTTGATGGTCACAAATGGAAATTTCGATAATGATAATTATGCAAATAAACCCTTCTACTCTTAGTAAGGATGGAGCAAAAAATTTAGAGTAGACCAAGCTCACCAGGTGAACGAATGACGGATTGTGCGGTTGAAAATTCAACAATTAAAGATTTTCGTTCCATACTATGTTCCGATTCATACTAAAAAAACCCCAAAATGTAGAAGGAACAATGATTGAGAAGAAGAAATTGAGTGCGGTGGATTTTACGGCAATCACATGCAGAAGGGCAGAGATTTTGTTCGAGAGCATTGAAAAAGTAGCCACATGTATAGCAAAGGTAGCAGAACATAATTTGTAACAGTTCCATGTACTAGGGACTGCAGAATAAAGTTGACCTGGTAATTTCCCAACCCAACAGGAAGTTGAAGTTCTTACACAAAATAGTTGGCATGGTACAGTTTGTACTGTTTTCTTCTTTGTCTACGTTTATCTTTCCTGTTCAAAATTATGAAGGCACTTCAATTTCAAGCAACCCAAATATTATCCAGCAACAACTTCAAAACAGCCAAGTTTGTTGCTTCATGGCAATTTGGATGACGGCTTCATTGCACCTCTCGGTACACCACCGTAGCATTTCAGAACAATGGAGCGATGCCATGTGAAATTAAAACACATAATATTATATTATTGGCCTGAAATGCTAAAATGATTTTAGAGAGTGTGTATGTAAATCTCTCGAGGAATAGACATCGGTTTTGAAGTGAGGCAGGTACAACATTATATGAGGTGGACATGAAAATGAAATGGGCAAATCCATGATAATGCATCACGTTTTGATAACCAAATTAGGAGTAGGAGCCTTTAAGAGGGAAATTAACTTGTTTGGAAGTGCTTTTAAAATAACTGAAAGCGTTTTTAGTGGAAATTTTTTTTAAACCAATCCTTAACAAAAACGCAAATAAATCTTGAAAAAGCACTTGAAATGCTTTCAAAACGCAAAAGTATTTTCTCTAAAAGCGTTTTCAGTCATTTTAAAAGTAATTCCAACCAACCCTAAGCCACTCAAGTCAACTTTTGGCAAATGCCCAAGATTCCACAAAGGCACATGAGTTTGGCAAAGTACAAAACTATCTTGAGCATAATCTCAAAAACACTTTCTCAAGTGTAACTATTCTTGCTACCATTTTTTTTGCTAAGAAAGTTAGACACCACCATTAATACTTGTGAAAAATGAGAAAAAGAATGGTTAGGTATTGATGGTGCCATATTTCCAATTATCCAAGATACTTAGCTCTTAAAATAAAGGAAATTAGAAAGGGAAAAGCATTTTTTCCCCAACATAAAAATTCTTTGAGCAATAAATTTGGAGGGTTTGTGTTGTTCACTATTGCAAGTACCCCACCAACCCTTGCTTTTTACCACCCAATCTCTCTATTGAAGAGAATATGATACCCCAATTTGAAAATTTCCACACATGAACAGTTGCTTTCACTTTCTAGCCACAAGTCTACATAGGGTAATTTCCATTTACTACGGAAATTTGGCACGTTACTTCAACATGGTTGTAAATTGCTCAAATGTAAAATTAGGTCAACTGGTCAAAACAACGTGCATTGAAATTTGATTCCTGATTAACGTCAATTAGAATAGATTGAAACAATAAAAATCTAATTAGTGATGTCTTTAAATATGCATATATAAATTAGGTTAATTAATCTGATCAACGTGGTCATAATAGTGTTTGCACTCTGTTACACTAAGATAATTTATTTTCACTGTAAATCATAATTATATTAAAATATCATTTTTTTCGAAAATGAAGAAATATAGCCAATGGAATATTAAGTTATTTGAAGTACAGGTGGGTTTGGATCCCCTGATCTCCACTTTCCTCGTAATAAGGTATTGGTTAGGCACTTGATCCCACAAAAAAATTAAGCAACTCATACAAAAAATGTATGGTTTAGATCAACCATTTTTTGTAATGAGAGATTTTTCAGTGTAATCGATACACGAAATGATACATCACGTGTAATTATACAAATAATGAGATATGTGTGCTAAAAAATTAATAACTTAAAAAATAAAATTTTTCACCACTCACTTATGTTCCCTTCATAGCTAAAAATTTATCCGTTGTAATAATGTATGGTTTAGATCAACCAATTAAGTAACTCGCACAAAAAATTAAATAACAAATTAATGAAAACCCAGAACAATGCTCAGTGCCACGTGTCTCTTGCAGAAGAGCGAGTAGCCTAACACGCCGTGGTAGCATAGCATTACTCTTTCTGGATATCCGGCTACGCAGCCGCCTCTCTCTCTCTCTCTCTCTAAAGGCTACAGCTTTCAGTGTCCTGCTGTCGGGTTAAAATGCACAGTGGGCGCACTGCGCACTATACCGGTCCAGCCAAAAGGATCACCCTCTGCTGCCACTCCCCTCCCTTTCTCTCTCTAACTTTCTTCATCCTCCATTAATGCTCTTCCTCTTTCTCTCTCTCTCTCTCTCTCTCTCTCTCTCTCTCTAAAAACCTTTCTCTAATTAAAATCACTTGTTAAATAACCCATCAGTTCACTAAACCCACTAGCTCTTCAAAAGCTCACTCACTCGCTACTCTCTCTCTCTCGTTTGGTATCTCAAGTTTCGGTTTTGGATTTGGGTTCGGGTTCGGGTCGGATGAGTTCGGGTTGTTGAGAAAATGGATCCTCCACTGATCAACGAGTCTTCCTCCTCAGTAGCTAACCCAGCATCCTACAGCCTGGCAGAGAGTTGGCCCTTCAGCGGCGAACCGGGTGGCAGTGGTGGAGGGTTGGGGCTCCGAGTGGGTAACTTGGGTCAGAGTATGGGTGGGCTTGGAGATAGCTCTGTGAACAGAGATGGGTCGTTGGAGGAATCGACAGTGACTGAGCAAAGCGGCGGCGGCGGTGGTAGAAGGAAGAGAAGGGATGTGAACTTTGAGGACGAGTCTTCGAAGCGGGTTTCCACTCGTAGTGGCAATGGCTTGGTTCGTAATTTTCACTCTTTTACGTGAAATTTGATTGCTTGGCTCGATTTTATGTTTGGTTTCTGAGAAAATGTTGCAAATTAATGCTAAAGCAATGAACTTTATTTGTGGGCTTTTATAAATTAGCTGGATTGTGGAAAATGGATGGAAATAATAAGAAAAAGAACGAATTTTAAGTCAAGGGTCCTTATATTTGAACTTAATTTAGTGAAAATTTTGTTGCAAATAATTGAGTGAAGCGGTTAGTTTGTGTAATTGCGATTGTGCTATCTCAGCAATCTGTAAACTGTAAAGACTTGGTTTTGGATGTTAAAGCATCCGAAAGTGGCGTGATGTGTGTCGTTAAGCGAGTTAAGCTGCATGATTTTCAGTTAATGATGCCTGCCTGTATGTCGTTTGCTTGTTCTTGAATTTTTGTGTTGTTGTTTATCGAACAGAAAGATTTGGGTAAACGGATGAAATTAGCGGTATCCAGAAACGAAAATGACAATTTGAAGGCTGAAGTTGAAGAAAGTTCAGCTGCTGGCGACAACAAGCCAGCTGAAGAAAGCACTAAACCTTCCGAGCCACCCAAGCAAGACTATATCCATGTGAGGGCAAGAAGGGGCCAAGCTACAGATAGCCACAGTCTAGCCGAGAGAGTAATGCCCTTTTGGTCCTTTTGAATTTACAATATGAGAATCTAGAACATCAATTACGGTTTACATGTTCTTATTCAAGCTCTGTAGATCTCAATAGGGAATAGGTTTCTGTTTTATTGACATGTTCGGTAAATCAGTGTGATTCATTCACTCTTTCAACGTGTGCGTACCACACCTGTTTTGGCAGGCTAGGAGAGAGAAGATCAGCGAAAGGATGAAAGTTCTCCAAGATTTGGTTCCCGGATGCAATAAGGTATTCGATGTTGTTTAGTTGTCTTTATGTTAGTCATAATATTTACTTAGCATATGATCGACGTAGTTAGTATAGGAAATCTTTCTTATGTAATGTGTTGTTTCCAATTTCATTACTAGATTTATTCTAAACATCTTGGGTAATTATCTAGTGATCTGAATTCTGAAATCAATTTTGTTTCACCAAGTATGTTTCCCTTACGCATGTTGTACTTTTCTTCTGAAAAGGTTATTGGGAAAGCACTCGTCCTTGATGAGATTATTAATTACATCCAATCACTGCAGCACCAGGTCGAGGTATCTATTCCTTCTGACTCTATCTTGTGCTACTTGGTTACACGGTTTTGCTTTAAACTGATTAACCTAAGACTGTAATCTGGTTATTCTACTCTGTAGTTCCTTTCGATGAAGCTGGAAGCAGTCAATTCAAGGATGAACATGAATCCCACAATTGAAGCATTTCCTCCAAAAGATGTAAGTACTCTGCACTTCTATTACCTTCATAAAACCCATGGACCTACTCTTTTTGGAACTATTTTCCAATATATAATCCTTGAGATGCTTTGTTATTTCCGGTTCAATAGATTTCTGAAGACACTACTGCTTTTTAGAATGTAAACCTTTGTCTCGGGATTTTTTGGTACAACTTGTCAATCTTAAACCTTTGCCTAGGGAATTATTTTTGTACAACTTATCAATCAATCGTAGGGATGCATCTAGGAATGTAAATGTCTGTCAACCAAGGAGTGTGCTTGTCGTAAAGTTGGCCACTGGACACCAGTGTTGCTCTTGGTTTTCCAAGATTTGTATTTGTGCGTTTCTTATTGCATTGCTAAGGGAATGAACAGAGAGCAAGGCACTTCTAGGCTCATCGTTTTCCATAACCTAACCCATGCTATATGCATAAAGATTCCAGGAAATCTCTTGTATTATTTGTGATGACATATTTTCTTACTCCTTGATTTCCCTTGAAGTATAAAGTACTGATTTCGTTTCCCATTTCGAATATAAAGGCTATCACCATTATGCTGCCTCCTAATTCTCCGGATCACAGTCCCTTTTCTGTATATTATCATCCCTTTAACTCATATTGCAATGATTTACTATCTCATCGCTTGAATAAGTTGGTCATTGATGAATAAAATTTCTTTCCATGCACGGAACGATAACTATGTTCTAGGTATATGCTATATGAGTTTCTTACGGGTTGACCTGGTGTTTCAGCTTGGTGCACAGCCATTTGATGCTGCGGGGTTGTTGTTCAGCTTGCACACACCAAGGGAATACGCCCAAAGCTCACAGCCCGAATGGCTACATATGCAGGTTGGTGGTAGTTTCGAAAGAGCAACGTAACTTCAGGGGATAATTCTTCAAGTCGTAACTGGTGGCAGATGTGACTATTCCGTAGGAGATGCATCTAATTGTCGTACTTATCATCTGACTAGATAATATTATACTCTACTTTGTTGTATTAGTCCCGTAGAAAATATATTAGAACAGCTTCGTTCAAACGTGTAACAGAAGTCTTGTGCTTGCTTTCGAGATTTTATTTATAATATATCCGATTGTTTTTACATGATATTTCTTCGTTTCACGAACTTTTGGTTCAGATTCAAAGGAAAAATTCAGGTTTAATTTTGTATCTTAAAAACTCGAAAGAAAAAAAACTCAGCTCCTTCGCCTCCCTCGGCTCATGGTGTCATGGCCGGAGACGCCTAATTACACCCATCGGTGGCATACCTCGAACGAAAGTGAAAGTTTTAGTATTCAGTTTAAGTAGAATATGAACAAGTGAAACCAGTTACTGTATGATCCGTTGGTGACCAACTGACCTAGAAACATATCGATGCACATATACAACAACAAAGAAAGCAGAAAGCAGGGGAAGAGAGAACCAAAACAAAAACCAATACCAAATTAACTTCACAGTATTTTAAACCCCGAACTTGGATCGAATGCCGTTGATGACATCTTCATCTACTTGGAAGGCCTTAGTTAACACTTGGTCGGGGACCAAAGGCGTCGAAGCGAACAGATTTAAAGGCAGTACAGCAGAACCGGGCAAGTGACTGTTGAAAGCTGTGAAGGCCAGAGCCTTACCTTCTCCAACATTGAGCTGAAAGTGAACGAGTCCTCGTGGAATCACAAACATCTGCCCAGCACTCAAAACCTTGGAGTAGTACACGTTTCTCGTTGTCACAAACCCTACGAGGAGCTTCCCCTTGATGACCACGCCCGACTCACTCGCACGAGGGTGCCAGTGAGGCGGATTAAGACCGCCGCGGGCAAAGTCAACCCTGTTCATTGATAGCCCAAGAGTATTGAGGCCAGGAAATGTAAGGACATTCGCAGATGTTACCTTCGCCCCAAAGACATTGCTTGTGTTCCCTTTTTTGCTCAGTCCATCAAAGAAAAAGTCATCTGAAGTAGCTTTCGAGACGGGTTTGCAGGGAAAGCCGTTAACTGCCTCGGACGCGCTCAAATCCGCCACGCAGAAGTCTTGTAATGGATCAGGATCAGCAGAATTGGAGGGTAAGGGAAAAAGGAGCGTCAAAACAACGAGGCAGAGTATGAGGCTGATAATGTTCATGGCTGGAATAGTAGACTTTTGTTATGTTCAAAACAAAGCAAGCTGTTGGAGTTGTAGATTTTGGTTCTATTTATCTTTTCACTATATGCTGAGGCACTGTATTAAAAATGATGGCTTTTGTTGTTGAATTCATCAAAAAACTACAAAAGCAGCAGCAGCTTGGAAGAAGGGGAGGGGGGTTGGAATGTTCAAAAACTGATAGTCTTTGTATTGACCACAATCATAATTGCATTGCTGGTGGATGTTAGTTGGGTTTGAAAATGATTACCCTGATAGCAACATTAATTCCTTGTCAATCTTTTTCTTGGTGAACCAGCATCATCCAATCCCACAAGTGGGTTTTGTTTAGTAGGCTGGATGAGATTAGGGTTTACGATATAATTAGATTAGTAGGCACTTGTAAGACAAAACTGGTAACCTATGTATGAGAATATATTAGATAAAATACTCTATTGTGGACTTATAACTCATCATGTTTAATTATGTTTATCTCATATTTGACACAACAAACAACGAACCGGATAAGTCCATTTTTAATTTATCACAACATATCTCATCCTGTCCACCACATGTAAGGGAGATTTGCAAATACTAAGGGTTTTAGAATAAATTAGTTAGAAACGAATTAGACGGGGAGTTGAAATGCAGCTCAAGAGCAATATAAATATATAAACAAATGATTCACAGATGACGGTGTTGTGTTTGGTCATCTCAAATGGACAAGGATTGTCTGCCCTCCACTTTCGGTGTCCTTCTTGTGCCTTCTTATTTTATGTGGTCACGGTTAAGTCATGTCAACATTTTATATTTTTTTTTTATAGATATAATAAGATAAAAATGAATAATAATATAAAATGTTGACGTGTGACCACACAAACAGAAAAGTACAGAAAGGCCACCGGAAGTGGAGGGCAGACAACCCTTTTGTCCATTTCAAATCTCCCTACCAAATGTTTGTAGTACACTTCTAACTAATTCAATAAATCTCTTCGTACTTGCACACTGCTCACCCCAGTACCATAAACGGTGTTGGTACTTGGTACAATTTTGAATAGCTATTTTATTTTTTCTAACAATGCAATATTTTAAACGACTTTAATGTACGCAAAAAATCATTCAAATTTGAGCGCAAAGAGTGGATGCATTGTTTTGTGGCACGTCTTGTAATTTTTTATTTTTCTTTTGGAATTGTGATCTTGTATGGCTGGTTTGGTGAGCTGGATAAGATTGAACTTTAGGAATATGATTGAATTAACAGAGACTTGTCAAATAGGACTTGTAACCCATCTATAAAAATATGTTAAAGAAAACACTATTGTGGACTCGTAACTCACTATGTCTAGTTTTGTTCGCCTCAAATATAAACAAAATAAACAATGAACTGAACTTAAATCTATTTTAATGCTCATAGCGAGCAACGTATCATCCAGCCCGCCAAACAAGGCTGCAGTGGTTGAAAACTCGCGCTACTTGACTGGTTAAAACTTTGACAAAGCTCCTCCCTTTATCTCTATTTTCTCCTCATGACTCGTAAGCATTGACTCGGCCAAAAATGAAAGATGCATATGTATCAGTCATCGTCACAGTTGAATCAGTCATCGTCACAGTATGCATCCACCTTTGCTTTAATTTAAAAGAAAACTAATAAGAATAATTTGAAAACTTTGAGTTTAACGATAAGGATAAAATAAAGGATAATGAATAGTACCAAGATTAACATTTTAATGTAAAAATGTGATTTTTCGTTAAAGTAACAGGTGCAAAACTTTTCATTAATTTGAAACTTTTTGTTAAAATTTCCTTAATTTAAAGCTTTAAACCTTGCTGAAAATGAGAAACCATCGTGCCAACTTTGTTATTGGGCTTATTTGCATTAAATCAAACCAGGCCGACCGTTAGGTTTTTGTTTCGGCCCATTATTTAATGTTCCCCAAACCCAAATAGTTTCATTTGCATTTTATTCCAAAATGTGCGTGGTTCTTGGCAATATTTTGGTATCATAAACATCTCTACGTGGTGTAACCATTCATCGTGTTATATATATATGCAAACGATGAGATTAATATGTCTCAATACACTGAAAGTTTTGGTGGTTCTCGTTTTATTTACAAGAACCTCGCAGAGTCCAACGATTTATAAATTATATTTTGGGATTTTCAATTTACTTCAAATCTCGATTTACAACGGAATCAAGAATCAATTAGAATGCATGGTATGAACGAAAATACATAATTCTCAAATTTTACAAACGTCGTTTTACAATATGAAGAACTCAACCTCTCTCCTCTCCTGTATAATTCGATATGAGTAATGGGCCAAGAAACAGAAAAAAATAAAATAAAACAACAGATTAGGGGGGAAGAGAGACAAACCCCGGTTTAATAGTTACAATTTTCACACAAAAACCAATTGATTTCCTAAAATTTAACATCTACATCTACTTGAATGCCTCTGTTAATGCTCGGGCCGGGATTGAAGGTGTGATGAAGCACACAAGACCTGGCCAAGTGACCATTGAATTTAGTCGAAGGCGAAGAAATCCCGTGGAAATCGCAAGCGTCTGCCAAGCACTCAAAAACCTTGGAGTTACACACATGGTTAGTTGTCACAACCCCCGCAAGTAGCTCCCCCTTCGCTAACCACTCCAGACTCACTTGTGCAAGCGCATGACTCTGGTGGATTTGGATGCAATCCGCATGGAGGAAAGTTAACTCTGTTGATTGATATCCCATACGCGTTGAGCCGCGAAATGCGAAGGAAATTCCCGGCTGTTGGTTTCACTTGGAAAAAGATTGTGTCGGTCCGTCAATTAACTTTAGCACTTCTATCCTTACACAACACATGCCACTCTTGAAGCACTGCTGTTTGAAGAGCACGGTGTTCAGCCTCCTCTGCTGTCAACTTTGACAGGGTTGTAGGTCCCTTTGGTTTCCCATTTTCCTCGCCATCTTTTTTCTTTTCCTTCTTTTTCTTCATTTTATCCTCCTCGCCTTCATCGCTTTCGTCGTCCTCTTCTTCTTCTTCGTCGTCGTCATCATCAGATTTCGGAATCTTTTTCTTAGGTTGGGCTGCCTTTAGCAAAGCTATCCGTTCCATCGAGATCCTAAGCCTCTCGGCAGCCGCCACCTTCACTTCGTCTTCAGGCATGTACTCAACACCCCCATCTGTGAGGTCATCCAACCAGCCCTGTAGATCTGATCCTATCTCCTTTGTAATCGATGCATCAGAAGCTCGAACCACAAATTTGCATATCATGGTCGTAGTCTCATCGCCCAGGTCAACGTTTCGGCTCACTTCACTGGCTCCAAAGATCATCAGGCCCAAGAAGCCACCATACCAGGTTTTTGCAGCAAAGCACAGCTGTCTCGGGACAAAGAATTCAACATGATATTGTGTGGTTGATTAGAAGGTCAAAAGCACTACCATTGAATAATTTTACCAAAATAACATCTAGCCAAATACCGGTAGCTTAATTTCGATAAAAATCAAGGATACTTGAAAATAATTTCTACTCGAATTTGATTGCCAATTCTACTTTTCCAAGCAGGAAAAGTAAGGCCATGATTTGCCAAGTTTGGCTTACCGGTTACATTCGCAATCAGTCTATAGAATTTCCATAATAGAAGCAAACAACGAATAACAAAAGAGAGATGCAAATAAAATAGTAATAGAGAGCGAGAGACAATACCTGAAATCCTGCCACCGTTCGGATAACATGTGAACAAACTCTGTGGAATGGCTTGGATGACAAGGATTTTAGCCCACTCAGGAAAGGAGATGCCCCATACTGCTGTGCAGCGGTAGCCTTGAAGCCACTTCCTTCATAAGTATATGTACCAGTGTACTCTACTATGGCTGGTAAACTGGGCCATAGGCGGAAAAATTCAACGGGGGAGATCTTATGAGGCAAAAGAAGCTCGGTCAGCGGAATTTTGTAAGGTTGACACCTTAAAATGACAGGTTCTCCCAGTTCTGGCCTTAAACTTCTCTTTTGTCTCATGATTTGCGGATCTTCTTCAGTGTAGTCACCTTCATATTCTATAGCAGCACTTCCATAAAAGGGGTAGTATAAGACTTGAACCCAAAGGGCACACCTTTCAAAATGGGAAACACCCACAGTTACGCTGCAAAGTACTGGATCCTAGCAACAAGAAAAACAAGTAAAATCAGAACATCTGATTGTCAAAGAGAAAATTATAACACGGAAGACAAAAGTGCAAACAAAATACATAAAATTAAAGAAAAAACAACGAGAGCCCAATGATGCTTGAACACTAATGTCAAACAGCATATCGTGTTCACCTATGTACTACATCACATGAATATTAACATCCTAAAGCCATTCTCCAGCCCGAAATATTTGTCCAGAAACAGGAGAGGGGGAGAGATGGCAGAGAGCACATACTATACATAACAAAGCTTCATAGATTGACAGAAATTAGGGAAAACATTAGCAAGGGTGACTGAAGAAAAAGGGCATCCCACTGAGTCAAGCAATATACCAAGACAAAGGGCAAGATAAGGATATCAATTTCACTCTTTGAGACATAAACTGATAAACATTTGTATACAAGAAGCTATAGATCCTCCTCCCAGAAACACTAACAGACTAACAGTTTAACTTTCTAAAGGCAATTACTGACTCTAGAATGCAATTTTAGAAGAATGGTGATTCTTGACTAGCAGATTACAACCAAAAACAAGATGCATTGCAAAAGAAGACAAGGAAAAGAGGACAAAGAATGAATTCATTATAGAGGTAGAAAGGAAACCTGTGAAACAAGGCTACGCAACTGCCGTACTGCTTGAGGAGACCCATCCATAAAATATAATGCACCAGATAACCCAACTCGAATATCAACCCGGTTGAGCTCAAGCTCGGTTAAATTTAAGACCTGCGCGTTCATCAATAAGGAATAAGAACTATTAACAGAAACAGGAAACTGGAGTCTGCCAAGAACATAGAGGCCATTTAATGGGCACGTAAAAAAAGTAAGATGCAAATTTAACCTTCAAGTGGAGAGATATCCTTCCATCACTAGAATCTGCCAAATGATATGCTTCGATGTAGCAGGGATCACTGCTACCAGTCAAAGTAATTGCACTGGGAGGAACTTTGAGTAAGGTGGAG
This sequence comes from Pyrus communis, assembly GCF_041283825.1. NCBI lineage: Eukaryota > Viridiplantae > Streptophyta > Magnoliopsida > Rosales > Rosaceae > Pyrus > Pyrus communis. The sequence goes on from NC_142578.1 coordinate 3,539,427, forward strand.
TCAACTCCTTTAGTCAGAAGAAGGGTTAGTTCACTAGGATCCGGCCTCCAAAGTTCTAGAATAGCCTTATGAACCAATCCTTCTAACTTTCTATCCTGAGCTGCAGCTGCTTCGTAGAACTGGACAGTTAGTTTATGGTGGCTAAATGGGTAATCACCTCTGGCTTCACTCACCCCTGCCCACCTGTAAAACAATTATCACTGTTTTACTTCGTGTGTACAAATGCATAATCACCTCTGCAGTAATAACATGTTTCTTTAAAGCGAGGAAAACATAAAAACACAATTCAATATTCATGTCATGTTGTTATATATGCCACGCATATGTGATGTATATATTTGTTCATGCATATATATGCATTCGACAATGGTGTGTAATTTCGTACTGAAGAGACGTGCTTCCACTTTGATCTAAGTCATTCTCTCCTTCCTGATGAAGTAAGTTTTGAGTCTTTTGACATAGGCTGAAAATCTATATCTACACAGATTTCTTTCTAATATCTGGATCCAGCAATCAGAACCTTGTGGATATTCGATATAAGTCAACACAGATGAAGATATAGAAAAGATAAGATAACCCATCATAGAATGCAAATCACGGTAATCACCACATAAAATAGCATCAGACCACATGGGGGGAAGAACACCTCTTGAAAGTAGACAACATGGATGTAAATTACTATAAGCATATATTGGTGTAACAAGAAATTTCATTAAAAATTCGATCCAGACCACCCAAACTCTATGACACATGGCTGACCATCACAGGTTCACAAAAATATATAATATGCTCACCTGCTTTCTGGATGACTTGTAACATACTTGATTCTCTGCAATATCAAACGGCACTGATGCTTGTTAACAGAGTCCGCAGTACTACCATTCCTGAACTCTTCAAGTTCTTTAGTCAGTAATTGCCCAGCCCTTGGGTTGCGTGATCCCAACCGCTGAGCACATAAAAGAATTGCCTGAACATCTAGAAGCCTGTTTGCTGAATCAGCAGATGAATCTATATTGAACAAAACCTTGTGGATGTTCGAAATAATCATGTTCAATGGATCCTCAGGATCATCAGCAAGAAGTGGGTCCAGACCTTCTAGATCTATGTGCTCTGAAATAGCCCAAATAAGGCGAGCACATATTCTTGGGGTATGTACCTGTAAAATTGACAGAGGTGCAAGATAACAAGTAGGAGAAAAAAAAACACGAATTCAGCCAGTTGTCAAAACAAGAGATAAAAGAGCATAATTAGCTTGGAACCTTGGAAGTTCTAGTACTACAAAGAAATAAAGAAGTGAAAAACGAGAAAACAAGCAAGAAAATAATATGGGAGGCAGTAGTCATAAAAGAATGAAACTTGGAAACTTCCATAGTAACTGCTGGTAATCAGGATATAGAAAGGTTGGTGTCTAGCCCATTTGTTATGATCTTTCAAAACTTGGAGTCTGTGTGAGACAATATCAAATACAGTGTTTTTCTTCTTTTTTCCTCAGCTGGCACAAAATACTGGTTATGTGAAAGGTAGGGAGTTTTCACTGTTCTCTAGCTCAAAAAAAGAACATATATTGCAGTCTCTTTCCAGTCCCAAATATCACTTGGATAGAGGAATTCAGATGTAGAAATTGTCAAATTTATACATTCAATTCACTGAGATGTAAACAATCTGCTGACATTAAAATGTCCATTTGCTGATACCAGATTGCCTCAGTTTCTTGTTACTTTATAACTTCATTCCTTCAGCAGTGGAATGCTATGCTATATAATGCACCCTAGTGCAATGAAAATCGACTTGTTTCTAGAAATAACTATGTTCGAGTTTGTGAGGTCTATGAAAGGAAGAAGAAAACTACTTCGGATTTTATGTTTATCCACCACCAGAAGCCTTTTTCTATATTGAAGTTCCGATTCAACAGCTAGCTGTCTAGAAGTCCATTTCCAAAGGTTCAAATATTCAGTAACATATTGAAAGTTCCTTTGATACTTCTAGTGCTACCAACTATCAAATTCTATTAACATATCATATTAATGCAACGCTTGACCAAAAAAAAAAAATCATATCAATGCAATGAAACTCATAAATGGTCTACATAAACAGTTCCAGCATAATGTATAATATGATTCAGTAACTGTCCTTGCCTACAATGTATATGCATAGCCAACATGTTAAACCATATTAATAAAAGAAGAGTGTGCATACCTCGCGTAGATCTTTCACAAGTTCACGTTGCAAATTCTGCAATCTTGTCTCATTTAAAATTTGGTCCTGTGAAGCCCCATCTTTAACTCTTTTTACACCTCCCCTAGTATCATAAATATGACAAAGCCTCACAAGCAACTTCAAATAGCAATCAATTGCATAGGTCCGGCCATCACAATCCCATTTGACACAAGGCCGGCAAACCTCCACCACTTCCAAAGCAGGCTCTGTCCAATTTAGTGCACCATAACCAGTTCCATAAGCCAAGGCTCCTATAACCCTGCTCTCCATCCCTGTGTTCTTTTGTTCAGGCAAAGGCAGAGACAACTGAAAACAACTTTCAACTAATGATGCCACTAACTCCTCCCTAAATAAGGTCTTGCTTGTAACACTATTAAGATCATCTTTGATTCTTGCATCCTCAAAAAGTGAAGCTATATCAGTTCCGGCAAGAGGTTTCTGGCCTCTTCGGACGCTCTCCTTTGCAAAGAGATCAACACAAAGCGCTGTTCGACAAATACAAGCTAAAGCATGCATACGATCTGATTCTGCCCTCAAATTTCTCACCATAAGAAGCAGCCTCTTAAACAACGAAACCTAAATACGAACAATTCCTTTCCTTAAAACTAGAACTCAGGCGAATTAAAATAACGAACCAAATGATGCATACTGCACGTTATAGCAAGCTAAAAGGAAGTAACCATATTTACCTGCATATGAAGATCAAGCAGGTGCAGATTGGTAACCACAGCTCTAACAATACTCTCTCTTGCAGAAGCAAACTCTTGCCTATCCCAAAGTGTGAGAATTGCGATCATCGACTGTGAAGCCCACTCAGGCTTCCCACCAGGCACATCAGCCAGATACAGCATATCAATCCCAACTTCGAAAATCAAAGCCGGATCCAATGACGAGGCCAAGAATGGCACCAAATGCGTGACCACATCCGAAACTCCCACCAACCTCTCCGCATTGGTATCCACAACCGTCCCATTGGAGCCCTTGGACGACTTTGACAGCTTCCTTATGACCTCCACTGAACCTGAAGCCATGGCCTTGACCGCGTACACGATCGGAAACACTGTGGCCCGGATGCTCTCCACTGGCAGAACCAACGACCTGGCCATTAACGCACTCCGCTTCTTCCACACGAAGTCGACCATCGACGATACCCAATTGGATCGAATCGCCAGCGAGTTCTCACTGTCCACTAACTTATCACCAGCCAGTCTGCTCATCCTCTTGGAATCGAACTCCTGAAACAACCGCCCCACCGACTCGAACGCGACCTTTGAAACGGCGTCGGATCCGTCGAGCATGTTCTGGCCAATGCGGGACCACCAATTCGACACCTTGTCGAGCAAATTGACATTGTTTTCACAGAGCGTGACGAGGTCATCGCGCGCCAGAATGCATCCGAGAGTTTCAGTAATGGAGAACCGGAGATTGTCGCTAGGCGAATCGAAGCAACTGTTGATTTCCTTCTGAGCGTCGGTAATGAGCTTGGAGAGGCGGTAGGAAGGGATTGCGGCGAGGATGGAGACAGCGGCAGCGCTGACGTCGGGATCGGGGAAGTCGAGATCGGTGAGAACTCCCGTGCAGACGGTGTCCCAGAGGTCGGCAGTGAGGCGGGTGGAACGAATGAGGTCAAAGGCGAGTTTTTTGGAGACGGCGGAGGAGGGGGAGGCGACGATCTCTTCGACGGCGGTCTTGGCGATGACGGAGATGTCGCGGCCGGCGGCGGATTGCTGGAGAGCCTGGAGAAGTGCGCCGGACTGGCGGAGGGCGTCGTTGGAGCGGAGGTCCGCTTGAATCTGGGCGAAGAGTATATCCATTTAAGATCAACCTCGTCTTTCTGATGATGTTCGTTAGGATTTGGGAACTTCGGACATTTGAGAGTTAGAGAGAGAGAGTCAAGTAGAAAATGGGGATGGTGGTCAAATGTAGGGGCGGTTCGGTATGGGATACCATACCGAAACTAGTATCCCGAATCCCAAACCAAAATTTTTTGGGAAGGGAATTTGAAGACCAATCCCAAACCAAATTTTCGGGAATCCCAAATTTCGGGAATCCCGAAATATTTTCGGGATTTTGGGACAAATCGGGAATCCCAAATTGAAATATAAAATTATGAATTGTTCTTCAAATATATAATTCAAGAACACATTCATGAACTAGGAATTTCATTTTATTCACACTACCATTTAATTGAACACTGGCATGCCTGACTGTTTTTATCATAGTCAAAATTCAAATTAATTAAACCCTTTTTGCAATCTGTTGAGAGACAAAAGAATCAAGTCTTCTGAAATCATCAGCCATGGCAGCAGCAATAATAAAATCCACATGAATATCAAACAGAACATGAAAAATATGCAAGGTGTAGGGCATTCCAGGTTGCAGAGCATGAATTAGAAACTACTAGCATCAATTATAAAAGAATAATATATATATATATGTATAAATATATATATAATAATTAACATTATATATTTTCGGTTCGGTATGGGATTCCCGAAATATTGAGAAGCCAATCCCGAATCTCATACCGAAATTTTGGAATCGGTTCGGGATAGCATCCCGAAAATTTCGGGAATTTCGGTTTGGGAAATTTTTGGTTTGGGATCGGGATTTTTTCGGTTCGGTTCGGGATTTTTGGGAATTTTTTCCACCCCTAGTCAAATGTCAGGCTTGGCGGTTCAACTGGTTCAGTTGGTTGGAATCGCCGGGTCGCCAACGGTCGAGTTTTTTGAAAAGAAGCCGAACCAGCCCCAACATTTTGTGGGTTGGGCTTGTTTCTCTAGGCCCTTCTTGTTAGTTTTTCGTAGGATTCGGGAAGGGTATTGGTCCGGGATCCGAGACCCAGACTCTTGATTCAATCCTAGGATCTCAGGATCCGTCAACCCATGAATCAAACATGATTTGTAAAAGAAAAATGCTAAAGAAATTCAAAAGTGGGACTCTTTACCACTTTACGTGTTTGATAGAATATTTAATAATATTGGCACGAGAATTAACGTTTAACTATGAGGTGACATAAAGTCTATGATTCAAACTTCAAAATCTGTCAAATGCTAGTCCTATGAGCAGAAAAGGATATTGGTAACTTGAATCCGCTAGCTCACGAGCTTGGTACTTGCAATCTCGAGTCGGGTGATATTGTCCTTGTTCAGTCTGGTGGAAATGGTTCTTTGCGCCGAGCAAGGAAGAGTGTGAGTCACAACCACAAACATCAGCTTTTTGTTTCAAGAAAAGTGAATATTTAAAATTCTTGAAGTTTACGTTTGGATTCTACTACGAAATTACACCAATAAAGGATTTGATATGTAAAGACTGTACAGATTTTGAATTGATTTGAAGGAGCTGAAGACAATTTATTTGCGCGAGCAAATACCAAATAAAGAGTTTTCTGCCACTGTTAAAAAATTGAAGTTGGATTCCTAGGCTAAAATTAGTTTGGAATGCACTACAAAAATTAGGAGGGACTTTGAAAATTACTATATATGCTACTTACACGTTTGAAAGAACTCTCAAATGACACGTTTTAAGGTTGAAAGTCTTTGGCTTAGTGTCTTTGTATTGTTATAGAATTGCTCTGTGGTTCACTAGTAGCATTTTTGTAACAATAGAGTCCAAAGTTTCTTGAGACTTTGAAAGTCCCCCTTCCAAACATAGCTTAAGAAACAATGTGTGTTGTTAATGGTTTTAACTTTTTTATTTAGGGTTATGCAAAATATGTAAAATGGAGTGCTGCCCTAGCATAATTGGATACTGCAAATTCGAGGCTAAGTTAGAAGCATAATGTTACGTAGTGTGATTGGTTGAAAATCTCATTGAAAATCTATTCGTAAGTATTCCGAACAGATAATGACACATGGAGCAACCGAATTGGTTAAAAATCTTATAGGATCACACCACGACAATGAGGTTGTACTAGCATGTGAGAGTTAATCTCCACCAAGTAAATATGAGAGCTAATCTCCACCATGTAAAAATGTGGTGTGTGAGAAAAGTCAAGTAGATAGATTTTTTTAGCGCGCTGCTGCTTCCATCCTCGCTGTAATTTTTTTTTAAGTGTTTTATATTGGATGGTTTTTTTGAAAACTTAGAGCATAAATAGATTGAATTGAAATATTTCATTTTACTGAAAGTTCTGAACTTGATAGTGAATTTGTATTGTTATAGAGTTGATTTTTTAACCATACTTTGAAAGTCCATCTTCCAAACATAGGTTAAGGAACCATGTGTGTTCTTAATGCTTTTAACTTTTGTATTTAGGAATATGGGAAATATATAAAATGGAGTGCAGCCCTACAGTAATTTAGAGACTGCAAATTCGATGGCTATATTATAAAAGTTAAGGATTTGGGAAAACTACGAACCCGATTAACAACACATATTGTTTCTTAAGCTATGTTTAGAAGAGGGATTTTCAAGGTATTGTTAAAAAAGTGACTTTATAATAGTACAAATTCACTATCAAGTTCAGAAATTTCAGTAAAATGAAATATTACAATTCAATCTATTTATGCTCTAATTTTTCAAAAAACTATTCAGTATAAAAAACTTAAAAAAAAATTTACAGCGAGGATGGAAGCGACGGCACGCGAGGATGGAGGCGGTGGCGCTGTCATGAGGGTTAGAGAAATCAAGATTAGTAAGGATTCCAGTGCAGATATCGTCCCAAAGATCGCTGTTGTTAGAATTTAGGCAACAAGAGAAGAAGAAATATTTTGACAATTTGGTAAGGAGGTGCTCTTCGCTATCCCTCAAACCTGTTTGTATTTTCATATTGGAGAGAGACATTGTTTTCTCTCTTAGGTTTTACCCGGGTAGCTTTTCCTTTATAGGAAAAATCTATCTACTTGGCTTTTCTCACACACAACATTTTTACATGGTGGAGATTATCTCTCATATTTACTTGGTGGGATTAACTCTCACATGCTAGTACAACCTCACTACCGTGGCGTGATTCTATAAGATTTTTATAGATAAATTTTCAATAAAATTTTTAACCAATCTCATAGCATCACGTGTTATGATCAGGTAATAATTTTATGGATATATTTCAAATAAGATTTTTAACCAATTCGGTTGTTCCATGTGTCATTATCCATTCAGAATACTTACGAATAGATTTTCAATGAGATTTTCAACCATTCACACCACATCACGTGGCATTATGCACAACATCATCCTATCTTTTTTCTATATATAAACCCTACATCCAACCTAAGAGAGATTATATTCACGCACCCCAATTTACTTCTCCCATGCCCATTTAAGTTTTTAATATTTTTTACACACCACAACACTAGATAAAAAATATTAAAAAATTAAAAAAGTGTGAGAAAAGTAATTTGGTATGTATGAATATAATCTCCCCCAACCTAAAGCTCACACACACACCAAATTCAAAGTATTTGTTTGAATCCTTCTTAACAATATGAAAATATTGAGTTCTTACAATATTTGATTCAAGGAGATTGTTAGAAATCCAAAAAAAGGTTGAGTGAGGGATAACAAAACACAAAGTTATCCCATAAACATGAGTGAAGAAATAATACGGAATTTGCCTTTTTAATGTTTGATATACTTTTATTTTCTTTTCATACTTATAATGATAAATTGGTTAACCATGATATATGATTTCTATTTCGCATATATTAGTGAGATGTTATGAGGTAATTGAGTATGTAATAGCAGAGTTTGAAAATTTTTATCAGATGGGCTAACTTAAAAATTTAAATCTTTATAAATAAAGAAATTTGATACCGTATTTTTCATAGTATCAGCTAGCTTAAAAAAATATCACAAGGTGAGTAAAAAAATTTTGTAATTAAACAAATATGTGTTAAAATTAAACAAATCCAAACTTATACATGTACAAGAAGCGATGAGAAAAATAATTTAAGAAAAAAAAGGGTTTGTAAACTATATTATATAATTTTATATAGTTAAACCTAGAGAATTTGAATTAGTGACTAAATATATGGTGGGTTACATTCGAAAATCAATCAAAATTACATGTAAAATTTTATTTTTTCTCCATAAGCCACCTGGGCTATAGCCCATGACAACCCTTAACCTGGCTCCGCCAGTGTGAGTATGAGATCGAAGACGATTCTTGTTTCTACTTCACTGTCATAATTCGTTATGAGGATAACAAAATATTGAAGGTCATTTTTTAAAATCTACGAATAAAATACTCGCAAATAACTTTTTTCCAAACTTCTAAACACAGTCATCGAAAGTCATACTTTGTCACCTACTAAACCCTAAAATTATTTGGATATTTGGATAATTTGAGTGACTTTGATCATCTTCTAGGTTATGAAAAGACTGAAAGGATACAAGTATTAATAAAAATATGCAATTCTGCATTTTTTATGTAATATACTAGCATTTCGCCACCACTAATGCATAATTGCATATCTTTAATTTGTTAATACTTGTATCCTTTTAAACTTTTTAGAACCTAGCCAGAAGGTTACCAAACCACTCATAGCAAATTATTTGGATATTTTTAGGCTCACTATAGGTGACAAAGTAAGGCTTTAGGATCTTTAAATGACTGCATTTAGAAGTTCGGGAAAAAATTTCATTCGCAAATTAAAAAAAAAAAGGACCGTCAATCTTTTGTTATTTTCACAACAAATTCAGATAGTGAAGTAGAAACCATAATTATTTTTGATCTCATACTCAATAATTTCATAAACTCCCGCTAATATCTATGAAACAAAAATCATGTCATATCATATTTAACCAATTGTATCACAGAAAGAGATCATCTCCGGATCTCTTCCACCAAAGTCACCGGATCAAGTAATCCGGACTCTTGAAATTTGATCTAACGGTTAAAGTTATTATAACTTTTAAAGGGATCTTATGTTTTTAGTCGTTGGAGCAGAGGTCCTCTTGACTCTGGGCGAAGAATATGTCCATATGAGATCAACTTCGTCGTTCTGATGATGTTCGTTAGGATTTGGGAACTTCGGACATTTGAGAGTTAGAGAGAGAGTTCGAATTGAGCCAGTAGAATTTGGTTTCAGCGTGTGAGGAAGAAATTGGGAATGGTGGGGCGGTTCAACTGGTTCAGCTGGTTGGAATCGCCGGCTCGCCAACGATCGTGTTTATGAAAAGAAGCCGTACCAGCCCCGACATTTTGTGGGTTGGGCTTTGAGTTGGAGGGCCCGACGTGTTTTATTTCATGTTTCTCTAGGCCCTTGTTGTTAGTTTTTCGTAGGATTGGGGAAGGGTATTGGTCCGGGATCCGAGACCCGAGACCCAGATCCTTGATTCAAACCTAGGGCCTCGTAATGCATAATCTCAGGATCCATCCACACATGAATCAAACATGATTTGTAAAAAAAAAAAAAAATGCTAAGGAGACTCAAAAGTGGTACTCTCTGTCATCTCATGCATTAGACACAATGTTTAATAATAGGAAATTTAATCGAAAATTTCTCGGTACTATTCATTTTAACGAAAAATCATATTTTTATACTAAAAAGTCAATCCTAGTAGTATTCACTTTACCCTTGATTTTATCTTTATCGTTAAAACTCAAAGTTTTCAAACTATTTTCTTTAATTTTTCTTTAATAATATTGGCACGAGAAGTAACGTTTAGCCATGAAGTGACAGAGGATTCATGATTCAAACTTCGAAATCTATCAAATGCTAGTCCTGTGAGCAGAAAAGGATAACCATATACACTCAACAACCGTACACTGGAAAAGCTTGGTAACTTGAATCCGCTAGCTCACGAGCTTGGTACCTGCAATCGCATGTCAGGTGACATTGCCCTTGTTCAGTATGGTGGAAATGGTTCTTTGCGCCGAGCAAAGAAGAGTGTGAGTCACAACCACAAACATCGGTTTTTTGTTTCAAGAAAAGTGAATATTTAAAATTCTTGAAGTTTACGTTTGCCTTCTACTTCGAAATTACACCGATAAAGGATTTGATATGTAAAGAGTGTACAAATTTTGAATTGATTTGAAGGAGCTGATGACAATTTATTTGCGTGAGCAAATACCAAATAAAGAGTTTTCTGCCACTGTTAAGCTACTGGATTCTGAGGGGGGATGATTAAACGTGGACATCACCATGGTAGCGTTGATACTGGTTTTAGAATTTGCTGCTATAAGAAATACCAGCGCTCCAAATTCATCACATTTTCAGATTTACTGACCTTAATGATGTTAAACTTCTTCGCATTACGGCTAGTTGTAGTGTCGTTTTATCGCATGCTTTCAATCTTTGGTGAGCTCTAAAGATTTTAAAATAATTGAAGTTGGATTCCTAGGCCGAAATTAGTTTGGAATGCACTACAAAAATTAGGAGGGACTTTAAAAATGACTATATATGCTACGTACACGTTTGAGAGAACTCTCAAATGACACGTTTTAAGGTTGAAAGTCTTTGGCTTAGTGTCTTTGTATTGTTATAGAATTGCTTTGTGGTTCACTAGTAGCATTTTTGTAACAATAGAGTCCAAAGTTTCTTGAGACTTTGAAAGTCCCTCTTCCAAACATAGCTTAAGAAACAATGTGTGTTGTTAATGGTTTTAACTTTTTTATTTAGGGTTATGCGAAATATGTAAAATGGAGTGCTGCCCTAGCATAATTGGATACTGCAAATTCGAAGGCTAAGTTAGAAGGCTAGAAGCATAATGCTATGTGGTGTGATTGGTTGAAAATCTCATTGAAAATCTATTCGTAAGTATTCCGAACAGATAATGACACATGAAGCAACCGAATTGGTTAAAAATCTTATTTGAAATATATCCGTGAAACTATTACCTGATTATAACACGTGACGTTACGAAATTGGTTAAAAATCTTATCGAAAATCTATTTATAAAAATCTTATAGGATCACGCCACAGTAGTGAAGTTGTACTAGCATGTGAGAGTTAATCTCCACCAAGTAAATACGAGAGCTAATCTTCTTCTTTTTTTTTGAAGAAGAACTGGATATCATAGAACCACGGCCGAAGCCAAACGAACAAAGAAGACAACAGAAGGCAAGCTACAAAGACAGCAACAAGCAACAAGTAAATATGAGAGCTAATCTCCACCATGTAAAAATGTGGTGTGTGAGAAAAGCCAAGTAGATAGATTTTTCCTATAAAGGAAAAGCTACCCGTATAAAACCTGAGAGAGAAAACAATGTTTATCTCCAATATGAAAATACAAACAGGTTTGAAGAATACCAAATTGTCAAAATATTTCTTGTTCTCTAAATTCCATTAACTGCGACCTCTGGGATGCCGTCTGCATCGGAATCTTTACTAATCTTGACTTCTCCAACCCTCATGTTAGTGCCGCCGCCTCGATCCTAGCGTGCCGCTGCTTCCATCCTCGCTGTAATTTTTTTTAGTGTTTTATATTGGATGGTTTTTCAAAAAATTAGAGGATAAATAGATTGAATTGAAATATTTCATTTTACTGAAAGTTTTGAACTTAATAGTGAATTTGTATTGTTATAGAGTCGATTTTTAACAATACTTTGAAAGTCCGTCTTCCAAACATAGGTTAAGGAACCATGTGTGTTCTTAATGCTTTTAACTTTTGTATTTAGGAATATGGGAAATATATAATTTAGACACTGCAAATTCGATGGCTATATTATAAAAGTTAAGGATTTGGGAAAACTACGAACCCGATTAACAACACACAATGTTCTTAAGCTATGTTTAGAAGAGGAACTTTCAAAGTATTGTTAAAAAAACGACTTTATAACAATACAAATTCACTACAAAGTTCAGAATTTTCAGTAAAATGAAATATTTCAATTCAATATATTTATGCTCTAATTTTTCAAAAAACTATTTAGTATAAAACACTTAAAAAAACATTACAACGAGGATGGAAGCGGTGGCGCGCGAGAATGGAGGCGGTGGCGCTGTCATGAGGGTCAGAGAAATCAAAATTAGTAAGGATTCTAATGCAGATAGCGTCCCAGAGGTCGTTGTTGTTAGAATTTAGGCAACAAGAGAAGAAGAAATATTTTGACAATTTGGTAAAGAGGTGCTCTTCGCTATCCCTCAAAACCTGTTTGTATTTTCATATTGGAGAGAGATATTGTTTTCTTTTTACAAGGGTAGCTTTTCCTTTATAGGAAAAATCTATCTACTTGGCTTTTCTCACACACCACATTTTTACATGGTGGAGATTATTTCTCATATTTACTTGGTGGAGATTAACTCTCATGTGCTAGTACAACCTCACTACCGTGGTGTGATCCTATAAGATTTTTATAGATAAAATTTCAATAAGATTTCTAACCAATCTCCTAGCGTCACATGTTATGATCAGGTAATAATTTTATGGATATATTTCAAATAAGATTTTTAACCAATTTGGTTGCTCCATGTGTCATTATCCGTTCAGAATACTTACGAATAGATTTTCAATGAGATTTTCAACCAATCACACCACATCACGTGGCATTATGCACAACATCATCCTATCTTTTTTCTAGGGATGTGATATCTACACATCCCATTTTACTTCTCACACATTTTTTTAATTTTCGGCTATCGGATCAGATGAATTGAAGAAGATCAACAGACAGAAATTATCAAGGGGTGTGTGAGAAGTAAAATGGGGTGTGTGAATAGCACCCCCCTTTTTCTATATGTAAACCCTACATCCAACCTAAGAGAGATTATATTCAAGCACCTCCATTTACTTCTCTCACACCCTTTTAAGTTTTTAATATTTTTTACACACCACTAACACTAGATAAAAAAAATTAAAAAATAAAAAATGTGTGAGAGAAGTAATTTGGAGTGTGTAAATATAATCTCCCCCAACCTAAAGCTCACACACACACACACACACCAAATTCAAAGTATTTGTTTGAATCCTTCTTAACAGTATAAAAATATTGAGTTCTTACCATGTTTGATTCAAGGAGATTGTTAGAAATCCAAAAAAAGGTTGAGTGAGGGATTACAAAACACAAAGTTATCCCATAAACATGAGTGAAGAAATAATACGGTATTTGCCTTTTTTATGTTTGATGTAATTTTCTTTTCTTTTCATACTTATAATGATAAATTGGTTGACTATGATATATGATTTCTATTTCGCACATATTAGTGAGATGTTATGAGATAATTGAGTATGAGATCGAAGACGATTCTTGTTTCTACTTCATTGTCTGAGGATAACAAAAGATTGAAGGTCATTTTTTTAAATTTGCAAATGAAATACTCGCAAATAACTTTTTTCCAAACTTCTAAACAGTCATTTAAGTATTCGAAAGTCAATACTTTGTCACCTACTAAACCCTAAAAATATTTGGACATTTGGATAATTTGAGTGACTTTGATCATCTTCTAGGTTATGAAAAGACTGAAGGGATACAAATATTAATAAAAGTATGCAATTCTGCATTTTTATGTAATATACTAGCATTTCGCCACCACTAATGCATAATTGCATATCTTTAATTTGTTAATACTTGTATCCTTTTAAACTTTTTAGAACCTAGCTAGAAGGTTACCAAACCACTCATAGCAAATTATTTGGATATTTTTAAGCTCACTATAGGTGACAAAGTAAGGCTTTAGGATCCTTAAATGACTGCATTTAGAAGTTCGGAAAAAAGTTTCATTCGCAAATTTAAAAAAAGGCACCGTCAATCTTTTGTTACTTTCACAACAAATTCAGATAGTGAAGTAGAAAGCATAATTATTTTCGATCTCATACTCAATAATTTCATAAACTCCCACTAATATCTACGAAACAGAAATCATATGTCATATCACATTTAACCAATTGTATCACGGAAAGAGATCATCTCCGGATCTCTTCCACCAAAGCCACCGAATCAAGTAATCCGGACCCTTGAAATTTGATCTAACGGCTAAAGTTATTATAACTTTTAAAGGGGTCTCCTGTTTTTAGTTGTTGGATCAAATTTCAAGGGTCCTGATCACTTGATCCGATGACCTTGGTGGAAGAGATATGGAAAGGATCTCTTTCCTTGTATCACTATAGGTATGAAAAAAAAAAGTATCAAATATAAAAAGGTCAAAAGACTGTACTGTATCTTCATTCACGTTTAAGGGATAACTCTGTGTTTTGTTGTTGCTAAAATTATTTGATTACATTCATGCGGTCATAAATTATTTGAAATTTTTCATCTAAAATTAAACATAATACATAACCAAAGCTGACCGTATAATGTACGATAGGATATGATATCATCTTTCTAATAAAGATAGAGTCTGCCAACACATATGGATTCCATGATGTTAATAGATGGCAAGAGTACTATTTTTGCTTAAAACATAGGCAACTATAATTCTAATTTTAAGTTCAAAAATGAAATAACTGACCTACAAATCCAAGCCCAAATCCAGAACAGAAACCGTTGACCTTAGTCTCTAAAATGTGGTTTTTTTTGTTAAAGTAAACAATACTGTGACTTTTTGTAAAAACCTTTTTTTTTTTTTTTTTTTTTTTTTTATTTTTTTTTTAACCCTCCCACACCCAGCCTCTCAAACGCAAACCTCTCTCCTCGGTCTTGATTTGAGTTTTCGACGATCGACTTTCTTACTGATCTGATTTGCTCATATTATTCCTCTAGGTTTTAAACACATGGATCCATCTGGCTTGTATAACCAAACCAATCTGATCATCTCTTGAGTATTGACGCACACTGGGACACGTTGGATTGCTTTGGTGCCTGCCAATATATATCCTGACTATTGATAAGCTATGGTGAGGAGAATCATGGCCTTGTGTATGTACAGATGCCAGATCAACTATGGAGTCTGGATGTTTGTAAATTATTGCAGCGGCCGCCAACTCCAAGGCCAAAAGAAGAGACTCCGTGGCCGAGGCCCGAGTTTGAATTTTTGTGTAATTATCAATATCATGAAGGACATCCAGAAGGTCCCAGGGGACGTTTGCCCTTCGGAATGAAATGTATGCTGGTGGATTCAAAACTGCATATGGTTGGGGGTTATTGGAAGAATATGCACGTTAATGAGACTGCAGCTGGGTGGGCTAACCTAGATGTCTATGCATGTGAACCCATCGAAGGTGATGGTGATGGTGATGGTACTCCAAAGGCTGAGGAAGAGGAGGCAAAGGCGGAGGCAGAGGAAGAGGGTCCATCACCATTATCGTCCATCCGCCTCTGCAAGAGTAGTACCATTCCTAGTTTGTCTGGTCCCAAGATCGATCCTATTGTGCTCACCCTCGGGGACAAAATCTATGTCCTTTCTCAAGGGCATCGTGGAGACGTACAAGTATACTGGCCGACTCTTTTTGAGGTTTTCAATCCTAACACCCGATTGTGGAATGTTCTTCCAAATCCCCCCTTCGCCTGTGGTCATTTAGATGGTTTGTATATCAACCTCCATCTTGCTTGTGGCCACAAGCTCGTCGTTTACCTGTTAGGCCGAGATGATCGTGAACCGTGTATCTTTGACACTCGCAAAAAGAAGTGGGAGTACACACAGTACCTGGAACGGGACATCGGCAATGTCAATGGTTTTGCACAATACAGGGACTTTCTAATTGGCGTGTTAATGTCTGCAAGCTGTTATAAGTGCCTACAACTTGTTGCTTATGAACTGGATTCAAATGGTATCCCCAATTTGTATCGGGTGCTCACCGAGCGTGATGACATGTTCTATCATGCTTATGAGTTTGAGGAAATCTTTGAGCCAATCTTCACCATCAATGTCGGTGGTGATGGCCTCATGTGCTTTATCTATTATGGTATTGGTGGATCACGTGGGGTGCGACTAAGTGTAGGGTTGTTCCGAATTTTCACAGACGAGTCTGAAAAAGATGGATGGAGGATCTATGCAAGGAGAGAGGCGGCTGTCGAGACTTATTATTTAAACCATGCTAGCGATGGAGTTGAGGATCCAGAGATTTACTCAGTTGTCGTGTAACCAAAGATTTGCTTTGGATTATAACTCAAGGAATTAAGCGAGTCGTGAAGAGATGGATGGATTGTTTATGGTCAAATTTTTATCTCATATTTGTCGGTTGTTGTTTCCTTTTTCCTACATTTTCATTTTTTTCATTTTAGGAAGAGGCGACATTGAAAAAAATCTTGGTTAGCTCAGTACTGAAGTTTTTGTTTTTATCAAGCAAAAGAAACCGAACTTTACAAGCCGAACATTATGTATGACACGACTGATGAGAGTCGATTGAAAATTATTCCTTTCTAGCATTACTAGTGTACTTATAGTTACATTGATCTGTAGGGAGTTTGCATCCTCCCATTCATCTTCACAAGTGTCGAAAATGTACAATTTCTCCTCCAAGGAGAAAACAGCGAGCATGCAGCCCCATGCAATGTGTCGACGAGAGACATAAGTACCACCTAAAGAAACATGGGCAAATTTGGGGATTTGGATGAACGTTCCCCAATCGAGTATCGGAATAAAAAACCTCGCAAAGGGTTGGCCGACGGATTGGCCGACGTTCTTCTACTTTTCTGACATGGAACATAGAATTTGCTGTGGTGTGCGACCATGATAGGAATGATCAATTAGGATCAGACAATCTAGAGATTTTAGTAGTGTTATACAGGCCGTTGGATGGTGATAAACCCTCTTCCTCCTTGGCATTGGGACCGTCGTTGTCCCACTCCTCATCATCGTCATCGTTTTCGTCATTCTCCTCATCGTGATCATAATATCCATCATCATACCCATCATTGCTCCTCCTCATCATAGTCGTTATTATCGTCGTCATCGTCATCAAAGTTACAAGGAAAAATCTCAATGTCATATATCATGAGCATAGCCATTATATGTAAAATTGGCCCATAACACTTTTCCTCTTCGACTAGATTGAAAATTCTAACAAAGTTTTAATCGATTCCTATATAAATGCATTATATCCTTCGATGTATACTATTCATTTTTCGCATCAGCATGTTTTTCACAAATATCATATATATTATGAAAAGAAGAAATTCTCTCTTGAAAACTGAAATACAGTCCTAGTGACATTCATTTAATAGATGCTTGCCATATGTTCAAAAAATGCACCATACGTCTAATAAACCCTTGACACCTAGAGAAGTAGTGACAAGAGATAACCATGGGGATTATCTCACCACTTGTATAGGCACTTGTACTGTCTCGTGTTCCGGCATAATGAAAAATCTCTTCTACTTTGGAGGGCTAACAAAATGAAATATGTAAATGGTACATCTGGAATTAATGGCTACAGTGTTGGCCATAATCCAAAGACCCCCAAAAATAGAAGACAACTACGTAAATACACGAAACCATAGGGACCGCCACCGGGAAGCTCCCAACTGTCAATCTCTGACACAATGTACGCAGCAGTCACCAGCAACAAAAATTGAGCTTCAGCACCCAATCCCCAAATCCCCTCTCTCTCTCCCTCTAACCCTAACCCTAATTTCCACCACCGCGCTTCGACGATATGACCTAGATACCCCTCCATTCCCGGCGAGTTTAGCTCAGACCGTGCACCAATCAACGAGCACCGAACAAAATCCGCGACGATGCCACCACACGCCGATCTGGACCGTCAGATTGAGCACCTGATGCAGTGCAAGCCTCTGCAGGAGGCGGAGGTGAAGACGCTGTGCGAGCAGGCGAGGACGATCTTGGTCGAGGAGTGGAACGTGCAGCCGGTGAAGTGCCCCGTCACGGTTTGCGGAGACATCCATGGCCAGTTCCACGACCTCGTCGAGCTCTTTCGGATCGGCGGCCACGCCCCCGATACCAATTACCTCTTCATGGGCGATTATGTAGGTCAGTTCGAGCATTTTCACATAACCTTGCTGTTTAATCAAGTAATTAAATAACTAATTTAGTTTATGTGTTGTTGAGATTTAGAAATTTATTGAATTTTTGGATAATGTGGTTTGTTTGGGAACATGGATATGTTCCTTTCAGTGAATTTTAAGTATTTAGTTGATATGGTTAAGAAGTTAGTTAATTTGCAAATGCAGTAAGGTGCAGCAGGCTGGTGGGTTTTAACAAAGAGGAGTTTTTAGCTGGTTATTTATGGTAGTCTAGGGATTTGGGCAGTCCACGAGCTGTTTCAGTAGAATATGAGATTCGTGAGTGCTTTACGCTATTAAGGATGAGTTTCGAGGGTGCTTGTTTGGGTCGCTAGATTTTACTTGTTTTCGGTCTACTGGAAGGAGCAGAGTAGGCACAAGTAGTTTTCAACCAGACTAGGCTAAATTTAATGTCTTTTCTAGTTCCTCTGTCTAACCCAGTGACTTTCATATATTTTTACAATGCAAACCTAAAACTTAGGTTTAGATCATTTGACTGAGCACGCCATTTTCTATAATATGTTCATAGTTTTTGCTCTTTCTCTTCATTGTATCTTTGTTTTTTTGGAATTTATGAGTAGTGTCAGCAATGAGCATGCTATCAATTTTTTCTGGTTGATGAAGATGATAATTAGACATGTTTGCATATAACCTGTAATTGAAAGCCATTTGCTCTCTGACGATGTAGTTGCCAGAGATGTAACTTACTGTTCCACTATTTTAGACTGTTAAATCATTTTGTTTGACCAGAATTTGCCTGTGCAACCTTTTTTCAGTAATTGTCTTGTTTCCTTTTTCTTATACAGATCGAGGATACTACTCTGTGGAGACTGTCACACTTCTAGTGGCCCTGAAAGTACGTTACAGAGATAGAATTACAATTCTTAGAGGAAATCATGAGAGTCGGCAAATAACTCAAGTGTAAGACATTCTTCTCAAATGTTTTCATTCCAAACTCCTAAGGTGCAACCTTACAAGTATTGATAGTGAAAACAAAGTCGTGGAATTTTTCCACTGATTCGAAGGAGGTTTCAATTAGTCACGTAAAAGAAGCCATTTATATGTTGTAGATAACTTTTATTTGCTTCAAGTGTTTTTAATAGTGATTCTTAAACTTCAAATCCTTATTTATATCTGTACACTGTTGCCTTTTCAGGTATGGTTTCTATGATGAGTGCTTGAGGAAATATGGAAATGCTAATGTCTGGAAGTTTTTCACTGACCTTTTTGATTATTTGCCGCTCACAGCCTTGATTGAGAGTCAGGTTTGAATTTTGAAGATCTTATGTCCTACATCGTTATCTTAACTTGTTATCCCCATTATCTCGTTTAACAAGCGTTGTTTCCTCCTCCTAGATCTTTTGCTTACACGGCGGACTCTCTCCTTCATTAGATACATTAGACAATATTCGTGCTCTGGACCGGATACAAGAGGTACTCTAAGGTTTCCACCTGATTAAAATCCAATTTCATCTTCATATTCTCTAATATTTTTTTCTTGAAGGGAAAAATTGCCCCATTCCTGTTTTCGTTCTGCATGTTCTAGGTCACTTTGGTTCTTGGGATCCACTTGCCTGTTAACTTGTTTATGAAATAAGACTCGAGTGGTCCTGATTTTCCAATATTGAACTCACTTGTCTGTGAGTCGTGCAATATTAAGTGCATTGAACACTATTAGTGTGGAGAGAAATTGCCTACTAAACTCTGCTCGAACATATTCAAGTAGCACGTCACTTACTCTAGGCTTGTATTAAAGTCTTCCATGTAAGACATTTTTCAAGATATTAATGTACCTACTGCTGGCATAGGCATCTCTTGTATACTGGTGTGGCATTTTTATTTCATGGTATATGTTTAGAAGATTTGTGGTAATTCTAGTCTTCCCTCGTCTGAATGGAGCAGGTTCCTCACGAGGGTCCAATGTGTGATCTGTTGTGGTCTGACCCGGATGATCGATGTGGGTGGGGAATATCTCCTCGGGGTGCAGGGTATACATTTGGACAAGATATAGCAGCCCAATTTAACCACACTAATGGGCTAAGTCTTATTTCTAGAGCTCACCAGCTTGTTATGGAGGGTTACAATTGGTGCCAGGTTAGTGCCTAAGAAGCAGAAGTCTCGTATCAAATTATGCTTTCAAAGATATGTTCTGATTGTTGTTTAACTATTTTAGGAAAAGAACGTTGTGACGGTGTTTAGTGCTCCAAATTACTGCTATCGCTGTGGAAATATGGCTGCAATTCTTGAGATAGGAGAGAATATGGACCAGAATTTCCTTCAGTTTGACCCAGCACCGCGTCAGGTCGAACCTGATACAACACGCAGAACTCCAGATTATTTTTTGTAATCCTCATAGCTTACCGCCTATTAGCAATCTTCTCGTGTCGTGTTGCTTTTTGTAGATTTGTCTCACAAAGAAGATGAGTTTTGATGTTTAGTTGAGAAAGAGACGGAAAGAAAACATATCATTCTTTTGGTTAAAGTTGTTCCTGCTGCTTAATTCATGTGAGTTATAGGATTATTTCAAGTAAGACTTGTGTCATGTACCAAAATAGTTGAAACGAACGACGGAAACAGCAATAACATATTCTTTATGAGATGCTTTCAGTTTTGGGTGAACGGAAAGATTGTTTCCATTTTCAATTATGTTCTTAAGCTGTCGAATTAGGTGGTTATCCAAGTGTTTTTTCAAGATTTACTTGTCGGGATACCGACGTGGCTCCATGGAGAGAGAAAAACTCTATTTAGAAAGAGAATACGAGCACAGAAAATTCATATGCTTTGGGATCCATACATGAAGCAACAACTCTAGTGTAACAGAAAAACTCTCTGGTGGACAAGAAACATGTATACTTCGAGCGATCCGTCTGCGGAGGTTCGCCTGGTCCTCCGCGGCGGGGTTTGCTCCTCAGCTGTGACGTTTTGGCCTCACCTTTTCTACCTTCTCTGGCATGGCCAACAATATCCTTGCATCCTTATAAACGCAAAACAATTACAAATGAGTTGAAATTTCAAGCTATCCGATCAAAGAGAAAAATGCTATCCTGTAAACCATGTAGAAGTAGTAGAATTGGTAAGAGGATTATAAGCAATTTTACCATCGGAAGTTCGGGACTATTAGGACGACGAAATATTTACGGTAACCCGCTGTTTTCCTCCGGGGGCATCATGACGAGATGCCGAAGCTTCTGTAAGTTTTGAGTTATCTCTGTCAAAAGTTTTGTTCCTTCACTATGTTTCTCAAGTGTCTTAGCTGCATGCTCTAGGAATCCTGTGTCTGACTCAAGGGCCTTCACCCTTTCACTAAGATGAGACAACAACGACAATTGCCTTGTTAGAGCAGCTTTACTTCCATTTCCTGCCATATTCGAAGCATAAATCGGTCATTTGTTCGAAATACAAAAGAGATGACATGCTCGTATTGTACTTCTGCGCGTGTAAGCGTGTGCGTGTACATAAATATGTATGTAATGTGTACGCGTGACCTCATGTGTGTATGTTCGAATATGTTACCTATCTCATCATCCGTATGATTCAGACCGTCAGGGCCCTGCAAAGAATAGAACCCCTTAGCGGAGTTGGTTTTCTTATCGAGTTTCTTCAACCGACCCAGGAGGTAGGTTTTCTCCCCCTTCAGAGGCTTCAAAGATTCAGCAAGGGCTCCCTCTAAGTTCTCCTCCTTTGATTGATCATTTTGTGTGTTTTCGCCATTAGGCTCGCCGGGAGAACTGCCGCAGTCATTTTTCCCTCTGCCCTCATCACCAGATTCGTAGGTGAATTCCTTCAGCAATCCGTATTTTTCTCTATACGCCTCTACTTCAGCTTCTATAAGTCTGAGCTCCTCCTCTCTCTTGGCAAGCAGATCATACGTCGCTTCCAGTGCTTCTTGGTCGTACTCCGCCTGTTCCTCCATCATTCTTTGATACTGCAAGGCTTCCATCTGAACAGCAGCCTTCTCTGCTTGTAGCCGGGTGATCATAGCCATTGCATTGTTCGCTGCCACAGCCGAAGCGCTTCTTTCTTCGTCTAGCTCCATGTACAATGCTATCAGCGACTTCCTATCTAACCGGACCTGCCTCTTCAACCGGTGCAAAATGGAATCACACTCTGCCTCATTTGAAGTGCTTCCCTCGACAGATTCTAAGGCATACTCGCCGGTTTTTTCAAGTGGCGATTTCCTTGAAATCCTCATTGCCACCCTAGGACTGTTTGTAGCTGAATCTGTAAGTGGGATTCCGAAAAACCTATTTCCTTTACCAAAAAGAGGAGTCCTGTTTGCATCATCAGCCAAATCTTCACCTTCTGTCAACAATGGCACTGTTGCAGCTTTGGGATCTTCCTTGACTGCTGCACAAATTCCATCCTCCGAATCAGTTCATGGTTGCGAAAATCAGAAAAAAAGAAAAGAAAAAAACGACACTTAAACAAGTTTGGGAAGTAATTTTTGCACGGCTATGCTTGTATATGGCCTTTCGACTGAATAAATCAAAAGAAAATGAATATGGCCTTTCGACTGAATAAATCAAAAGAGAATGAAGGCATATAAATAAATTTACAAGGACTTGAGCAGATAATGTATGTCAAGTTTTTACGTTTAACTCACACTGAGAGACACGATTAGGTGGTTGTGATTCATACTCGTCCTCTGGAAGCTCGGACTCATTGTCCGACATGAGTTTGAGTTCAGTGTACCGAATGTGGGGCAAGTCCAAGCTGCGATCATCACTTCTCAAGGGTGCTCGTGGAGAAGGCGCGGGAGCTTGTGCTAATGCGCTGCCATTTTTCCCCTTCGGGTAGGAGTTGGAAGTGGAGCTCATCTTCAATGGCACGCCACAACACGAACATGAAATGCAAACAATGCTGTTGCTCTTCTCAACCTGCCCTGCCCCCTCCTCCCACGTCCTTGCCGCAGGCACACTCAGCTGAATTTGGTGGTGATCATCCTCGACGAAGCACTCAAGATCCTTGTGCAAGATCCCAACTAAGGACTTGTACGTATCGCAGTCAGATTCTTTCTCCGTAGCAAACGAAAGAAGGCACGCCTCGCACATTTTTCTTATATCAGACAGTTTCTTGTGGTTGTGGCAATAAGCAAGATACGAAACATCTTTCCTATGAGCCTCACAAATGGAGTCATTGTAATAGAAATCTTGGTCTCTATGTACGAGAATGTGATCGATTCTGGTGCAGAGCCAGCAGGGGATTTGCAGCTCGAAGAACTTGGAGAATTCATTGGCAGCAAACGCAAGGAACCCGTCAACGAAGAGCAGAATGATCAGCGTCCATTCGAGCAAAGCGTAGACCACGAAATGTGGCAGCCTGCCCAGCTCTTGCTCAACATAACGAGTAAAAGATCGCTTTGTCATGTTGCTTTCGCGCTCTTCAAACACGAAAACAACCATAAAACCAAACAAATGCTGGCCTAATCCGTATCTGAATTCGTTTGGAAGCTAGAAGGAGAATGCGAAAATGGTGTCAAAAGTGCTTCCTCTCAAAAGTGCTTATTGGGCGGTGGCGAGATGGAAGATCATGACCTTGGCGGAGCACGAAAGCGTTCCGAGATCATGACCTCTCTCTCTCTGTCTGTGTGTAAAGTGTCTAAAAGAAGGAGAGGGCTAGGTTTTCCAAATCAAGGTTTTAAATTTTGGGTGGTGGAATTTTGCTGCCTATACATAGAAAAATACAAGAAAATTTGGATTTGACAAAAATGGCGGTTCTTAGGCTTAGCGTGTACCTGAAATAACGGTCTATCATGCACTTTCCAACCAACTGGATTTGTCTTAAACATCAGCGTTTTCTGGGAAGGGAGTTTTGAGCCACTGATTTGTCCAACTTGGAATGCTCTGTGTTCCAGAAAGAAATCTTGGGGTGTTAGGGATGTAAGTCTATCCTAAAGCCTTGGGCCATTTCTCGAATTTCAAAATGTTCGATGTGGCATTCCAGACCAATAATACAATGTGTTTTTTAAGTTTCTCATACGCAGACTACCAATGCAATTTAGCCTCGAAATTAAGAATTATATGGAAATAAAAAGTAAACAAAATCGAAGAATATAAATATGCAAGTATTATAGCCAGATTCGTTATTCTCTTCACATTAACGGGAAAAATTAGGGATCAGAAAAACATGTTAAATTCCCGTATGTAGCTTCTACTCCATACATAGCTCCACCAAAACATTAGAGATCAGACATACATTCATTCACACCCTACTGCAAATTGCTTATAGATTTGTCATCTACGAAACATGGCTTCTATACAATACAGCCATGCTACTTACTCCAGTAGAAATGTAGAATGTCGATGATGAAACTTCAACCGACCCATTCGGCATTTACGTTGCCTTTCTGTACCGCCCAGTAATTTGCTAACCGAACTGTACAGAAGAGTATAACGACAGTAAATTTGAAATTGCAATTCGGCAACTCACAGCAACAACATTACAAGTCAAGTATCGATAATGAGAATGTTTTTAGGTAAGTGTAAGAGTTTCAACAGATACTTTAAGTTTGTTATACATTTGTTTAATTGTGTAAGCATCAATTTGGAATTACATAATGCAGGAAGCTGCCCTGTTGCTTGACGTCGCTTGCACAGTGGGCAACTACTTCGCTTAATTGTTATAACCCCAATCAACTGTGAACTGTGGATGAGCTTTAGCTTGTAGACAGAACATTCGCAGACATATAAGGCGATATGCATCCCTGGACCTGAAAATTCAGTTGATTCAACAAGAGGAACAGATCAACTTTTATGAATCTTGCTCCTCCGAAGATTTTTACAGAATTAGCACTTCGATAAGATTGGATGAGATAGAAGATATATGTGTTAGGTGAGGCCTTACGCCAGTCCTGTTTCATTGAATGTAAGGGATACCTTTCATTTGGAGATATGAATGCAGGTCAAGGAAGTTAGAAGGTCATTGAGTCTTTTACGGTTCAGATAATATCAGAAATCAAGTTTTTCGTTAGATTTCCAATAAAGCAAAATGTAGCTGGCCAACGAAAGGATTCTGATTTTGTTCAGTGTGTGTGAGACTGTGAGTGCTTATGTGTATACTACTGAGGACATGCCCATAACATTCTCCTAGCTGTTTGTATAAACTCCCCTAACATGATGCTAATCAATATAGCAATATTGTCCCAGTGAAATTCTGTGAAGGGTATGGTACACGCCAGTCGGTGTTTTCCTATGCTCATAGCATCCCCTCTAATAGTGGGAAACTGATTGATTGACTATCCATGTAACAAGAACGTTTCATCCTGCTATAAGATCATATTGTACTGGGAAAAGGGAAAAGAATCCAAATTTTAATGCATGTGAGAGACTACAAAGAAGCAAACGTCTAAAACATCTATTACATGGGAGGGGTTCAGTTACCTGCAACAACACCATAGGAATTTGGATATAACCTTGCAGAAATAGATCGACCTTCTCCAGAGTGCCTCTTGGAACCGGTGTTATCACATATAGCAAGCCTTTGAAAGTGTCAATGCCTCTCACAATTCCTAATTAAGAAGGGCATCAACTGAAATGCATAAGAACCTTAGTTCACATTGATTGCTTCGACCTATCTATATATCTGCATCGCACCAACAATACAAACCTGGATCTCTAATAACATAAACATAAAAACCTACAGGATGGACTTTACTGCCACCACTAAACCAAGTTTCTTAATTTTTCTGCAAATTTGCAATTAAATCCACACCTATATATTAGATGAAATATAATTGACAAAATGTTGCAAAACAAAGAAACCTACCAAGACCAACACACCAAGGTAAATCCTTTGATCCTTCAGAGCTAACTGCCAACCCAACAATGGTTGCGTTCAAACTGTAGAAGATCTCAGCACCTGGGACCTAGCATAAAAGAACTAATTATTACAAGCCTTAATTGAAAATAATAATAATAACAATTAACAGTAATTCCCTTGGTTGTTGATACAAAAATCAAGGATACAAGGTATAAAAGTAATCACCAGTAAGGCTCTCTCTTAAATGTTCTAAACAACCTTACAGAAAACAGGTATAAATGCAAAATTTACTAGTACACGGAAAAGAAACCAAGATTTTAAAATTTCTAAAATCTGCAGTGAGCAGATCAACAGTCAGAACTTAGAACTGACCTGACAATGGAGATGTCTAATCTTAATGCTAGATATTGGAACTTCATAAGGAGGTTGAGAGGCCAAAGCATTAGCAAGTTCTTTGATTGTAGTAATGTTCAGGCCACTTGAAAAGCACTGCCTGAAATAAGCCATTATTCGTACATCACGCAACAGGTGTGCATCCTTTTGTACTAGAATCCTGCAGCACAACAAAGCTAATATGTCACAGAGACGTCCAGCACATCCATACAATCCCATGTCTTCTAGCCAGCATATGCTACTTAAGAAGCAAAATAATTTATGCAAATGACTGACACTTGATAACTTGATTCAATGATCTTGTATAAAAGAGGAATTCTTCTAAGCTTAACTATAAGTGATCACCTCCTACAAATACGTTAAGGAACATACTAAAGAGATTTGGTACTTGATCTGAAACTAATGAGAATTTAGATATAATAATAATGAAAGTAAAATTAATCAATCGATAAATGATTCTCGAATTAAAAAAATAATAATAATGATAATGAAATTAAAATTAATCAATGCACTGGAATCGTGGAAAAGAAATTAAAAAAAACAGTACAAATAAGCAGCATCAAAAATAAAAGTTTCCAGATATTCTTGAAGACGCTAAGAACTTACGATCTATTGAAAGAGTCCTGACGAGCTGAATTGATCTCTATCAGCTTGAGCATAGCGTCATGATCCTCATCTAACCAGAATACCCCACTTGGTAGATTCTTACTCTCGGCCGATATGTTTATTTTAACAACATGGGTAGGGGCAATATACCTCAACATATCCACCAATATATCATAACCAACACCTAGTACACAAGAGGAATAAGAAAATCATATATAATATTCATATCCAACCAGGCAATAATCATCAAAAGAAGATTCATAAAATAGCCACTTGGCCTTTGCCTCAAATGGTACATGGCTAGGGTGGAACTTGCACAAATCTTAGTTCATAATATAATCTACCGAAAGAACCAAAGAGGGGGGCAATTGACCAAGCGAAAGACAAACAAACAAGCAAACAAAACTACAGATTGGGAGAACGTGTTCAATGACAATTAAAAAAGAGGAGTAATTGGCCAAGTAAAAGAGCATACCTTTCACCCAGCCAGGTGTATTCACAACAAGAGGCAATCCGATCTTCTTGGTAGGTCTATCACTCTGGTTAAACAAGCAGTATTCCTTCTTATAATAATCATATAAAGCGAATATAGAATTCAAGTATGTTGTAGGATTCGTCTTCGAAGAAACATCACCAAAGAAAAGACATCTGAGAAAAAGGAAGAAATGATAAGTCATCAGATTCCAAGATTCCTTTCGTCCATTACATCAGACCTAGCATCACAAAATCCGTGCATAGCAGTTGGGGGGGGGGGAGAAAGAGAGAGAGAGAGAGAGAGAGAGAGAGAGAGATACAAAACCAGGAGGACTGAACTCAGGCTAACTAATCCTAGTTACATGGAATGTTGATAACAGATTCGTAGTTGTTGCAGCTACTTCCCATTTCAAATTTCGTGAACAGAACCTTTCCAGCTTTGTAATTATAATTTTAACTCCAAGTCTAGTTGATACTTTGTGATCTTTACGAATGCATACAGCTTTGACTATAGAGCAACTAAACTCTTCACTGAACCCTTAGTAAGTCCTAATTTTCATACCAATTGTCTTGCTCCTAAATTCCTCAATTTTTCTCAAGCTTCTACACTACTATTCCAAATACTATATAAAGAACCAAAATCTGCTACAACACTGATGAGCTAAATTGAAATCTTTATGGTAAAGAATATGACAAACCCTTTTCTCAGCTTGAAACTAGCAAAAAACAAAGTAACCTTGCTCCAAAGGAAGGTCATATTCATGCAGTCTCAAATAACAAGTATTCAGCCCTATATAATTGTCATCTACTACATGGTAAGTACTATAACCACTTCTTCTAACAAGTTCAAAACCATAACAAGGCAGAAAACTGTTCATACCTCTTCGGTGTCTTCAGATGCGGGATTGTCAAATCTAATTTTAACCAAAAAAGAAAAGGACACTCGATTAGCAATCAAACCGAACAAAACCGCTCATCTAACATGAATACATGATTAACAATCCTTTTAAATTCCAGAGCAAATTATTCACAATAAGTGCAGAAAATAAGCAATTGCCTGGAGTGACTTCATCTACTACAGTGAGAGACAAAAAACCAGGAGGACTGAACTCAGGTTGACCAACATCTGTATCCAAGTAACCAACTTTTTTATACCTGAAAACAAAATTACAGAAAAAAACATGGTAAAAATGCCCCAATCAAAATTCAAATTCAGAACAAACTCAGTAAAAAAAGATGAAAACTTTCAGTAAATTTTGCTTCCAAATTAGATAAAATTCAGGTAAATAAGGTGACCCAATTCAGCTAACACGAAAACAAACACAAAGAAATCAACTTTTACTAAAAACTGATCATCTGAGCCGTGAATTTAATCAACGAGTACAAAGAGGGGGAAGGGAGCTGAGCAGCTGACTGACCTCCGGAGAAGAATGTTGAGGAGGTGGCGGGAAAAGGTGGATTTTCCGCAGTTTTTGGCACCACATACTAAGGCAATGGGAGGCCGCGAAGTGACTGAATCGTACGCTATACAGTCTACTGCCTCGGACCACTCCGGCGATATGTAGATGTTCGCCGATGGAGTTTCGGTCGGCGAAGCCATTCCTCTCTCTTTTTCTCTCTCTAACTCTCTCTCTCTCTCTCTCTCTCTCTCTCTCTCTCTACTGTGTTGCTCTGGAGCAGAAGAAGAGCGGGTTGGAGGCAAAATTGCTACGGCGCATGCTGGTTTCGTTAATTTTCCAAACGGATAAAAAAGCATTTTACTTGGTTTGACCCGTGATTCCGGTTCGGATTCATTTTCGGGTTGGACAGTCGGTGGGCCGAACAGCCGAAGCCCAAAAAGACTGTAGCAGAGAAGGCCTGACCTGAGTCACATATTGGGCCTCCTCCTCAGCAAACAGGCCTACTGCTATTAAAAACTATTTTACTAAAAAAAAGATTATTGTTTTGCACATATAATTTTACAGAAATTCTTCTAAAATTTCATACAAAACGCATTGGAGACAATCATTCATGCATTTTATGTGATCGAATGCATTTAATTTTTTTTTTGTTATATTTAAGTAAATTACGTTTTCGCCATCGTCCGTATTCACAAACTAGGAATCTCCTCGTTAATTTAAGCACATAATTTCGTCCTCGTGGTCTCACCTATATAAAAGGTGTAGCATACAGACAACCATATAGAAAAATTTCTCCTAAAATATTGTTTTGTGACCCTTTAGCAAAGGTAGGATATTATTACTTAGATGTTACTAATAGATGAGTCTATTGAGACAAATGAATATTCGAATGCATAAAAATAATATACAACTCGAACCAACTCAACTACGTTTAGGTTTCTTGAGTTTTAGGTTTTAAATACCATTAATGATATCCGAACATACAATTTTTTATTTACAAGAAAGAGAAATAACAATATATTATAATATTTGATGAGCAATTTTATGTTCGTTTTTAGCCACCGCAAAATATTCAAACTGGTGCGGTTTGGTTGTTGTTCGGTTCTAAACCATTGAGGAATTTAGTGGAATAAAGTTTGATTATTGTTGTTGATTTTTCACATGGACCAATCTGTGATCTGACCAATGGGACCCAAATCCGATCACTTAGTTACGGATCAGGATCCTCTCCTGATCTAAGGATGATGATCCTCCTGATCAAGAAATGTGGGCCGTTGGATGAAAATCCAACGGTTATAATTATTATAACTTTAAAGGAACCCCCTGCTTGTAGCCGTTGGATTTTCATCCAACTGCCCACACTTATTGGTCAGGAAGATCCTCATCCTTAGATCAGGAGAGGATCTTGATCTCCTAGTTACATCCGAATCACGCGACACGTGTCCCCATCGACCAAACATCTCTTTTAATTCAAACAAGCTAATAATATATTTACACAAATTGACCCAAAAAACACATATTTACACACACAGCCCTCTACCCGATTAATCGTATTGACCAAGAGTCAAACATCGGCACGCAGATCCGACGGCCAAGGCAGCTCCAAAAAACCCCTCGACTTCTCACTTTTTTTGGGGGGGTAGAAAAAAGACAAGAAAGAGGAACGAATCGAACAAGTGCGAAGAGGGAGCTCGGAGAGCAGGTGCGACGACGAACCATGGAGCTCCAGAACACAGTGAAAGACGCCCTCAACGCACTCTACCATCACCCCGACGACGGCGTCCGCCTGCAGGCCGATCGCTGGCTGCAGGACTTCCAGCGGACGCTCGACGCCTGGCAGGTGCTTTTCCGTTCACTTTCTGTTTTTGTTGATTTGAATTCTCCTTTCGGCTTTTTGAAGTTTTTGATCGGTGGCTGTAGCTTGTGAGAGTTTGATGTTCGGTTCTCGTTTCGATTTTCGCTTAGTATATGCTGGAATTTCTGTGATTAGTTTGGTGTTTTTGTCACTCGTGATGGGATTGGATTTTGAGTAGTTTGGAATCCCTAGTTCGTTCCATTTGAATTAAATGAGTTCAATTTTAGGGTTTTGGTCAATCATCTGAGTTGAGGGGTATGCTTTGGGTCAGAAGCATTACTTATTTTCTTATGTATTTCATTTTTAATATGCGAGAGGGAAGCAATTTGTTGCTCTCGTTGGTTTGTGAGAAAATTTTGATCCGAAAGGTTTTACCTTGCAGAATCGATCGATTTTGGTTGTGGCATCTCTTTATATCTATAATGGGAAGCTCATCTATGAGCCTGAGAACAACGTAAAACGAAATATACTCAAATACTGAGCTTAAGAAACAAAGATGATGTGAGTTTACAAGTATATTTGAACAGTGAACTGATCATTTATTGTACACAGCTAGTAAGCTTTAAATCTATACCCTTAACCTTTTTCTTAATCAATGATAAATATCTCTTTCAAAATTTTCACTTTTTGTATATGAGGGTAAAGGTAAACCAGCAGTTTAGTCTTTTTTTCTTTTATGCAACTAGATATATTAAATTTATTTCCCTAAGTCCTTATTTTCTTTTAATTTTGTGGTTTCCATGTAAAGTTTCTTGCACAAATTACTGTTTTAATGGTTATTGGTGTTTCAATTCTATCCTTGTACCTGTTAGATTATACGAAATTTTGCTCTCTAAGTTGAATTAATTACTTGAGGCCAAAACAAAAGTTGAATTTATTCTCTTTATTTTTTATTTTTTTGTATATGGGTTTTGTTAGCTGAATTTGCTACTGTTGAGTTTTCTGAACATTACTGTGCTTCTTTTTCTTAGGTTGCTGATAACTTGCTTCATGATGCAACTAGCAATCTAGAAACTTTAATATTTTGTTCGCAGACCCTTAGAAGCAAGGTATTTCTCTTCTCCTTAGAGTTGCCTGTCAATGTTCATGCACATGCTTTATTGGGTCCTGTTTCCATAGATGCTTAAAAGATCTTATGTTCAAAATGTGTACACCTTGTTTATGTTGTATTGGTTGCGTATGTATAGATTCTTAGTTCATTTTGTATCGTGTCTAGGTACAACAAGATTTTGAAGAACTACAGTCTGAAGCTTTTTGCCCATTACGTGATTCGTTAAATGTGAGTGAGTATCCACTATCCATTGACAATTTCAGTGAGAATTGAGTAAGCTATGGTTTGATTGCTTGTCTATATGAAGAATGGTTCGATTGTGTCTTTTGTCGGTGTCATGGACCTGTTTTATCTATATGAAAAATGGTTCAATTGTTTGTTTACAGTATTGAAAGTTTCAAATGTTTTGAATGCAGAACTTATTGAGAAAATTCCACAAAGGCCCCCCTAAAGTCAGAACTCAGGTACCATCTAGAACTCTCTCTGATGCTGTTTCATCAGATTTTATGATCCCAAGAGGATATTAAGCTCAACTATCTGTCTTTGTAGATTAGCATTGCTGTGGCTGCTTTGGCTGTACATGTTAGCACTGAAGATTGGGGGGATGGTGGTATTGTGAAGTGGCTTCGTGAGGAGATGAATTTGCATCCAGAGTTTATACCAGGATTTTTGGAGTTACTAACAGTTTTGCCTGAGGTATATAACTATATAAATATGATGCTTGCTGACTTTATATTTGCACTGTAGTGTGCAACCGTGTGTGACAAGGCTGATTTAAACCTTCTGTGTGTAATATGATGAAAGTGTTTTGTACACTTCCAGAAATAATGGATGTCCTTTCTAAAGCATACCGTTCCCTTCGTAATGATTCCTATGATGTTCAGCATCATGCTCTTCTGTCTTTTCATTACTTTTTGCTGGGGAGAATTCATGTAGTGGTCTCATATATTAGTCCAAACAATGTATGTTTTCTTAAAACTTTAGTTGATTGACAGATGCCTACCTTTTCACCATGTTTGTTTTCTTCTGGGATTTAAAATCAGGAAGTATTCAATTACAAAATTGCAGCTCGCCCGGAAAGACGCCGCCAATTTGAAAAAGAGCTTACTTCACAAATGGAGATTGCTCTAAACATCCTGACAGCCTGTTTGAATATTAATGAGCTTAAGGAGCAGGTAATTATTTATTCAGAATTGTATAAGTTACACTTTGCTGATATTTGAGACTTGCTTCTAATGGCTGGTAGAGTGCCTTTTTTTAATCGTTTTGCTGGTTGGTTTTTCAGGTTCTTGAGGCATTTGCTTCTTGGCTTCGACTGAAGCATGGGTATGAACTCTCTCTCTCACTCTCTCTCTCTCTCCCGCCTTTTATATATGTGTATGTATAACATATATAGATATATAACCTTTTGTGTAAGGAATGTAATTAGATATGTTAGAGCTTTGTCATTTTTAACATATCAAGGCTTTGCATATCTGAGATAATGTGGTTTCCTATAGGAGTCGTGTCTAGAGGCTGTATAGTCTATTGGAATATTAATTAAGGCATCACAGTGACACCCAAGTGACAAAACAATTTTGGTTTGAGCGGTTGTTTGGAGAGATGATTCCAAACGTCTTGTAATGTGGAGGTTGGAGGTCTCTTCCATGGAAAAGATCACTTGCTAGGATCTTACTGCCTTATTACAAAGATCTCACTTGAATATACCTCAATGATCTGCGATGTGAAGTTTTACTGTGGGCATTTGTATGTGGAGTGCCTTGAATCTGTGGATTCACCAATAGCCAATTTGTGGATCATATATTACATCCTTCTAGTGTATATGAGTGCATAATTGGTTGTACAATTCAGGCATTAAACTTGAGAAGAAGTCCTTTCAAGTTCTTGCATGTGTGCGCTTATTTCCATATGGTATCAAACATGCATTGTACTTCCCTGCACGTGTTGGTTATAATACTGAAATTGGAAATCATTTTTGTAGTGGCACATACTGCAGTACATTTTGCAAGTTGAGATTTATGCAATGCTTGTTATAGTTGAAGCCTGTTCTTCAATATCCATAGATCTACACATGTCACATCAGTGTAATTGTTGTTCTTATAAAATTGGTATAGTTTGTGGCTGTTGATATGATAGTCCCAAATTTCATCTTGTGTTGTGGTATGACTTCTCCTCTTACAGGGTGACTGATAGAAATTCATGGTACTTAAATGAACTATTGTGGGTTTCAGGATCCCTGGATCTGTGCTTGCATCCCATCCATTGGTGCTCACAGCCCTCTCAAGCTTGAATTCTGAGCTACTTTCAGAGGCCGCAGTAAATGGTAAAAACAAGTTTGATAAGCTGATGAAAACTGTATGATACTTTTGTGTTTTCAGCTTGTTTTACTATGACAATTTTATAGCAGTGATACAAGCACCCAATAAATCCAACTTGTTTGAATTTTGAATATGCTTTCATAACATCTTGCTCTTTTTTTAATAGTGTTATAGTTCTTTTTTATGATGTAGTTCTATAATTTGTTGAGGTGTAAATTTCGTGGTAGAACTTCCAACAGACTTTTTTTGGATCGATTTGGCTCTGTAAAGTGTTTCAATTTCAACATTTGGAGGTTCTATATCTAAAGATATTTAAAAGGGTAGTTTGAATTTTTTTGTTGCTTAGTATGTCAA
This sequence comes from Pyrus communis, assembly GCF_041283825.1. Classification (NCBI taxonomy): domain Eukaryota; kingdom Viridiplantae; phylum Streptophyta; class Magnoliopsida; order Rosales; family Rosaceae; genus Pyrus; species Pyrus communis. The sequence goes on from NC_142578.1 coordinate 3,573,637, forward strand.
TTTTTTGAAGTAGGTATTATCTAGAAAGTTGCCAATCAATTTGTAGGTAATGCAGAATGTTAGTAATGGGCATTGTTCTGATTGCATGTTAAATTTTCTTACATCAAAGATGTGGCAAATATGGGACTGAAAGTACTATTGTAAATATATTACATTTCCTTGAATAGAATGTGCTTAACGATGTTTCTTTTTAAGTCGTCTATAATCCTTGTTATGTTCTGACATTCAGTTCAATATTATCGTCAAATTATTTCTTGTCAATGTTTTAGCATTTGTCTCTGCATGGATGGTGTAGTATCGAAATCTGTTTACTCAGCTCTCTAGTTTATGTCCTTCACATTGCTTCTCTGTCAAAGCCATATTGTAAATTTTATTCAGTTACTGTGTGTGTTCATCAATTTCTGCCTTACCCTCGGGTGGATTTTCTTATTTTGCTTCCCCTCTTGGTTTCTTTTTCATTGCAGTTATATCTGAATTGATACACTATACAGCAGCTGGAAGCTCTGGTGGTGTTTCTGTGCAGATGCCCTTAATTCAAGTGCTTGTCCCTCAAGTAATGAATCTTAAGGGACAGCTAAGAGATTCTTCAAAGGTATTTCATGTGTGGAGTTGGGTTAAAAAGTGTTTTTTTACCTACAAAATACAAATAAGGCTCAACAAACAACCCCTTAATCATTAAAATTAAGTGCAAAATAGTAACTTCATTGATGGTTATTTTGCCCCTATCTCGATTCTTGTTTTCAGGATGAGGAAGATGTGAAGGCCATTGCTCGCTTATTTTCGGACATGGGTGATTCATATGTTGAACTTATTGCAACTGGTATACATATTTAGCAGCTATCAAAAACTTCTCCGAGGAATTGTTGGATGTTTTTCGTCTCTTATGAGCCCTGAATTTTTTGAACTTTGTCTGATCTGTTTCTTTTTGGTTGATAACATCTTTTCTTCAGGCTCACATGAATCAATGTTGATTGTACATGCATTATTGGAAGTTGCTTCACACCCAGAGTACTATATTGCTTCCATGACATTCAACTTTTGGCAGAGTCTCCAGGTAAACTTGACCAGAAGGTGAGTCATTTTAGAATCACAGTCTACTTGGTTGTGTCTAAAACTAAAAAGACATTCAATATAAGAACTCTAACCTTCCAGGGAATCGTATATTTCGTTTGTGAATGAATCTTCCATTGAAGCTGAGAGAAATAGAAGGCTGCAAGTTTTTCGTCCAGCTTATGAGTCACTTGTATCCTTAGTAAGTTCTTTTTCTTAGAAGCTTTAAAATTGTAATTTGTGGCATTAGTTTCAAACACCTATTGATAATATCTGAATGTAATGTGTGTTGTTTTCTGAATGTAATGATACCACTATGTGTTGAATTGTTCTCATGATAATTAAGTGATTTTACCAAGCTAATAGTTTAGTTTGTTAACCTAGGATTCATCTAAAGAGAACCACATTTGTTCTTTAGTGTTGATATTTGTATCTGTGTTCTGCTTAGTGGTTCTCCAAAGAAATGATTATCTGATACAGGGTGATTACCGTTTGTCACATAAATTAAATGGGTGTGCAGATATTGGAGAATTAAGATTCTCATATATCATAAAAAGTACATTATGGGAAAATGGTCAATTATCCTAAAACTGAGCTTCAACTTAATGAAATACCACATTACATGCATTTTGACATTCTTTTATTGTACTAAACTTTGAGAAACTGAAACTATTGACAGGTAAGCTTTCGGATTCAATATCCTCAAGATTATCGGGACCTTTCATATGAAGATCTTAAGGAGTTTAAGCAGACTAGATATGGTAATTCCTAGTTGTTCTGTTTGGTGTGTGACATTGTCTTATAGTTTCCCTAAAAAATTGGCCTAAAGTTTTATGCAGTTGTTCTCATTATTGAAGTGCATAGAAAGCAACACAACTTCTTGCCTAATTTTGCATCGGATAGCAGTATATATTTTTGTTGTTGGGAACCTTAAGCAAGGCAACTTCTAGCCGATAAAATGTGCATCCATGTGTGAATTTCTTATAAATATATTAAAGGCATGTTCATGTTGAACCTCTTCCAAACCACTGGTGTTGGAGATCACAGTCCCACTAGAAAGTTGGTCTTTTGTTTTTGTTTATATTAAATTTTAATTTTATGTGAATGTCAGTTTATTTGCCTCTTCCACATTCATACTCTTCTTGATGAGACCTCGAATGTAGCATGACTGAATCTGTATTGTTCCCAGCTGTTGCAGATGTCTTAATTGATGCAGCATCAGTTTTAGGGGGTGATGCAACACTTAGAATTCTTTACATGAAGCTTGATGAGGTGTGTTTTGATTTTTTCTAATTGTAACTCCAATTTTATGTAAAGTTCATTAAATATTCTGTTGAAACATCAATTATATGTGGGTTCATTGAAATTTTATTAACTTGTAAAGAACTGGTATGTTTGGAAAATATTTAATACATTGAAGAATGCTTAGTCTTCTCTCTGACGTAGTGGTCCTTTACTGCTTTAGCTGTTTTAGTTTCTTTGTGTAAGATTCGTTTTTTATTTTTCTGCTACATTTTGGACATGATATTTTCATTTTATTAAGGCTGCAGCTTGCTGTCACAATGAGCAAAGTGAATGGCGCCCAGCGGAAGCTGCTTTGTTCGGCATCCGGGCTATATCAACTTATGTTTCAACAGTAGAAGCTGAAGTAATGCCCAAGGTATGATGTTGTGCAAATTCATGTCTACATCTTTTCTAGTTTCACCATTGTCCTATAGAAGTTGAAACTGAATTAATGCCAAAGTTATGATCTCATAAACTCACTTCTATTTTGCTTTCTTTGATGTGCACAGGTTATGGATAGGCTGCTAAAACTACCTCAGCATCCTCAACTACTTCAGACAGGTAATGTATTTTTATTAGTTATAGTCCCATCTGTCGTGAGTGGTTATGTTTTATAGAAGTTATATTTCACCAGTCTGTCTAATATGGTGTGCTAAATTCATTTTACCTGCACGTGGAGAGTGTTGCAGTTTGCTTAACTATTGGAGCATATTCAAAGTGGCTTGATGCTGCATCCGGCGGACTGTCCATACTGCCTTCAGTTCTACATATCCTCATGAGTGGCATGGGTATATCTGAAGATTCTGCAGCAGCTGCAGCTGTAGCATTTAGACAGATTTGTGATGGTACTAAATCGAATAAGTCCAATAGAAAAAATTTCCTTAGTTTTTTGTCTAACCTAGTCAGCCTCATAGTTGATAATTCTATCTCTATGGATGCTTTATATTTGGATGCAGATTGCCGGTTAAAGCTCTCTGGATGTTTGGATGGACTCTTCCATATATACCATAGGGCAGTGAATGGTGAAGGCAGTTTTAAGGTCTCTGCTGATGATTCACTACATCTAGTTGAAGCCTTAAGGTAACTATTTTTTGCATCGTCCAATGTTGCATGATCTATGTAGTTTTGCATGATACAGCTGATCCAAGTGTCTATTTGACTATCGCATGCAGCAAGGTCATTACTGAACTTCCCCCAGATCAAGCTAAGAGGGCTTTGGAGGCCTTGTGCTTGCCTGTTGTTACTCCTTTACAGGTGTGTTTCAGTTTTAGAAGGAAATCTACGTATGAATCCTTGTGTTGGTGATATGCTGATTTACTGCTGTCAATAACCAGGAAGCTGTCCGCCAAGGCCCAGACACGCTAAATAGCAAACCTGCTCGTGATTTAACCGTTCACATCGATCGATTTGGATACATCGTTAGGTATGTGAATCATGCAGAAGCTGTGGCAGATGCAATTCAAAGACTATGGCCACTTTTTAAAGCCATATTTGATATGTAAGTATTTCTACATTCCTAGTAGTGTAACACATTACAGTATTGATATCTTAATCTCTATTTATTCTTATGCATGTTTTGAATGTTTATGGTGAAGTCGTGCTTGGGATATGCCGACAATGGAGTCTCTGTGCCGAGCTTGCAAATATGCTGTGAGTTCATTGATCCAGCTTCTAAAATGTTAAAACTTAATTCACTAAAGCTATTGTAGACTTGAATTTTTGCCTGCTACTGTATACATTGAATGCATTGCGTTATGTGATTCAACTATGGTACCTGTCTTTTTGCCTGCCGCCTCGTGTGTGGGTCTTTAAAATTTTTTCCATTGCCTTACATGATGTGATGAAGAGTTAATCTAGAGAGTGTCCCTTTTTTCTATCATTAGCGGCTTGTGTGAGCCATATTAATTTGATTGTCTGGTAGTGTATTATTGAAATCTTTCTTGTCTTACTCATTGTCCTTCTATAGGTGAGGACTTCTGGAAGGTACATGAAATTTACAATTGGAGCAATGCTGGAGGAGATTCAAGGTTTATATCAACAGCATCACCAACCATGCTTCCTCTATTTATCTAGTGAAGTTATAAAGGCAAGCCATCCGCTAAAACCCAAAAACCTGAATTTTTGTTTCCTTTTCTTTTTTGTTGTTTTTTTTTAAATTAAAATTGGTGCATTTGTTGCTTCTTATGCTGCAGATATTTGGTTCTGACCCATCTTGTGCAAATTATTTGAAAAGTTTGATTGAAGCACTTTTTGTGCACACCACACATCTTCTCACTAGCATTCAGGTAAGTTTTCATTGAGCTGGAGCCTGCAATTGTTTTTTCTTTCAAATATTATCTTTCTTGTAGTTAACTTGCACAAATATTGCAGGAATTTACTGCAAGACCTGATATAGCAGATGATTGTTTTCTGTTGGCATCAAGATGCATTCGCTATTGTCCTCAATTATTTATTCCATCTGCTGTATTTCCATCATTAGTAGATTGCTCGCTGATTGGGATTACAGTGCAGCACAGGTACTCTCTCTCTCTCTCTCTCTCTCTCTCTCTCTCTCTCTCTCCATGTAAATAGAAGTTTGAAAATTCAAACAATTTCCAAGAGATCACTGTATGTGTAGTAATTTCAACTCAACCTCAACTTTTTCAGTAAAATTAGTTTTTACCATGTTCAGTTAAATATCTGGTTGCAGTTGAGTCTGAGATCTTTTTTGAAGAAATTATTGTTGTTTCACAACAACTTTGCCTTCCCGTTTTTGTATCTCAAGTTTGTTGTTATTTATTTAGAAGTTTTTCTCTGTCGAAGCTTCCTACTTAGCCTTGTTAGATTTCTGATTCTGCATGTATCAAGTGATCTTTGGTACATGGTGTTACTATGTCCTTAAACGTCAGAGACATTTTCTTTCCGTGTTTGATATCAATTATCTTTTTGGTTGAGCATGGCTATTTACCTTTTCATTCTCTTCTTTGCAGAGAGGCATCAAAGTCAATATTAACGTTTTTATCCGATATATTTGATCTTGCAAACTCTGCCGAGAGAAAACAATACTTACCAATCAGGAATTCTGTCATTATTCCTCGAGGGTCCAGCATCACAAGAATCTTAATTGCTTCACTAACAGGAGCACTGCCAAGCTCCCGACTAGAACTGGTAATTTTTCACTTGTATTATCAACATCGACTGTTACGCTCACTGTTAACTGCATGAGTATTGATCGTATGTGTTTCGATACATGTCTGGAATTTCACTGTGCTTTCCCATCGTACAGGTAACCTACACACTACTATCTTTATCTCGAGCTTATGGGCCACAGTCAGTAGAGTGGGCCAAGGAGAGTGTTTCTTTAATTCCTTTGACGGCTGTGACAGAAGTTGAGCGTTCGAGATTCTTGAAAGCATTGTCAGATGCTGCGTCTGGGTCTAACTTTAATGCTCTATCTGTTCCAATTGAGGACCTATCGGATGTTTGCCGCCGTAATAGAACAGTTACGGAGATTGTTCAACAATCATTGAGGCCACTTGAGTTGAGCATAGCACCTGTATCGTGAAGGAGAGATTAGTCATCCTAGAGTGGCCATTTTGCCAATGCCTTGCCTGTCGACGGTCAAATGAGTTGTCTACTGTGTATTTTTCTCATATTGTTTCAGTGTTTTACTTTGATTCTCCAATTTTTAAGGAGATTCAATGCCCTACACAAGGATCGAAGAGAGCGGCCGGTTTCTGTATGAGTGGTTGGTTTCCTTGGCATTGTCATTTTTTGGGGTAGGATGGCATGGGTATAGAGTTGTAGATTACTGAAGGAAAGAAAAATTTAGGCATTCTTTAGGAGTATTCCGTCCTTTCATGTCGTCAGATATCGGAAGCTGTGGTGGTGGCGGCGGCGGTGGTCAGTGGTTGTACAAATTATATTGAAAGCTTCAGTATTTTGTAATCCAGACAGTTGCATTGTTTAGGTTTCGGAGGTTTTTTCAATTGGTTACCGATGCTTTGATAAAGGAACAAATTATATTGAAAGCTTTCTTTGATTCATATGTTGTGATCTAGACCGTTGAATCGTTCATGTTCCACATCATTTGTCAAATTAAATTGCTAGAAGAAACTTGCAGTACTTTTTTTGTGATTTTTATTTTCTTTTAATTTATTTTAGTGAATTTAAATTGAAAATTGCTAGAAAAAACTTGCTGGGATTTTAAATCTCAGTCTTTATGGCCTTGTTTGGTGTTTAGGATTGGATCGGATAACTCGTGTATTGAACAAAGAAATGAATGCCACTTCGAAAGTTCGTCCCAGTTAAATGTAATAGATGCATTAGTTGTTAAGGAAACTTAGCCCTTCGAATCCCGAGAAAAACGGTAGAATTGTTACAATTGTAAGGGAGTCTGCTTCACGGTTGGTCCATATTTTCATTTGACGAATATTGAATCTAGTGAGTTATCTAATCTTATCCGAGTAGAGACGCGAAACGAGGCGTTAATGCCAAAGATCCTGTCTTTGCTTTCCTTTAGAAATTATATGTAGTTAGAAATTTAGTGACTGCCTTTTGACTGCTTACCCTGTGAACCGTTCTATGTGAATTTCATTGTGTATACTTGTAGGCTCTTGAGCATTGATCCATTATTCGATCGATCAACTGGAAGAAGTTGGAGGCCAGAGAAGTGCTCCCAACTTTGACCGGTGCCGGACTGCAATGACTCTGGACGACTCACCCGCTCCGACACCGACCGCGGGTGAGCACTTCCGCGGATATACTTTCGTGGCACCTAAACCGCGGCTTTCGTCTGTATAAACCGACCTGAAGGCTCTGCTCGAAAGCGGAAAACTGGAGAGTCAAAGGACAGGAAGGAAAACTCGGTGGAAGTTTTGACTTTCAGAGTGTGTTTAACATGCACATTTTATTCCACTTTCAATAGTCCTTATGGTTTGAGGAAAGGACACTTGATATCAAATTCTTCGGTGGATACCATGAATTCTGGTCACAGTGAATCCCTTTTTTGACCCGAAAAAGTAAAATATGTTTGGGCTCGTTTGAAATTACTTTTAAAGTGATTGAAAATTAAAGTGTTTTTGGTGAAATGGATTTTGGGTCCTAAAAGCACTTTAAATATTTTTTGAAAGAAGCACTAGATATTTGCTTTTGTAGGAAGCACTTGTAGTGCTTTTCAAGATCTACTTGAATTTTTAATAAGAATTGGTTTCAAATTTTAATTAAAAGCGCTTTTATTCATTTTAAAAATATTTCCAAACGAATTATGTATCAATATTACGATTCACAAGGATTATTATCAAAATAATCCTCGAGACACTTGGAAATGCTTCTCCATATAGCATCAAGAATAAAAAGTAGTTTTAAAATTCAAAAATATATTCGGTTATTTTTATTAAAATTTGATAGAAACGTTTTAAAAGCATTCGAAAAAGTGCTTTCCGCCTATTCAAACAGTGGCGGTGAAAGCAACCATTTTTCTGCCTAATCCAATGGTGCCAAAAGCCGACCTAACTCATTAAAGTTGACACCTTGAATTCATCTGAGACATTTCGTTTTGATAAGGCATTCGCCAATGTCGCATGCACGTTTCTATACACAACCACCATCATCCATTATTGACGGCCATGCCACATTCAATCCACAATCGCAAAATTAAATTTGTCCATCCAAAATAAGTAAGGGATAAGAGAATGCTCTCCACTCACGAAGAAAGACCTACATGAGACGGAACGTTGTGGTAGTATCCCAAGCGAATGTTATACTAGACAAATGTCGTATCATTAGCACGTGATTATTAAGACACGTTTTTGTACTAGTTCATAACGCTATGATAGACGACTTACATAGTTGGGGTACATCACCATAGTGACATCCTGTACAAGACGTATAAATTTTTGTCCATGTAATTCCTATTTCGTTGACATACAACACCGGAGAGACAGTATACCTATACTACGTAAGTTGTTCTCGATGCAGTGACATCCCCGTGAGTCCAATACATTTTGGTGACATCACCATGGGGTGCCGGAGGAGAAAATTTTTGGTGCGACTCAATACACTAAGTATTATAATACAAGCTAAAAAATTTTAAATATCCAACCACCTGTATTAAAACACTTGGTATACCAAACGATGCTTTCCAAACTTCACATTTTTTTTTTTTTCCCACCTTAAAAAGCTATGAAAGCCACTAGTTAGACAAGGCCCCAGCAAGGGGAGGGGACCAACACACCAGTAACAAAAACACCCAAATGAAACCAAGAATCTGAATAATAACAGCAGAAAAACAGCAAGAAAAGGACATAATATTATCTTGAAGGGTCTGTACAACAATCTAGAAGAAGAAAAACAGTTCAGTCACCTAATTTACCATGCCTAAATTATAAACTATTCCCCCAAATCGACACTCTCAAGCGACACTGATCATGCTATCCCCGTTGCTGAATCCTGGCATTGTCTGGAAAGCCGAATGCCTTGACGATGGTTCGCTCGAGTCCACTGACAAGGAGAGGTTGAGAGTTAGGGTCGATGTTGTTGAGTTCAAGTTTAGGTCAGATATTGCGGTTGCATGAGGGGCCAAATGAAGGGCAACTGGATGGACGAGCTTGGCCGAAGTACTATTCTCGGGATTTGCTTGTCGAAGAGCTAGATTTCCCATTGGGTTCTCAATGTGAACTGGCAAGACAGCTGGACCTACAGTCATTGGAAAATTTGGCACCATCGAAAAACCACCAGTATTGCGAGACTCGGATGGTGGCGGGGGTGGCAACGGATGCAACTGAGACTGAGATATGTTATCTTGATGCTGTACTTGCTCTTCAACCATTGGAGTTGGAGCGACCTAACACACAAGAAAAAGAAGTTATCATGATAAGCTTACTTTTTCCATTGGTGGTGGTGAAAAACTGTCGAAAACAACTGATTAGACAAACGAAATTATATCATCCACTCAGCAGAATAACAAATCCACAATCTGATTTCGTTTTCTTAACTTTGTTGAGCTAGCAAAAGCAATCCGAATCTTGAACTGCCAAAATGTAAATAATCTTATGCTCACACTAGAAACTCATCAGGGAGAAAATCGCATCGAAATTTCACTAATTGCATACCCATTTTATGCACTAAAGCACTTATAAACAAGGTCCGCCAATTCAAATGACTGCAAACCAACTACTTTTAAGATCCATATGAACATATTGAGCTCCAACAAAACTCAAAATACATGAATTGAATTGGATTAAATTGTTACAGAACTAGAGGGTATTAAATCGTTACCGTATCAGTGGTGATGTCGAAGAGGCTAGACCTGCGGCGCCGGCGATTGAGGTTGCTCCGGCGCAGAAAGTATTTCTGTGCGTGGCTGGCAACCTGAGTCGGGGTGCGAGTCTTCACGAAGTTTCTTGAGATCCCTCTCCAATCTCCCTTCCCTACTTTCTGCAATCCAAACAAGAAAAGCTTGTGCTCTTCCTCCGTCCATGGAACCCCTGATCAGAACAATATACAATAAATACACATTCTTCAACCAAAATTAACTAAATTCAAGTGAAATTTCTTCTTTTTCCGATATCGAAAATGATCGATTAACACAGATAAACAAAATTAGCAATTTGATTAATTTAGAACATGCAAAATTCAAATGTTATGTACAAAAAACGCAAATTTTGTTACCGACGACCAAAACACTATTCAAATTTGTTCCAGTTTTTTATGAATCCAATACAACAAATATAATTGACTGAATGATTGATGAGTTTAGAATCACTGATCCGAGATTTCGGGGAGAAGGATAGAGAGACTGACCTCGCTTGCGTTCGCGCTCGCGATTCCCGCCAGAATTGTGAACGACGTCGTTCTCGGAGGCGTAACCGGGCGCCGCGTCATCCTTTCCGGCGGCGGTGCCGTTATTGCCGTTGTTAGAGGCGGCCTCCTGAGGCTGCTCGTACTGCGAGAGATTGTTCAAACTGACGCTCTTCCTCATGGAATCGACCACCAAGCGCACGCCGAACAGCATGATCTCTCCCGCGCCCGCGGGCTCGACGGTGGAGCACGTGCCGGACGACATCTTCACCGACCGCGACGACGACGTTTCCGGTCGATCAGTCTCTGTTTCTTCGGCGACGATGGATCTGGGGCCGTACGATTCGGAGAAGAAAAAGAGAGCGAATAAAAAAGATGGAGCGAAGAGTTATGTGCGGGAAAGGTTTATCTATATACGTGGGAGACGACGGGGATGAGGTGGCACCATGTGGATCGTCGAACGGACATCTTTACTTATTGAGTAAATTGTTGCTACGTTACTTAATTTTAACTCAATTAGAGCAATAATTCATCAACTAAAAATTCATTATCATTGGTCCCTCAACTCATCAAAACGTGCAGTTATGGTCTCTTAACTAAAAATCAATTATCATTGGTCCCTCAACTTTAATCAAACTAGAGAAATGGTCCCTCAACTTCAACCAAATTCGAGCAATGATCCCTTAACTTTAACTATAATTGTAGCAATTGTCCTTTCAACATAACTCGTTTTGACAAAATTATGACGAAGTTGACGAAAATGACCATAATTACATATTTTGATTACATATTTTGATGAGTTGAGGGATCCTAATTGTAGCAATGGTCCTTCCAACATAACTTATTCTGACAAATTTTGACGAAGTTGATGAAAATGACTATAACTACACATTTTGATGAGTTGAGAGACAAATGGTAATGAATTTTTAGTTGAGAGATCATCGCTTTAATTTGATTAAAATTGAGTGACTATTGTTACAAATTACTCTTACTTATTTAAACCAAGTTTTTTTTTTTTTTTCTTATTTGTCTAGAGATAAACTTTATTCTAATTGAAATATTTCCGTCTTCCACTAATATATTAAAGAAGAATTCGGGACTAATATGATCCCAACTAAAAGAACCTCTATGTTTTTAATAAACGCCTCGGAATGCGCCCCTTGATTGCCCTCCTTACCGTGCCAACTTCATTGGCTATAACCTATAGCCTATGGCCCTACCGTGCCAACTTCATTGGCTATAGCCTATAGCCCTAGTAATGCTTTCCACCTCCGCATCCACATTTTCTCCTTCCTTGCAAATTTTAATTAATTCATGAGCATCAGATTTCGAACTTTTAATTTTTTTTTTTTAAATATTTCTTTAATTTCGATTAAATCTTAATGAATTGATATATCCATTTATTGTAAATTTTCATAATTTTCATCAACGGCAACATGTATTAATACTAGTATATTCCTTGACGTTTTTATAAACATGCATATTGATATTTAAACACTACTTATATAGTATGGAGTTGGAGTTATTTTGGCTTTCTATGTTTTTAAATCTATTAACACGTATCTTATCTAGCTCTGACGTTGTATTTTGTAATCTAATATTTGAAAAATTAGGAATTATTGACTCGTGCATTTCAACATTAGTAAGTGGATATGCGTAGTGTTAGTGATGATAATTTTGAGAATTAATAGACCATATTATAATTAGGAATATTAGCATTTATCTTACAATGTTAAAATGAACCAAGAAAGAAACTTAGTCACATGAAACATGAGGATATTTGTATGACTAAATATTGCCCTTCAATATATAATGCTTTTATTTTTAACTGATCACCATCTCAATCTTTTGTCAAATTATCAAAATTCTAGCTACGCTGTCACATCTCAGTCTCCTCCAAGGATATTATCCGCTTTGCATTCCTGGGCCGGACTATGTCGCGGACCCCAGGCTACTCACGGGTTTGTTTTTGCAGGCCGCAGCCCCAAAAGGCCTCCTTGAAGTTAAAGCCCTGGGCATGGACATATAAGGCTCAAGATCAGCCCTCGCATCGCCGATGTGGGATCTTACAATCCACCCCCCTTAGGGAGACCGACGTCCTCGTCGGCACACCGAACGGCCGCGAGTCTGGCTCTGATACCAAATTGTCACATCCCGGTCTCCTCCTCCAAGGATATTGTCCGCTTTGCATTCCTGGGCCGGACTATGTCGCGGACCCCAGGCTACTCACTGGTTTGTTTTTGCAGGCCGCAGCCCCAAAAGGCCTCCTTGAAGTTAAAGCCCTGGGCATGGACATATAAGGCTCAAGATCAGCCCTCGCGTCGCCGATGTGGGATCTTACATACGCCGTTTGATGTGAGTTAATATTTATTTATTTTATTATCTGAAAAACGTGATCCGATTTTTCCAAACAGTTATGGATAATATTATATACATGAAAATGGGATGGAAGGGACGTGACAACCAAATGTTGCTTGGTGATAAATTTGTACACAAAGATTCCACATTTCATTGGATTTTTTTCACAATCCGAATCATCTAATGCCATATGGGTTACTTGCCACCCTAGCTATTAAAAATTAGAAAAAGTTAAAAAGGGAATAAGAAATTACTAGAGAGAGGCAATGAGCCCGAAGGATCCTCGCATGATCCTCTTTGTGAAGATTTTAGAAATCATCCAATCACATCCGTTCATTGTATATCGTATAATAAAAAATTATTGTAAATTTTTTATTTAAAATTGAATATAAACATTACTTGACAAAAATTAATCGTATAATATATAATGAACGGATGTGATTAAAAGATTTTCAGAATTCTCACAAAAAGAATCTGATCAGAATCCTCACTCGGCAATGGGACCCCACTCAACCACCCATTCATGCTGTCACAAAATATTATATGTTTTCTGCACCCCTTTTCTTTATCCGGTCGAACCCAACTTGTTATCCAAAGCAGTGGAGATAACACAAATAATTACATTTTTAATTATCCACATCCTAAACCTCACACGCATGCACAAGAGAGTTGTCACGGTATTATAGGTTCGTTTGTAAGTATTTTTTAAATGATTAAAAGTATTTTTAGAGAAAGTTTTTTGGGTTTTCAAAGTAATTTAAGTATTTCTTGCAAGAAGTTTCAGTTATATCATTCTTGCACAACGTTCACTTGCATTTTTATTGAGAATTAATTCCAAAAATATTTTCACAAGTGCTTTCAGTTATTTTAAAAACAACTCCCAAACGAGTTCAAGGTAGTCAAAACAACAGATTTTTTTAATCACTTATTCTTAATCTCAATCAATATTTCTCGTATTATTCAATGTTATTGTTGAAAAGCAATCTCAAAATGAACTAAAATTTTATATTACTCTGTAAATTTGTTGTAACTTAAAACTTTTTGGTCAAATTCAATGGTTGTCAAAACAAAAATAGAACATCTATTAGATTAAAAATTAAAATTTAGTGCTTTAAGTGACGGAGTATTAATTCAATAACCCGAAGGAGTGACACCCCACTTTCCAAATCTTAACTTACTTGCAAATTGCAATTAGTTATTAATTAAACCAGCTCAATGCTAATCTTTATGCTTATAGTAGTTATCAATCTATGATTATTTAACTTATATATCTTGGATGTATTATAAAGTTAATTAAAATATTAAGAGATGCTATATGGACCTTCCAGTTGGCATATTCGCTTTTAGTCCATTGAAAATAAGGGGTAGATTTTTTTTCGTTATCCCTTAAGCTCGTACACTTTATTATATACAAGCCTTCATGAACACGCATAATGTATTTTTTGAATCACAACATGTACGATTTACACGTTTTAAATATATTTATATGAGTAAATTGACAAAGTAAATGAATAATCTTAGATCATGCTAGAAAAAACCCTTCATAAACCAATTAAAACAGTTAAATCCACATAATGAAATCGGTCTCTATAAAGTTACATTAAGAATAGAGAAAATAATATTTAATAAACAATTGATTGAATCACATTATTTTCATTGTGAGGTTAAGCTCATCCCCTCTCCCTTAGTGTAGATAATATCGTTTGTAAAAAAATAAAAAAAATAAACCAATCATTTGACAACTAATTTAATCACATTATTATCTGTGTGTGAAAGACTTTTTTTTATAACTGGCATTACACGCCTCTTAAGATGTTTTGAATGTATTTAAAAATAGAGAAAATAATATTGAATGAACAGCTGCTTGAATCACATTTTGCTAGCCCATTGTGAGGTACTAATAAACAAATAAAAGTACAAAAAAAATTAATTATTTCAAAAACATTGTTAAAACGACGAAAATGCCCCTACATTATTTGATACATTATTTTGGGATGCTTTTAAAGTTTTTTTGTTTTGCAGACATTTTTGTTCAATTTTTTTTTTTTGTTGAAGTTTGGTGACACCAAAAACATTGTTCACCTTTAGTGTTGATTTCATATATAGATGCATATGCGTTTATAAATTATATGTATAGATAAACTAATCACTTTGATAGTGGGGTAAGAGTGCTTCTGTGAGCAGCTAGGATAACACCAAAGATAAGGTTTTTGTGGGGCTCCATCATCTATTTGCTGCACTCTATCTTCTTCTTCTTGGCCTCATTCTTTGGATCTCTATCTTGGGAGTAGATGGACTTGAAAATCTGGATCATTCGAGGGAGATGAAGAGATGAGGGTGTGATTTTGTGTATAAGATGAGCATGTTAAATAAACAATGGAGGTTGCAAAATTTAAATTGAATGATCCGAATTTTTGAGTCTGTCTGCTATAGAGGTAGAGATCCAAAGACGATATCATGTTAAATTTTAATTCCACACATGCACTCAAATGGTGCACAAGGCCCTCCTTATCTATTTAGTATCGGTATATATGTTGAAGGCTATTTCTGATAACAATAGTTAAAACAAACTAATATTTACATTTTACAATGTGTAATGTTATACGACAGAATTTTCCTTCACGCGTCATAAGGATGTATCATTGGATGAAATTAGAAGCCATCACCTCAACTGCTTATTTTGGAATAAAAGGGGAATTGGTTAAAAATGCCAGGTAGCAAGTGATGGATCCCATCAAAGAAAGCACTTCCAATGGAAGCAAATGTCTCTACTTCTAACTTGGACATAACTTTTTTGACTTTATGGCTCTAGATAAGCGTGGTTGAATTTAAATCTGCGTTTGCTTTTATTATTCTCATTGATACAACAATGTCTCTCTTTTTTTGGTACTCTATCACTTCAACCTTGAGATCCTCTTCGGATCTCCAGCTCTAGAGCCCATGGATTAAAAATGTCAGGCAGCAAGTGAGGGATCCCATCAAAGAATGCACTTCCAACGGAAGCAAGTGTCTCTACTTCTAACTTGGGACCCTTTTTTTTTTTTTTTTTTTACTTTATGGCTTTTAGATAAACGTGGTTGAATTTAAATCTGCTTTTGCTTTTATTATTCGAATCGATACGGCAATGTCCATCTTTTCTTGGTACTTTATCACTTCAACCCTTGAGATCCTCTTCGGATCTCACGCTCTTGAGCTCAAGGATTGAGTAATTCTAACTATTCAAGAGAGAGATACTTCAGCGTTTGAGACAGATTGTGTGTGTGTGTGGTGGGTCAGTGAGAATATACTAATGAAACTGCGTGATTTAAATTGAACTGTCGAAATCTGTAGGGTTCGGAATTTGATCTCCGGAAAGAATCTCAATCCTAGCAAGTAGGTATATGGCGTACTGTTGGGACCATGTGATATCTCTTTGTATTCCCGTGAGTGTCTTCTTAGTCTCAAAAAAAATGATGGAGAAACCGAGATAGATGTCTATAAGTCTCCAAAGAGAGATAGATGAATCAGCCTCGTGCTTCTTTCAATAAGAACTTGCATTTTTATTATAACTTTTGATATGCTACAGAAGAGCTTTCGGTAAAACGTTTTTGAGCCAAAGTTCTTTTTGAAAAAGCATTTCAAACGGTCCCAATTTATGTTTTTCGTTTGTTAAGATCAATAATTCAAGACTCCCCAGAAATAGATGCATGAACACCCCTTAATACATAAGCATTTGCAGGTCATTTACTTTGTGAACTAAAAGCAAATCTGTTAACTCGTCTACAAATATTTCGACGCAAAATTCTATCGTCCATTTACACATGAAAAAGAATAACCTACGGCTACAAAACCACTATCCTCGACGCCTTCCTAAAAAAAAGCTGCAAACAACGTCGAACAGAGCTTTTTGCAGTGCGACCGAAGCTGCCTTCTCCGGCAAGCTATTAGCCAACACTTGTATTGGTAATGACCCGAAAATCATTCTCCACAAAACTGGAGCAGCAGCATTCCCATTCTTCCACTGATTTGGGAAATAAGTGAGCAAAAACTTTCGAACCCTAGTAAGTGACGGATATATCTAGTGTGTGTTTAAACCATGCTTGTCAAAACCTCCGTTCTTGTCCTAATTCTTTCATCAGAACCGGCATCATTATACCGTCCGCTATTGACAGCACTGGAGGATGTCTTTGTTCCGGGAGGAGGAAACGGGGAGTTACTTAACGTGATAATATTATTCCTTTCGGACTCATCTGTGTATGGTTCGATGCTTGATAGGATCCGCTTGAGCTGAGGGCGCTGACAGAGAATTCGACCATTGTTCCATTTTGGGAAAGAAAAGGAAGCTGGCATATTATCCTGCAGAAATGTATAAGCAGACTTTGCGATCGGTAGATCTTGTGTTATTGAGCTTTTCTCCATCTTCCCTCGTCTGATAGATAAAAAACAGATCAACCGCAGTCAGACAAGTTGATGAATGCAATACCAATAACAGCGTTAGAAACACTTCAAATTCTATTTCTGGAATGTAATGTGTCGTAATTTTAAAAATAGCATTTCGTGCTTTTTTCTCCTTTTGTTTTTCCCCCTTTTGTATCCGTCCCCAACAAAATACTTTGATCTGTGAATTCTAATGCAATATAAAATAGCTGTATTTATGCAAGTTTAAGAATACGCCAAATGACACCTAATGGCATGTTTAAGTATAGCCTATTTTGCTGAAAGAAAAAAACATACGTCAGACCTGCCCATGTATAGATTATGTTTCGAGTTTTAACTTTTATTTCTCATGCTTGTTATGTTAAAGTCAAAGCGGAATTTTTTTTGTTAAGGAGTAACAGCACGTCATCAATATCGTCAAATGCACACAAGCAGCGATATATGCAGCATTCAACAATAGACCTAACAACGAGAAACTGGGAATATGTAATTTTTACATAAATCCTAGCATACCCAGACCATATAAACCCTACTATTTAATCAAGAGGCTTTCAGAACAAGAACATCAGAAAAGAAATGTAGAATGAAAAGAGCAGCTTACACTACAACAACAGTTGCAAGATGGGGTAGATCCTCGCCATTGAGGAACATCTCATACATATTGTTTAGCCAAACTGACATTGCTGTATATGCACCGCCTTGCCACATTCTGCAAAATGGCCAACGTCAAGATTGAAATAAAGCTGACAAAGAACATGGCTAGAAAGAAACAAATTCTCCAAATACCTGTGCACATCAACAGACACCACAAGTTTATTTTTACGAAAAAGTTCAGGAAAAAGCCCCCGCTGTGTTGCTTCATTAAGAACTCGCGCAGCTCTTTGTTTCTGACCCAACCACCAAAGTGCTTCTAGTAGCGTGTTGTAGAACCTCATTCCCAAGCCGCATCCTTCGGATTTTAATTTGTCAAAAACATACTCTACCATCTGCCAGTTAGAGTCATCATCATAATCTCCCTTGATCATCTGCCCAATCACTTGATGAATATTCGATGCCCTGTTTGTAAGCATCTCATTCAGCAACACATTGGCATCATCCCACCTGAAAGCAAGAAGAAGACTTTCAAAACTTTCAAAATCCCATGGACCAATGATACTCATGAAAGCTTCAAGAGTAATCAAAGTACCCTTGATTTGAAGTTCTCCTGTGACCAATTGCTAAAGGCTATAAGATTAACAATGTAGTGAATGGAGAATGACGGGTACATCTTTAAGGTTGCAGAGGCCATACTGCACATATTTATTGCCAGTTCTCTTAGTTGTTGGATTCTGTGATAGAGAGTATGTATTGTCTGGAGCAGTGCAAGCAACTAATATAACATGGACTTATTAAGAATTAAGAGTTTAGGAAGACAGATTTTACGATACTAATGTAACATAAATTAAGAATTTATGAACATAATAAGACTGGTAGGTTAGTTACTGAAGCTCAGTAATCCTAAATCCTTCATTGCCACTCCTCTTAGCAAATACATATCTTATGTGCTCCAGGGAACATATGATGTTGGATAATTGTAAGCGTAACCATTAGCTTAAAAATTGATGGTTTACTATAACAAATGAAAGCAAAAAAACTGTGAAACTATTGAATGAATACTGACCTGTCACTCCTTGCATAAACAGCAAGCATCATGCAGTAGCACATGACACTGGGTAATATTCCTGAGGCTTTAATCTCTTGGAAGTGCTCCTCACACTCATTAACAAGACCTGCAACGCAGTAAACGCTTAAAACTGCCTCAAGGGTCCACTCATCGGGATCGCATCTTGTCTTTTCCATCTCAACGTATGCCTTGATAGCTTCTTCAAATTGACCTCCTTGCCTAAAAGCTTCTATCATGCCATTGACTGTATGGACATTCCGGGCAACACCAGCCTTGCCCATTATTAACAAGACTGCTTCAGTCTCCCTGTATAGTCCGCCTCTTGCAAATGCATATATCAGTGAGTTGTAGCTTTCAACGGATGGTTTGCTTCCCACTTCATTCATTGTGTTGAAGGCAACAAGAGCTTCGTCATACAATGCCGCTTGCCCATATGCTTCAATAACCCCTGTATAAGCCTTGGTACTAGGCACTATTCCATTCTCGTGCATGTGATGTAAAATTTTCTTGGAATCCTCATGGAGTCCTCCCTTTCCACAAGCATATATCAACCCTTCATACGTCTCCATATTCGGCTCGATTTTCTCCTCCACCATATCATGAAACAAAGTCACTACTTCCTTAAAATACCCACCCTCCCCAAACACCTGTATAAGAATGTTATATGTAGCTGCATCTGGCTCCGTATTGCTCACTTTCATCTCAAGAAAAAGCTCTCGAACATCATCATACCTTCCATGCCTCCCATACAAATTCAGCAAAATACTATAAGTAGCAGCATTCGGCATACACCCCGCAGCCTGCATCTGCCTAAACACACCCATTGACTCTCTAATCGACCCCAATTCAGCATATGCCTCCAGTAACACATTATACGACGTAATATCAGGCAAATTCCCTTCAGCTTCCATCTCTTTAAGAAGCTCCGAGACTTTCTCGAGCTTGTCCAATTTACCAAAAGTTTCAACAAGGTAACGATACGTGGTCATATCTGGAACAATCCCACCCTCATTCATAGTCCTGAACACCATCTCTGCCTCATCGCCTAACCCTCTACCAGCACAAGCACTAAGCAAAGTATTATAAGTAACAAGGTCAGGCTGTATTCCTTCGTGCCGCATTTCGGCAAACAATCCTAATAACCCTTCCCAATCCAGCCCACCTCTAGCACAGGCATTGAGCACAGTATTGTAAGTCAAAATACTCGGCGGAACCTTATCTTTCTTCATTCGATCAAGAAATTCAAGGGATGTTTCATACTGACCGTTACGCCCGTAGGCATTGATCAATGCGGTGTAGCTGAAGACGCTGCGGACCACGCCCTGGCTAGGCATTTCGTCGAACACCTCGGCGCACTTATCCAGCAGCCCCTCGCGGCCGAGCAAGCTGATCATTATCGTGTATATGTGCTCGTTCGGCTTGCACCATATCTGGCGCTGCATATACTTGAAGAGGCGAAGCGACCGCTGCCAATCGCCGCGCGCCGCGAACTCCTTGAACACCAAAGCGAAGTCGTTTAGTGACAGCTTGTTCTTGAAGATGTCGAGGCACCGAGCGATGCTGCCGCGCGGAGGGAGGCTGCTGAGCTTGTTGATTAGGGTTTCGACGTCGTAGCTGTACTTCCCCTTCTCCACCGTCACCGACGGGTTCCCGAGGATGAGGTCCTTCGGCTTCGCCCTGGACAAGAACTCCAGCCGGCGGTCGCCGGAGAGGAAGGTCGTGCGGCCGGAGAGGAATCTCCGGTGGGTTGATGAGTTGGTGAGAACGGTGAGGTGGTGGGACTTGGGGTTAATTTTGGAAATTGAGGTGGAGAGAGGCGAAGAGCTGGAAATGGAGAGCGTGGGGGAGAAGGACATTTCGGTAAGTAGGCTCGCATGAGCCTCTCGGAGCTTCGGATTGGATTTTCTCTGTGAAATTCTCGAGAAAGTTACAGGAGATAACAGAAGGGGAGAGCGGGTGGGAGAAGACTGAGCTTGAAGAAGGACACGTGGAAGCGGTTGTGGATAACAGGGGGAAGAAGGCGTGTACAGATAGTGGGTCGGGTCCAATTATAACCGGTTATCCACCCGAACCGCGCCCACAGTAAGTAAGTAAGCAGGCCCGCAATCGCCGCCACCCAACCCAACTGTCGCACCACGCATTTGAAAGCTCACTTTTCCCACAATGTAAATAAATCTTCTCTGGATCTCGTTCTATTAAAATCACTAAATCAAGTGATTCAGATTTTTTAAATTTCATTTAATGGTAAAAAATTATCATAACTTTTAAGAAATCAAAACAAATAAACCGTTGAATGAAATTTAAAAAACCCGAATCATTTGAAGCAATAATTTTGATGAAAGAAATCTGGGGAAAATCTCTTTCCTCCCGCAACAAGCCCAAATGCATGTCATCGAGCCACGTGTTTGCTCACCACGTACGCGCCTAATAGACGTCCACGTCACCAAAAGTGGGACCGTGATTATGGATCGAGACCCACAAACCTCAATACAGTTAACTGAAAACGCAAAAAAAACAAAAAAACCGCACCGGGGTCTGCGGCTCGTCAGGGTCCGTGGCAAACATCGCAATTCAAGGAGGGCAACAAGGGTAAATCGGTAATACGATAAAAACATTCAGTTCCTAACAGACAGCTGCTGCGAAGTGAGGGGGGCAAACTGAAAAACCTCCGCGTCTCGCGTCTGCTTCTTCTTATTCCTCCCCTTCTTTCTTCTTTTTACTCAGACCCAAAAACGACTTCGTTTTAAACCTGCGACGGCGTCGGGATTGAATGCATTGGTGGAAATGGACGAGTCCGAGGTTGTAATTTCGACTCTTCCCCTTGAACTCTGAACTCTCCCACCAACTAACTACTTTTTTTTTGGGGGTCTATGATCTTGTATTGTGTTCGGTTTGCTGTCGAATTTTGTTTGACTTTGCTTGGTGGGTTTTGGGTTTTGTATCAGAAATTGACGGCGCTGAAGAAGGCGTACGCCGAGATAATCCTCAACACGGCGAAAGAGGCGGCGGCTCGAATTGTGGTGTCGGAGAGGAAAGCTCTGCGGTTCCAGAGGGAGCTCTTTACGGCGAAAGACGAAGCCTTTCGGATGCTTCTTAGGCTCAAACAAATGTTGGATTCGACGGTAACCTGTTTTTGTCTCAAATGGGAAATATGGGATTGCGCTTTTGTATGTTTGGATGTTGGGTTTAACTGTCCTTGATTTTTTGTGGATTCAGTAATGTGGTTTTTGCAGTTTGGATTGGTCAAGGCTGTGTTTTGTGAACTAAGTTAGTGTAATTTTTGTTTGGTTAAGGTTGTGTTTTATGATCAGTTGTTTGGTTAAGGATATATTTGTTTTCATTTGAAAGGGGATTTCTTGGAGAAAAAGACATGCTTGTTGTTAATTTACTGATGAAATGAATGAGGGTTTGATTGATTTCGCCGTGTGTTCAGGCTGGTGAGGCAAAGATGATGTCCTTGAGTCAACAAGAAAAGATTGACGAACTCGAAGCGCAGCTGCAGGAAGCTGAGGATATAGTGAAGGAGCTTAGGGAAGAGTTGAGTGAAGTGCAGGCTCAACTGGAGAAGGCGAGAAGCAATCCAAGACAGCCGGATGGGCAAAATTTAGAGAGTGATACTGCAGCTCGAGGGTCAATAACATCGCAATTGAATTTGCAGCTAGATGCAATTGCAACTCAAGAAACGAATTCAATTTCGAATGGGACATATGAGAGGAAAGGGTGTTACGGTGGAAATGATTCTCTTAAGGATAATTACTATGTTCAAAATCCTGATTTCGCCTCGTTAGTAATGAGAAGTAAAGATCCTGAGTTATACAGAAATGGATGCACTCAGAGAATTCGTGCATTTGAAAGAAACCTGTTGGATGAAAAATTCTCTCTTTCTGGACTTGATGATGGGAAGAATGTAACACTCATCGGAGGAGATGATGAACAACTGTGTAAAACCCCTAAAATAAACGGTGATAATACGAATGGGGTAGAGGAGAACCTGGAAGAACTGAAAGTGATGCAGGCAGATGGTAGCCATATTCAAGCACCTGCCTTTACGTCCTTTCAGAAGAAGAGAAAGAGAGCAGCTAGATTTAGGAGAAGTAAAGCTCCCTCATGCAGGTATCTTGATCCTCATCAGTTGATGGAAATGCGCCAAGTATCTGATTTATCATGCACTAGAACTTCTGCTTCTTCACTCAATAACAGTGTTCTCGCAGATAATGCTTCCAAGAAGTCTGAAGATGAAATTCAAAAAGTCACATCATCCATTTCAACCTCAAAAATACTCCCGGATAAAACTGAAACGAGTATACAGTCGGAATGTGGTAATGTTACTGAAAATGATAGTGTTCATAAGGCAACGAATGATGACAAGACGTTTATTGAAGAATCCAGATTGACCGGACAGGCGTGTATATCTGCTGAGAGCTTGAAGGTTCTGGCATGCAAAACAGATGTTGAAAAAGATTATCCATTAGATAAGTCAGATACGAAAGTATCCGATTTAGATGATGGCACTGCCAGTCAACCTGAAAACAATAAATTTCTCAAATATACATTCTGCAGAAAGCGCAAGAAGGACACGTTGAGCAACCATGAAAGCAAGTCTCTTCTTGACAATGACACTTTGGAAAGGAACACAGGCGAGGAACAAAATGGTTCTATAGAGCCACAGAAATCGAGCTTGTTGATTGAATCATCCCGGGAAAGTCGACGACTAGCACAGGTTGCTCGTCAGGTAGGGATAATCATGATATTAGTGTTTACTTCTTGTCATGTGTGTTTCTTTGCATGTAAGTGTGCTTGTGTCACCTCTGGCTTACATTGTTGTATATGAAAACTACTGGTAGAATTAGTAAAAGTTATGCAAGAAGCAAGAGTAACTTTTTAGTGGTGAATACTGAGAAGGTCAATCTGAGTGTTTGCCTAGTTTGTCTTCTGTTCTTCCCCGCAAAAGATTAAGTATGTCTGTATTACCCTGAAAAATATTGTGAATTTGAGCCGAACTCAAGCTGGTTCGATGTTGAAATGCTGTTTGGTGTTGCCATATCAATAACCTGGAATAGGATGCCAATGACCATAGTTGTGTAAGATTGTCATTCGCCCTGATCACGACCCTAAAAGATTCATAACATTCGCCAAGAGATTTATATCTTTCCAAAAATGATCAATTGCCATGTAAAATCTCCTTCTATCAAGTTTTTCATTGTGTTTTTCAGATTCTTGAAGATCAACTTTTATTGCATTACACTTGTCCCGTTGTCGTTCTTGTTTGTCTGTTTCACTGAAGTTTCAGATGCCTCGGAGTGATTTGCCTCCGTCTTTTTTTTGGATATCCTAGGGCATTGTGCTTACCTATTCATCAACTCTTTCTTTCACCTTAATAGGAGCCTGCATTACTTTCAACTTGTTTTTGGTTTATCCCTAATTTCCTCAGCCGAGGGATTGAGCAGCCTGAAGTTTTCTTTGTTTAGAAATGAATGTTAACAGTCAACAATCTTGTCGCTTTGAACAACTTTACCTGTTGGGAAGTTGGATGAGAATCGAATAACGTTACTTACGATGCCTTGTGCGTTTTCTGTTGCACAGCTTATATCTTTGTCGGAGAAGAAGTGGAGGTGATAGAGCTCTTGACGGACTTTGCAGAGTAATGGCGAGGATATTGAAGTCGAATTAGAAAGAATGCCAGATGAACTGCATCTGGTATAAGAGAATCAGAAGAATGGACAGTTCCATTGTTCGAATTAGTAGTAACAAATTGGCAATGTTTTCCAAATTGCAGCATATACTAAATGATTAAATTGCAATTTTTTTTTCATTCAGAATGCTTCTTTTTGTGTATTTGTAAATGCTGCTCAAATCTCACTTAGTGAGTCACTAAATTATGAATGAAACTGATTATCATAGCTGGTAATTACTAGTTTTAATTGGGAATTTACCTCCTCTCTTGTTCCTTTTGGGTAAATAGATTTTGGAATTCACTCATTTGCTATGCATCCTTGATGAAATAGTGGCTTACTAACCCGAGTAATTTAGGGCGTACATAATTCACCTCATAGGTCAAACGGTTGTCAATAGAGGATAGCACTTTTACAAAGTGTTTTTGGCTCTTTATATCAAAAGTACTTCTATTCATAAGCGTTTTCTGCTAGAAGTGCTTTTTATTATAAACACGTAACAATATACAATAAAAAGATGGATTTTTCCAAAGGAAGTTCGCAACAGGTGTTTCTCCTAAAAACATTTCCCGACTTGTAAACATTTAAGTTTTTATGTCAAACATAGTCAGAAACGTTTTTTATTGTCACATAATGTTTTTAGTCATCTCAAATCCAATTCCAAAAATACCCTTACTTACTTGAATTCAGCTCTATCACACACCTTAATTACTTGTTTAGTTACAAACTCACGCTATTTCACCTTCAATATGAAGGGACAAAATTTGGGGTTTAAATAGTAAAATATAGAAAAAGAGGCTTTGAATTAGTTGTGGAGCTTATTGAAGACCTCAAGCAGTCGGAGCTTGCGCGCAGCACACTCCCCCCACACACAGACGATACCAAAAAAACTCGCAGAGAGAGAGAGAGACTGAGAGAGAAATGGGGATAGTGAGCAAGGCAGGGGATTGGGCATTCAAGGCGTTCACGGCGGGGCTCGGCGTCACCACTTTATACCTCACCGCCACCTTCTCCGCCAATGTCTACAAAGGCCTCGCCTGGCACAAAGCTCAATCGGTAACTCTAACACCTCTCTCTCTCTCTCTCTCTCTCTCTCTCTCTCTCTCTCTCTCCAGCTAGGGTTTCCTTTATGCGTTCAATTATTGGGGATAATTTCTATGCTCTGTGATCTCGTATGAAGCATGAAAGATCGTCCCTTTTCGTTTAAACCTACCCTAATTTTTCTGTAATTACATAAATTTATAAGATGTTAGGTTGTATTAGCAGTTTAATTATTGGATTAACATTACACAAATTGCATCTCTGGCTCTGGGTAGGTATGTGTGAATTGAATTCTGATGGGAGCTCTAGCAGAATAGAATGATAGGGTTTATTGGGAATTATAACTTGAGAGGATGATGAACCTCAGCTTAACTGATCCAAAATAAGCACTTGGGTAGATTTGGAACCAGAAATGTATCTGTTTGATGAAGTTTATGCATCCCCGACTATGTTAGATAACCGGATATTTTGCGAAAATCGTTGCAGGGGCCGATTTCCTGTATTCAGGGCGGGTTATTATTCCCACATTTCGATAGTGAAAAGCTTTTGAACCCCTAACCGCGCGCCCTAATGAACAGTAGCTATTCCCGTTGCTTTGTTAGAGTAAGGATTGATCAATGTGAATGACTGCAAATTGGAAATATGTGAGTGCTGGTATGTGCCGTCGCTTTTGTTTGGCTCCAGTGCGATTGGTGTGATTGTTATACCAATCCCTTAACAAAATGGTACAACTGCTTCTATAATATAAGTACCCGAGAAAACCACAACCTAGCACGATTATACATACGCGAATCCTTTCGACGGAAATATGCAATAAGGCCGCAGTTTTCATAGTATAGATTTTCGGAGTTTTGATCAAGTGCTTAAGATGCTATTCAAATCTGTTGAGTGTTATCTATCTTGTCATCAAAACTGTAAAAAAGATGACGATACAGTTACTAGTTAAATCCGTGTCTTTTGTGTTTCTAGCAGAAAATGGCGTCGTATATAATGCTTTCGTAGGCTTCTTGTTTAACCCTTTTTCAGTAGCTCCCCAACCGAGTTTCTTTTTCTGCGCAGAAAATCGAGAAAGAGGGTGCTACTGCTGAGCAAGCCCCTTAATTTTGAGTTTTCACGGCAGTCAGGTGCGTCCGGGAACCTTATCCTCTATGAACATTACAGTGTTGGTCTTTGTCCTTCGCGTTTTAAGTAATGGAATTAGATTTTGAACCAGTAGAGCCATCAGTTGGCTTTACTTCCAAATGCTATGGAGATATTTGTGATTCGGATGACGCGTTTTATTTCTATGTGATTTCGATAACTCGAATATGTAACTGTTTTTCAATATTTACTAAATAAACTTTTCTGAATTGGAAATTCATCGATTCGTATGTTCTTGGAATTCCTTTGGTGACAAGCCAGACCTTTTCATATGCCCTGAGTTTGTTCAGAATGGACCGGCATTGATCGGGATTCGTGGCCGTTGGATCCTTAGCCATTGGATCTTCGATTCAGGCCGGTCCATTCAAGAATTTTCGCATATACCTGGCCTTTCAAGAATTATAGCCCTAATGATGAAACATAGTTGCGTACATCAAATTAAAGGTCGGCTCGGGTCGGGTTGAGTTGGCGTTGTCCAATTCCGAAACGAGTAGACGATTGAGAGCACTTATGAACTATGGTTTTTACTTGGAACTGTATAAATTTGTAACGAAACAAACAACGGTACTCGAAAAGTATAGAATTCATCATCATCATATCTTAAAACTCTTTAAGAGCAAGTAGTAATCAGTGAGAAGAAAGCTACAAAATGATACTCTACTCCTCTGTACACAATACATTCTCTGTACCAACTACCAAGAAAAATGGCATTTGTTGATATATCACACTCCTTTGAAATCTTACTGCAAAGAACAATAAGAGGTGCACTTACCGAATAGCACGCAATATATTCCTTTCTGTATCTTCGTTTAATCGTATGAAAGACTACTATCGTCGGTATACTCAAGAGTACGACGGTTGCAAATTTTCCTGGAGGCTGCTCTTATGATAAACCGAGAAGGCGAGAATATAGCACAAACCTATTACCTTCACTTTGCCTTGATCATGGATTCATGCATCGATCACACCAGGCCGGTGACAAACTCAAACTTTCCGGCTGAAATTATGCTGCAGGGACTGGTAAACATAATCTGGAGAAGGGAAATGCGAATTAAGTTAATGCCTAGCAGTACAAGAAACGAGTTATTACGTGCGGAAACATTTGTGCAGTACCTGCTGATTTGACTGGCTAGCGACGTGCTCCTTCAGATACACCCCTTGAGCCACTCCGAATCTCTGCCAAAGGGTTTACAATGAATCCACTCCTATCCTGGAGCGGAAACCTAAGGCTCTCCGATGTTTCAGCATTGCCATTGTCATCGGCTCTGTAGCGCATAGCTGCTGCCGGAGCAATGCCACTGGAATTAGGATACCTTGAGGTTGAGTACCTGCCTTCTGTTTTCCTCCAGAACTTGGAACTCCAAAAATCGGCACCAGGTAGCAGGCAACATGAGCTGCGGCGTGAGTCAACTTTGGTCATCCTTCCACTTGACAAGGCCAAATCATATGAGATCCCATCCAGTGCTAGCTCTAGCCCATGCACACGGGTCTCCAACGAACGCATTCCAGTTTGCGAGCTACCCATGAATTTCTAATGTAAGAAGTGAAATGAAGAAAATGATTAGAATAAGCCCTACACCAAAATGCACTACAAGAGTTGGTTATACTTGTTAACAACAGATTAAATATAATATAGGCATATTTAGTGCTGCAATTATCCAGGAAAATAACACAAATTACTTAAGAGTAAACTCGATTTCAAGCCGTGGAAACAAACCTGCACGAGATCAAGTAAACTGGACTGCTGCTTTTCAATCTGAAGAAGTTGATTGCGGATCAGGGATAAATCCTCGCATTCTCTGCGGTTCTTATGACTATTCTCGGTAACATTACTGACTACAACGGGAGATTCCGCTCTCTCCTCATGATATGGAGCCACACGAGATCCTGACCTTGACCCACCAAATTTGTGCACTTTGTTATCAGAACTCCTATGGAACAAGGCCCGTTTTGTGTTCCCGTCGATCCTTCTTTCTGGGATATTCTCATCTGTCTCCTTAAAACCGTCATTAAAAGCCCCAGCCGATGAGGGAGCGCTAAGCACACTAATCTCAGCTTCCCAATCTGAAGGCTTCTTATGACCTGGTTTCCGAAACATTCCTGGATTCACTTTCTTGTCATTACTCATCAAAGTACTTCTGTTCCTAGCAGTGGTAGCATAAGAACTATCAGGCGGAGTTGATATACTAGCCGGAGTAGGTTTCTTCTTCAATTGGCGAGCACCGGAACCAGGAACGTTGCAGTTTCTGGACCTAGCCGGCTGGCGTCCATCACCTGCATTCTCTGGATTCATCAAAGAACCCGAATCCAATAAACAAAAGAACATCAGATAAAATCATATCAAAGACTATAATACCTACTAATCCAATGAATTTACATAAAACTTAGATCGATTAATCATCCATTGGTATGAGCAATCAATGATTCAAATCTAGTAATACCTTTGGAGGAAGCAATCGATTGCGGCGGCGGCGAAGCCTCATCGGAGAGATCAGGAATCTGCTTCCATGCTTCCATCATCTGATTCATAACCTCCCTAACACCCTTCACCTATTGCAAGCCATTTCCAAATCACCCACATTAGCAAATTAAACAAAATTAAGTACGCTAGAAACTCAATAATTAAATAATTATTTATGAAAACAAAGGAATTAAAATTACCTTATCGAACTTCCGAGCCTCGAACGTTCTCAAAGACCCAGCTTTGAACTCCGACAACTCGTCTCTCTCCACAACCGCCAGCTTGGCCAGCGCTTCCGCCGCGGCCTTCCTCGCGGCCCAGTCCTCGCTGCTCAGGAACCCGACGAGGCAAGGAACCAAGCTCCTCAAAGCTCCGTGACCCGACGCCCCGCCCGACCCGATCACCGACCCGATCAACGTCAGCACCGCCGGCTTCGCTTTATACCCGTCGCACTTTACCAGTTTCTCGAGCCTAGGCAGCAGCCTCGACAGCTTCGCGGGTTCCGGGTCAGGGGCGGAGTCGATTCCCGACGCCAGGCAGAGGGCCGACCCGATCTGCGAGTTCGGGTCCTGCTCCGTGAAAAGCGCGTCTGTTAACGGCTTCAGAAAAGAGCCGAAAGAAGAGGGCTTGGTGACATGGCAGGAGAGGGAAGCGACGGCGGTTTGGCAGGCAGATCGGACAGCGGAGTCCGGGTCGCGGAGGCGCTTGGTGATGCTGTTGAGCATTTTGGTGAGGTGCGGGGACAGCGAGTCGCCGTGGGTTTCGGAAAGGACGGTGATCATGTGGACGCATTGTCGGCGGACAGGAGACTTGTCGGAGGCGTCGGTGGCCTGGATGCAGGAGAGGAAAACGGGTACGGACGTCGGGTCGAGGGTTCGGGCGATGGATTCGAGTTCGGAAGCTGCGAGGGAGTACGTGTCACGGTCGGAGAGCTTATTCAGGCAGATAAAGACCCGGTGCTTGAGGTTCTGGGCGGGAGGCATTGTGGATGAAGCCAGTTTGGTGGAGTCGAGTCGAGTTTACGGTTCCGGCGGCGGAGCTTCCGGAATCTCCAGCAGCATTGCCGGTGGAGCTGATGGTGGTTCTGTCGGTGTGTTTTTGGAGAGAAAGGTGGTTCGAGGCTTTACGCTTTTTAAACTGAAAGAGAAAAAGGAGTCGGTGCGCGGAAGTTTTCAGGAGGGTAATGATGACGGTGTCGTTTCGGTAAGGGGATGAAGTCGTTATTCGTTAATTTCCTGTTTAAGAGAGTGATTATGATTAATGACTGGCAGGGTGAAGGATTACCAGTTTTTTACTTCACTCAAGGATAATTTAGTCATTAAACCTTGCTGGATTTCCAAATCACCTTCAATCAGTATGTTTACTTGCAACAAGGGAAACAAAAAGTCGTGAATTTAGGGGACAAAGAATGGGAACGTGATTAACTAACTTTACGAATTAATCTGAAATCGGATTTTTATTTATGTATCAGATTACGGATTATATTATGAGTATCATATATTTATTTATTTCCGCATTCTCTAAGTAAATAAAAGACAAAAGAAATAAAAGAACACAAGAAAGAAATCAAACTGTGAAATCGATTTATTTTAATAGATTATATGATGTGACGGTCGATGGTTAAATTATTTTTTATAATTTACAAAATGAGTTCAACCATCAACGGTCACATCATGTGGTTTACAAAATATTATTCAAGTAAATGAAGAGATTTTTCAATGTGTTGGATCGCGATCTGATAGATTAAATGTAATAACACAAGTGGTTGGATACTTGAAAAAAACTTTACAACAACTTGTATTATAACATTTGGTGCATTGGGTCTTATTTACGACAAACTGAAAAATTTCTCCATCTGATAGGGAGTGGTTCACGTGAGCTCGACACCATGCTAGAATCGGATTGGTCCAATTGGGTAACTTCAAGAAAAGGATGGAGGGAGAAGTGAACGAGGATCCTCTTCGGATCTTCATTGTAAGGATTCTGGAGATCATATAATCGTATCTATTTATCGTACATTATACAATTAGAAATTATTTTAAATCTTATATTTAAAATTGAATACAAATAATATTTGATAAAAATTGATCACACAATTTATGATGAACAAACACGATTAAAAGGTTCTCTAGATCCTTCCAAAAAGGATCCGAGGACCTGAATTCGGGGGAAGTGAATTAGATTTAGGGGACAAGATAGCACGTGAATAATTATAACGCCGGCAGTAAATTGTTATGGTTGGTACGTGGGTGGGTTAATTTTGGGCCTAGCATTAAGGTGGTCACGTGACCGTTGTGCCTACAAATTTTTTTTTTTTTTTTTTTTTTTTAAATAAACGATATTATCTATACAAAGAGTGAGATGATAGACTTAACCTCACAATATGATAGCAATAATGTGGTTCAAATTCGTTTTTGACAAGAATCGGATAGCAATAATATGGTTCAAATTCGTTTTTGACGAGAATCGAACCTATGACCTGTTACTTACAAATAAAGAAGAATATCACTAGACCGTAGTACTAAATGAAATAGTTCTAGTAATAAATGATTACACTTGTAGTGAAAGAGATCTGGTAATACATTTGATATGCAAGTAAATCATAACATAATACGTAGTGGTTTACTTGATCATGTTTAAGAACTAATTAATTAAAGATTATTAAACTAAATTTTCGATTAATCCTTTGTTTGTTGCACCTACCAATAGGAGGGGTTGAACTAATTAAAGATTTAATATGTTAGCGTATTGGCATGCTAATGGATACAAAATTATAAAATTTCTGACCATGTGCATCAGATAATTTATAAGAGGGTGTCGATTTTTAAGGGTTCGTTTGAAATTGCTTTTAAAATAGTTGCAAACGTTTTTTTATGAGAGCGTTTTTAGAATTAATTCTTAGTAAAAATGCAACTGAATAGCACTTGAATTGCTTCTTGCATAAAGCATTTCAAGTACTTTTGGAATTGAAGAACATTTTCACTAAAAGTATTTTCTATCATTTTAAAAACACTTCCAAACTAACCCTAATTCAACTATAATATTTATAGTTTTGGTATTTTTTTTATACAACGAGATTCTACTTTAGAAGGAGCGAAATTAGACTGCGTCACACAATAAACTCATCATCATCCACATGAGCTGAACGTGAAATATCTGACTTACTAGTTCTTGAAAACTGTTAGTCGACCAACAAAATCAAATCAGAAATGCAATTTGTTAATTAATTGTGGGCCAAGAAATGTATGTTTTAGAATTAGAACCGTACTAAAAATGTGGGTCGTCTCAGCTCTCAACCTCTCCTTACCAATCTGCTTACACTTCACACCTCAAAGGAAAGCTAAATGGTTTCTGAAGTTAAATAATTGCTTACCTCAATTCGATGAACGGCAATGATTGTGGACAAGGAAGAAGCAAAATTCATACAGAAAATAAGGGCAATTGTAATGACAACTCCAATTTGATTGAATCATGTACCAAAGTGAAGCAAATTTGGCATGTTGGCCATGTGAAATTTGGTTACATGGTCATCACATTCATCAAGATCAT
Source organism: Pyrus communis (assembly GCF_041283825.1). Lineage (NCBI taxonomy): Eukaryota > Viridiplantae > Streptophyta > Magnoliopsida > Rosales > Rosaceae > Pyrus > Pyrus communis. Next base: position 3,606,050 of record NC_142578.1, read on the forward strand.
ACTGACAACTATATCAATGACGTATCGACAGTTGTCAGGTATAAGTATTGACAATATTAATAATATTAATGCTCTAATCGTATTTTGAAAAGAAAAAAAGGTGTTGTAACGAGAAAATTTATGTGAAATAATATATAATCACCCTTGCTAGAATAAAAAACAGAAACCAACACGATGACATATGAATTTCAACTTTCAAGAAACTCTAAACCGACCTTCATACATGTAAAAGAGATGTCTTATCTCAGTTTTATACGCTAAATATGTCTATCTTCCTAATTTTATATGTCAAATATGTCTGCCTTCCCAATTTTATACGTCAAATATGTCTGCCTTCCGCAACATATAACTGGTGCATGAAACCGACGTTATCAAGTTTTCCTCATATATGTATTGAAGGTGAGAACAATTAAGCCTTATTCCAAATGTCTCATGCACAGAGAATGAGAACTTGGTCTGGACTCAATTCGGTCCTATTTGCAGGGGGCAGGCCATGTGCAATTTGCTTTGTATGTGGTACGACACATAACGTGAAGTTTCCAAGCTCAATACATATGTCGTTTAAGTATTCAAGGAGTAATATAGACACAATATAATATAATAATATAACAGTATATATACAGAGAATGTAGTAGATACTGCCAAGATAAAAACATTCTTTTAGTTAGGGTACTGCATGCTGCTATGCTTGTTTGGCACGTCATAATTTATATATCTAAATTTTCATGTAAATTTTGTTTTTAAATTCATTATTATTAAGAGAACGGAGGGGGGATTCAAAACTATTATAATTTAAAAGAGAAAGTTTTAAACCCATAACGTATGAATGAAAACTCAATATTCTATCTACTAAAATATTAGACCACATACATAATCATTAGTTTTTTGATGCCACAAGCTTAAGAGGAAGTTAAGTTGAAGAATTCACAATTTCATCGTACCAAGTCGCAGTTTGGGAGGATTATAAATTTGATTTTTGATCATTATTTCAACCTTAAATCACAACATATATTAACAAGTCGAAGAACAATGATATCGTATGGATCATGGTTTTTTGCCAAGAAGAAATTTTTTCCATCACGTCTTTGAAAATACGTGGGAAGATTAGTCGATAACTTACGGAAGAATTTATTCTTCATAAGTTAACTTCTTTCTTAATTTCTTCGCATAGAACGCGAGAATTTATAATATCATAAAACTCAAGAACGAGACAATTTAGCGAAGACGTAAGAAAGAAAAATCGAGTTGGGAATTTCGTTGAAGTAGTATCATATTGTTTTTAGATATAGATGGGTGACTTAAAAATAAAGAAAAAGAGTTTAATTTGAAGTATAGGGTTTGCAATGTGTTGTATTCCCACATGGGATGTGGACTTAAAATTAGCTTGAGTGGCATTATAGCAATTAATATTAAAATTTAAAATTATTGTGTACCCTGTATATGATGTATCATCATTCATGCCTTGTTTATATAAGGTGCTTTTACATAAGGTTATCATCACTCCTCATAATTCCACATGCAAAGGAAGAGGACAATTAGGTGGTGGCCTTTGGCTTTCAAAGAGAAGGAATTAAAAGAAAAAAGCAAATGTATTTGGTACTGTGGGACCATGATTTTAAGAGCAGGAGTAAAACGGATCAGAATACAAACATCTCATAAATTCGGTCATGGAATCAACAATTCTTATCAGATTGAGATGCACAAATGGATCAACGATGCCACCATCATCCTATGTTCTGGAAAGGTAGGCGAAGTATGTGGACTTTGTTGAGATTGATCATTCTTATTTTGCAAGGTACAGAGACCTTATCTGATTGAGATCAGATAAGTTTCATATATTTTTGGAGATTCTTATAGTTTAGTGATTGGCATGCGCCCAAATAATCACACTCCTAAGAGGATGCAATATCTACTCCTACATATCTTCCGGGATTCTCTCGGTTTAATACGGATTCTATATCATGCCCATTGCTTGAGTCTTAAATTGCTTATTGACTTGACCGCCACAAAGTCTTGGTTTCTATCCCATCGGTACCAACGTGATCTTACGATTACTCTTTTACAGGTAGTTGAGTAGATGCATCTCCTCCATATACATTAATGCACGAATTTGGTCCCAAAATGCACTATTTTTTTTTTTTAATACATTGATATATGCACACTAAGAGTTAAAGAATTTGGGTTAAATCATACGAGTGAGCGCTAAATTATACGAATGAGCGAACCACAATAATTTGAGTCCAATGTGCCATTCACATAAATTAAATCTAAAACCTTCAACTTACAAATAGAGAAGAATTTTACTAGAAAATAGTGTACTAAATACACCATCTTTGGAGTAATGGAGTTAAATTATTTTCTTCATTTCTAAGCAATTCTTAGGTTTCGATATGTAGGTTAAACAAAACCCACTTGTTTGGTTTAATGGATAAGTGATTAGATAAAATAGCGTGTCGGTGACCAATTAACAATCTAACTCACTCATTGATAAAACAATATGTGAGCAACTAACTCCATCAATGATATACATCTGATAAAACAATGCGTGAGCGACTAATCCCGACAATCTCACCCAAATTTATGGCTCTAATGGTATCAAGTCTAAACATTATCTTTAGCACAAAAGTTTAATGTTTTTGTTTTTTAGTCACTTCATGTAATTTGGGATTTGGCCATGGTCAACATTTGAGGACCACAAGATTGCTAGGTGTGGTAGTCCAAACTTCATTTTCCCTAACTTTTGGCCTTCAACATCAGATCTAACTACTCATAGAACCCTACACAATGAGATGCATACACATGCCCAAAATTGCCTTCAACTTGTTGGCTGGGTTGACAGCATAATTTTGTGGTTGGATTTGAAATGGAGAGGTGAACTAATAGGACAGGGACAATTCAACAGGTTGATCTAAACCAAACAAAATTAATTTGACTTGAATTCAAAGGGATTTTTTTTTTTTTTTTGGGTCATGATTTTATTGACCCAAAATTTGTTTTTGGGGCCCCAAGAATTTTCCCATCCAAAGATTTAGAAAACTTGCTTAAAGTTTGGGCCAATCAAAATCTTAAAAAAAAGCCCAGCCCAAGGATTACTCTTTAAAGAACTCACACAAAGCGCAGAACAAGAGACGGAGCGCGACCACGCCCAATTTCTCTAACAGTCGTGCTAACCACCCAATACCGGCCGACGGCGGCCTTTCCTCGCTCCCCTCACCGCCGGCAGCCTAACCCTATTATTAATTATTAAAAACCCCACTCTCATCAACCCCTCAAGCCCGTTCGCTCGCTCACCGCTACCATCTCCCCTCCTTCCCCAGTCACCACCCCCAGAAACCTTGCCCAGCAAACCCCGCACCCCAAACCCATTTTCTCAAAACCAAATCAGAAGAAAGAAAGAAAGAGAGAGAAAAGGACAGATCTGGGTTTTCCGTGGGATTCGGTGGCTGGGTACTTTTTGGGTGGCAAAGAGAACCGGAGAGATGTGGTGGTGGCCGATGGTGGCCATGGGTTGCGATATCGGGGTTGTGGGTGGTATGAGAACGTTGAAATGGTGAAGGGCGACGATGGGATTGGTGTTGTGGGTGGTATGCATGTCCATGACTTTCAAAATGAGAGTTTATACGAGCTCTCTGCTACCTCTTATTTTTTATACAATAGTTTAGTTTATGATATTACAGTATAAGTTAATGTTAAACTGAATGAATGTGACAAAATATTTAGGGTTAATCTCAGTTTACTATTCTGAAATTTAATGATTTTTTACATTTGTTACATGAAGTTTTTTTTCATCCTATAGTCATACCTCAAGTCTTAATTTTGTAGCTCAAAGAAGACCCAGGCAATGCCAATCTCGACTAAACTGCATCAACAAGCTTTTCCTGTACCACGAATCCATGTAGATCCAGAATGACACCAAACCAATCTCAAAGAAACAGCAACTATCGTAGTGTGTTTGTGAGGATGAAAAGTGTGTGAAAAGGAAAGAGACTACATGAGCCTTCCCTAAACCCTAAACCCTAAACCCTGATGAGGCGCCTACGTAGACAATGACTTGGCGCCACATGCCCCGCCGCCCGTCCACTAGCCCAAGCCCCAGATCAGCTCTCGCCTCCAGCGCATCCGCCCTCCCCCCTTGCTCAGGTTAACAACCGCCCCTCTCCCTTGCTAGAATCCGCTGCTCCACCCCCAAACTCTAGCAATCCAATCATCTCACCCATGGGGGCATCGCTCATGGCCACGCCGTCGTATCTGACGACGACGCAGCGGTACACCGCCGGAGCTCTGTTCACTTTCGCTCTTCACCAGGCTCAAATCCACCAGACGCACCCTCTGCGATATTCATCACAAGAAGAAGAGTCGACGGAGGAGCGGACCAGCAGTGTCAGCAGCGCCGACTCTGTCTCCGACGACCCGGATCTCTGGGTCCACGAGGTGTGTGCAGAGGAGAGAAAGGAGAGAAGGGAGGGAGGGGGTCGTGGGGGTGAGCAGCGGCCCCCAAAAAAAAAAAAAGTTTTGGGGACTGATAGCTAGGGTGGAGGTGGGTACCGTACAGAGGTTGGGGGTGGGTACTTGGTAGGTGCAAAAGATGGAAGGGAGGGAGCGGGGTAGATGGGTTAGTGTGCGGGGAGGTGGGTGCAGGGAAGAGAAGGGAGGGAGAAGGATCGGGAAGGGAGGCAAGATGCCCAGAAAAGTTTTTTTTTTTTTTTTTTTTTTGAAGTTTATAATTTTTTAGGATTTAAGTGGGTCACGTGGCGCCAAGTTATTGTCCAGGTAAGCGCCACGTCATTAATTAACAGATATTCTGTCGGAAAACTTAACGGGAAGGAACTCACTTTAAAAAACTCCTTCGTATTTCTTTTATTTCAATATTTACACTTTTTGAGCCATTACTTAAAACAATTTGTAAATTTGTTTTTGTGATTGATTATTCCAAAAGAGAAAGAGATCATCTCCGAATCTCTTCCATCAAAGTTCACAGATTAAGTGATCCGGATTCTTAAAATTTGATCTAACGGTTAGAAACAGATGCCCTTTTTAAAAATTATAATAATTTTAGCCGTTAAATCAAATTTCAAGGGTCTAAATCACTTAATTCGTGAAATTTGGTGGAAGAGATTCGGAGAGGATCTCTTTCCTTCCAAAAGTGCTACTATGTCCCTTCCCTTTTTTTTTTTTTTTTTTTTTTTGAACTTTAACGAGAAGTTTCCGATACTGTTTACATTAACGAAAAATCATATTTTTACACTAAAAAAATCAATCATGGTACTATTCACTTTACCCTTTATTTTATCATTTTCGTTAAAACTTAAAATTTTTAAGCCATTTTTAATATATTTTTTTCCTTCCTTAAATATGAAATTTTGATTCACGTTGTAATAGGCAACAAGCTAGCAAAAGCTCGAACATCCTGGAATTGGGGAAAATTATGCCTACTACCACTGGTCAAAAGACTCTCTCAACTCAATGCCGGCTATTTATCAAAAATATTATTTTTACCAATTATTTATATCGTCTCATTAGTAAAAATGAGATTTTTATGTGTTTACGAGTCTTATCTCTATTAAAGATTAAACAAATAGATGTTAAGTGTAAAATTATTCTTATTTTATTATGCAATGTATTTTTTAAAATCTTAAATATTTTGATCGACATCAATATTAAATGTCTTGTTCGACGTCTTCACTGCATATATGACGGATAGGGATGGGATCCCGTAGGTTACAAACTTTTAAGGTAGGTTCACTCTACAATTTTGATCAATCATCTTCTTAATCATCACGTATAATTCAACTTCAACAATGTTATCCTAATTTCTCAATATGAAGTGTTGATCTTGTGTATAATTGGTACGACACTGTGTTGATTATTTCCAGTTTTATTAAGTATTTTGTCAAGTATCTTGCCTCATGGCAACCAAGTTCAATCAGGACATCAAAGAACTAAAAACATGCACCGTTTATGTACATCTGCCAATGAATTTTAGGACACATATTTTAATTCGTATATCTGAAATTCTGAATCATGATCAACTTTTAATAGCAACGATTATATTACATGATACGCTATATTATTTGACGAGAAAAATTCTCCTACTAGTATAAGTAAACTAAGGGTTGGCTCAGTTGGAAAGCTCCCTGCTTGTGTGTCATCCCACCAAAATTTGAGTCCTGCTGCTAGCAATCCTTGTTGGTGCATGATCTGTAAATTCCTACTTAAATTCATATCGGTGACATCTAACAGTTAGGCGCAACGTTAAGTCCTTCCAAATCGAGGTTGTGAGTATGCCCTTAGAGCACTTCCACCCCTTTCAAATCCTCGGGGATAGTCTATTATATTCAATTTAGAAGTGGATATGCACTTGGACAATTATTATTCACTAAAGCAGTTACTGTTCACTGCGAGATTGAATTACCTATAGCCCATGGGGCTTTTTACGGGTGAAATTGCTCTTTATGCGTCATCAAATCCACTGGGCATAGTAGTACAGTTCACATTGTACGTTATATTGGCTGCCATCGAAAGAACAATAAACTAATTTATAGTATGAAACACGTAGTATTCCATACCAACTACATAATATTTATTTATACCCTAATAAGTCAATTTTTTTTAATTAAATAAGCAATGCATGTCTTTTGTGATGGAAGAAGAGTTGTAGTATATATAATATATATTTGATAATTGGCTTTATGTTAATTATAGTTCTGTTCCAATCCAATCAAATATTTAGAAGAAAGTAGAAATTTGGTCTCACTCAAAAAGAAATATTATATTTTGATGATAAATATTAAATAAAGAGTTGAGTTTCACTAAGTATTTGATTAATTTGATGTCACCATATTTTATAAGTTATAACAACGTCGTGCATTGAGGTTAATTTCCATACAAAGCTTTTCGTCTGATTTCACCCCCCTTTTTTTTATAATTATTTTGAGCCTAATTTTTGCACTTCAAGTAGGCCCAATAGGTTCAATCTAGCCTACATTGCAGCCCATTGAGTAAACAGTAATGCGACTAAAATGAGAGGAAAATGTAAAAGGAGAAAACGAGTTACATTGCAGCTCATTAAGCAAATGGTAAGGGCTGGTTTGGTATTGCTGTGCTTTGAAAAAAAGTCGCTTCAACTGTACTGTGAGAATAAGCGGCTGTGAAATAAAGTAGCAGAGTGTTTCGTAAACTTTTTTGTAAAAGTACTTTTCGAAAGAAAAAAAACAGTATGATAGTGTTTGGTAAAGTTTTATGTAAAACAGTTGTAACTGTGTAAAATGACCAAAAATGTATAATACTAGATGTGCTATGACAATCCACGATGTCGTTCGCTAGCAACCTCTTCACCTTCGTCTTCCTTTCCCTCATCTTCTCATTCCGCATGGTCGTCGAAAATGGGACCCACCTCCTCACCTCCTTAGTCAACCCTGACCCTTCTCTCAAATCCTTCATCTCCTGCCTCGACCTCGCAGGCACCAGTAATACCAACCATCACTCTCCTAGATCTCCAGCCGAGTCCCCTTCTCCGATCTCTCTCCGTTGCCGACACCGCCCATTTCTTCACCTTACCCGCGTCAGAACCTTAGACGACGATTTCTTCTCCGGCGATGACGACGACGACGCTCGCTCCCTCTTCGGCCCCAATTGAAATTGTGCGCTTCAGCCTCACGTTCAAGGCTGAGAAATTCACCATTTATGATGACAGGGCTAGAGGCAGAGATGGCGACGGAGAAAGCAATGAAAGGGAGGAGAAAGGCAGCGATGAAGAAATGGACGATTAGGCCGTCAATTTGCAATTCTTGATCAACAAATTGGAGCTAGGGGTACATGGCAACGTTGTTCTTCCTCCTGAAAGTGTGAGGAATCAGGAGAAACTTTGAAAATAAGCCACTTTTTGAAGCTGCTTTTTGCAGCTTCCACTTTTTAGCTTCTTTTTTTTTTTTCATCTGAAACTTTGAAAAAAAGCTGGTTTAGGGTGTTTACCAAACACCAAAAACTCTCCCAGCTTTTTCTCATACCGGTTTTTTTTTTAAATCACCTTAACCTGTTTTTTTATTATTTTGAGCCTAATTTTTGCACTTCAAGTTGCCCCAATGGGTTCAATCTAGCCTACATTGCAGCCTATTAAGTAAACGGTAATGTGACTAAAATGAGAGGAAAATGCAAAAGGAGACAACGAGTTCCATTGCAACTCATTAAGCAAATGGTAAGTCTTATCACGAAAATACAACTAAAACGAAAGAGGAGTTGAGAAGGAGAAAACGAGTGTAGAATTACTTCTTTTTATTAGGAAGTTGGGTATCTGAAATACTCGATATGGTGTATTCCAAAGATGCAGTCAAATTGTGTAAAAGATAGTTGTCGAGTTGATTTGCATATGAATAATGTCGTTAATTTTCTTATGACGAAAAATGAGAATAATAGACAAAATTGTTCTCAATTTAATTATACAGCTTAGGCGTATTACAAATATAGGGTTTATAAAAGGTTAATTTCAATTTATTATTCTAAAGTTTTTTGGTTTTCAATATTTTATACATCAAGTTTATTTTGTCATAGTTTGGTACCTAAAGTCATAATTTTGGAATATTTTCATACATCTGTTAAGTTGTCAGTCAGAACTTTCGTTAACTGATGACGTGGCGTGCCATGTGGATAATGAATGGACGTCATGTGTTAATATCGACTCACGTGAATATATTTTTTTAAAACTAAATTAAAAAAAAAAAAAACTAATCGTTGAACTCAAATAAAGAACGAAACTGATTCCGAACTTAAAAAAAAAATTTTGACAAAATTTTCTCTAAATTGATTGAATCTGAATTAGTTGATATACCAACTTATTGCAAATTTCTATAGTTTCCATCGAAATCAATTGATGTCAATATGGATATGTACTATACATTAACATTTTCACAAATTTGCATACGTTAATATTTTCACAAATTTATATATCAAGATTTTTACTTATATCAATACTTTAAATACGGTGGATAATTACATGTATCTCAATTTGAATATAGCAAAGTAAAATTATTTATTAGAAATATCCTAGTGAATTAACAAACGGAAGTCTAACCATCGAACCGAAATAAAAAAAGAAAAACTAATGAAAAGGGCTTGAAAATTTTGAATTTTAATGATAAGGACAAAATAAATGGTAAAGTGAATAGTACAAGATTGACTTTTTAGTGTAAAAATATGATTTTTTGTTAAAATAAATTATACCGTGAGATTTTCGTTAAAACTTGCTGTAAAAAAACAATTGACGTACTGAAATTAAAATCTTGGTGACCCGAATCGTGCTCTTTTTTAGTTAAAAGTCACTTTACAAATATACCCTTTACTCACATAAGGTATCCCCTCAAAGAGAGCAGAAAGTCGTTGAACCTCACGGGGGATAAGCCCGAAAAATACAAAAAGTAAAGGGATATTTACGTAAATAAACTGCTATATAATAACTCGCCTTTCCGTTTTCCAGAAGCACAGAAAGGGGCGAGCGGAGCAGAGGAGTTTACGAATTGCCGTTATCCATTTCGGTTTTCTCTCTCTTAATCTCTCAAAGATTTTTACCAAATTTTAGGGTTTTTCTGCAAATCTTTGGAATTTTGAATCCATCCGTCGAGAAAGAACAATGGTTTCCGATTCGATCGCCAGAGCCTCCGACCATGCAGTCCCAAACAACGGCGGCAGGGATTTGGGGAAGAAGAAGAGGGTGAGATTTCAAATTTCAGTTTTTCCTTTCTTTCTTTTTTCTTCCGAGTTCTTGAGATTCTAGACGCGAAAGCTTGTTTTTTGATTGATCCTTTTCGATTTGATTGATTTATTTGGGGGTTTTTCAGGCCAGGTCTGCCAAATTGAAGCAGTGCAAGCTCGATGTTCGTCGGGAGCAATGGCTTTCTCAAGGTATGCATGCGATCTTACAATTTCTAAGTTTAATTTTCATTTGCAATTGGAGATGTCGTTAAATTTCGGAGATTTGTGGGTTTTCTATGGAAAGTTATTGTTTTTGGCATTTGATTGGATTTGGTGGCAATTAGGGGCTATGAAGAACAAGGATTGCAAGGAGGAACAGAACATCGTCGTTAAAGCAGGCAAAGAGCGGAATAACAACGGCTCATTTGGTAATCTGGAGATGAGGCCCAGAGGTGGACAGATTGATGGATCCATCCACCATCACCACCACCACCATGACAGCGATATGGAGTCGAACAGTCCGAACAGTTTGACAAGTAGTGTCTTGGGTAGCAACTATTCCGAGACTACCTTTACTAGCAGCAGCAGTAGTAGCAGCGGTGGCTGTTGCTCTGGAAATATCACAGAGGATGAGGAAGGTGGTGGCGATGATGGATGCTTGGACGATTGGGAAGCGGTGGCTGACGCCTTAGCTGCGGATGAGAAACCAAAAAGTCCATGTCCAGAATCGCCCCCAGAGCATGAACCAATTGCCCAAACGGTTTTTCCTCAGGAAACGACTATTGGGTCTGATCGGGTCGAGAATTCAAACCCTCCATACAGCACAGTTATCCCTAAAGCTTCAGGGAATGGCCATGCTTGGAGGCCTGACGATGCATTTCGGCCTCAGAGTCTGCCCAATTTGGCTAAGCAGCATAGCTTGCCGAATTCAAACCGGAAACATTACAGTTGTGGTGGTGTTCCTTGGGCCTATAACGGTGTTGTGCCTTCCTCATGTCCTATATGCTATGAAGATTTGGATTTCACAGACACGAGCTTTTTGCCTTGCTTGTGCGGATTCCGGCTCTGCCTTTTCTGCCACAATAGGATTATGGAGGAGGATGGTCGCTGTCCCGGCTGCAGGAAGCCATACGAGCATGAGCCTGTTGAGGCAGAGACAAGTGTGCATGGAGGAAGTCTCACATTTCGGCTGCCTCGTTCTTGTAGCATGATCACAAGGTCCTAAGGAGAGCTTCTGCTTTTCCTGAGATATGTATGCTGGTCTCTGGTTTTTTGTTTCATGTGTTTTGCGTGTTCTACAGTCTTAGTATTTGATTTCGCTAGTTAGATGTGGGTATAGGGTTTTGAGCGCCCGGAATTGACCTGCTTCTATTTTGAGTTGGTTCTTATCTGTATGGTGCATTTGCTGATGTAGAGAACTCAGTGACTCAGTGTTCTTATGTGAATAGATAAGGTGGTATAGAAATTCAATACATGATACCATTATACTCTGGTATGCTACTTCTTTTAGTTTTATTTTTGCCTAGATTTCCTCCTTATATATTTAATTGTCCCATTGATTGTCATGGTTTGATTTTGGTTTATTGACATTGCTAATTGATGATGTAGAAGGCATCCTTCCTGATCCTGGATGAGTTGTTCCTAATGGTTTAAACTCTATAGTTTAGTTGTACGTCTCTATGGCTGGATTTGGATTCAAACATGAGGTCTGTTTCATTAATCTCAGCTGTTAAATCATGGTAATGTAGAAATTTTGGATCTTCTTTGTGGTCCATTAATATCTTTGTTTTAACTTCTGAGAACAATGTTATACACCCACCTGTTTATACCATTAATGTAGGGGATATTAGTCTTCTAAGATTATGGTGTGTACAATTTTCATGTGGAACTTCATCTGGGTAAGATTCTGTACGTGGGCGTCAGTCGTTTAAGATTAACATGGATATTGGCAAACCTTAATCTACAGTTATTTGTGCTGGTTACATGTTTCATGTGAGAGAATAGGGTACAATGTCAAGAGGGAACCTAGGAGCTTCTCTTGCTTAGGATAGTGTTGGTACCATCGTCGAGGGCATTTTCCCCTGTCGAGGGCTATACACCTATTCAACTTTTATGTATGGATTCTAATGAGCTATGCAGCTTTTGATCATATTGCTGCTTTCCTCTTTATGAAATTTGCTTCATTTCTGTTTAGCTTGATAAGTTGGTTGTCTTTTAAGGCACGAAGGTATTATACAGTACTTATGATGCTTTAGATTTAGTTCTAGATATCTTTTATCCCTTTCGACAAAAACATAAAGAGGGTTATCTTTTTATCCCTCAAGAACCCGGAGATAATGACTCCGGTCACTTGGAAGTCATGGCTTTTCGTGTTCTGTCACGGTTTCACTTGTCTGTAATCTGTATGCATGGAGTCTGTGTTCTTTCTCAAGCAGCCTCAAATGTTTCACTAGCATCTTTCATACATGAATGGTTTGAACTTTGATACATCAAATTTTGCCTTCTACGCATAATGAAACTATTCATGTCTTGATATTTACTGTTACATTTTCGAAATCATATTCATATTTACTGTTATGTTGAAAACGCGTCGTGGCGAACTAATCTCATCTCTCTTGTGCATGTACAGTGGGGAAGCCATTTACAAATGGTCCCGACAGTCCAGCAAACTAATGTTATTTTGTGACCCTTCTGGTTGTCTTAGACATGTTATGTGTTCGGAGCATTTAATGTATTATCTGAAAGTGATTTGTAGCAAACTCATTCGAATTATGTTTTTCTATGATTAGTTCTTTTTAGTTTGATCTCGCGTACGTCGGACATAGCGAACTTGACCTCGAAAACGAACAAATCCACGAAAAATTCAGGTTGTAACTGGTAAATACAATGATTTTGCTGTTATTCTGCAAGGCTTACAGGAACAGGCAAACATGTTATTATCGGTCCCTACTGCTACGCTTGCACATTTCCTAAACCATACATGAGTCTCGAAATTGTTGCTGTTTTGAGGTCAGTGGGGAGCCTGCTCCACCACTTGTCGAAGGTGGACGACTTCAGCAACACATCCGTACCGATCAGCCCGTCCTGAATCCATTTTCCTACTTGCTCCTGAACTCTCAAAACCCTCTCCCTTTCCCCATACACCGCCGCGAAGTTTCCCGACAGCTTGTGCAACTCCTCCACATCTGCCCAGAAGCAGGACTCCCCGCATGAACCAGTTTGCAGTTTCTGTTCGTGCTCGAGCCATCTTTGCGTGCATTTGTATCGCTTTGGCCTGCCTTTCTTCATATAAGGTCCTGTGTCTTCGTCCTTGGAGTGCCTGTAGTAGTTGGCAACATCGAGAGGCTCGACAATGCGGCGAAACCTGGTTCCTAGATTTATCCACTCCTTCGTAGCCTCGAGTTCATCGGGAAGGTCGTATCTTTTGAGCATCTCAACGATCTCATCCCATATACCTGTTAGCTCAATCCTGCTCAAATTAGCCTTGAAATCTGTCTTGTCTTTATGAATTTTGAAGGCGTCGTAATATCCGACAGTGTGCTCGCATGAGGCTCGGTACTCCTCGATTACATTCAAATGTTTCCAGATCATCACCATTTTTGAACTTACCTTTTCCTGGTTTCTTCGTTTTTGCTTCTCGAATTCTCCCGCTGCGCGAAGGCATAATCTAGCCTTTTCGCTCTGCGATTTTAGACATCGTTAGAATGTATTATTTTGAAAAGAAGCAAATATAGTATCATTGAAACGAAAAGAGTACTTACCAAGCCAAGGTCATCAAAGAAACCATCTGAGGCTAAGGGGAGCGTTTCTAGGTTATCATCACAAGTCACACTCTGCATGTCCAAGCTGCCTTCAAGCTCATTCTCGTAGGCCAAATGCTCGTTTATGCATTTAAGCACGATCGTTGCCCATTCAGTTTCGCTGCTCCATTGACACGAGTAGAACAAGACTTGCAGCACAGCTTCAGGGTTTTTCATAAGAACCAATTTCCCGTTCCCAGTGCAAAAAATGTAAGTTCCGAAGGGTTTGTACGGGCTTAGCTCGACGAACTTTTTTACAGTTTCCAGTAATAGGTTGGTACTCCCCTGTAGTTTGGAGGCAGCATGAGTTGTAAGAGATGCTGCATTTCTCATCACATTTGTAAACAAATGGAAGGCCTCCATGGATGATCCAATCGATTCACTCGCGTGAGCGGGGGAATTTGGATCGAAGAAGGGGAGGATCCTCTCGAAATCATGTTGAATCGACGAGAGCGGAGCAAGCAAAATTCTAGGGACAATGTCATATCTCTTGACAAAATGTATTAAGTATTGAGACCAATTTTCTCTCCTGAGGGCATGGGAAATAATATGGTTACCAATAAGGGGAGATCCGAATGTCACACAGAAAAATGTTCCATTGCTTTGTTTGGGATAATTTTCCAAGCACCAGATTGTGGTCAGCACAGCAGTTGCTCCGCCGGTTGAGTGGCCGGTAAATACTATTCTCTTCCTTTCATTGATAGCCTCTTGCACCTGAGAGAATTAGGAATGAAAGACCATCTGAATTACTAATTAACATCCTGCAACACATTATATATGGGCCTACTAAAGCATAGCCAACAGGTGTAGGATTTTATTATACGGGCTGTGATATCTACACTTCTTTTTACTTCTTACATACCCTTCTAATTTTCAACCGTCAGATCGGATGAATTGAAAATGATCAAAGGACAGAAATCTACAAGAGGTGTGTGAGAAGTAAAAATGATGTGTGAATAGCACACTCCTATTATAAAACGTCTCAGTGTTATTAGGTTAGTAAACTACGAAAAAAGCTTGAAAACTGTACATTTTATACACTTAAATGGTTCATCGAGAGGAAAAATCCCTCTACCATTCACTTGTTTTGTTCTAGCTGATTCTTAATTGCATAAATGCTTTGGTGCCCTCCTCATATAAAGTCGGAAAGCTAATTTTCTAAAATATTGGATTTGAAGTGTTTTTCTTTAAGGCATAACGCTATTAAGTCCTTATAGATGAAAAATCCGCATTAGTTTTAGCACTTATATATTATTTTCATCGTGAATACACTCATTTGTATATTGTGTTTAATATAAAAATGTGGTTTTTCGTTAAAATGAACGATACTAGAAACTTTTCGTTAAAGTTCTCATAGATATTATGTATGTGGCAAAATCTACAATTAGCAACTATAGAAAATGAATATAAATGACGATCAAGCCAACATGTTTTCCCACTTTATGAAGGTTGGGAGAACGTTTATAGCATGCAACATTACTTTTGCTTTGCAAAAATACTGTTTTCGATTACATGTGATTTTTCAATAACAAAGAAGCAACATTTCTGTTGCGCTCGCCCTCAACTATAGTCTATAGCAAATGAATAAAAATAACAAATACCTTATTTTTAAGCTGGGAATTCTGCAATAAATGTTCAAACTTTTGCAGAAAGGCTTGGTTGAAACTTGCAATTGCAAAATCTTGGTGCTCATCAGGTCCTGCAGCTTCATCATAATAACCTATGCATTTCATGGAAGGAAAGAGTGAAAGTTGGATCTTTTTGTCCCCAAAAGCACTTTCTCCAGAAGCCCAACTCTCCACAGACCAAGATCCTGGGAAGCTGAAAACAACATCTGATGATCCTGCAGAAAATTTTTCGACACGAAACGGATCATCTGGGAATTTGTGTGCCTGGAAGGAAAGATAACAGCTTTTCTTGATAAGGTCCTCACTTATATTCAACATCTCTCCAAGCCTTTCACTACCCATTTTTCTGAATTATGGTATTTTGGTGTTTTTTCTTTGTTCTGGTTTTTTGATGATTTGATTTGGGTTTTGATTTGGGTCTTGCGGCTCGGAGATGGTGGGATGGATGAGGAAATTAAAAGGATACCATTGAAGCATTGACCAAAGACTTGGTCTAACAGGCGTATACAATAAATACTCTAATTTTGTGTTTTGAGTAAATTGTAACAATGGTCTCTTAATTTTAATTCAATTGAAGTAATGATCCCTCAATTTAAACTCAATTGTGGCAATGATTATTCCAACATAACTCATTTTGACAAAATTCTGACGAAGTTGACGAAAAGGATCATAGCTACACGTTTTAATGAGTTAAGGAACTTCAATTGTAGCAATGATCATTCCAACATAACTTATTTTGATAAAATTCTAATGAAGTTGACGAAAAAAACTATAACTACACATTTTGATCAGTTGATAGACTAATGGTAATGAATTTTTATTTAACGGACTATTACTTTAATTTGATTAAAATTGAAAAATTATTGCTAAAATTTAGTCTTTGTATTTTTAGTAAGAGTTCAAACAGTATTTTATGAATAACGTGGACGAGATATTGCAATCCAAGTTTCTATTGCCTGTAAACAATTATTGCTTGACGTGGTTGACGGCGCTTGACTTGCTGTACTTCACCTGTGAGTCAACCACAACTTCTAGGAACGATAGGTCTTGGCCTTCCACTTTGTTGTAATTTCATTCTTTCTTTATTTGCAGGAAATTATGTTTGCTCTGTCGATTTGGAAATTTACTGTGAAATTGAGCTACAAGGAATCTGTAGTAAGTCGCTGTTTTTGTTTTTAGTGTTGGTTTAGTGTTCTTTCCGTTCTATTTTTAATTTAAAAGTTGTTTCCGATTTAATTTGTGGAAAATGCATTGTAGTTAAGTAATCTGATTTCTACTTAAACTCGTAGATTATTGTGGTACTTTTTAAGTGTATAATTACGTCCATCCGTATCCACATAGAGATTTTTAATGTGCTGAAAACACGGTTCGTTACATCAAGTGTAATAATACAGTTAGTTGGAAATTTGAAAAGAAAAAATTCCAATCGATTGTATTATAATACTTGATATATTAGACCGTATTCCTGGCACACTGAAAAATTTCTACACATATACCGACCCATACAAACTCAACAAGTGTGATTCTGCGACCCTTCTGGTTGCCATAAAAAAATTATCAATGTTACTTGTAATGTAACATTCATTGCATATCTGGAACCGAAACTATCACAATGAGAACTGTAATGGTTGGACACAAATGAAAACTACACCAAAACAAAACACAGATACAACAAACACCAAATTATGGGAGTGGGTTCGAACTTTGTGCATAGTGGACTACAACAATGAGAACTGTAATGGTTGGACGATTACAAATGAAAACTACACCAAAGCAAAACACAAATAGTACAAACACACACCAAATTATGGGGAGCGGATTTGAACTTGGGTGCAGTGCGGAAGGTAGGCACATTGCCTTAGCCAACTCGGTTACGCCCTCATCCGTCCTCTTATTATCACTTCGTACTACTACACTAGCATATTTCCTGAACCATTCATGAGTCCCAAAATCGGGTTTGTTTTGAGGTCATCGGGGAGTCTGCTCCACCATTCCTGGAAGGTTGATGACTTCAACACATCCTCGCGGAGAACCCCGTCCTGAATCCATTGTCCTATTTGTCTCTGAAGTTTGATGACCCTCTCTTTCTCCTTGTTCACTGCCGGGAGGTCACCAGAAAGTTTGTGCAACTCCTCCAACTCTGCCCAAAAGCAGGACTCCCCCCGGGAACCTGCTGCCAGTTTTTCTTTGTGCTCGAGCCATCTTTGTGCGTATTTGTAACGCTTTGGCCTGCCTCTCTTCATATAGACTCCGGTGTCTTCGCCCTTTGCGTGTCTGTAGAAGTTAGCAATGTCAAGAGGCTCGACAAGGTGGCGAAATTCAGTTCCAAGCTTTACCCACTCTGGTATAGCCTCAAATTCATCAGGAAGATCATATTTTTTCAGCATTTCAGTAATCTCATCCCATATGGCTGCAAGCACAAGCCTTGTCACATTTGCTTCGAAATCAGTTTTGTGCTTTTGAAGCTTGAACGCGTCGTAGTATCCCACATTGTGCTCGTACAAGTCTCGGTAATCTTGCAGTTTTTTCATTTCTGTCTTCATTTCTTCCTTTTTAAAATCAAATTTGCCCTTGTTTCTTTGTTTTTGCTTCTCGAATACTCCCGCTGCACGAAGGCATTGTCTAGCTCTTGCACTCTGCAATGTTACAAGAAAAATATCTGAGCATGTTAAAGACCCAAACAATAAAACATAGGGCCCGTGTGATAACCCTTTCATTTTTATTTTCAAGTACAAATGGATATCGGGAAAGAGTACTTACCAGGCCAAGGTCATCAAAGATGCCATCTGAGGCTAAGGCAATCGTTTCTAAGTTATCGTCACAAGTAACACTCTGCATCTCCAAGCTGCCTTCAAGTTCATCTTTGTATCCCAAATGCTGGTTCAAGCATTTATTGGCGATTGTTTCCCATTCACTTTCGTTGCTTAATTGACAAGTAAAGAACAAGAGTTGCAACACAGCTTCAGGGTTTTTCAAGACAACCAGCTTTCCATTCCCGGTACAGAAAATATAAGTGCCGAAAGGTTTGTAAGGGCTTAGCTCAAGGAAATTCGCTACAGTTTCGAGTAATAGATTTGGACTCCCCATTAGTTTAGAGGCGGCACTGCTTGCAACAGATGATGCATTGCTCATCACATTTGCAAACAATTGCAAGGCCTCCGAGGATGATCCAATCGATTGACTCGCGTAGTTGGGGGAATTTGGATCGAAGAAGGGGATGATTTTCTCGAATTCTTGACGAATGGATGACAGGGGAGCAAGCAGAATTCGAGGGACAATGTCATACCTCATGACAAAATTTATGAAGTATTGAGACCAATTTTCCCTCCTAAGAGCATGAGAAATAAGGTGGTCACCAATAAGGGGAGATCCGAAAGTCACACAGAAGAATGATCCATTGTTTTCGTTCGGGAAATTTTCCAAGAGCCAGATTGTGGCAAGCGCAGCAATTGCGCCGCCGATAGAGTGGCCGGTAAGTATTATTCTCATCCCTTTATTGATAGCCTCTTGCACCTGACAAAATTAAGAGTAGATGAGAACACTTGAATTACAAAAGATTTGGCCTGCAACACATCATACATATATGCCTCAAACGTCACTGTAATATGCTCAACCTAAATCCAACCCGTTAATTTGTCTTGTCTAAATATATAAATTCAAACTCATTTGAATTTTTCATCAATTGAACACAAAAATAAAAGATACTACGAAATAATATCAAGTATAACATCGAGAACACGCCTTAAAATACCGTAAAAACTAATGCCGGACACATTACATAACAAAAATCCAATAATTTTCCAACAAAAAAAAAAAAAAAAAAAAGATATGAAAGCACATCACATGAAGATAACGCGTCGTTATTGTGTTTCGCAAATGAACACTGAACCTCACTTGTCCAACAAGACTTGACTCGAACACTTGATTTTTCATCTTCGAGCTTGTTTGGATATGGTTTTAAAATAACTAAAAGCGTTTTTAAAGGAAATATTTTTAGGTTCCAAAACATAGTTTCTGCAAGAAGCATCGCCTTTTTTGTAGGAAGCATTTTAAATGTTTTTCTAGAATTTACTTACATTTTTTTTAAAACATTTTTACCAAAAGTGTTTTTGGTCATTATGTGGTACATTATTTTTTTTCCATGTCTAGACAAACACACACAATTAGACTAGAATTGCCTACTCTGTAACACACCAACAAAATTCAAGAGCACCATAGCAATTCATGTGAAAGTCCAAAATTACATCAAATTCAAACAACACACCTTAGCTTTCAGCTGGGAATTCTCCAACACATGTTTAAATTTGTTAAGAAATGCTTGGTTGATAGTTGCAGTTGCCAAGTCTTTCTCTTCTGGCTTTCCAGCTGGGTCATAGTTCCCGACACTTCTCAAGGAAGGAAAGAGTTGGAGATCGGCTTTTGCTTCTCCGAAAGCACTTCCTCCAGAATAATAACTCTCCACAGACGAAGATCCTGCAGGAAAGCTGAAAACAACATCTGATGATCCAGATTTCTTCACAAGAAACAGATCACCTGGTGATTTCTGAGTATTCAAGGACAAGCTTTCCAGTATAAGCTCTTCACTGATTTGCAACATGTCTCCAAGCCTTTGAACAACCATTTTTCCGAATTTTGGTATTTTTCTGGTTTCAGATGCTCTTTGCTTTGGGCTTGCTTTAAAGAGAAGCGTTGAAGATGGTGGGGTGGATTCGAAATTACATAACTATCCTTGAAGGATTGACCAAGACTTTGAGGTTTAAATATGTCTACTTGTACTATATGTCAAGCACAATTTCCAGGAACCTGTCCTGAATGTGATTATTTTTTATTTGTAACTTTATATCATTTGGTTTAGGCTTCCTTGGAAAGATTCTGCAGGAAAGATTAGATTAATGCTTTATTTACTTTTGTTGCTGTATTGCAACTTGCAAGGTCCTTGCCTTCCATTTTCTTTGAATGTTCCCTTCTTTTGCCTTGTTTTCTTCTCTTGCGCTCCTCCAATTTTTCCTTGTCTTTTGATTTGTTCAATTTAAAACCTAGATAAATGGGGGAGAAAGAGACCGTTGTATTCGCTCATGGTCACTAAGACGTCAATAAACATGTAGTAAACAACGATGTATATGGGGATAATTTTGTCAATTTAGTCTCTCCAATGCCTTTTTTAATTAAATATTTTTTAACTTGCTCTGTTTGTACGTATCTATCCAGTATCATCCTATAGAGAAATTTTTCATTGTGACCGGAACATGAGTGGTACATCACATGTTTTTATAAAAGTGTTGGGAAATTCTATTTTTAAAGTTATTGACTTTTTTAATACATATATTATATCATTTATATAATGACACATGTTGTACCATTCCGTATTATTTACATTTAAAAATCTATCATTGCCATGGCTTTAGGCAGTTATTTTGTGATTTCAAGGCCCTTGCCGTCCACTTTCCTCGAAGGTTGTGTTACTATTGACTCTTGGGGAATGTCACTTTTTGCTTGCAGATGTGAAATTTCTGTGAAATTGAGCAAGAGAGGACAGAAGACTTCTGGTTTAATTTTCTTATAGTCGGTAGGTGACTAGGAAATATATCGGGAAATCGACGTATCGATTGGAGTTTACTATCGTTGTACCGTCCAACTATTACAATTTTTTATTAGAAGTTTGTAAATGGCTTTTTTTATGCGTATTTTAGAGATTTTAATAGTTTTTTTTTTTTTTAATACAAACTTCAAAGAATTTTAATAAACTTTATAACTCTATATGGATTTTCGTGAATTTATATGAATTTCTATTATTAATTTGTAAGATTTCTTTTATGAATTTCTTAAAATTTGAAACAATTGAAAATCACACGCAATGACATCATGTCATTTTTTAATGGAATCCTACAATTGGAATTAAAACTCCCTCATCACAACGCACGCAGAAGCACTCATGTCTCGCAAAGGAGAGCAACAGTAGAATATTATTTCAAGAGCCTTTCAGTAAATTGATATAAGGCAATAAACTCCAACTAATGGAATGAGGGATCTTGCATGTTCTTATAAATAATTGAGCTACTCTTTATATTATCAATTAGATTCTTGGTGGAGCTGTGACTTTCTCCAATTACTTTATTTGGAGGTTAGGACAAATTATTGGGTTGAGAGAGGATGTAAGCTTCTGAATTTTTATGTCTTTCATAAACAGATTTGTTAGTTGGTCCTGAGCTCGATTTGCCCTTCCTTACTGTGTGTGTATATAATATCGTTTGTAATGTTTTGTGAACCTCAAAATCAATTGTAACATTTTCATTCAAATTTACTTCCTTCGTTATTGAAATCCAAAATATTTGAGACATGTAGATAAAGATGGTAGATTCTAGCAAGTAATTTTAGGTTGAGAGAGAGAAGGAAGAGCAATGGCTTAGCAATGACTGGATTTCCCAGAGAACATGGTAGAGAGGTGGGCGTGGTGAGAGAGAACTAGAGAAGCTTGAAAAGAAATTCTAGGGGTGGAGATGAGATTCTTTATGCCCAGTTTGGTATTGCTTTTTTTCACCAAAAATTGTTTCACTTAAAGTTAAACAGTAACAAAGTGTTTGTTAAAAATACAATATATTGCTTATTTTAAAAGTAATGACCTCCAGATAGCAGCTTTTAAAAGCAGTATGTAAGTTGCTTTTAAAAGTTACTTTAATAAAAAGCGGAGTTGAACTTTAAAAATATCTTCAATTCTAGTAATAATCTCATTTATTTTAAACAATGACGTCATTTATCCTTCTAAACACTGCTTTTACACAGTTTTTCATACTCACAACACTTTTGGAAATATAGTTTATCAAACACTCAATTGCTTTATTTTCCAGCTGATTATTCTTAAAGCACAACAAAAACAATTTATTAAAAAAACACAGCAATCCCAAACTGGCCTTAAGTCTTTATTATGCAAAATATTCGCTCTTAAATTTTACAAAATCTCCTACTTATTGAAATTCAGACATTTTGAATACCTATAATTTTTATAGACTCTTTAAAAGGATTTTTATAATCCTAATTGACTACACTTATATTTGGATGCATTCTTTTAAATCCTGTTAAATACTACTTTGACTACACCATGATTTTAAAGTTCTTTAAAATGATCTTTTAGCCACTTAGTAATACGGTTTAATGATATTCCTCTTCACTTGTAAGTAAGAGGTCTTAGGTTCAATTCTCACTAAAGGTGAATTTGAACCACATTATTGTAAACTCATTATGAGACTTAACTCACTTTCCCACCCCTCTTAGGGTATATAACATCATTTATTATAAAAAATAAAAAATTACTTTAAAATCTTAACTGACTACACCAAAGTTTTTTAAGATTCTTTCAAATCATAATTTGACTACCCTCCCTCCTAAACATGGTTAGCTGAGAAAATGCAGGAAAAGGTAAAAAATGCATAGAAATTTAATAATTCTAGCAAAACTATATTACATCAGCTTCAGAATTCATCTTCTGATTCACTGGAAGATGTCCATGACACATCTGAAACAAAATGTGAGTGAAAGTTCATCAACCTCATTGATGTTATGCTTGAAAGTGACAGTGGCGGTGACGATGATCCTACCACTTTCGTAGAACTCTTATTCTGTAGTTTACTTGAAATTTCTGCACAAACAAGAGTAACCATGTCTAGAAAATCTTTCACAATAACAAACAGCTGAAATGGTGCAGCTCCTTTGTCTCTCGAAGCTCCTGCTTGGTAGTACTCGGTTGTTTTCCTCACAAGCTCCATAACCCTAGTTTGCTCTTCTCTCACCACCGTGAGCTCCGCCTCACATTCCTCCAAAAACCCCTTCATTTCTCTTGCAAACCCTCCTCTCTCAGCATTGCCACTCTTTGCCAAAAGCTTCTTGATTTCGCTGACACGGTTGCTTAGAGCAGAGCACATGTGGATGAAGCTGTCATACTCTGTGGTTGCTGCTTTCTTCACATTGGATAGTTCAGTGCTCAATCCTTCTAGCTTTGACAATCCTTGGATTAAGTACTCTTTTCTTCGCTCTTCAGTGGTTAGATTATCCGAATTCAGTGTACTAGTTTGGCTTCTTTGACTAGTGTTTCTTCCAAAGTTGCGGTTTTGATTTATCACGAAACATCTCCCCTCGGATTGAGCTACTTGTTCAACCACAAAGTGAAGTAGAGTAGTCTTTCCATCAGTACTTTTGATATCGGATAGCTTTAGAAGAGCACTTAGGTTGAAGCCTTGTGCATTGCCTCTTGCAGTTCCAGCATTCATTCTATTGCCAGCTTTGAGAATTGCCTCGAGAAGCTTTAGGAAGAGCCCGCGAGTTCTTAGCTCCTTGCACCCAAGTTCAAGTGTTTGCAAGGACTCCTTGAGGTGAAGGACTTCAAGATCATAGTTTGCTCTGAAGAGCATCGCATTGAAACGCGTGAATGCCGAAGGAACAGCCTTCAAAATGTGGTAGAGGAAAGATTCACCAAGTGCTAGTTTACTAGGGTTTCCATTGAATTGGAGGATTTTTGCTTCTTCCTCTTTGGTTGGAGAAATTTTGGTGAGCTTTTCTAGTGTATCAGCACCAAGTCCTTGTCCATCAAGCAGGGCAGTAACGATTTCTTTTTGAGAGATTGCGAGAGATCTTAGCACGATTGCGGTGTTCTGAGACTTTTTAGGATCTAGGATGAAAATTTGAGATGTTGGTGCAGAGTTAGGTTTGCTTGAAGCTGAAGGCATGTGGTTGTTTCTCTCAGAGGATTGGTTTTTAATTTTGGAATATCCAAAGAGATTTTCCATAAGCTCATCATCAAATCTGCATAAAACATTCGAACTTGTCTAAGTTATGATCATGTGACATGAAACAAAAAGTAAGATGATATGCTCGTTTAATAACCATTTCAGTTTTTCGGTTTAAGTATAATGTAATAAGAGTGAGACTTGATTACCTGAATGATCCATCATTGATTTGATCCCAAACCATTGAATGATCAGCGGCAGCCATAACCTTATCCCAGTGCAGCGGCTTCAGCTTCGTTTGCCCGCCACCGGTTGCTTTTAAACCCTCCTCCCCTGTTGAGGTCTCTGCCCTGCTCTTGTAGCTTGCTCTGCCTCTAGGTGCAGGCGGCGGTTTTAGTGACAAACCCAAACCACCTGCCTTAGGAAGCGGCGGAGGTGGTAGAGGATTCTTTTTTACCATAACCGGTGGCGGAGGCGGTGGTGGTGGAGGAGGAGGAGGTGGAGGTGGAGGTGGAGGTGGTGGTGGGGGCGGCGGCGGCGCAGATTTATCGTTTGCCGGTTGGGGTGTTTGTCGAGGCAGTGATTCTAGAGCATGCTTTTCCAACACTTCTGGTGAAATTTTTCTAAGTAGAGGTCTTGGAGGATGTAGAGAAAATGGTTTTTTTACCAACTGATCATGATTGATTAAATCAGACGGCTTAGAATCCACCCTATTTTCTTCTTCTTCATCATCATCATCTTCAAAACTAGGGTTAAACATAATCTTTGGAAAATTTGTATGAGCATGTCCAGCCTCTAATTTCCTCAAGTATATAACATCCACACCATTCTCGTCAACAATTAATCCCTTCACATTCCCACCACATTGCCTCAACTCCTCGCGATTCATCGCCACTTCTTCGCGGCGAAAACTCCCATTTTCCTTGCCTTTTGTGTTGCGGCGAGCAGCGAGGAGTCTGTAGACGAAGAACAAGATTCCGGCAATAACTAGAGTAGCTACAGCTGTTGCTGCAATAGTCTCGGCAAGTATTGTTCCTTTGGACTGTGGCATTGCTAGGGTTACACACCTGAGAGACCACTAGAGAATAATCCGGAAAACTACTTCCTAGAAAAGCAGTTGGATAACTAGTGCTTTTGGAAAAAGGAGGACCAAAAGAACAGGTTTTTTTGTTGGGTTTTTTTTGGATGATGAGTAACTTCAGTTCATTTGTTTCGGTGCTGGTTGTTGACAGTTTCAATGAAGGTAGTTGTTTGCCTTGTTGATGTTGTTTTAATGAAATTACTGGAATAACCTTGATGGGGCAGTGCAGCTACAAGTTCAAAGGGAAGAGGTTGGATTGTAGCCATGGAGGTTTGTGTCATTTTGTAAGGGGGGGGGGGGGGGGGGGGGGTGGCGCTAGTGAGCAATTGGCAGATGGTGGGCGGAGGTTTTTGTTAGCCGTCCTTGAATTTGCAGTGTTGTAGATTACGCCAAATGCAGGAAATTGGAGATGTTGGTGGGATTCTTAATTCCATGTATGGAATATGGGTGGATATTAATTTTGGATTCATAGCAGAATTCCAAATTCCAGCTGGTGAATTAAAAGTTCGTTGACATCATAAACGGAAATATACACAAATAGAATGAGTTTCGAATTTTTAGTGAAAATAGAATCCGATGAACACTAAAGGGTCAAAAGATGGGCACTGAATTACGGTAGTTTATTGTTGGTTAAGTGTTCTTCATGTTCTATTTTGATGAAAGTTTTGTATCAGATTTTATTTTGTGACAAGACGTCTGTAGTTGTAGGTCAAGTAGTTAAGAGCATTTATCTATGCACTTAAGGTCTTTTGTTTTTGTTTCGTCTTCATTGTTTAGTAGGATGTGCATGGCGATGGTGATAGAATAATGTATAACCATCTTTGCCTCCATCTCCACGTATATTATATTCTATTAGCATTGTTTGGTTGTTAAATTATAATAAAAAAGAAAATATTGAAATGTGCTTAATTATTCGTTATTAACAAAGTTAAACGAGCCTGCAATATGCCATAGGGCTTCAGCAAAGCTCACCACAGTTGTATGGAATTAGTGCTGCAATCGAAGTACATGGATTGCATTTTTAGTTTTTGAAATATTGATCATTCGTAATAAAAGATATACTAAAATTACGCACATAAACGACTGTAAATTGTTGATGTAGAGTTCGTCTCACGACGCATCACCAACGAGCTAACATGCTCAAAACGCATCCTTGGTCTACACTCACAACGGATCAATGGTCCACCAAACGCGGAGCAAGAATTTATATAGGAACGGGCTGATATTTTCCCTTGTTATGAGAGACTGAAGTGTAATTTGGTTTATGATGGGCTAAAATGCAGTAGGGTACTCTTCCCTGGCGGTCCACAATTACCTATACACGTGACCCATTTTGCAACAATGTCTCAGGGCGGATCCACCATTGGGCAAGGTGGGTCGGCTGAACCCTTCAAAGTTTTAAAGTTTTCAACGGGAGAGTCGGGTGCTGTTTTTTGAAACTATCAGATGCTTTTAAAAAGCTGGCCTTTAATTGTTCGACGAATTGTCTTTATGGGTATTGAGCAAGGTAGCTACTAAAGTTGTTCTCTAATTGTTCGACGAATTGTCTTTATGGGTACTGAGCAAGGTAGCTACTAACCTCATGAATTTGTATGCGTTGCTATATTTTGATAGGCTCACTTGGCATATGTTGGCATCTATGGCATGCTCGTCCAAAATCTATTGCCATTAGTCAATATGCGCTTAGTGCAGTTGACATCTGTCGACAAACGTGCTGTATGACTTGACAAATGACCTCAAAACCTACCTTGATGAAATACCAATTTACATGCTATTCCATCCCAATAATTTTTCTTAGGCCCGGTATTGTCTCATTGTCACTTGCAAATGCTTGGATGACCGGTGCTAACATACTCTCTAACAAATGCTTAACCTCATGGTCAAAAAGGATTAAGCCTTCATAGACATGGAAAGCTACTGAACCATGTCTGGTTCAGACGATATGACCCTTTGTGGTCCCGCAAAAACGAAAGAAGGAAAGCATTGGAGAAGCCTCATGAAAGGAATCTCATATATTGATTGGGTCCCTTGTAACCAGTGAGGCTAATGATTCAAAGGTTCTACATCTCTCCTTGCTCGTCTTTAAAGCCAAAAAAACAGTTTGCTGGATTTCCCTTAAAGATCGTACATTCACACGTTTACCTCAAATCTTTCCATCGTGGCCCCATTGACAAAACATTTGGCATCAAATTAGGGTTTTCAGAAGCAACATGCATAAACACATCACGTGAAATTATTCCATTATTCCAACACCAAAGGGTAAAAATTGACACCAAATCGGATACTGAATCATTTGAATGACTGTACACCATCAGTTGGTCTAGCGCCATGTTCCCATTTAGTTGTAGAATATCGTTTGATTGACGGATAGAAGAACGGTACATATAGTGAATTTGATATTAAGCTATTAGATAATTTAACGGCACCTAGTCTTTATTTAGTTGTAGAATAACATTTGTATTTGCACGGCTAGAACCATATACTGAGTTTGATATTAAAGTTTTCAGATAGTCAATTTATTGGCATTCAGGTTTAATTGAGTTGTAGAATATTGTTGAACTCATACGTAAGGACCACACACGCGCGCGCGCACACACACACACATACATATACACACGTAATGAGTTCAACATTAGGTTAAATCGGTGATAAAATTATCTTTGTAAATATTATCTTTCGTAGAAAAAGAAAATCATTTGCGTGGTTGGCAAGAAAAATACAACAAAGGAATAAAGATCATTGAGACAACACAATATTCCCCTCAAATGTCTGGGATTTTCACTGATTGTTTTTAGATTTCCGTCTGCAAAATCAACTAAAAAAGTAGGAAGCAAAAGGACTTTTTAATACAAGACTTTCATATATGTCTGCTCTTTCCCCCCTTCTTTTTCCTGGTCCAAGTGAAATTTTGATGCTGGAATTTACATATGGCAGTGGAAGAAAATTCACGCACATTGGCAACAGGAATTTCTCTGTTCTGCAAAATGGGGGGCGCTGTGTGTCAAAATGTGGAATTACAATAACCCTAATGGCTGACATAACGATCAATCCATCGTGTGCAATCTCGGTCTCTTTGACGAACATCGTGGCAATGACGATGATGGTGACAAAGGTGGTAGCTGAGACGATGCTAGATTGCAAGCGAACGGTTGCGAAAGTTGTGGTAAAGAGGAGGGAGATGATGATGCATTGTAGTCAACTGAAAATGTTCTTTTGTGAATCTTTTTCTCTTCGGTTTCTTTTCTTTCTCCTGCCAGCATGAAGTTTTTTAAACGGTTCACGTCGGAAAGCTTCACCGGCTTCACTATATATTCCTCAGCTCCTTCCTCTAAACATCTGTAAAACAAATTTGTAAGAGATTGATCAGTCAAAGAACATAGGTAACAGACATTAAGCACCAAAAAGAAAGATGATAACTCATGATCGTCTCGAAACTTAGTTTAGTGAGAGACTTTCCGGCACCTATAGGACTGTGGCGTCCAAAAACCATGATACAATGTCACGTAAAAAAGTTAAAACACATTCGGCGTATGATGGACCTTAAGCTAACACTATCTTATAGAATAAGACATCATGCCCATGAAAACTGTACGCGGCAGATTTTGCCCGTTAGACTCCATGAAGGGGCAATGAAATGGGGGCCATAAACATGGGGGAATTTATTAAATGATTAATACCTGGAAAACATAATAATAATTGTTATTTTTAATATAATTGAACCAACCATGTTAGGTCATTATTTTATAAGATTTGGTTGATCCCCAAAAGATTCACCACTAAAACTGGTGCCTAACATATTTTTCATAATTTCGAAAAAACACCAATATTTTCCTATAATTTAAAATTTTGGTCCATTTTTAAAGAAATTTTAGGTCTGCAGATCATGAAGATCAGAATACAGAATAATACACACTGATCAGACAAAAAGATAAAAACAAAATGATCCGGCAAACTAATTAAATGTTGATTTAGATCAATAAGAATCCCCTAAATCCAATATCGTAAATCGAAATCGTAAATTAATAGATAATCATGCAAAAACGACAGATTATATGAATTACTCACAATTATAATCTTTGTGTGATTGCTCGATCGTTATGTATAATTGTTTTAATTACCAAATTTCATAGGATTATATAGCTAATTAACAATTATAATCTTTCTGGCTTATGATTAAAAAACAAATCAAGTAACAGTAAAACATAAAACAGACATACCTATCAATACGAGTAAGGATGTTTTCCGATGACATGATCACCACCGGAACTTCTCGAAAAGCCGATGATTCCTGTTCATATGCAGATCAAAAAATTAATCTCCAAGTAACAGCCATGATAAACTCAGAATCCAATTGTAAATATTCTATTTTACTCCTTAATCATGATTAAAACAAGATTAAAGGGCTAACCTTGATTTTCTTTAGCAGTTCATATCCTGTCATCCCTGGCATTGAGTAGTCCGTTATGATCAAATTCACCTTCATGTTCTGCAACCACAAAAAAAAAAAGGTACATAAACGTAAGAAAACCGCCATAAAACCAAAACAAGACGTTTCATTTTCCGTTTGGCAGCTGAGAAAATGTCATATTTTTCCTTCATTTTCTCGGAAACCAAACTGATTCAAGGCAGAAGTTTTCTTACATCAAATCCAACCGAGCTCTTCTCTCCATCCAAGCCCAGATACTCCAGAGCTCTCGTCCCACTGTCAACGGCCGTCACTGCAAAAGAAAATTCAAATCGTTCATAAACCAACCAATCAAAAAACAACATTTCTCAGAAAAAATAAAAAACCAATCCGGGGTGTATGCGTACCTTTGCAGGATGATATCTTTAGCAGGCGTTCAATGACCTTCCGGTCCACGTGGCTGTCATCCACAGCAAGAACATGCAGCTCGCCGGAACCCATCTGCGAATCACCGGAAAGATCAAAACTTTCGGTCAGATTCCGCCTGAGAATCTCGCCTGCCGTCGCCATTGAGCTTAAGAGGGCGTCAGGTGAAAAGGCTCAGCGTGGAAAGCGTAAAAGGAACCAGAGGAGAAGAAGAATAAAGTGTTTGAAGAGTTTGTTGTGGCGTTAAGAGGAAGGTGAGTGATATATTATAGTGGGGAGAGGCGTACGAAATGGGAAATAGAAAGAGGTGGGTGGGTGTTGCTTTAAATGGGCAAAAGGCTAAAGCTGAGATTCTGAGGATCCGATATATCTCTGAGATTTTCTTTTCTCTTTGCAAATCTAGCTGAGAGGATTACTTGTCTATTGTCCTGTCAATCCTTGTGTTGGTATGTATTTACTCGAGTTTAATAGGTGAAGTTTTCTGAGTGTTACTAATATGCGTTGTTATTAATTGATATGTTATAATACGAATAAAAATAGTAATCTATTTTTCTACCAAGTTTATATGTAAATCAATACTATTTCATTGGTATATTTACTCGAGTTTAACAAGCGAAATTTTGTAATGTAACTGTGTGTTGTTATTAATCAAAGTATTATAACAAGAGTAAAGGTGGTGATCTATTTTTCTAACAAGGACGAATCCAAACCAATGCTACTTATAGGAGATTGGATTTGAATTTTAGTGCAAAAAATAATAAGCATATTGACCTGACCAACTGGTATATACTATATTTTGTACATCATGGTTGAAGTGTCATGAATTTAGGTAATTGTGTTAGTAAAATTACTAATAGAGTGTCCAAATCCGGGTTTGCTTAAGTTGGTGCTCCACTTTCTTCACTCAACTTTGAATCTCTACATGTGTAATTTAAATGAATTATTATATCATTTATGAAAAAGTAAAAACAAATATAAAGAATAAAGTTTAACTCTTACTTATTGTAGTGCGCAATTTTTTTGGTGTTACTGTTTGTAAAGAAATAGTGTAAGTACTCTAATCTCAACATGACACTACTCACGTGAGTGCAATAACATGTAACCTTTACACTAGGCTTGAATTTGTGCGTATGACCTCACAAATGTTGATTCGAGTATCAGACCTAAGATTTTATCTTATCCTATCGATGTAGAATCCTGACTTATATACAAAACCAACTAATCTAACTTAAAATCAGCATATAAACGTAAGTAACCAATGAAATGAAATATCGTAAATTACTTGTGAAAATGGTCACCGTCACAGAAAATGTATAAGGTTCGCTTTGATTTGTAAAATCTATATTGAGATTTGTGGGGTTACAGTAGAAAGGTGGTGTCTTTTTGACTTGGTTGCATGCAGCTCCAACTAATGCAGTTTCTCGATTTCAGATTTAATGATTTCTGTTCCAATCCATTGTGCTGAATCCAATGGTCAAAACCTAGCTAAAATGTGGATCATATGGATGAACACCCATGGACCCATGACCCATCCATGCCTAGTGACAACAGACAATAAACATTGTGATTATTTGAATTTGACTTCAAGCCCTTGTTTTGTAACTTTGAAAATTCAAAACTGGTTAGTCCACAATAATTCGTAGCGTCGTTTAGTAGTATTTAATTTCACTTATAGGTAAAAGGTTTTATCTTTAAGTCTCGTCAAAGATGAATCTGAACTAAAATATTATGGCTAACCCATTGCAAGGTTTAACATACTCTCTTTATCCTTAGTGTAGATAATATCGAATGTATATAGAAAAATCAGTTGAACCATGACAAATCTTTCAATAGTATATTTGTTCCATATTTTTCCATAATTTTTTTATTAAATATTGGAAATACAATGTTTAAGATGAATAGAGAGGATTTTAGATAAGTAAAATTTCTAAACTACGGATCTAATTTTTTACGAAATTACTTGATTTGGATTATGATCAAACTGTTCTAACGAAGTTTTATCACGTGGAAGAGTTGAAAAATGTGTTAGGAATAAAAAAGTTGAACTGTATAGCATCTTTCTATATCTTTTGGTTGGGGTTGGAGGGGCATTTGACTGATTTATGAGCCATGTCATATCTACTCAACATCTTGGGGAGATGATTCATAGTTAAATGACAGATTTGGGTTAGCTGTGATCTAACCATGGTCTCCTACATATGGCCAATTAATTAAAATTAGCATGGAAGGTCTTGGAAATATTGGATTAGATGGATATGGCTCTGCAGTTCTTCGTAAATTTAGGAAGAGGATCCTTTCCGGATTTGCCTAATAGGCATTCTATGAATTTTCACATCATAGTTGTTTATCATACATCGTATGTTCAGTTTTCGTCAGGTACTATTTGTGTTTAATTTTAAATAAAAAAAGTTAAATAATTTATGACCTCATTATGTACAGTGAATGATTAAAATGTGAGGATCGTTAAAATCCCCACAATTAGAATCCGGAATCCAAATTCATAAATTTGCCAATAAATAAGATATTCATCCATTAAAATATTGAATTAAGCACCTGGTTTTTCGAGGAGGATCCCATTGTATGTTGTTTATTTTTTAGTCATATATTTTCTCCTTTTTAATTATTGAAAGTTTGAACTTTTCCCTTTTTTGGATCTCCCAGTACGAAATCTACGGATTGAAAAATTTGAACCATAAAGCGAGGGAGAGAGAGATTTAGACTCTTTGTTTATATGAGGTGGGCCAAAAAATAGGCTAAGAGGACTGTAAGATTTAAAATAAGTGATTATGATTTCTTGTTTCGTCGACTCTGAGATTGAATAAGATCTCGATTCAACTTTTACCACTAATGCTGCACTATGTGAAAAATGAGTTTGGTATGGTGGTAGTGCATAAAAATACTTGGTCAGAAAATAAGGCATAGTTTACTTGGACTCAAACAGCTCCCAAGTTCATTGGTGCTTGCAAAGGATATACACTTGGAAAGTGGGCTATTAACTAATACAGTAAACTGGAGTACTGGTTTTTAAATTATGAGTTAATTGTAGTTTTAATTTCTGAACTAAAAATTTATTAAAATTAGTACTTGAACTTGACAAAATGTGAAATATCGGTCATCGGAGGCAAAAGACGTGAGGACTTACATTAAAATTCAGCACATGACACATGGGATTAAAAGAGACATACGCACAACTCTTCGATTTACTACTTGAAAGGGGGTCACGTTCATTTCATGTGAAGTTGGAAATTCTCAAGGAGATTAATAAAAATGACCCATACTTCACATTACGTCAATTTTATTTTAATTTTAATGAATTTTTAATTGCGCAAATAAACCTACAATTTGATCATTGTTCAAGGATCAATGCTTAAATTTACTCTATTAAAATTTACGAGACGACTATGGTGTAATCATATTACAAAAAATTATCAAATGCGAGATAAATCCAGCAATTGAATTGAATATTGTAAGTAAATCCAACAATACTAAAAACTGCAAATTTTATCATTTTTATGAGGTTAGGCAAATAGTCAGATAAACATAAACCACTTGACTAGTTTACATTGTGTCGATCGATCAACCAATCACTGAAAATGAAAAATCCCAAATCCCATGAGATCCTTATTCTCAAGAGAAGTAAAAGACAAGAAAGAAAGTTGTATCCACATGATTAGGATACCTCTGGAATT
The DNA here is from genome assembly GCF_041283825.1 of Pyrus communis. Taxonomy (NCBI): domain Eukaryota; kingdom Viridiplantae; phylum Streptophyta; class Magnoliopsida; order Rosales; family Rosaceae; genus Pyrus; species Pyrus communis. The sequence continues at coordinate 3,639,480 of NC_142578.1, forward strand.
GATCTTATTGTAAAGTCATGAAGGATGAATCAATTCAAATTGTTCATCATCATAATTTCAGTCTGCTAAATCTGAAGGCCTCCGATCTCCCACTCAAAAGCTTCCACCTCTTTATCCAATTTTGACCAATATCTTAAATTACATTTTTGAAAGGCCCCAACTTAAAATTTTTTTTTTTTTCAACTTTAAGTTTGATTTTCTTTTGGATGTGTCGATGACGTTCACTCCGAAGCGCAGAGTCCAACACCGACGACATCAAAATTGGCGAAGAAAATTGGAAAGGGTTCCTCCGGATTCATTTCATCAAATTCACTTAAAATTATTTAATTTGAAATTTTAAAATTTAATTAAACGACTAAAGTTATTATAATTTTTAAAATCACCCTCTACTTGTAATTGTTAAATTAAATTTTAAAAAATTAAATTAATTAATTGGATGAATTTGATAAAAAGAATCCTGGAAAGATACCTTTTCAAGAAAATTTAGTTTGAAGGGTCACTTCCCCCAAATATATATAAATTTCGTACGGACACGACATATTTTGGATTATCAAAGTGGGGCCCACTTTTCACTGTGGAGGAATGATGGAGAGAGAGAGAGATTGATTATCCGATTTGATTCTCTCTGCTGAGCAACCTCCATTTGCGTGAAGTGAACAGTGAGATCTTAAATTAATAAATAACTAGCGTACAGACATACACTGTTTGAGGAAATTTTTTATTTTTGTTTTTGAAATAGAAAGAAAAAGGAAAAGAATGATAAAGAATGTGGGAATGAGAATTTTTTTTTAAAATTAAAATTAAAATTTTTTTTAAATTAGAGATATGTTCATATTACATGTAGGTGAGGTTTTGAAAAAAATCAGAAAAATTTGATTGTGTGAAATTACATTTTTGTTCTATATTTCTTATTCATGTTCTGTTTTAATTAAAGGGTTAAAATGATAATTTCATAGGATTTGACAATGAGTATTTTATTAATTAGTAAAGACAATACTCTGTTTTTATCTTTTTCCTTTTATAAAATAAATTAATTAATAATATAGGCCATGAATAATCTGATTTATGAACAAGGATCATTTTCGGATTCTTTTTATGGAAATCTAAAAATCAATCATTCGTATTTATTTCTCATACATTATGCGATGAGAAAGAGAATCCAAAAACAATCTATCTCCTAATTTATTAGTGATTTGCCAGGCACTTTGGTGGTGGCCTTTGGAATTTGATCTGTTGATCGACCTTGATTCTTGCAGCCGATCAAATATATTGTACGTGTCCACAGTTGTTGCAACAGATGAGAGTTTATATATACGTGGTTTTCAAAAATGATGCACCACAAATCTAGAAAGATAGAAACACTGTTTTCGGTTCTCCTTGAGTCCACATTTCAGTATCATTTGGATCTATATGGCTTTGAAAGAAAAGAGATGTACAAATGATTTAAAAAACATCTCACCATAAAATCATTTAAATTCACGCTGAATCACTAACTGTTTGATCTTAATACAACAAGAAGAGAAAGTATAACACAAAAATGATCACTTACTATTTGATTGAGATCGAACAATGAGAGACTATTATTTCTTTAGACCACGAGGTCCACGAGAACAGGCGTGCAAACAACACTATTAAGATTATTGTTCTAAAAATCCTGGCTTAGGGTTGCCTAGGTGCTAGGCGGTTGGCCATTACCACAATTAATTCTTAGATGTTTAAAAAAATAAGAAAGGGTGTCCAGACCTGCCTAGGTATCCGCCTAAATTGCTTAGGTCACGACTCTCACTTAGACGTATTACAGATACATTTTTCTATAACTTATAAAAGACTTGTTAGATACTTGGATGAACACTCATTATACATTGTTCCAATGTTTTCAATATGTTCTGGTATTTTATAATTTCTTTTTTGTCAAACAAATGTTTTGGAATTATATATATATATATATATATATATATATATATTTTTTTTTTTTTGTTCAAATGATAGATTTGTTAGATTAGAGTCGACAGGGTTTGAACTCATGTCGTTGTGTAAGGGCAACACTCATGATTTCCATGATAGATTTGTTAGTGAATGGGAATTCCCCCTAATAGATGTTGTGAATGTAAATTAGAATTTCCATGTTTATTACTCATAATCCAAGTAGGTAATCCAAGTAGGGAATTATATAGAGTTCCTTAGTTAAATTCGTGAAATGATAAGTTATCGCATTGATTGATTAACATAAATAAATGCTAAGATCATGCATTTTTTATTCATGAATTGATTAATTGACGGGGTTGCGGAATGACTTTGGATATGGATGTTATTATTATTATTATTATTTTAGTTGATCAATGTGGCTTGAGAAGAATATTGTGCTTCATCATTGGTTCTTTGACATATTGCATGGTATGCATTGTGATATATTGTTTGAGACATAGCGATTTATGTGATGGATGCTCAAGTGTAGTGAAATGACGAACTACGAATGACTTGATCCCTATTGAGGGTACGTAGGCAATCTTACGGGAGGTTAGATGCAGTCATAAAATGTACGAAAAATTACTACGCAATTCGAGGCATGGGATGTGCTTGGTACATATCCTGGAGGCGAGTATGTTAGATATACGGTTATTTGATGATGACATGCGTCGATCCTGGACGTATGTCGGGATCGGGGCGTGACAACTATAATAGTTTTCGTAACTTTCCATTTGCATGTCCTTTTGATAAGTGATGTATAGGAGTTATGGCTTCCTACAATTCAAAGGCAATGGCATTAGCATATACTTAGGTATTATGCTTGGGTAAAATGAATGTTCCAAGTAAATGAAATGGGCAATGCATTGTCCTTAGTACTACAATCAGATTGTTTTGTTTATTTTGGCATTAGAATAAATAGAGATATGTTCTCCCAAACGATTCTGATTTGTTTGGTGTGCATGCTCTTTGTCTGGATTGATCATAAGTTGTTGTAGGGATAGTTTCTTTGCTTCTCTTAATTATGTTCATGGCTTATATCTCCAATTTGATTGCATATAAGATTTATTGAAGCTTTGAATTTTCTGATATTTTCTTCTTTCCTAAAGAAATGAAATTTATTAATGTATTTGTGAAAAAGCTTTATATTTGTTTGGGCTTATGTCTTTATAGTTAGTTGAAATGATGCTGCCATTTCTGTAGGTACTTTGAAAGAAACAAGGTTCATGGCGTGATCGTATACGTGACAAAAGGAATTGACATGGATGACTTGGGATAGGTCTTCTCAAATCCGGTTCATATACCAGATGCAGAAGTCATGTCGACATAATCTGAAGTCAAGTTGAGATCTGAAATGGCGATGAAAGGGGCGGACATGGATATCGGCATGGAACATCCTAATACTACCGTTTTGAGTTTTGATATGAAGTTACATGATGGAGTTGACAACGAGGATGCACTGAAGTTAGTGGAAAGAATCTTCTGCAGTGAAGTTAGAGGCCGAAGAACTTCCTTTGTGGGATCATTTATTCTGAGTCATCCCTCTGTTAAAAAACAGCACTTCCAGAGGGTATCCCCAAGTCCATGCTCCTTGATAGAAAGAGCTTGAGTATATTGCCTGTAGTTGACCAGTTCTTCATCAAAGGGAAATTGGAAGGGAAGATAATTGAGATACTGGCAATATATAAGAACGGAAGATCAGTTGGCAGATATCCTCACAAAAACTGTTTCAAGTCATAAGTTTTCAAGTTTCTTACACAAGTTGGGCATGTGTGACATATATGCACCAATTTGAGGAGGACTGTTGACTTTTTGTGTATATTCCTGTAATCTTGCGATTTTTCGTTTAAAATGATTTTATGTCAATTATTTCTTTCCTTATTTATAGGATTGTAACATCTTATAAATCCGTCCTTGAGAGATGAATAGAACACACAATTATTCCAAAATGGCATTCTCTTCTGGAAGCACTAAGGTTTTTAATTTTCGACCAGTTCATAATAAAAGTACTTCTAGTATTCAAAGGGGAGGCCATTTTCCTGAATCAAACTCATTGTTACCATGCATTTTAATCTGAATTGGTAGCATGATTTTCGAAATCTCGAGGCCAACTCAGAATGATAGCCATTGTGGAAACATGCTGATTGAGTATACCTCTATAAATCTATCCAAAGATGTTAGCTTTGTGCAATCATCATGCATTTCTGTTTGCAGTTGTATTGTCCCAGAGTATAGCTTTCTCGACACCCGTGGATTGGGGGTGGGGGGGGGGGGGGGGGGGGGCGCTTATGAAGGAAAGAACCTAGAAGCTGTTTTAGAAGTGCCATTTCCAATGAACATCCGCATTTTTAATTTATCTCGCAACGGAGTAGAATATATAGTCATTGACAAGCAAAGCAAGTATGATGAGTAATTTTGTTAGTGCACCTCAGGTATATGCATCAGACACTCTTTCTCTCGCAATCAAGCCTCCCCCATCGATGATGGAACCCCAAACGAGAGCGTCTCAGATGTATTCGTTCGAGTGACACAACTCTGTCCATACTCGAGACTCGGTACTCCGAAGACACTGCGATCATTGTCCCACCAGATTCAGACAATTTGACTGTCCTTCAAGCAGGTATAATTAGACTTGATTTGCGCAGGTAACTCGAGACTCTCTTCCTTAACACGATCGCTATTGTCATAACAAGAATATGTCATGATTTTTTTTAGTTTCAGGCACAGGGTACTTTCTTTTGCACAAGGAGAAGTCAGATTTGTTAATACCAATAGTGTACCTCCTTACAAGTAACCTGCGTCAGTTTTGTATAAATGCCTAAAACCACCCAATTGTAACTAACGATATTTCTTTTGATAGACTGAACTTTGCCGGGCTTGCAGGAGGTTTGTATCTCATTTGGTTAAGAGTATTCACTCTTGCGTAGTTGCATTCGAGGTCCTAAGTTTGATTCTCCCCTCCCCAATTTTGCTTGCATAAACAAAAGTACTGCCCTAGGGTTATGATTTTAGACAATTTAGTAATAGAAATCCAATTATGATTGTCCTCAATCGTACTTCTCCTCAATTCAACTCCCCTCATTCCGATTTTGGATTAGTGAACCCCTCCACTCACGGCAGTGTGCGCTCATCTATTACTTCGTTGATTAGATTTGAACAAAAACTTAAAGTCATGACTTAAAACTATTACTATGGGATTTTTCTTTCAGAATAATTGGATATTCCTTTCTTTTTAATCTTTTTTGCTTAGAAAAGAATCTGAAGGATGTTGGATAGGCCCGGGCCTATTCTTGTCTCTCTTTGGCTCCACCAGTAAAGTTCACACATAGGGCCAAGTACAAGGCTCCATTAAGCTATAGCATAGGGGGAGTTTTAGTTCATTAAGCTAAAAAAATACTAATTGTTTGACCTATTTTATGATTTTTTTAATTGTCATAGCCTACCTAGAAAATGAAAAGTCTGAATCGTAGAAGTGTTTTTAGGGAAAATAAGAGTTAATAAATGATAAATAAACTCATCACTTTAACCAACTAAAATTTAATGAATTAAAACTTCAATACAATAGTATATTCATTTGAAAGTTTGAAGGCTAGAACCTAAAAGCAGACTATAAAGTTCTTACTGAAATTACATAGCTTTACGTAGGCAACGAAAAAAATTAAGCATTTGATTTCGTAGTAATAATTTTAACTTAGGCCACCAACCTAATAATTCCTGGCTCTGCCGTTGCGTCGGCCACCATGGGTGCATATATGGAAAGACAACTCATCGGTAAAGAATATGATCATAAATGACCTCAGTTTTCCAAGCCACTTTTACCGTTTTTGCGCCAATGTTATACATAACAACGTATCCAGATACTTGTAGATACAAGATATCCTCATTATTATTCCTGATCTTTTTCTCCTTTGATTCCATGGTCAATGGATTTTGCGAAACCATCCAGTCCAGGGAAACTCTGCCTAATAAATACCAATATTTGCCAGTGTTATTGGCCTCTTCATCTTCCAAGTACTCCCAAACACTCAGAAAAATTGGACAGTTTCGATTTTGAGCGAACTGGCACATTCGCATACAATATCCTTTTTCGAGATCTTGCGTTAATGGAATCTAGGATTTCAAAATATGAATGGATGGGAGTGATGAACTGATCATCTTGAGGCCTACGAATGCAACGCCATTTAAGATGTTCAATATCCAAACCGATCGCCCAGCCAGCATCAAAGTTCCACCAATACAGATTTCCATTGTAAGCAACCGCTGTGCGATTCAAACTACTAAGTGAAATTCCTACTACTATATGTTCTGTCTATTTACCAGTCTCGGAAGCGAAAATCTCGAGCTTTATTTTCGAGGGCCGCGGCAAGGATGAATGAGTTAATCGCACGATCCTGTACCAACTCTCAACATTAGGTTGGAATGTATTAGTTTTTTCCTTTCGGCTATCGTTGCCATCTTCCCTGCATTCCTTCTTATAGTAGTAGGGTTCGCAGATGAATCCGACCCACGCTTCCTCTTGGCAGCATTGATGAGAAAGGGAAGGAATGGCGTCCCATTGCTTGGTTGATGGATTGCAGACGTAGTAGTCCGAACTAGTCTTGGCTGCGCAGCATAATACTAAGTTGCGACATGCCGCTAGTACAATTGGTTCCTTGTCTGGTGTGTCGACAGGCCTTTGAAAACAAGGGAGGAAACTCAAAGAAAAGCTGCGTCGGCGGCCTTGGTTTTCGGGCACCAGAGGCTGCTCGGACATGGTAAAGAAATCCCTCGCATCCCTTGGATTCGTGAAGATCAGAGTAGTTGGCTCCGACGTCTGCTTTTTATCTTGGACACACAAAAAGCATAAACGAAAGTAATCATCAGAGAGGAGACTGAACCAACGCTTGGAAACACACCTGCATTGAACTGCAGATTCGAGGGGAAGTCGACAAAGGATTTCCACCAATACAAAATCAGGGAGATCATCAATATACGACATGATCTTTATCGTTTGATCGATGTAGTTGTGATTGTGCAGATTGTTTGATTGATTGCTAATGGCACTTACTAATATACAGTGCAGATTCGTCAAATCCTATTATCCTAATTCAATAAAAATTCTTCTTTTGTGTGATGTGGTTTTTATCGCTACTTGTTACCAGAAAGCTAGAAATTTTTGGATTTGGATCCTCTTCTGAGCCCAAGGAGAGGATTTTCCTGACCGAGCAATGTGGACCGTTGAATTTTCATCTAACGGCTACAAATATGAGAGTCCCTTTAAAGTTATATTAATTATAGCCGTTGGATGAAAATCCAACGGCCCACATTTCTTGGTCAGGAGGATCCTCTCCTTGGGCTCAGGAGAGGATCCAAATCCGAAATTTCTCCTCCCATATTAGCCTTACTAGTGACTAAGTGATATATCATCTATGATGTTTAGGGTAGACTAGTAGTAATTTTCACGCTTCCACTTTCTCTTTCTTTTTAATCCTTTTTTATTAAAAAAGAATCTGAAGGATGTTAGATAGGCTTGGGCCTATTCTTGTCTTTCTTTGGCTCCACTAGTAAAGTTCACACATAGGGCCAAGTATAAGGCTCCGTTAAGCTATAACATAGGGAGAATTTTAGTTCATTAAGCTAAAAAATACTAATTGTTTGACCTATTTTATGATTTTTTTAATTGTCGTAGCCCACCTAGAAAATGAAAAGTTTGAATCGTAGAAGTGTTTTTAGGAAAAATAAGAGTCATTGCGTCTCTAGGGATTGAGGTGTTGAGAAGTAGTTTTGAAATTTACTTGTCTTAGAGGAAGTATATTATTGATTTGCTACACGAAACCGACATGTCAACTTGTCAGCCAGTAGCTACTCCATTAGAGGAAGGATTGAAGCTTAGTGTTGACAAAGAGAGATACCAAAGGTTAGTAAGCCGCTTAATGTACTTGGCACACACAAGACCGGACCTTGCATATGCCTTGAGTGTTGTGAGTCAATACATGCATGATCCTGGAGAACAACATATGAATGTAGTGATGAGGATTTTGCGATACTTGAAGTGAAGCCCAGGCAAAGGAATTTTGTTTAAAAAGAATAATCATCTTATAGTTAAAGGTTATATTGATGCATATTGGGCAGGATCAGTGGACGGCAGGCGCTCAACATCAAGTGGGGGTAACTTGGTTACATGGAGGAGTGAGAAACAAAATGTGGTTGCCTGTTTTAGTGCAGAAGCTGAATACATAGGTATGGCCTTAGGAATTTGTGAAATTTTGTGGCTTAAGCTTCTGCTAAGGGATTTGGATATAAAACATGATCAGCCTATGAAATTGTCTTGTGATAATAAAGTTGCCCGTGACATTGCACAAAATCTAGTACAACACGATAGAACCAAGCATGTTGAATTTGACCAGTTCTTCATCAAAGGGAAATTGGAAGGGAAGATAATCGAGGTACCAACAATAAGAACGGAAATTAGTTGGCAGGTATCCTTACAAAGGTTGTTTCTAGTCATAAGTTTTCAAGTTTCTTACACAAGTTGGGCATGTGTGACATATATGCACTAACTTGAGGGGGTGTATTGACTTTTTGTGTATATTCCTGTAATCTTGGGATTTTTGGTTTAATATGATTTTATGTAAATTTCTTTCCTTATTGATAAAATTTTAACATCTTATAAACTCCTCATTGAGAGATGAATAGAACACACAATTATTCCAAAAGAGCATTCTCTTCTGGAAGCACCAAGGTTTTCAATTTTCGACTAGTTCATAATAAAAATACTTCTAGTATTCAAAAGGGAGGCCATTTTCCTGAAACTCATTGTTTTCATGCATTTTAATCTGAATTGGTAGCATGATTTTCTAAATCTCGAGGCCAACTCTGAATGATGGCCATTGTGGAAACATGCTGATTAAGTATACCTCTATAAATCTATCCAAAGATGTTAGCTTTGTGCAATCATCATGCATTTCTGTTTGCAGTTATATCGTCCTAGAGTATAGCTTTCTCGACACCCATGGATTGGGGGCTTATGAAGGAAACCTAGGAGTTATAGGATTAAAAGCACACCACAAAGTAGCACACAATTGTCCTATTGATTTTCCTTATTAATACTAAGATTTGTTAATTGTAACATATGAAAATAAGAATATTTCCCGTAAAAGATTGTTTTATCTAACTACTTAAAATTTCACAAAAGCTGGGATGATGTCCCTACTTTATTAGTGATTTGCCAGGCACTTTGGTGGTGGCCCTTGGAATTTGATCTGTTGATCGACCTTGATTCTTGCAGCCAATCAAATATATCGTACGTGTCCACAGCTGTTGCAAATGATGAGAGTTTCTATCTGGGATGTGCTATCCACACACTTTTTTTTACTTCTCACATACCCCTTGTTAATTTTTGTCCTTTGATCTTCTTCAATTCATCCGATCCAACAGTCGAAAACCAAAAAGGTGTGAGAGAAGTAAAAAGATGTGTGTGGATATCACACCCCTTACTATATATAGTTTTTCAAAAATGATGCAGCACAACAAAAAAAAAAATATAAAATACTAGAACATTCGTTTGACAAAAAAGAAATTATAAAATACCAGAACATATTGAAAACATTAGAACAATGTATAATGTGTGTTCATCCAAGTATCCAAAAAGTCTTTTATAAGTTATAGAAAAATGTATCTGTAATACGTCTAAGTGAGAGTCACGACCTACGCGGTTTAGGCTGATGGCTAGGCAGGTCTAAACGTCATTTCTTACTTTTTAAACGTCTAAGAATTAATCGTGGTGATAGCCAACCGCCTAGCACCTAGGCAACCCTAGTTGAGATTTTTAGAAAAATGATCTTAATAGTGTTGTTTGCATGCCCATTCTTGTGGACCTCGTGGTATAGTGTTTCTATCTTTCTAGATATGTGCATCATTTTTTAAAACACTATATATAGAAGGGGTGTGATATCCACACACATCTTTTTGCTTCTCTCACACATTTTTGGTTTTCGACCGTTGGATCGGATGAATTGAAGAAGATCAACAGACAGAAATTAACAAAGGGTGTATGAGAAGTAAAAAGGTGTGTGTGGATATCACACCCCTTACTATATATAGTGTTTTCAAAAATGATGCAGCACATATCTAAAAAGATAGAAACACTGTATTCGGTTCCCCTTGAGTCCCCATTTTAGTGTCAGGTGGATCTGTATGGCTTTGAAAGAAGAGAGATGTATTGATGATTTAAAAACTTCTCCCCATAAAATCATTTAAATCCACACTGACTGATCACTAACAGTTCGATTTTAATATAATAAGACGAGAAAGTATGACACAAAAATGATCACTTACCATTTGATTGAGATTGAACAATGAATGACTATTATTTCTTTAGACAACAAGGTCCACGAGAACGGGCATGCAAACAACACTATTAAGATCATTGTTCTAAAAATCTCGACTTAGGGTTACCTAGGTGCTAAGCGGTTGGCCATCATCACGATTAATTCTTAGACGTTTAAAAAATAAGAAAAGACGTTTAGACCTACCTAACCATCAGCCTAAACCGTGTAGGTCGCGACTCTCACTTAGACGCATTACAGATACATTTTTCTATAACTTATAAAAGTCAGCCTAAACCATGTAGGTCGCGACTCTCACTTAGACGCATTACAGATACATTTTTCTATAACTTATAAAAGACTTGTTGGATACTTGGATGAACACACATTATACATTGTTCCAATGTTTTCAATATGTTATGGTATTTTATAATTTCTTTTTTGTCAAACGAATGTTCTAGTATTTTGTATTTTTTTGTTGTCAAATGATAGATTTGTTAGATTAGAGTCGACGGAGTTTGAATCCACGTCATTGTGCAAAGGGCAACACTCATATCTACCACTGTGGTAGAGGGCTACTTCCGATATTTTATAATTTATATGTCATTTTGTTTTGCAATTTATATATTACAATAAAATTATATTATTTTTTAAGTATAATGAACATTTATATATATTGTATAATAAATTTAACTAAAAAAAAAAAAAAAACTGCCTAGACCTCTGTCCATCGAGACATCGCCTGACTAGCGCCTTACATTTCTTAGAACAAGAACGACAACTGAAACAAAACCCGTCAGCATGACAAATAACTGTAAGGTGTCATAAACCCAAACTTTGAGATCCAAACTGGGGTCGAGAGGTCCCCTTTGTCCCGACAGATCTATCAGCCCACAGACATCGTTTCATCGCACCAAGTAAAAGAAATGGCCCAAACTATTTGAAAATCGAGGCCCGTTAATTCAACAAGCACAAAAGAACGCGGGCCTCCAAATCCGCCGCGCAAAACCGTCATCAAGCGACAAGTAAAAGAAACCAACGCCCCGAACCCGTCACACCAGAAAGCGTTGCAGATCGCCGAGCTCGGAAATGGAGGAGGCAAAAGCGGCGGCGTACTATGACGAGCTGACTCGGCGCGGCGAAGGAGCCGCCAGATTCAAACAAGGCCTTGGCTTCTCTTCGGCAAACTCGGATTCAAACACCCCTTTCTATATATATGGATTTCAAAAATGATGCAGCACATACCTAGAAAGATAGAAACACTGTTTTCGGTTCTCCTTGAGTCCACATTTCAGTGTCATTTGGATCTGTATGGCTTTGAAAGAAGAGAGATGTACTAACGATTTAAAAACATCTCCCCATAAAATCATTTAAATCCACGCTAGCTAACACTATGTTTGGGTGAAGAAATTTAAGATTACTAAGGAATTTAAAAATGACGGAAATTGAAATGACGAGATTTTATTTTCTAGAATTTGTAAATTTTCTTGTTTGGTTAACCTAAAAGAACAATGGAATTGAATACAGAAATTGTTATTTTTAAACTCTCAATCATAGAAATTGAGAAATGACACCTATTTACATGGAATTTGAACTTGGGATTTGGATGTCCCAAATTCCAAGTTTTTTTTCCATGCGGAAATTCTAAATTTCCATGCTTATAAATCCAAACAAGAGAATTGGTGCCTGTTAATTTATAAATTCTGACTTTTACCAAAATTCCATGTTTATTTCCCTCATCCAAACATAGTGTAACTGATCACTAACCGTTCAATCTTAACACAATAAGAGGAGAAAGTATAACACATAAATGATCACTTACCATTTGATTGAGATCGAACAATGAGTGACTATTATTTCTTTAGACCACGAGGTCCACGAGAACGGGCGTGCAAACAACACTATTAAGATCATTGTTCTAAAAATCCCAGCTTAGAGCTGCCTAAGTGCTAGGCGGTTGGCCATCACCACGATTAATTCTTAGACGTTTAAAAAATAAAAAATGACGTTTAGACCTGCCTAACCATCAGCCTAAATCGCGTAGGTCGCGACTCTCATAAGATGGTATGAATAGTGCTGATCATTCCAAGTTGATTGAAGGCTATGATAAGATGGTATGATTAGTTTGGTAATTGTAATTTGCTTCTTGTAATTCATCAATGTCAGGAGTCAGGCTCAAGTCTTTATCAATCTTAGATAAATGACACAGTGAATTCTTAATAAGATGTTGAAGGTTAAACATCTTTGAACACCACTGCATTTTATAAAGTGAAGATTGAGTTGTGTTGGTTTGCATTGCTTCTGTTTTCTCAATCAGTTGCATAATCATCTTTATGTTCATATTTTGGTGAGAAAACAGGGATATGTTTGCAGGTATAAATGCCGCTACATCTTATTGCCCGGCCATACTTGTAACAAAAGATTATCGTTTCAAGCAAACACTTTGATTGCTCTATAACCTTACAGAGTAATTTAGTTCTATATATGTGGCATATTAGTTATTATCCAAGATCAGAAATAACCGGTCAATTAGCAGAGCCTTGGATCTTCAATCATCATAGGTTAGATTCAGAAAGAAAGGCATGATTAGGCATCCTTGACATGAGATTTGATAATACTGCCACACTGATTTATGTAGCTTTTAAGTTGTAACTCAGAATTTATCTAGGCCGTTTGATTAGAGCAAAGTGAACTGATTGTGCGTGTTTGCCTTTTTGTATAGTTGCTGAAGATGATGCAGCATTAGTTAAGCACATTGGCCAAAGCTTCCGGTTTTCTGCAGTTGAGGTATGTGTATCTGCGATATTCCTGCTAGTTACGCATTTGAGTTCCAGTTCTTTGGTCATGTCACCTTATATTTAGAAATTTGGCTTGTTAAAGATGACCCGTAGTTTCTGATTTTACTCATTCGATTGTCATCGTGTAGACAAAAAGGGAGGAGCAGCTCAGATCTGCTCATGATGAGGCTATGTTTGGTGCATCAGATGATCGACTGACCATTGTGATGGACAGTGAGATTGAGGCAGAGAATGACATAAACGACAGCAAAGAAAGTGAGCCTACAACTACAAGCCTCCTGAGTGATAAGGTAAGTTGAAGATTGCTTGTTGCTAAGCGACATGTTGATGTGGGTTATTTTTTGGACTCCACATTATATTTGAAATGATGCTGCCATTTCTGTAGGTACTTTCAAAGAAACAAGGTTCATGGCGTGATTGTATATGTGACAAAAGGAATTGACATGGATGACTCGGGATAGGTCTTCTCAAATCCGGTTCATATATCAGATGCAGAGGTCATGTCGACATAATCTGAAGTCAAGTTGAGATCTGAAATGGCGATGGAAGGGGCTGACATGGATATCGGTATGGAACATTCTAATACTACCATTTTTGAGTTTTGATATGAAGTTACATGATGGAGTTGACAACGGAGATGCACTGAAGTTAGTGGAAAGAAGCTTCTGCGTTGAAGTTAGAGGCCGAAGAACTGCCTTCGTCGGATCATTTATTCTGAGTCATCCCTCTGTTAAAAAACAGCACTTCTAGAGGGTATCCCGAGTCCAGGCTTCTTGATAGAAAGAGCTTGAGTATATTGCCTGTAGTTTGGCCGGGGAAAACAGTGGCATCGTAGTCGTATGAGTAGGCCACTAGTTGTACTTGTATTGTACGTTCGTTCGTGTATGATATTTTAACATATTCTAATACTAGATTTGATTGCAAGTTTAGAGATGTGTGTCTGTTGAAGAGCTGAGTTCTCATCCGATATTAGCCACTAAACGAGACCAAAATCTTAATCACGATTATCCACATAATAATCGTGATTGTGCTGTAGAATATATACGTTAAGTCAACTCTCCTAGTTTGGTAACAAAAGAAAAATCCAACTATACAAGTGATAATATGGACTTATTCAAGCCAAGCGAACCTTACTAGTTTTCCCTTTTTTTTTAATTTTTCGGAAACCGATTAGTTTCGTCTTTTGAACGAGAACAAAATGAGAAAAACTTGGGTGAAAACCGTCCAATGACATGAGTAAGTTTACTGGGGATCGTTTAATTGGGTACATGTTAATTCCAAACTAATAGCATTAAACACCAGCAAGTCGTTGTAGTATAGTGGTAAGTATTCCCGCCTGTCACGCGGGTGACCCGGGTTCGATCCCCGGCAACGGCGCAGCGGTTTTTCCCTTTTTTACATATTTTAAGTCAGACCTCAGGAGGGCCAACGGAATTACATGTCGCATTCTTATTTGCTGAAGCGGAGACAGCAAGTGGGGCACCCCACTCCGGGAGACAGCCAATCAAAGTGGCGGCTCGGGTTGTCTTTCTTCCTTCCTTGGTCCCTGTTTTAGCATTTCAAGCATCATCGCATTTTCCTCTCCGGTAATCTCCGTACGGTGCGTTTCAATCAATGGCTGCGAATCGCTGGCTGAGGCCCGAGGTGAGCGCAGATCTACCTTCGAGACTTGATCCTTTCGTCTTGTACCAGATCGGCTTTGACTTTGTTGGTCGGGCTTATAATCCGGCGTCGTATTGTTTGTGTGTATGTAGGTTTATCCACTGTTCGCGGCCACAGGGGTCGCGATAGGGATCTGCGGGTTGAGTCTGTTCCGCCACATCACCATCAACCCTGAAGTCAGGTACGTCTCTCTCTAAATTTGGACTGCAAAGCTTATTGCTTTAGAATTAGATTGTTGCTAATCTTTGTGTTCTATTTGTAATTCGTTTATTTCTGTGCTATGCCAATAACTTATCAAATTAGATGAATTTTTCCAAGACGTAAAGACCTTAATTTTCATTTTATTGTCTAATATTTGGGTTTAATTTAAGAAATTTTAACGAAACACTTGCGGTATTATTCATTTTAACAAAAAAAAATCACATTTTTACCCTTTTTTTTTTTGTACTTTTTATTACATTTTATTTGTCTTTTTTCATTAAAACTAAAAGTTTTTTTGAATTTTTCATTAGTTTTCTTTTTAATTTAACCATAATGGGTGGTCTAAATTGATTACAAGAGAGGCCAAGTAAATTTTTGTGTACCTAAAAATAAACCGATTTTGTGATGGATATCGGGATGGGCTCGTTTGATGCTTAGGATTGGAGTATTTATTATATTCAAGGTGTGTTTGGACGAAGAAAAAAGGGAAGTTTGTTCAACTTGAAGGTAGAAGATAGACTACTAATGAATGAAACTTGTTCCCAACAATTCCTGCAAAATGGTAGGATTGGAAAGGATACGTTTTATTCATTTCTAATCCCCTCTAAACAAATAATCATTTGCCTCTACCTTCAAACACATTTCCTCCACACCGAACGAGCCGTCAAAGTGTTTATATATAACATGACCGGTTTGTAGTTAAAGCTTTTTAAATCTTTCAAGCTAGCGCACGTGGTAAATGTGAAGAACAACTCATGCAAATGTGTGGTATTTCCTTCTTGCTTTGTTGGTTCTCTTCACTCTCACAAACCTGAAAGAATTATGAATTGGATGTGAAGATTATACCGGATGTCGTAGCGTATAGTGATACCATCTCTTTTTTTCTTTCTGAATCAGGGTGAGCAAGGAGGGCAGAGCTGCTGGAGTATTGGATAATCACGCCGAAGGAGAAAAGTATAAAGAGAATTTCTTGAGGAAATTTGTCCGCAACAGGGCACCGGAAATTATGCCCGCCATCAACGGTTTCTTCACCGACCCGAAAAATAATTGAACTGGTTTGAGTAGCCGGTTAAGAGAAGAAGATGCCAGAGATCGAGACTCTGTAACTGCTATTAGTCGTTGGAGCTTTAGAGGTTGTGTTTAATTTTTACTTCCTGTGTGGAGGTTATTGCGTTTGAAATAATCGGAGTGAATGACAATGTGCACTTGAATTTAGTTTTATTTGTGTTGATTAACTGCCTTTCGATCATCCTATAGGCTGGATGTTGCCTTCTGTATATTAATCGGTTGGATGACATCGTTTGGAATTACTTTTAAAATGATTGAAAACGTTTATGATGAAAATGTTTTTAGAACCAATCTTTAGTAAAAACGCAAGTGAATTCTAGAAAAGCACTTGAAGTGCTTCATTTTACTTCTTTCAGAAAGCAGTTGAAGTGCTTTTGGAACTCAACAACATTTTTTCTAAAAGATTTTTTTGTCATTTTAAAAGCAATTCTAAATCAGCTTTTACATTATTTTAGCAATGGCAGATTTTATACGATTGTTGCATATATATATATGCAAATTAAGATCATTTATTCCCACAGAAGTTTTACTGAATATAGAGAAAATTACTGCGTATGTTGATCTTATTCTCTGCTGTATCATGCCTCTCCTTACCTTCTTTGTACACAGCGTAAATGCATTTCATTTCACACCGAAACAGGCAAAAGTTGTGTTCAATACATTCAAATCCTTAGCAAACAATACAATTTTAGCAACAAATGCTTCCTAAAATATGAAATATTGTGTTTCGCACATCAAAGCCTGCGCCTCGTGACCAGTTCGATAATCGACAGATAGGCAACCCAGTGCAGAAAAATAAAGAATGAACGGAAGATCAAGGAAACGCTTGAAAACCTCTGATGCAAGGATACTTCTGTTTGGTCCTGTATTCCGTATCCGATACTTGATTGGATACGATACTTGCTCGATACTCTCGGATACTCATCCAACACGTATCCTGGTTGATGGACACGAATTTGACATGATGGATATGCGTATCCTACATTTAAGATTCACGTATTCGGCTTTTAGAATACATTTACACTTTCAAAACACATAAAGGAGAAAATTAATAGGAGACATCTATAATTAAAAGTTGCTAAATACAAAAAGCTTCTCTCTAATTAAAACCATGAATAGACTCTCACACTTCTTCTACTGTATAAAGAGGATTGGATTTCAAACTTTTCTTCTCTAACAACTCAAATGTACTTGAATTTGAATGATGAATTATGTTTTAAGATGTATATTTTTGTTACTATATACATTTTTATTTGCCGTATCCATAGCGTATCGCATCTTACTTTTTAGAGATTATCCGTATCGTATCGTCGTATCCGTATCCATGCTTCATAGTAGAAAACTAAAGCAACACATTAAAATTGAAATTTTCTACAGAAATCAAACTAATTAACATTACTAATAGAAGTACACGACACGCTCTCAAATGTGATCGATCCACTTCAAGCTTCTCGCAAGTTGCTGTGCCAAGACTGGTAGAGAAGGCATCTGCCTTGTACATCATGACTAAATTAGGGAGGAAAGTGCTCAACATCCATTGAAGGACCGCCAGCTTGTTCTATTCTCATTCCTCGAAGTAAGCTCTTTGCTGTTTCCTTTTCCTGCAGTGAAGCGCAGAGAATTCATTAGAATTCAATGTCACATTTACATAAGCATATATAATGAAATAGAAGTTGCAACTCACTGGGCCAGTATAATCTAGAAGACGGGTACAGTAGATCTCTGATTCTTCAAATCTTTTCTGCTGCCTATAGTATTGAGCAAGATATAGCAGGGTTTCTACCATATTTGGTCCTTCCCTGTCTTCGGCTTCCATCCTCTCCAAATCCTTCTTGTAGTAATAAGCTGCCTCTTCAGAACGTCCAAGTTCAGAATTTAGCTTTGCTAATTGGTGCAGGGCAATTGCTTCCCTGTCATTACAATTAACTGCCCTTTTATAACACTTCATTGCTTCCTCAGTCATGTGCAGCTGTTCAGTATCATAACACTTGGCCATAGCAATCCACAACCGAGAATCATTTGGCTGCAAGAATACTGATTTCTTGAAGTAATAAAGAGCGTACAAGGGCATACTCATCATCTCATAAGCTTGTCCTAATCCATACCAAGCTCGATAATCACATGGATTTATATCTACAGCATGTCGATATGCCTCAATAGCAGCTGGGGTGTTTTTCATCTCAACATATTCATGACCCATAAGGGTCCAAGCAGATAAATAGTTTCTGTTCAATTTGAGCGCCCTCCTAAAGTACACAACTGCCTTCTCATGCTGCCCTTTTAAGCTGTAATAATTTCCGATAATACAACAAGATTCAGGCCTGTATTTATCAGTGATAAATACTCTATGGGCAAGATAACTTAGTGCAGAGTAGCACTCCTTTGCATATAACACATTGGAATACATGTCCATGTCTTCCACTCGATAAGGGTCATTCCTGAGAAGTTCTTCAAAAATTGTTTCAACTTGTTCAAATTCCCTGAGATTGTATTGTGCCTTTGCAATTTGAGCCTGAATGTAATTACTGAAAACAAAAGTGCCCTTAAGATATTCATATTTTTTTAAGGATTCACTGTGCTTCCTCATTTCTTGATAAGCACTGGCGAGAAAGAAGTCCTTCATCCAATGGTTATTGAGCTTAAGGCTGTTCAAGACATCAACTGTAGTGCACAACGACTGCAGCTCCGACCAGGCACTCCAGTTCCAAGGGTAGCTATTAACAGACTCCACAAGAACTGTAAGAGCAAGACTCTTGTTGCCTTTGTCTTTGAGCACAAGGCCATACAAGTAGAGTCCAAAAGGATCAATAGTCCCATTCTTGCGAAGGGTTGATAACTCCCTCTCGAGAGAAACCAGTTCACCATTCACAATATCGCTCTTTCCTAGGGGCCCCTCAAGTTCTATCATTTCTTCCTCTTTCCGTTTTTCTCCAGCCTTCATCAAGCAATAAAAACAAAGAAAAATATACAACTATAAAATCTGAATGAAATAAGTAGGTTCATAAAAATCAAGGATTTTTTAACACAAGAGAAGTTTCTACTACTGCTATCATGTAGCATTAAACTGACATAGATTTCTTAAACTACCCATCAACCAAAATGTAAAATCTCGTTAGATTCCTAAACCCAACTGCCGATTGGAGTTGTCTTTCACCCGTTTTGTTGTATGTTTAATCCTATTTGCCACATTGGATTCCTGTATCTCATTATATTTCAACTAGTTCATTCATACTACATAGCTGTTGACTAATTTGGCTTCAAACTGAATGTTTATGGTACTCAAGTCTTGAGCCCGTTTCATAGAAAAACTTGTCTTCTCGTATTTAAGTCTCAAGCTTGTTTTGCACAAAGCATTGTGTGGTTTTCAAGTGCCACGTCAGTCTTGTTTACGGGATGTTCTCGGCCTAGTTTTTCTTTGGCTTTATGGATACACTTCTTCGAGAGTGTTCTTTTAGGTTATTGTGGTTGTTGCGCAGCTTATTTGAATTGGAGAAACAAGAACAAAATTTCTCATTTCTCATTTCTCATTTGATTTAGTGAGCGAGTGAGCTTGGGTGTATTTGGGTCATAGGGTTCTCGAGTGAAACACACTTGTAAGTGCTCTCCTAGAAGACTCCATCCTCTCCGACTGGACATAGGCTTGCTAACGCTGAACCAGTATAATTGTTGGTGGTGGTCTTGGTTAGATTACCTATATACTATGTATTCTCAACAATTTCAAACTTGTGAAGATTTAAATTTATGGGCGAAACACACCGAAAAATCAAAAGACTAAAACTTTGAAGAGAGTGAAAGAACAGAGAAAGTTACAAACCAGATAAAGAGCATAGGAGCGTAAGAAGACCGATTTCTTTCCGTTCTGATCACGAACCACATGAGCCGCTCTTCTGTATTCCCTGCAGTCAAAATACGACTTAGCAAGGAGGTAGAAATCGCCGTCCACAATGTCATCTTCCTCCATCACCGGAGTGGACACATACGACACGCCGGCAGCCGGCGTCGAGGTGATGTCATTGGTGCGGAATCTGCGCCGGATGCTGGAGCTCCCGCGCTGGAATCTCGTGTTCGCAGGCGTGAACTTTACCGGGTCTTGCTCGATGATGCCGACGAGCTGCTCTGCCGCCCTGCATAATTATTGAAACGACGACGCATCAATTGGATGTAAAGAAATGAAATTTGAAATGGGGATTTAGGGTTTTAGGGTTTTGGGAGTACCATTTGGAAGCGGCGTAGAGGCAGCGATCGCTCAGCTGTCGAATCGCAGTTCGAAGCTCGATTCTGTAGTTCTCTTTCGAACTCATCTAATCGATTGACTCACTCACTCACTGACTCAGCCAATGCTGCAACTGTTCGCCCGGGGCATCTAACGTGCGCCGTGAGTGACGGTTGCTACTGACTGCCCAGCCACCCCGCGCTCTCTGCTTTCAGATTTTTCAAAAATATGATCGAAACGTTTTGGGTTCTGGGAGGGCTTTTTAGTATTTTAACTTCGATGGGCTGGGCTGGTATTTTTGCACCTGTTTCTACGTAAGCCTATTTTAAATTTACAACCGTTCAGATGGATCCAGCGGACAAATTCTTAGATACAACCAGCAAACTATATAGCTAGGGAGAAATTCTGGTTAATACAATGGGAGTTTGAGATTTATGATTCATATACTGGTCGTCTGGTCCACATAGTCTGTGTTCCGAAGACTCTGTGGATTTGAACATCTAGGACCCTAGGTCCCAAGATCTAGAGCCCGCAACGGCGTCTGAGGAGATGCAAAAACTTGACCGTGAACTCGCTCAGCCTGAAATTTCAGTCGTGTCCCAGATTACTACATACACTAAGGACACGAAGTATGAAATCAATGACGGCCTTACCTACCAGGAGCTTCGAAAGCAGAAAGGCTTTCATGGCAGCAAGTTGGGGAAACGCATTCGAGGATTCCACAAATGCTATAACTCTGCCCAAGAATATTGATCCTTGGTCCAATTTTGGGGTAATAAAACCCTCATTGTCAATCAAAATCTTATGAAATTACCAGTTTAACTCTCTAATTAAAACAGAACATGAATAAGAAATATGAGGCAAAAATGTAATTTCACACAACTAAATTTTGCTATTTTTTTTTTCAAAGTCTCGCCTACATATGATGTTAAAATACCTCAAATATTTATTTAAAAAAAGAACCAAAAACAGAAACCTCCCACTCCCCTCACGGTCTCTCCCTCCCTCCCTCTCTCCTTCTCATTTTCTAGAAAAATGTGTTTATACACATAAAGTGTGTAGGCAAATGCTAGAAACAAAGAAATAAAAGAGTACTAAAAACCAAAAAAAATATATATATACCGAATGAAAAACATGGTTTTACCATTAAATAAAAGATTTTAACCGCACCTAACGGTTGTGATAATCAAAAAGCTTTTAGTAGTTAAAATTATGGGCAATATTAGACGGACTAAAATTTCGTTTTTTTACCATTTCGTTTGATAACCATATATACACACATACATAAAATCAAGTTTGTTTGATAACCATTTCGTTTTTAGATTTCAAAAACTCAAAATTGATAAATATTATAGTTATCAAACAAGCTGTAAATTGATCAAACATCAGAAAGAAATAGACGATAATCAAGCATCATTAAGCTAAAACATGTTTTCAGAAGAAAGAAAAGATAAACCCTAATGGCATACAAAAGAACAAAGGAGGGAGGAGGAAGACGAAGGAGGCTATGCGAATGAAATGAAGATGCCTTTGCTTTGCCTTGGTTTATATAAAGGATCTAAGAGGGTCTTCTAGGGCAACTGGTGAGGGGGTTTCGGCCAACGGGCAGGTTTGTGGAGTGGGTGGAAGGGTTTTGGGCAGGGGTGTCTGAGCTGCCCAAATTATAAACAAACATGCAAGTTGGATGCTTATCTCTTGGCATAGTAGGTGTGATATGTAATGCATGTATGTAAAATATGTGTGGGAAATAAATATACAGTAACATTTGTCAAAATCATATTATAGCTCAGTGTCATATGAAAGGGAATATACTCAATTTTTCATTTTTTAGGGTCATGAGTTGGTGGAGCAAAACAAATATCGGATTCCGAATTTATCATAATCTTGATTCATTATTTTTCTCTCCTCGACAATTGAATTAGGTCTAGGAGCTTTTGTGATTCATTAGCTTTCCTTGTGAGGAAACAAATCTAAAAGATTAGCAACATTTATTTTAGTATAATGGCTCTCATAACACAAGCATGACTAAAGCGAAATGATTTATGCATTTTTGTCTGCATTTTTGTCTGCATTCCCAGATTGGCTCATAAGCCTAATAAAATCTTTGTACTCGCACAATTTTCGCAAGGTAAAAGATATATAGATTTCTGATTTCCACAAGATCTTAAAGATGTTATTAGCACGATAAAATGAGAGTGTGTTGTTCAATCACAATTATAGAGTTGGGTTAGGAATTTCCAACTTTCAAAATTACTGTCTACAATATATAGTAAAAGCCGACATTTTTTTACAATTACTTTAGGGCAGTGCTCTCAACACATTCATTTTTACTTCTTACACACTCAATTTTTAGCCGTCAAATCAAATGAACTAAATATCAATGGCCAAAAATCAATAAAGGAGTGAGAGAGGTAAATATGGGTTTGTGAAAAGCACTATCCTTACTTCAAATTGTAACTGTGGTACTGTATTGTACACAAATCTATGCATAATACATGAACAAGCTATTCCCAGTGGCACTAGCAATCAAGTTTGTTTCTGGATGCCATGCCAAATGTAGAATCCTGGAGCTTAGGTCATAACAACTGTCATTACGGCCCGAGCTTGAATTTTCATGACTTGAAAATTAAAAAAATGACGTGTTTCAATCCGCAGATAGACGCATTCCATGCAAGAAAATGCATGGAAATATAATGAGGTTCAGAGCCCAACCATGCCGGTAAAATCCTCGGGCCAGGTTGCTCAAGGATGACCTCCTAGTCCTTGGAGCAGTCTGGAGACTGGGCTTCCTGCTTTAAGTTTAGAAGGGAAGTAAAAGGTTTACAGAATAAATAAAACATAAATTGCATCTGTATAACACTGAGATTATGCTCTCGAGTATTAAGGTACACCATTTTGTAAGGGAGAAGTGACCATTTCGCACTGAGAAAATTAAAATAGAAAGTTTGAAGAAAATTTCATAATCCCTCAAGTCCAAGGAGATATCTACTTCTGGAAGAGGATCCAACAACGAACAGTTGTCCCAGGAAAATGAACCCTACCGGCTTGACTATAAGGTTCCATTGCACCAACTCGACATATTACAATTTGAGGAATTAGGACAGACCTGTTGGGAGTTTTGCTAGCTTCTATTGTAGCTCCTTCACTTCCATCTCCATGGGAAAAAATGCGCACTACGTTGCTACATCAAAATAAAAGAAAGTTGCGACAGTTGGGCAAAAGCAAGCAAATACAAGCTCCACAATTTTGATTGGTAACGACGGTAGTGACTTAATATGTGAGATCCTGTCAAAAGGGCATACCTATAAGTCCCAGTTGCAAAACGAAGTCCATCTCCACTGAAACAGCATCCAAATTTATCATTTATGCAATCATTGTTATACAACTCAGATAACTGCATGGGAGAAAAAGGCTGTCAGCAGTAGGGACTACGGATATAGGGTTATCAAAGGTTGTATATAAATTATAATTTATAAGTAAAAGCTAACGATACCGCATGTCTGCTGCAAGGGCAACTGGGTAAGGGACCTAGTTCAAAGACAAGTTGAATCATAATGACTCCCATTCAATTCATTTGAAACTCAATTCACAGGTTTCAAAAACTAACGTGGTGATATTTTAATGTAGGAAGTTTATGCTCCAATTATCTAAGAACCTCTCTTGGAGCCAAACGTTGGGTTTTCTCCGCTTACCTTAGGGCGCAGGTGTTCATGAATCTTGTATATTGCAACTGGTGAAGAATCCATATACATGTCCCAGATCTAAAACAGAAACATAAGCAGCAATCAAATCAAATTTGCACCAACAGAAGAACTTTGAAAATGCCATCATAAACTTGACGATGACATACCTTTATAAGCATTACATTTTTGTAAGGAGAATCCAAAATCTAAAAGTAAACCTCAACCAAAATGAAGCACCTTTAGATTCATGTCGCGACTTAAGATGTGCCACCTGTAACAATCAATCCTGGATATTACAGAACAGAATGGTATTTTCATATTTTCACTTTGGTTGAATTTCATTTGTTTAAAATATTGTTTTTGGTATTAAATGGTGTGCCCAAGGGGCCCACCCCTGATTTTGGTCCCCCGGTTCTCCCTCCCCCTTTTTCTGATTTTGTAACTCTCTCCCTCACTCTCGGCCCTCTCCTTCCTCTCTCAAAAACCAACCCTCCTAGAGCGCTTTCACTCAAATAGTAACACGCAACAACCACCTAGACTACACCACAACCTTCCCTCATAGTCCCTACGAGTTCTTGAACCAAGAAAATAGAAGAAAAACTGTTCGAAAACTTTCCCCTGAGCTGCACTGATCAAGGAACTTCTCCGGTGATTTCTCGCCATTTCCGACGAAGGTAAGCCTCAAAATTGGTCCCTATCGTTGTAGCTCGTGTCTAGGTTCACGATTAGTAAGTTTTTGGGTGGTTTTGGTGGTGTAGGAACTCGGAAAAACTCAAGGAAATTCAATGTGCAAATCTGGAAACTTCAAAACCATGGTCATTTGGCCATGTTTCAGGCCATTTTTCAACCAACTACGGCCACCACTCGGTCCTCACTTGTATCTCTTCTCCACATTCCTAACTACATTTTGGATTTTGAATCACTCCATTTGGTCAAGAAACGAAGAAGTTACGATGCTTTGAAAATTGCCCAAATTTTCAGCCAAAAACCAGTTTTCGAGAAAGTACAGTCCCTTTCGAGGAGTTTTCCGGCCAAAACACGGTGATCTGGCCGGCTTTCAAGGTACCAATCTCTTCATCTCGTCGAGAACTACAACGTTCGTTTTGTTTCACTTGATTTTGTTGAGAATTGGAGAAGTTATGAATGTTTGAAAGTGTGCTCAGAAACCCGCCAAACTTGACCTGATAATGGGTCAAACCCGACCCACAACCTTAACCGGCCCAAAGATTTGGGCCATAGTATCCATCCCATTAGGCCAAGCCCTTTAACCCTAAACTCAAACCCAGGACCTAGACCAGTTGACTGTTGACTGACATGTTGATCGTTGACTTTTTTGTTGACTTTTTCGAGTTTTGGTTGGGACTCTTCTTAGATTGATTTCGACGTCCTGAATCCATTTATGACGTTCATTTTCCCAAATTCAATCGTTTAAATAGAGTTTTATTACTTGGACCATTTATGTGCTTAGGGGCAATTGTTAGCGGCGTTCTGTCTTTGTTAGTTTGGGTGGCTCTTCGGCGGCAAAATATCTGTGAGTGGTCTCCTTCTAAAATGTATGTTTTAATAGTAGAAATATATACATGAAAAACATAATTTAATGGTTATGTTTTATGGAATGTTTTATAAGTAAATTGAATTTACATTATATGATATCATGATTTACTGATAATATTTTAGAATAACATACTTTATTGAACTATTGTTTTTTGTAGTATATATGATGAATGACTATATACTATTTATGAACATGTTTTTACACTTCATTATAGTATATATGATGGATGACTATATACTATGAATATGTTTTTGAGATATATGTATTATGCTTTGGAAAGATTATATTCAATGTTTTATGTGTATCTAGTGGTCACTGTTTTGGCTTAAGGCCTAGGGAGATATATGTAGATGGCTTCCGGCCGAAAGATATATGCATTGGCTTCGGGCCGAGAAATATAGTGCCTACGGGCAATTCAATATCACTACTTAGCACACTCTATATAATGTATATTTTATGATGGTTTTATGGCATGCTAGGGTTTTCGGAAAACCTATTACATAGTATGCTATTAAGTTTTCATAAAACTTCGAGGGTTAGTATGTTGATGAATAATTGTTTCAGTATTATATGTATCAACTTGGTCCACTCATGTTTGTTTTGTGCCCGCTTAGAATTTAGAATCGAGGCGTACAATCCCGGCGTCAAGGCACTTCCGCATCGGCATCTTCAAGTCCTCTCGGTGTAGGACCCATCATTTTATTCATTCAATTTTACATTATTCATTTTTAGTGTCTAGAATTAGTAGTATGCTTTGAACATGTTCCTCAATTGCATATTAATCATATTTAAATTTATAAGTCTCATTTATTTCTTGTTCTCATGCATTTTAATATGACTTCGTTACCTTCGGATGTCGGCCAGCACGTGCCTACCCTGATGTTTGGGAGAATATCAGAGTCGAACGTGTCACCACCCATCTTTGAAAACTTTATATCAGAGATAGATGAAATAATTTCTGTGAAAAATGACTTTGGCATATGAGAATCTCCATCTCGTAATCTGTCAATCCCTCCAATTCCACATAACTAGTGTCAGTACATCCTCGTGAACTTTATCATAACTAATAACACACTCATCACAAAAACTAACAGAAACTGTGATTAGACTCACATTCTTGCACTGTGATCACATAAAGCTGACTGCCGCATGTCAACTAAACGAATACAACCTCTTGAGCTGCTGTATGCAAGCAGATTAAAATGAACGGGATGGAATTCAGCCGCTGTTAAGACCTCTGGATGCATCAGCATATGTTTTCATTTGATAGATACGTTGGTAGAGCACAGGAATTGTTTTTTCAAAACTGAGTGAACAGGTTGATCAGACATTGACACCCCTGTTGGTTAGTGTTCCATCAAAAATAAGGAACTACTGTCGAAAATTATGGAAGCAAAACCTAATGACATGGCTAAATTGAAAGAGGGAGAACCGTTTAGAACTTCACAGAATCTGAAATTTTCTCAAAATTCAATTCTCTAAAAACACAGAAATTTTAATCTTCTTAACTCAAACATTCTAACTCGATTCCAAACCATCTTTCCCACAATTTTAACTTATATCTTGATCGGTATCTTCCCACAAAACATATCATCATCCGAAAAAATATGAAATGTTTGGACGATATTAAGCATGTTCAACTGAATATACAATATAGGCGTTCATAGAAATTGTAAGATGTAAAGATAAAGGGTAGACTAACAGTAAGGTCCTCCATGAAAGCTATAACTCTGCCTAAGAATACCTATCCTTGGTCCAATTTTTGGGTAATGTGGACACGATTGAAATTTCAGGCTGAGTTGTCGCACGCTCACGGTTAGGTTCTTGCATCTCCTCAAGCACCGTTGCGGGCTCCGGATCTTGGGACTCATGTCATGGATGTTCATAGGACCCTATGCTCGTGAACATCGAGGACCTGAGTCCCAAGATTCGGAGCCCGCAACGACGCCTGAGGAGATGCAAGAACCTGATCGTGAACCCGTGACGACTCAGCCTACAATTTCAGTCGCGTGCCCATTACCCAAGAATCGGACCAAGGATTGGGATTCTTAGGCGGAGTTATAGCATTCGTGGAATCCTGGGATGCGTTTGCACAGACTTATCCCCAACTGGCTGCCATGAAAGCCTTTTTGCTTCCGAAGCCCCTGGCGGGTAAGACCGTCATTGACTTCATACTTTTGGTCATGGCAGCTAGTTGGGAATAATTCTGTGCAAACGCATTCCAGGATTCCTCCGCTCTCAAGTAACAAGGGACAAGTGGGAAGTTAATTTATAGGATAAAGAGAAGTCTCTCAAGTAACAAGGGACAAGTGGGAAGTTAATTTATAGGATAAAGATAAGTGTGTGAATCATATTATTTGTATGTTAGTCACTTTCAATGTGAAATTTTTGTCATGCGTTGTAAATGTACAGATGGCGTTGTTGTAAATATATGTGAACAAAGTTATGGTCAATAAGTTCAAACAAGCTTATTAAACTACATACTACATGTGTTTCTTATGCAATGACATTGTATTGTGATCACTTTCTGTTAAAATATTAATTTTGCTTCAGTATTTATGTGGACGTGTAACTTGCTTTGACGTGATGCTGTTCTCCAAATAAATAAAAAAGCAACTACGCTCTCTGGGATCGAACACAAAACCTCGAGAGAGCCCTTATGATTAGGCCACGCAGTCCATAATAGTTCATAACAATTTTTTCAGACAATTGTTATTAATATTTCAAAAATCTCATCATACACTCCAAACTTTTTATATTAGGAAAGAAAAATACACTTATAAAGAATAAAATGAGATTTTTGGAATGCTAATAACACTTTCCTTCCTTTATTTTTATGCCTTAATTAATTTAGTAAACCCCAAACCCCCCAACCCACGCACGCCCAACCCTGACACCACTGGTTTTAATCTCATCCTATACCGTCCATCCGTCCGTCCGTCAGATCCTCACCCACGGACCCCAAGCCAGCCACAACCGCTTCAATTTCTCCTTGCCATTATCGCACTGTTCGAGTCTTGCTCATCCAGAAAGTAAGTGCTGCACTTAATTTTTTGTTTAATAACTTTTTTGTTTTATTTTTAGTATTTCAAATTACTTCATTATATATATTATTTTGAATCATTTTTCACGACTCATATATGTGGGCTGCATTTTCTACTGTTACACATCATCGCATAATATAATTTTTTTTTTTTTTTTTACGGAAAGATTACATTGATTTGCGGCACTTATATTTACGGACTGTATTGATCGATTTTCATTTTGAGGAGTCATCTTTATGAGGTGAGTTGACATACCCCGACCGAGATCAGGGCGTGCTGGCCGTCACGCAGAGGTGACGTAGCCATGTGCACGTGCGGAAGCTAAAGAAAGTAATGTAAAAGTACGAATAATTTAAAAACTAGCATACAAAGTACTAAGACAAGTGCTAGCGTAAGTGAAATGCTAAGTTCAGAGCATAAAGTCTACAGCAGCCTGAAGAAAATGATACGACAATAGTACACCCGAAGGTGACCCTACAATGGTGAGTATCTGTCAGAAATGTCGGGACGCCCCCTGGGAAAACCACCGAACCTGCTAGACCACTAGAACCTGGAGGGGCGCAAAAACAAAAGCGTAGGTGGGCAAAAACAAAGCTCTTTGAAAACCATTTAGCAAATTACATTCTAACCTCTCGCCGTAAAACCTGTATACTTCCCATAAAATAAACATATATACATATGTATAGATATGCCAAACATGCTCAAGAGTATACCAATCATGCTCAAGAATGTGCCATGTCAACGCCTCATAATAATATGCAAGTGCTCAGGTATTAATCACATCAATAGCATAACATCTGGCAGCCGGAGTCACCTAACGTGACCCGTACGGCTGCATATAGAGCTCAAATCTCAACTCAATAACTGAACAACTGAACCTGCCCACGAGTCGGAACCACCTAAAGTGGTCTGTACGACAGGCCTGGGTGTAATACATATGTATGCTCTAGTACTACGATCACGTGAAGGCTGTGTGAATAATCGCGGGTCACCTACGAGTCGGAACCACCTAATGTGGTCTGTACGACAAGACTGTGCACCTAGCTTGGATCCAAACTGAGCATATGGTGCGGGAGGTGAACATCACGTGAAGGACTGTGCCCTGCTCAGGGCGGGAGCACTAACACCGGGGGTGCAGGTTATGAGCTCTCTAAGCACCTCTAATCACTATTTAATGCACTTATTAAATAACGCTTACCTGGCACTTACCTGTGCCTCCACCGCACCAATATATATATGCACATATAAATGAATGTATAAACAAACATATATGCAACTCATCATACATAATAACCAATAACATAAAAGGAATGGCACATAATTAATAACATTTATATTAATTTCTGGGAACTATATGTATATAGGTATATGCGGAAAACAAAAGGTCGTAGCCCCCCTGCCTCGAGTGTGCATGCTCGTCCTCGGGATACGAATCACCTATATGCGAAATAGCCATGAAAACGTTAATTTAAAAGCACATAACCAACTTCTCGTAATAACTTCTCATACATTGCTCAAATTGGACAAATGAATATACCAACGTGCTCTACACAACCTCAGGATCACAACCATATTTTTAGAATAATTTTCCTCCGCCGCACGTGCCCCCACGCGCCGGGCAAGGCACGGCCACACGCGCCGGCCACGCGCAGGCACGTGCGGTGCACACTGACGGCGTCAACTGACGCCGTTAGAAATATTCCGTCAGTTTTGACAGATTCCGTTAACGGCGTCAGGAATATTCCGTCAGATTTGACGGAATATCCCGTCACCTTCTCCGGCGAGCCTCCGGCGCCGGAAAACTGGGAAAACTTCAAACTTAGTTTTCTCACTCGTTTCTCAACCAATTTTCATGATTCTTGGACCAAAATGAAGCTTAGGACTAGTAGAATCATGATATACTAGTTTTAAAGGCTAAAAACCACGCGATCATACCTGTCTTCAAACTCAAAAACCGGCCAACTTTAAACCAAGCTATCCCAACGTCCAAATTCGTCCAACGAAGCACTCCGAGGCTCCTTGGGACCTCACTAAGACATCTACAAGCTTCAAAATCCCAAAAACATGCTAGATTAAGTTTGCATGAATAGTACCTAAATCGGACTACCTCGAATCGACGTGAAAACGAAGGATTTCTCACCTGAAAATGGTATGGTTGCACTCGTACGAGCTTCACGAGTTCGAAGGTGTCCTTAGTTTCCTCGGAGAGTGATGGTTTGGGTGAGTTTGGTGTTTGTCCGTGCGTTGAAGGAAGAAGAAGAATGATAGAGGACTCGGGGAGAGAGAGAGAGACAGGAAAGAGACAGAGGGAGAGGGAAACACGGGAGAGATAGAGACAGTGTGTGTGAGTGTGTGTGTGTGGTCCAACACATGCCACACCACACAAAACAACAATAAACGTAAATGTAACGAACTAGGGGTAAAAAGGTAAATTCACACGTACGTTTTTATAATCTCGGGACGGGATGTCACATGAGTCAATTTCTTTGTCGAGTGGTATTTTAACATATATTTTATTGTCTGAAAAAAATAATGGATAAGTTTTTAATTTTTCTTTGGCTTTAAAAACAAAAAACATGTGACATTTTTTTATTGAGCCAAATCAGAAAACAAGTACATAGAGTACACAAGGGAGTACCTAATATGTATCCTTACTAAACTGAATTGCTACTTTCATTGGAGATAATTAATTTTATTCTGGTAGCATAGTAAATTTCAATTTTTTACCCCGTTGCTACCTTCGTTAGACATGCGTAGTATGCATTTATGGTTGGGCTAAATCTTGGCTTTTTGTCATTTAAGGTGGGGAATTATTACAGATATGTACGTTGGTGAGAATTTTGATGGAGAATTAGGAAGCACAGGTAGGTGGGGAGATTTTAACTTAAATATCACTTTCATGGTTCTAGGGGAGGGTACTACATACGAACCAAAACGATAAGAATTGGCAGGACTTGTTTTTGGAGTTTGGTCAGTCAAGGCTTATAGACCAGGCAGTGGAGTGGATTGAATGGACTCGAGCAACTTACATAGAACAAGTTTATCATGTGGCATTCTGATCCTATAACACAATGTAATATAAAAAGAAACTTAAATATATGCCACAGTAGCAATGAACTAGTTCATGCAGGGTCTCTTCCTCATAATCGGAGATAAAAATACAAATAAAAAACGCCATTAAAGTTTGGGAGGATTCCTAAAATGCTTAATCAACCAATATAAAAATCTAAGGCTGATCCATATAAAAAAAAAAAACACCAAACAAACATTTAAGTTCAAATACTAAAATTGCATACGATCAAGTTCTTACCAAATGAAACGAAAATCCCAACAAGAAATAACAGAAACGAAATGTAACTTAGTTCTTGACCAAAACGGAAAAGAGAAACGAAATGTAAAATACTTGAAAGTCTTGAGTCGAACTTCTAATCTCGAGGACGAGATATAACATCTTTGTAGAATTCTTCCTGCAGAATCATCTCTTCCTTGTTCTCTTCCAGCTGCGTTTTGATCCTCTGCTTCAAAAGACGATTTTCATCTTGCAGCTTTTCGATCTTGTCACGAAGTATGGCATTAGTTTCCTCAGCATCTGTCCTGAGCCTCATTTCTTTCGGGAGCTTGTCCTTCAGCCGAATAACCTCTTCGCTGTCCAGACTCATCTGCCTTGTCGGCTTCAAAACCATCTCCTGGTAAGATTTTATATCGAATTTCAGCCCCGCTTTATCATCGCAGTGCTGGTTGAAAGTATCCAAGTCTCGCTTGGTTGGCAAGAAACCATAGAGCTGTCGGATAAGACCTGGACGAAACAAGACAGGATTGCGCTCCCACGCATCCCTACCAAATCCTTGTTCTGCAAAATGCCTGTGCAGCCGCTCTGCCTCAAAGTGTCCGATCGCCGAGGCCTCAAAAATCAACATGCTCATCCCACAATGTCCCTGCGGACCATATGAGTGTCGAGCCTTACTAGCATGGTAATCATCAAACAAATCAAGAAGCTCCTCGGTTCCCATGCCAATCCACTTGTCGTATTCATCCTGCAGTTTGAGTTTTGTGTTCATGATCAGCACCATCGGAGGCCAGATAACTTTGCGATTCTTTTCTTCATCCTTCAGAGCTGCCCATCTGCCGAATACTTGGCCCACAGGTGTAACAGTGGCTCCCTTGAGCTGCAACTCCGCATCTATAAGTTTCGCAAGCTCTCGATGGAGCTTCACCCGCTTGGCCGCTTTAGTTTCTGCATGCCTTTTCAGGGGCTGCATGCCATCGTACCAGTCAATTGCTCCAGGACCATTTTTGCACGCAGGGCAGTGCCACCGCCTGGCAGGATCAATAATCTCATCCACACTTAAACGATCAAACGCGTCCAAGAATTGTTTGAACCATTTACTCTTCTTTCGAGTTCCATGACTCTTTTCACTAGAGTCAGAGTCAAACTCGTCGCTGAAGAGATCATCATCCGAGTCGTCAAGATCACTCAGAGGATCAGAGTTGTCCTCGTCATCATAATCTTCAGCAACAGCAGCAGGAGGAACCACATTCTTGTCTTTCTTGCCAGCTCTAGATTGCCAATTCCATCCTTGGTCCAGCGGAGGGGGAATCACATTTTTCGGGGCCATAAAGTTGTCTCCAAAACCACCTGTGTTGTTATAGGGATGCCTTGCATTTCTTCCTCCAGCTGGTTTTTGAGAATGAGCAGCTTGTGAACCACCAGCACCACTGCGCGTGCCAGTTTTCGAAACCCCTTGGGGTGGCGGTCCCCAAGCCTTGTAACTAGAACTTTGAGGACCAAATATGCCGCCACTTCTGTTCTTGGATTTCTTGCCAATTACCTCCCATTCTCCATCGTCCTGTGCCGAGTCCAGGCCAATGTTTGCTACACCCTGACTCAAATGCTTTCCTTTCGGATTCCCGTCACCTCTTCTTGAACTCATCTTCGACAGCAACCCTCTCCCTTGACAAAGCCGGAAACCTGACCAGACACATATGCAGACATGCACATAAGTACCCCTAAAGCCCGGCAAAATCTTGAGTGTAACCATGTCCTCTCTCTATAGGTAGAGGCTAAGCCAGAAATTTAATTAAGAGATGCACCTTGTAAAATTCAAAGCTTCTTTTTTGTGGTATCAATGCTAATCCGTATTGACAAAATATATGCAACTTAATAGGGTTGTACATGAGAGTGAATGATAACACAAAAAAGGCTTTTTAGCTAAAATGGTTTTTGAAATTATTATAACTCCTCACTTTGGTTCATGAGATTTAAAATTGATAGAAGTGGTACTTGAGATTGTCTTTTGTCAATCATTTTGGTCTTTCTGTGAAACATCTCATTTAAATTGAAGGAAACTACGAATTCAAGGAAAGGGGTTGATTTGACCAAAATACTCCCAGTTTAACAAAGATTTCTCACAGAAGGCCCAAGATGATTGACGGTGGACAATCTCAGGACTACTTCTATCAACTTTATATGAGAAATCCAAATGAGGAGTTAGACCAATCTTAAGGACTATTTTTGATAAAAAGAAAAGAGGAAGGAAATGTAAGAACCCGTGAGAAATTTTGCAACTATTTTAACAAGATTATATCAACATTTCTCGAAGACAAAAAAATGTGGGAGGGCACACATGCCATCGCACGGCACATGTGCGTCCTCCACCCCATCACTATGGCACATGATGACAGAGATAAAACGAGGGGTATATACAACCCGATTATGCGTACAATCTCTGGTTATACAACCCGGTTACGCGTACAATCTCTGGTAAAATGCACATCATAAATCACACAATCTGACACACCTAGAAAAAAAAAGCTGTAAACTTGTGTAGGAAATCTGAATGTAAACCCACAGAAACTCTGCATGCTTCATAAACTTCTGTAATAACCCAATTCATATATCAAAAGAACAAAAATTCCATAAAATCCCTAAAAAATCCATCAAAATTTCATCAAAATCCATTAAAAAAATGTATAAATTTTTTACTTGAACACAAACAACTACATAATGCCATGAAGAACAAATAAAAAATAATAAAAAGGGATGTACCTGAAGCCGAATGGGATGATGAAGAAGATGGTGGAGGAGCGCAGCGGGCCTGATTTTTGTTACGAGATGGACTCCAACAGTTCACCAACCACCTCCTGAGACGAGAGTGATATAACCGGAAATCAATTTACTAAAGTGCTCACTCTTTTGCGTGACTATCTTTATCTTCGTTTGACACGCTTTATTGTTTCTGATAAGCATCTCTTGAAACCTCGAGAAAAGCGTGCCTCGACTACTTTTTTTTATATACTATGCCACGTCAAATAACCACGTAACAATGACGAATGACATGATGACATGTCGTATTAATTACCAACAAGGAACAATGTCATGAGGCCACGTCGTCATTGATAGACATTATTGATAGATAATTTCTATTAGGACCTCGAGAATTTCGCCTGATGCGTGTGCTGTTAACCAGTGTGTAACGTAAGATTGACCACGTGATTGGGATGATAAGCAATATCTATTAGGATCTCAAAAAGTTCACCAACTGTATGTATTGTTAATCAGCGTGTAACGTCAAATTGACCATATAATAAGAACCAATAACATAATACCATGTTGATCATCGATTCATAAATTGATGAGTATAATTACCCCCGTTGTAGGTAGATTTTTTCCCTAAATTGGAGAAAGTGGTGCAGCTTATGTGCAACCTCGTCAAGTTGTAGACAATGTAACAAGGGCTAATGACATAATGTCACATTGTCGCCAATTGCAATACCAATTAAGTAAGGAATTCATTATTCAGGTAAGTTAAAGTTGAAAGTTCTCACTTATTAATGAAGAAAAAAATTATTAAACCATAGCGCCGATGAAACTAAAATCCACAGAAGTAAATGGCAACAATCAACATCGGAGCTACATTATGCCCATCACGTGCCCCGCTTCCCTTTTTTCTTTTATTTTTTTTGACAAACCTGCGACGGGCTGGGCTCATATAGTGAAAAAGACAAATACGAAGGCCAATTAAATTGAGCCCGCGAAACATGTTTGGCTGCCGAGAAAATAAGGAGGGAAAATTACCTGCCAACATCTTCAACCGCAGCAGAATGCTCACTCTGCAACTCAAAACTGCCGCACAGAAAAACCCAAAACCCAGTTTTCTATTTCCGCGTCGGAGCTTCACCACCTCACCTTCTCATCCCTCTCAAGACTCTCACTTGGCGAACCTGATTCTCAAATCCGACCCGCAAACCCTAACCCAGATTCTTCACAGCCCCCAAATCGATTGGACTTCCGATTTGGTCGACAAAACCCTGAAGAGGCTCTGGAATCATGGGCCCAAAGCCCTCCAGTTCTTCAGAATCCTCGACCACCATCCGAACTACACACACTCTTGCTCCTCCTTCGACCACGCCGTCGATATTGCCGGCCGCCTGCGCGACTACAAGTCCCTCTGGACCCTCGTGGCCCGAATGCGGGCCCGCAGGCTCGGCCCTGGGCCGAGGACTTTCGCTATCATCACAGAGAGGTATGTGGCTGCTGGTAAGCCTGATAGAGCCGTTAAGGTGTTCCTGTCAATGCATGAACATGGTTGTCCTCAGGATTTGAATTCGTTTAATACAATTCTTGACGTGCTTTGTAAAGCTAAGCGTGTCGAAAAGGCGTATAATTTGTTTAAGGTGTTTAGGGGCAGGTTTAAGGCTGATTGTGTTAGTTACAATATAATTGCGAACGGGTGGTGTTTGATTAAGCGAACCCCGAAAGCTTTGGAGCTTTTAGGGGAGATGGTGGAGAGGGGATTGGACCCGAGTTTAACGACGTTTAACATAATGCTTAAAGGATATTTTAGAGCTGGTCAGATTAAGGAAGCTTGGGAATTCTTTTTGCAAATGAAGAAGAGGAAGTGTGAGATTGATGTTGTTACCTACACTACTTTGGTTCATGGGTTTGGTGTTGTCGGGGAGATTAAGAAAGCTCGAAAGGTTTTTGATGAGATGGTTGGGGAAGGGGTGCTTCCTTCGGTGGCAACTTACAATGCTTTGATTCAGGTTTTGTGTAAGAAAGATAGTGTGGAAAATGCTGTCGTGGTTTTTGAGGAGATGGTGAGCAAGGGTTATGTGCCTAATGTGACGACTTATAATGTATTGATTCGAGGGTTGTGTCACTCGGGAAACATGGATAGGGCGCTGGAGTTTATGGACAGAATGAAGGGGGATGAGTGTGAGCCAAATGTTCAGACATATAATGTTGTGATTCGGTACTTTTGTGATGCTGGAGAGACTGAGAAGGCGTTGAATGTGTTTGAGAAGATGGGTTGTGGTGATTGCTTGCCTAATTTGGACACGTACAATGTTTTGATCAGTGCCATGTTTGTGAGGAAGAAACCTGAAGACCTGTTAGTGGCAGGGAAGTTGTTGATTGAGATGGTTGATCGAGGATTTTTGCCGCGAAGGTTCACCTTCAATCGCGTTCTGGATGGGCTTTTATTAACAGGTAATCAAGCTTTTGCAAAAGAGATTTTGAGATTGCAGAGCAAATGTGGTCGTCTTCCCTGTCAAGTAAAATTGTGAATCATGTTGGAATTCAGATTGGCTCATGAATCATGTAGATTTGACTACATTCAAATCTTAACCCCAGCTACTACTGCTCCAAAGGGGTTTCTGTTCCTGTTGAAGTTTCAACACTTGATGTTCTCTTATCGCCATGTGTTGAAGGTCTACCGTTTGGAGGATCAGGTGGGCATTCTGGTGCACTATGATTGAAAGAAAGATTTTTTTTGCAGCCGACTTGAGGCTGTCACAGCAAGCAGTCAAATAAAACAGGACTGGCTCAAGAAGGACCGTCTCAGCATTTTGGTTGAAATGAAATATCACGGCGAGAGAAACTTAAATAAGAACAACAGACTCTGAACATGGCAATCATTCGCTTACCAAGAAAAGAAGAACGAGAAATAATGGCCATGATTGTCAATGGTTTCATGAGTTTCAAGCTTCAATTGATTCGTTCTGGCTTGTGTTGTGATCATGTAAACTGTATAAAGTGAAGAAATCGTGTAAACTTCAGCACATATCTTCTGTTGTCAAATTTGTAGTTCCATACGTTAGTCAAGTTGAAACCGTTGTATTTTCCTCGCCATTCTACTCAAATTGTATCGCTGCAGCTTCGAAGAAGCTGGTTTCTCGACTTTGTGAATCAATACGTTCAATTTAGATTTCCAGAAGTTTGTGTCGAGTAAGTTTAAGTTGCTTGTTGCGTTTTGGTATAAAACTACTGTGCGATACAAGTAGACAACGAGTTTATTTCAAAACCACTTTTTCCGTTGTTGAATGAATCCCTAAGATCGAATCCCCTCTTGTATTTAGGGTAACGAAATTTTTTTATTTGTTCTTTTCAAAAAACACGCTTAAAAAATTTTCATTCGACGTGCTAGAAGGAAAATTTTGTATTTCCCGAAGGAGTAATTTTAATGTTTTACATGGAGTAAAATTTGACTTGGGACAATAATTATCGAGAGGGAAATTGGGCAACCTCAGCAAATTAGCAACCCCAACCCAAATATCGTGATGACAAAAAATAAAAAATGGAGGCAAAAGCCGGTAAATTTCCAATAGGATTCTCTCTGTATCATTTTGGTGAGAATCATAGGGATCTGTGAATTGTATCCGTTCATCGTACATCGTACGATCAGTTTTTATCAACTACTGTTTATGTTTATTTTTAAATAAAAATATTTAAAAAAATTTATAATCACACACAATGTACAATGAATAAACACAATTCACGCATCTTCGAAATTCACGCAAATTGAAACCGGCGAGAATCCGGACTCGGTAAATTTGGCTCCCATCTACGAAAAGACAGAAAAAACCTGAAACCATCAGATTTCGCGCTCATTCATCAAATATTTGGAAAAACTCGCCAATCTCTCCCCCCTCTCCAGTCCACCCTCATACTATTTCTTTCGCAGACTGCTACGCTCCACCGCGTCGGCGCTCACTCGCGCAGCCGCCCTTCAGATCCAAAACCCAAACAAACGCTCGCAAAGATTTGAAATTTGTAAACCCCCGCCTTTTACTCCTCAACCCCCCTTTCCCCCTTCTTTCTTAACGGTCCTCTCTCTCTCTAGTCTTTCAGTACCTTCGCTTCCCTCCATTTTTTCTCCCAACCATGACGGCTCCTCCACCCCCACCTCCAGCCACAGAGCAACCCCCGGACCCGGCTTTAACAGGGCCTTCCGCGAGAAACCACCGCTACAGCAGAAAGCAGAAGTCTCTAGGCCTCTTGTGCTCCAAGTACGTTCTCCCCTCCTCCTCTCCCTCTCTCTCTGTCTGCAATTTTCTTGATTCTTTGATTTTCTCTCGCTCTAATTCTTCCTTTCTTTCTAATCGCGTAGTTTCATCGTCCTGTACAACCGTGACGGCGTGACTTCAATCGGCCTTGACGACGCGGCTTCGCGACTAGGTCTCGATCTTTCCCCAATCTCCGATCCCTTCGCACCTCATTGTATTCATTTCATCGGATCTAATGGTTTCTCGACTTTCAGGTGTTGAGAGGCGGAGGATCTACGATATTGTCAACGTCCTGGAGAGCGTTGGGGTCAGTTTCTCTCTCTCCTTTCTTGGTACTTTTGTTTCAATTTGTTTCGGTTTTTTGAATATCGATTTATTCATTAGGTTGATTTTAATTTCCAGGTTCTTGCTCGAAAGGCAAAGAACCAGTATTCTTGGAAAGGATTTCAGGCGATTCCTAATGCCCTGCAACAGCTAAGGGTATTTATCTCTCACAATTCATCATTGAGATTCAGATTGATCCAATGTTCTCCTTAATTTTGGTGTTCGTTTCTTGAATTTGTTTGAACTTAGTACTGATTTGGTGATTTTATTGTGTAATAGGAAGAGGGTCTGAGAGATAATATTTGTAACTTTGACGGCAACGAAGATCCAAATGTAAGTCTTTTGGGGGGTTTTCTATATTGAGCTGTTCATCTCTTCAAAATAAGGTTTTTGAATCCAGAATCCTAAAATTTTCATTTTTTCTCGCAGGGTTATCAAATTTCAGACGACGAGGATGATGCAGAAAGATGTGGGAGTCAGCTGAATGAAAACTCCAACCCTACTCTCAATCTTAAACCTATGAACCCAAAATCAGGTAAGCCTTGTTTTCGGTGTTTTCAATCTTGTTCGGTGCTTTGGGCTAAGTTATAGGGGGGATATCCAATTACTATGAATGGTAAGTTTGGTGATGTCCTAAAGACTCTTACTTTTTATTTGTTGTTAAGCAGATAATAGAAGGGAAAAGTCGCTGGCGCTTCTTACGCAGAATTTTGTGAAGCTCTTTGTGTGCTCAACTGTGAGTGAAATAATGGATAACAACTTGCTTATTTTATAAAACTGTGATTTGGGTTTTGCGTAATTTTGGGCCATTATTGATTTTACTGCGTGAACTTGTAGGTTGAAACGATTTCCCTTGATGAAGCTGCCAAATTACTGCTTGGAGATGCACACAATGCATCAATGATGAGAAGTAAGAAATTTACACTTGGTTTTCTTTATTCCTGATCATATGTTATAATGGAGCAGAAACTATTGACTAACTTTTGTTCAAAACTTGATAAAGCAGCAAAGGTAAGGCGGATTTATGATATTGCGAATGTTTTGTCGTCCATGAACCTCATTGAGAAGGTAAAAACACTAATTTGAATCCTCAATAGAAGAAAGAAATAAAACTTCCAAATTCGGAATTCAACTTTTGTTAACATATAACATTGTTTGGTCAAGATAAATGTTTTCCTTCTTATGCAAAAATGTGCAGACCCACACATCAGATACGAGGAAGCCTGCATTTAAGTGGTTGGGATTGAGAGGAAAAGAGGAGGTTCGTCAGGAGACTAAGAAGAGAGCTTTTGGCACAGATATAACGAACGTCAGTTCTAAGAGGGGAAAGGTAGACTCTTCTATTGGTGGGAAGTTGGATGGGCAAAAACAGAAGGGCCTAGTAGGTCAGGCTGATAGGAGCAATTTGGAAGACTCCAAAGATGGTTCAAAGACCTATCAGTTCGGTCCTTTTGCTCCTGTCACTATTGCCAGAGCTGGGACTGAGAACACGAGGAAGGTTCATGACTGGGAGAAATTAACCTCTACTTATTGTCCTCAGTATCAAAACCAAGGTATCATCTTATGATTCATCATGCATTAGATTGAAAGAATTTGATTTTGAATAGTAAATATAGCTGTTCTTATCATTTACCATTAGCAATAGCGATCCATTTCTATAGGTTTGAATTCACATCAGGAAGCCAACTAAGGGATAAGAAACTTCATTAGTTTTGATACCCACAGACGATTGATGGACACACTTTTTTTTTTTTTTTTTTTTTTAATGATCTATGACTATCATCAGCCTTGGTGAACTTGTCTGTAGGACCAGGTGACAATAGTGGGAGAAAGAGAAGAGAGGTGGATAGAGAAAGAAACATGACCGGAGACTGACTAGGTGTGGGAAGAACAGAACTGGATATCCAAACCCCATGTTGAAACAAAGCCAAGAGGACACTCGTACTAGCAATAGGGAAACGTCTTATAGCAGAAATCAAAATCAAAATTAAGCAGGCCTTACATGATTATTATTGTCTCCATTACTATTGGATGAAAATTTACTAAATCATGTGTCTTGCTTCACGTTGAAGCTTTGAAGGACCTGTTTTCTCATTATATGGAAGCATGGAAGACATGGTACTCCGAAGTTGCTGGGAAGAATCCAATCCAAATTTCTTGATGCTTCTCTGTTTTGACCTGCGCTCATTGACTCAAGGAAATCACTTCAATTCAACTCTTGTTAACCCGGCAGAGAAGGGATGGCCCCTCCTAGTTGGATGCAAACTCTATGCACCATGTTTAGAACGGCTACCCTCAGGACTACTACATTTAACCGTCTTATTTCGACATTCTCACAGGGTTCTTGTATTGGTTTCCTTTTGAATCGGTGGCTAGTTAGAGATGTGCGTATGTTTTGTGTATTCGCTAGAAAAAATGGAGGGTGAATGATGTAAATTCATGTTTGGAATTGGAAAGTTGGGCCAATTATACATGACAGATTATTGTGTGCTCATTTCTAATGTAAATTACAGTAAAACTTGCAACTATACATGCAAGTCATACAAAATGTTTGACGAACAAATGCATGAACTCAGAAAAAACCTCCACATATCTTCTCTTCTGATCTCTGGTCCCGGATCTCCCAATTAACATCGTATTTCATGTTATTTTGTAATGAGGAATTTCGCGTGCCCACACGTCCACAGATAGACATACTCCACATAGTTACGCCTTGATAGAACATTCGTACACCAGTCCGAGAACTCCCTGTTTTGCTGCAGACATTCCTGAATCTTTCTATTGTTCTTTCCCAGTTGAATGATTTTGTTGGATATACGCGTTATGTGTCCGATGTTCCCCATCCCGGGTGGGGATTTTCCCTCGGCAGCACCCGCTGGCTTGTCCGTAGATTCAGCTGGCGAAATAGTCGAGAACTCTGAAATTAACAAAATACAAGGAACACCATACTGCATACATTGTCTTTGATGGGATCACTCTAGTTGTAGTTTATATATTCTCTGAAACTGAAAGGCTCTTAAAAACTCGCAATTTTTATGCATACCGTAATTTTTATGCATATTGGAGAGATCTCGAAGCTGACGTGTCTGGAGATCCGAACCACTCATTTTGAATTATGCGGTCCTCGTTAGCACATTCAACTGGCCCACCTCACACAAATCAAGGATTCGAATCTCTCTTTCTGCCTCTTCAATGGCCTGGATCTCCAGGTCTTTCGACTCCGAACACAAACATCCAGAGAGAATCTCGACTCGTCTATCAGTATCTTTCCTTCCGTGTTTGGCAGTAACACTGTTTTCCTTCTGGAATTTGAAATTATTAATACATTTGATTTCCCGATGATTGAAAACCTTTGGATTTCGAGTGGACCGTTTTGAGTTGTCCTCTCTATCATCTATGAAGAAGCAAAACATCTTATCCAACAACCAAAAAAACGAAAAAAGTCATCTTTTTATTATACATACATACATATATATACATATACATATACATACATACATACATACATATATATATATATATATATATTAGCAAATAGCAAGATGTTAATTTACAAAAGAGAAATTTGAATAACAGCAATGACGCGGAAAAGCAGCAATTAAAGGATGATTTCTTC
Organism: Pyrus communis; assembly: GCF_041283825.1. Taxonomy (NCBI): domain Eukaryota; kingdom Viridiplantae; phylum Streptophyta; class Magnoliopsida; order Rosales; family Rosaceae; genus Pyrus; species Pyrus communis. The sequence continues at coordinate 3,682,199 of NC_142578.1, forward strand.
CTGAACGCTGACGTTGAGAGTCTTATGGGGCAGGACAATGCTGTTTATAACCACCACTTCATCTTCAACTGTCACTGCTTCACCTGAATTATCAATAAAACCGGCATTCAGATGGCGCATAAGGCAATATCGATATATAATTTTATCAGAACGAGAGGATTGAGTGAAAATGAGAAAGGATTTATGTACCAAGGATCGTGATTCCGAGCTTTGAATTGTAATCCCCAGTAGCCTGAAATCATAGTGCCAAACTTAGAAAGTCAATTGCAACAAAGCTTTAAATAACAAAAGAAAGTTGAAGTTCTGTTATTAAGCATGGGTTGGTAGAAAGTTTTTGAACGTGCCTGGACACGAGACCATCTCCCGATTGAAGATTTCCATCCAACAATTGCATGAATAACAACTGCGTTTTCCTGAAACAAAGCATCGTACATATGTCAACATGAGGCGATATCTAGGATGCACTCCATAACCTATGCTTTTGTTATGTACCTTTATTTCGACATTGTCAAGGATGATGCAACTTATGAGCCTCACACCAGCTCCTATGCGAGCATTTGCAGATATTGAGACATTGGGACCAATCTGTACGAGCAGATAACAGGAGATTTAATCGATGCATTACTAAGGGAATGCTAAATGATCTGGAAAGCGACAATACTAATCTGTTTCACTATACAAATCACAGTTACGACAACCTAGTCATAGGATTCCTAAACTGGTTGAAAAGAAATCACTCAAATGAGATTTTTGCAAGGCCATTCGTTGAGTGTGCACATTTAGTAAAGCCAGTATGAGAGAAAACGTACCTTAGCACTTGGATGTACTTTTGCTGATGGATGAACATAAACATCACCGGTAATACTGGCACTCTTTGTACCATCTCCACTCACCAAAAGATGTGGATTGGTTAATCGAAATTGTGCAAGATACAAACCAGAACACCTTAACGACATTCTGCAAGTATCAACACTAAATATTTACAAGATGGCCCAGACTGATGAGGACAAGGTTATAGCAAGACAACACCTCGGACACAAATCTTACCCAGGAGTTTTGATCTGTTCCCAGAAGTCCAATGTTTCATATGTGTATAACTGCTTTTTCCCCGCAAGAGGCGATAGGATATCTTGATCTAGCCTTACAAAATGCGTGGGAGCATTCCTGATAAAGGAACTCTCTATCAGCATTACCTTTCTATTCTAGTCAATTCAATATGTTGGATAGCACTATAGTAAAGCGGTGTTTTTAATTCACTAAACAACGTAGTTTTTAACTTTTTATACTATATGAAGAGAAACCTTGTTGCTGAATGAAGGGATTCAAAGCTGGACAGACGTCTTAAATCAGCTGCAAATACCAGAAAATGGTCCAGATTTCAGCATGGTGAATACCAATGCTATCAATAAGTGAAAATACATCTTAGTGGAAGCAATCTATGCATCAAAGAATTTCCTACAGACAAAGAAATGAAAAAGATACCGTGTTCTTGTTGAACTAAACTTTCATGTTACCATAATTAAAGCACACTAATAGCACAGGCAACCTATTCATGGAGAATGTATCACTACCTCTGTCCTTCCACTGAGTGGAAACACCTTCGATGGTGTTAAAAATGTCTGGTTTAAATATGTAGACACCACAATTTATCCTGTCGCTGACCTGAATAAAATAAGAATTAAAGAAAGGTAAAGGAGAGCAAAAAATTCTCCATTGATGCACCGTAAGCTTGAAATTCCAATCTCAAACGTACAAAAGTCTCAGGCTTCTCGGTGTAATGCAACAGTTCATTGGTGACCGGATCAGCTACCAGTTCCCCAAACTGACTGGCTGATTCAGCAGAAACCTATACAAAGAAAAAAGAAAACTTAGATATGGAGAACAATAGATAATATAATAATCAGTATTATTATTAAATAACTTTGCACATTTTTTGACCAACCTTGATCACAAGGATTGTTCCCATACCACCATATTTTTTGTGAGCCTCTGCAAATAAACACGGCAAAAAGTGGAGATTAAGCTTTCTGCAATCCCCTTATGAATCCACAATGAATAACCTGGAAACAATCATACGAAACTCCCAGCAACTCATGAAACAATTACCAAGCATTTCTGGAAGCGGAAAACTGCAGCAAACATCACAATTCAACAAGACAATGTGCGACTGCAAACAAATATAAGAACCACAATCAGCCTTTTGCCTGAGAATTAGAACATGTATGCATCGACACAACTTATTTAAGACGAAAGACCTAAACAAACAAACAAACAAACAAACAAACAAACAAACAAACCAGATAAAAACTTATCAATTGATTAAAAAGGAGTTGGTAAAAGACTAACCGGGTTGTCTTCCATGATCAGATCTCTGAAATTATAAAGTCCACCAGCTGATCCATGTGGCTTGTCTTCCCTCAAATATCTAATCGCCACACCAACGCAATGTACAACCAACAGATTAAACATCAAATCCAGTTCAACATTTTCAAGATCTAATCAGTAACTACTAACCGGAAAACAAAAGCAGGAGCTCACACCTAACAGGGACTTTAAGCTCATTAGAGATTGAAGACACATATAACGCAAATTCACGCTCCTCGTAGAAACCAATGAGGAAAATTTGTGTGAGGTTCGGAATCTGTAATCCAAAAGACAGTGAATTCAACCAGTATGCACACTACGAAGCCGGAAATGACAGATTTATCTACAAGAATATACCCTTTTACAAGCGGAAATCGGATGATGAACCATTGGTTGTCCTGCTAATGGAAAAAGCGGCTTCGGTATATTCAGTGACAATGGCCGGAATCTAGTTCCTGTAGAGTTGAAACTCCAATATATTAAGAAATGCTTTCTCAAAGATTGTAAGAGAAATGCCATGATTCCCAATTCATGATTCAACAATTGAAATTTACTCTCTCAAAAATGCACGAAGCCTTGAACTTTCCCATGGAAAATTCAAACAAGCATCACCAAAACTGAGAAATTGAGAAATGGGGTCTCATTATTCGATCCAAAGATCATGACAGTAACTTTTTATTTACCTTTAGTGGGCCCACCCACCATGATCACAGCAACCACCTTCTCGTCCGAGCTCCCCATGTCTTATGCAGAAAACCCAGATCCCAAAAGCCGAAGGAGGCAGCGGTGGTTCCGCTAGAAAGCCAGAAACTTGAATAGAAGGAATGGAGTGGCAGTAACAAAGGAGCCCAAATGTATAATTTATATGGAGAGCTAAAATCTGTAGTTGGAGGTTCACCAGGGAACAAGGAAGCTACAGCAACGGACAAAATCTGAAGTTTCTCACAGCTCAGAGAGAGAGAGAGATTAAAAAGGGTCGGTGGAATCCAGAACGTGTATTATAATAATAATGCAGTGTATGAGGATGTGAGCATATACAATCCGAAGTTTGGAACATAAATGCAGAGAGAGAGAACGGAGAGGAAGGTTCCCTCTGTTTTTTTTTCCCATTACTTTTTGGATATGGAGGGGGTGAGGGAGGTGGGTGCGACCCGGGTAACTGGGCATCCCCGTGAGGCTGACTGGTTGGGAGGTTCTCAGCCTCGTTGTCGTGGACACGGACACCTCATTAACTCGCTCCATTTAATTTTAGAGTGTTTTAAAGAAACATTGTAGTACTGTTTACTTTTTAACAAAAATAATATTTTTGTTTTAAAAAATTACTCGTGATACTATTTATTTACGATATTTTTTTGTCATTTTGATTAAAACTCGAAATTTTCAAATTCTTTTAACTAGTTTTCCTTTAATTTTATTGAGATTTGTCACCAAACAAAGTAAAGATTGCCATTTAATTTGAAAGAAGTTGGCTTCAAGACTAATGGTTGGTTTGGTATTAATATGCTTTGAAAAAAACTGCTTCTGATGTGTTGTGAGAATAATCGTATTTTTGCTGCTTCATGTTTTCAGCTTTTTTTCATCCAAAACTGTAAAAATAAGTTGTTTTTAAACGTTTACCAAACACTTTTTTGAGCTCAACTTTTTTTGATACTCACTTTTTATAAAAGCACATCAGTACCAAATCAGTACTAAGAAGGGGAAAAGGTGAAACTTCACCTACATGTCTAAACTTTGAGAAAGATTGAAGCTTGCCTTCATACCATGTGACATTAACTCCCAAACTTAGTGGTCAATCTCTTGTGGAACAAGCCACCACCGAAAAGCCATCAAATTTTAGATCACCACTATGATGACCGGAATGTTGGCAGCCACAGCCGTCCCAGAATGTAGGGTGGCCATGGCCCCAACATACATCGAGTTTTCGCACAAAAAATTAGGCTCGATGACAGGAATAGTATGACCACCTTCTTGCATTCAAGTTCGATTTTTTTTTGTACTGGAATTTATGGTCCCCTAGGACCCCTACTAATAAAATAATTGGAACCCTTGCCATTAGTACACACTGCATCATGGGTAGCAATTTTATGAGATCTACAAGACTATTGAGAAATGGAAAGTTTAATTATGACCGTGTGCTCGACTGTAATATATCATGACTATAAAAAAAAATGCTTAAGTATAACTGAGTGTATATCCTCTTACGCCTGCTCGTCACATGCACAAGAGGATAGAACACCGGTTGCACCCAAGATTTTAACCATGACTTCCTCCTCCTCAACAAAGTACCTCTGAATTCAACCGTGTCTTATTCCTAGTCAAATGGTTAAAATTGACATCCAGTTTTCTAGCTCAGTACATATTTTCACCCTCTTCATTCCTGTGCGTTATCAGTACATCTGAAGTTTTCACCATACTATTTCGCGGGTAAACTTTCACAGCTTTGAAGGCGACTTGTACCAACCCCATGGATCATCAGATACGTATTCGGTAACCTGCTTCACGGTCAAGTAATTATCAAGTCCCCTGTTCAAAAGAGAAGAAACTATTATTACCATCTGCAGTTCACCGATCTTAATTTGCAGAAGTAACTGTAATGCAATGTTCGTTGTTCTTTTATGCTTAGTTCGGATATGCAGTGTGATTATATTAGGCCTAAAATATATGCAATATCAATGGAACATTATAACACAATGCCAAGAAAGCCATACCATGTCCCTAATTCACGCCCGAAACCACTTCGTTTGTTGCCTCCCCATGGAGCCTGACAGAAGCATGGTTGCGAGCAGTTGATCCATACAATTCCTGCTTGAAGGGCCTGCAGAAGAACAAGAAGCACAACTCATAATCAGATGCTGTTTTTACGAATGCTGGGACAGGGGATGATCCGTTCACAAAAGAAGTACAAGGGAGTCTCACCTTAGAGACACGCTCACACCTTTCTAAATCTTTCGATATGACTGCAGCGCCTAAGCCATAACTGTCAGAGTTCAACAAACTTCATCAGTCAAAATGGGACAAAAAAAGCAGTCGAACAAATCTCTCACTATGGACGGTGACAGAAATAAGAGTCAACTCACTGGCTGTCGTTTGCTAGTTCAAGAGCTTCGTCTTCTGAACTAAATGTTTTGACACAAAGAACAGGTCCGAAAACTTCTTCTCTCCAGATTTGCATGGAGGTTGTTACATCAGTTATGATTGTTGGTTCAATGAAGAATCCTTTCTTTAGATGCTGCCATCCACCAATAATATAACTCACAAATTGAGTTTGTGACAAATAAAGCAGCAGAATGGGCTTGATGGAAACATAGGTTTATACCTCAGGACGAGCCCCACCACTCAAAACTCTTGCGCCTTCACTCTTAGCTGTTGTGATGAACTTCAATATTTTCTCGTACTGAAACAGATCCAGTGAAAATCAGGTAATATTCTAATACTTCAATTATAAACTGGGCAGTGAAATTAAAGATTTGAACTACTTGATGTTTCTAACTGTTTTGACTTTTGCATATTTCTGTATCTGAAGAACACACGTATAATTATCACCCGCAGAAAGTGAGCTATATGCGGATGCATGTCAAACCGTAGGGACTCTAATCTTTATAACAAACATAAAATACAATTTATCAGCCTAAATTCATCCAAAGAAGAAACTTTTCAACAGACTGTCCAGCAAGGCTGCAACATAAATGGCTGGGGAGTTGTTTAGCATAAACATGGCAATTTTAGATTTAAAAAAAAAAAAAAAAAACACTTTCCAGACACTATAAAAATGGTTCATTACCGGGTAAGATTTGAAATTAGAACCCAGGCCCACACACAAGACAAGCCCGAATATAACATATTTATTAACGTCCAAACAACTAAATAGACATGTTCAAAATATTGGAAGAATAAACAGCTCACACTTGCTGATTTAGACAGCCCTTGTTTTACATGTTTTACAAGAGTGACAACTTGAGTATCATAAGTCCAAATCTTACATTTACAGACTTAAAACGAGAAAAAGATAACTAGTTGGAACTTTAGTGCTTCACAATTGTCTAATATGTGTCAGTGGACCTGTTTCTTTAACACACTGTCCCCCAATTCAAGAAATAGAGAACTAAAAACAGAAACAAAATGCAAATATTGTTAATGGTATACTCACCTGCCCTCCACTAACAACAGGGCCAAGCCTGCACCCTTCTTCAAGAGGATCTGCAATCTTGATGTTTTTGCACCATTGCACAAGCCTATCCAAAAACTCTGCTGCAATGTTTTCCTGAAACAAGGTGCAAGGAAATTAATACAGTAGTATAAGCTTGCTTAAGATGGCACTATGAATAAGCTTCTAGGGAAACCACATTCAACTACCCGCGGGAAAGTGGCATAATTGATGATGTTGTAGTACAAAAGTTAATTATCATGCATGAACCCCGTGGTCTAGAATTGTTTGAATTTACATGTAATATCCACTTAGTTTAAAAAGATGCACCACCATCCGTGCAACAAAGAAGGAACTGACAAAAAGTGATGTATCATCTTGCTATCATACTTACATGTATTATAAGCCGAGATGTTGCACTGCAAATCTGACCATTTGTCCAAAAGATACCGAAGGCAGTCCATTCAGCAGCTGTTTGAGTCATAGAGTAAACAATTACCATTATAGTACCAGGACTAGTATATTTTTTCATTTCACTTTAGATTCATAGATTTTCTCCCTATACAACTAGATCCTGATGGAAGTAATTAGTTATTAAAAAAAAAACATGTAAGTCTAAAATGTAGCCTTCATGAGGAACTAACCCTTGTCGATATCAACATCATCAAAAACAACAATTGGGCTTTTCCCACCAAGCTCCAGTGAAACAGGCTGCCAAACAACATCGGAGATGGTAAATGAAGTTCAAATGAAGAGAACAAATGTCACAATTATAAATGAACAATTATCAGATTACAAAGCCTTGGCTGTACCTTCACCAATTGGGCTGCAGCTGTCATAATCTTGCTCCCAGTCATAGTACTTCCGGTAAATGCAATCTGTTGAATATAAGTTTATTACTATTACCACCACACAGCTAAAACAACCCAAGATGTCACAACTAACAAATTTGCATGATTACAAGAAGATGTATTCATAGAATTTCCAACTACAGACTAGCAAGGAAAAACCCGAACCTTATCAACATGGGGATTAGATGCCAAAGGAGCACCAGCTTCATGGCCCAGCCCAGTCAGGATATTGAGGACACCAGGAGGAAGACCGACCTCTCTACACACATCAGCTAGCTCCAAACAAGTCCTGAAATTGATTGATAACATGATGATAGGCATACAATGTACAAAAGCAACATAAGAGCTGAAGAAAGTACATATAAACCAAAAAGGGACATACACAGATGCCAACTCAGATGGTTTCAATATTGCAGCACACCCAGCAGCTAAGGCAGGAGCGACTTTCCATGTAGCCATTAACAAAGGGTAGTTCCTTAACATAAAAACATAAGCACTTCATCACCATATAAATAATAAAGATGCTTCTTAATAACACTGAAAGGCTATTTACAAGATAAACCTACAATATCTAAAGATTGTCATTGCTAACGGGACTGTTAGGGCAATTCACAATCCAAAATTTAAGGTTTACAGATGAAAATTTACTTTATAAACAGGTTAGTGCAACCACCAAGGAAGAAAATCTTACTAAAATTGAACATACTCATTTAATATAAAGAAGCAGCAAATACCATGGTGTAATTAACCCAACAACACCAATGGGCTCCTTAAGGACATGGCTCTTAAATTGCTCCATAGGAAGAGAAATAGGAGTCTTTTGCTGTGCATCCAAACCTTCAGCAAGGTCTGCATAGTACTCAAAACAACCAGAAACATCATCCTGCAATGCATGTGCCAGAACATAAGACCTTATGCATGATAAATAACAATTCAAATTGTCAGAGAATCACAAGCATACTATGTCCCATGCAGCTTCATCCAATGGTTTTCCACTATCAATTGCTTCGAGCTTGGCTATTTCAGGCTTTCTCTCTGCTATCTGCACGCAAACAAAAACAAGAAAATTGTAAGACATATGAACACGACCAAATCTTTGAAAGGTCATTATGGAAGTTAGAAAATCAACAATAGTCCAAGAAAGAGACTTGAAAGAAACACGAGGCAGTTATTCAAAATTGTTCAGTTCAGACCCATTTCTTCTTCATTTCTTCTTGAATGTTAAAATATCAACCTCCAAACATAAGAATTGAGACAAGTATATAGCACAGCAACTACAACTATCGGTTTCCCCATACGCTTTCAACATCAAATTCAAGACCCGATTAATTTAATTGACAACAGAGCCAATACCTTAGCAGCAATAGCGCGCAAATACTTGGCACGAACAGCCCCAGGCGCCAATGCCCAGTCTCTCCCCTTGTTCCTGGCAAGAGCTTTCCGAGCAGCCTCCACCGCAAGCTCCACATCTTCAGCAGTAGCTGCAGGTATATCCCCTGCATCCACACATTCCACAACCAGTTCACATACCAGATTTAAGTCAGATTACAAAACCCATCTGTCCATTTCCATTATTTTCTGTATCAACACAGATACCATAGAAATTTGAAGGGGAAAAAAAAAGAGACGATCTTTGGATCTCCCATTACAAGATCAAGCAAGAATCGAATACCCAACAGGGCCAGCACTCTATTTTTACGAATTTAATTAAATGTTTCATTTAAAACAAAGTTCTGGGTCAGTAACCAAATTTACATCAAATTTTTGCTCAATCTCTTCAGCCACTAAATACATCAAACGATCAAATGCGATGACTAAACAGTATATTAAATTTAGAAAAACAACCCAGATATTAATTTATTGACAAAAAAGCTCAGGGTGAGAAAAAGACCAATGATTTGTTCAGTAGCAGGATTGATGATTGGGATGCGTTTCTTGAGGGCCGGTTCTCTCCACTCGCCGTCGATGAACAGCTGCCGACTCGGTATTTGGATCGCCATTTTTCAGCTCTCTCTCTCTCTCTGCGCAGTGATAGAGTGATAAGTAGAGACTGGGCTAAGCAGCAACGTGATGTGAAGTTGTTTGGTGGGATGCTCTGGAATCGCCGAATTTGTTGAAAAAGAACAATCCCAATAATGCATAATCTAGACGTGCAAGCCACCGATACCGGCTCACCAGGTGGCCTGTGAAGTTTTTTTTATTTTATTTTATTTATTTTAAATTTTTTAAATTTGGGGAAATGTCAGAGCTTTTGGATAACTAGGATCAGAAGGAATAACAAAATATCATATGCATTTGAAATTTTTATTTGACCGTCTATATTAGTTTGAGATACTGTTACATTCTAAAATTAAGATACTGTTATATTTTAAAATAAAAAAATTAAACGCTTAGTTTTGGGATAGGGAAAAAAGTTTCAATTACTTAAATTATAAACCGTCCAAAATATTATTTTTCACGAAATAATCACGTAACTTGTTTCTTAAGAATGAATACAACATAACAACATGAATATATACTCAAATAGTTATTTCTCTAAAGTCCGATTCATTACATATTTATTGTACCCGAAACATAAGTGGTACACATCACGTGTTATCATACAAGTGGAATGATGTTTTATTTTTTTCAGTTGTTAATTTTTTTAACACAATTATCTCATCATTTGTATAACGACATATAGTGTACCACCTTATGTTTCGGACACACTGAAATATATATTAACCTTTTTATTTTATTCAACATAGTTGAATTATTTTCTAATTTTTCGTTTTTTCAAATTCTTCTGTTCAGGGACTTGAAGGAGGAGGTCCCTCAAACCAACCATAAGGTTGATCTGATACATATTCAGTAACTTGCTTGATGTTCAAGTAAAGCTCAAGTCCCCTGTTGCACAACAGAAAAACAGAAATACCATCATTACCCTTCCCATAATCAAAATCATAACACAATATTAAAATTAAGTTAACAGAAGATTAAGAATAAATAATGAACACTATGCTGAGGTTGAGGAGAAAATGAACACAATGCTGAGATTGAGATTGAGAGAGAGAAAATTAAAATTAAATTAACAGAAGATTAAGAAAATGTACCATTCTCCTAATTCACGGCTGAAACCACTTCGTTTGTAGCCTCCCCATGGAGCCTGAATGAAGGATGGTTGTGAACAATTGATCCATACAACTCCTGCTTGAACGCCCTGCAAAGCATCACACCAACAAAATGAAACACAATTCGTAACCAAATTATCAAAATGATGCCATTAATATTCCTCGTGTCACGTATATAACATGATGAAAGAGATACTAAAAAGGAATATACAACCAGTTATATGCAATGTTCCAAAAACCACTAGGCTGTAGTCAAACGGTGGAGAAGGCCATAGCGCCCAAGGGCCTAGGCAGGGATTAGGCGAGGGACTATGCAGATTTTGTATTTTCGGCCATTAAGAGTAACAACTTCCATTTAGAGATTTCGGCCGATCTGCAGCCCACCGAACCCACGCGTTGCCTGCCTAGACGCCGCCCAATTTTTCTAAAGATTCGGCCTCAATCATAGCAGTGGCATTACGCCAGTGCCTATACGCCGCCTAGAGCGATTATTAGAACACTAACTTATAATATCTTATCAGTCTTACCTTAGCAAAGCGCTCACACTTTTCTAAATCTTTTGACATGACAGCAGCACCTAAGCCATAACTGTCAAGGGAAGATCAAACAAATGTGGGTAGTAAGGAGAATATAAGAGGAAGAAATTGACCGAAAGAAGGAAACGGGGCTAAAAAGAAGTGGAGATTCAACTCACGGGCTGTCATTTGCTAAGTCAAGGGCTTCCTCTTCTGTATTGAATGTTTTGACACAAAGAACAGGCCCGAGAACCTCCTCTCTCCATATTTTCATGGCGCATGTTACTTCAGTTACGACGGTCGGTTCGATGAAGAATCCTTTCTTCAGATGCTGCCATTGCCATCCTTTTTTTAACAGTCTCAAGTTTTTGATACAGAATAAAGTCATGTACCATGTATAGGTTAGTTTATACCTCAGGACGATTCCCGCCGTACAGAACTTTTGCTTTTGCACTTTTAGCCCCTTCGAGGTACTTCATTATTTTCTCATACTGAACCGAACCAAATGCAGTGAAGATTAGATAACACTCACTTGGATCGTAAACTTCAGAACGAAATTTAAAGCTTTTCGTTGTCTCAAAAGACAAACACAAGTGCGTTCACTCGCTCGTGCACGGAGACTCTAACATAAAATGAAGAAATTGTTGACAGTTGATTTACCTGCCCTTTACTGACAACAGGGCCAAGCCTGCAACCTTCTTCCATAGGATCCGAAATCTTGATGAGTTTGGTCCAGTCCTCAAGCCGGTTCACAAACTCCATAGCAATGCTTTCCTAAAGTCGAAATGCAAGGGATTAATTAGTACTCTAGTAAATATCTATGTAACTTAGAAGGGACTAACAGAAAGTAATGTAGCATCGATCACGCTATTATACTTACCTGCACTATGAGACGGGAGGTTGAGCTGCAAGTCTGACCACCTGACAAACATATACCGAAGCAAGTCCATTCCACAGCTGTTCAATTGAATCATAGAGTAATAGAGAGTTAACATAACAGTACTGTCATCCGGCAGCAGTACCATATCTATATGTTTCAATCAGATTCGCGTGCATGTTCTATCCATGCGCAACTAGTTTCTAACGGAAGCAATTCATTTGCCCAAGATGTACTAACCCTTTTCCATATCAGCATCATCAAAAACAACAATGGGGCTTTTCCCTCCAAGCTCCAATGCAACAGGCTACAAAGAAACCACATAGGAGAAAGTATGCAAAGATTAAACGAAGAGAATGAACCCCGAAAACAAAATGGAAAGATATTTAGTTTTTCAACCTACCTTGACCGATTGAGCTGCAGCTGCCATAATCTTGGTCCCGGTGAGAGTACTTCCGGTAAATGAGATCTGGTGAATATTAATCACATAGCAATTACATCCTGGTGGCTAACAACTCAGAACATCTTACAATCATCGAGTATGCAGAAATTCAAATAACATAATTAGTAAAGAGAAAAAGCTGAACCTTATCAACATCTGGATGACTTGATAAAGGAGCGCCGGCTTCATTGCCTAGTCCAGTCAGAATGTTGAGGACACCGGGAGGAAGACCAACATTTATACACACCTCAGCTAGCTCCAAACAAGTTCTAGAATCGATGGATAACACAAACGGTACGCATATATGTTAAAAATCAACATACCAATTAAATAATACGTATGTATAAAGTATAAACCAACCAGGACATACACAGATGCCAACTCAGACGGTTTCAGTATAGCAGTACAGCCAGCAGCCAAGGCAGGAGCTACTTTCCACGCAGCCATTAACAAAGGGTAGTTCCTTAACATAAGAGAGAAGCACTTTTGGTTCCTTAACATATAAATCATTATTAAGATGCTTCAGGCTTCTTTTGAAATAAAGAAGCTGCAACATACCATGCTGTGATCAACCCAACAACCCCGACCGGTTCCTTAAGAACATGAGTTTTGAACTTCTCCGTGGAAAGAGAAACCGGAGTTTTTTGCTTTGCATCCAATTCTTCGGCAAGGCCTGCGTAGTACTCGAAACAGCTTACGACTTCCCCCTGTATTGAATTTGAGTTAATTAGGTGCCATGACATCACATAAGACCTTATGCATCATGTCGTAAGCAATAATTTCAATATTTGTCACTAGCATACTATGTCAGAAACAGTTTCATCCAGTGGTTTTCCGCTATCCATTGCTTCGAGTTTGGCTAGCTCGGTTTTTCTCTCGTTTATCTGCATCAAAAGTACTAAAAGCTCAAGACATCTCAAACAATTTTATTACAGTGAGAGTTAATCAAAACTATTTGAAAGATTAGAAGATCGAAACACGATCAGCAATAATACTGTTTTAACAAGCAATTGATGATAACCAGATTGATCATTTCACTAACAAAAAATTAAATAGTGAAACTCAGAGACAATGTACCTTAGAAGCAATAGCGCGCAAATACTTGGCACGAGAAGCCCCTGGCGCAGAGGACCAATCTTTCCCGTTGTTCCTGGCAAGGGCTCTTCGAGCAGCCTCCACTGCAATCCTCACATCAGCAGCAGTAGCTCTAGGAATATCCCCTGCATCACACATTCCCACAAATCAACCACTAATTCACATATCATTTCATTGAAACGCCTGTCCAGAAGTGCTTTTGGGATGGCTAATAGCGTTTTCATATAATCAAAAGCACTTCTAACAGTAGTTGTCTGAAAAAAGTTTCAAAAAGTTAAACGTGTTTCTGGATTGAAACACTTCTAGCAAAAGCGCTTGTGAGCACGCTTGCTTTCTAGAGAAACATTTCCAAACGAGCCCTAACTTGAAAAACAAGTTACAAACCACGAATCAGTATTCCACAATCGAAATAGAAAATCTTTGAGAGTCAAGGAAGAGGGAGAGACCAATGGTTTCCTCAGTGGCAGGGTTGATGATCGGAATGCGTTTCTTGAGGACCGGTTCTTTCCACTCGCCGTCGATGAATAACTGCCGGCTCGGAATTTCTACCGCCATTTTTCAGCCAGCTCTAATGCTCTTCCAAAGTGTAGCAAATTAATTGTTAGACTAGCGAGTGAATGAGGTGATTCGAATTGGATCGGATTTCGGATTGAAATTCTAATATTAGTAGTATGAAATCTGAAAGTGCGGATCGCGTGAAGAGGATTTCAACAGCTGAAAACTCGAACAAAGAAGAGACGGTATTTCCGGTGCTTACGATGCTTCACTAAAAGAGAGCTCTCTTGAATTTTCGCGGGAGGAACGAGGGTCGTTGGCTTTTTTCATTTGATTAATTAATTTGTTTATTAGTTTAGAATTAGCCGCGATTGATTAGGACTTGCTTGGTTCTACTATAATCCAATTTTTTAAATTCAAAAATAATTTTCAAATTGTATACTTCGAGTATTTTTTCGGTAGGATTATTTTAAAAATTATACTAAAATCAACTTAAAAATTTGTCTTCTTGTTGAAAAAAAGTTCAAAAATAAGTTTTTAGAATTTTTAAAGTTATACTAAATACTTTCTTCTCCGAATATGTTATGTGCATCCTATCTTTTCTCTTTCATATATTTCTCTCTCCTTTCTCTCTCTCATCCAACCCTCTCTCTCGTCTTTCTCCCCCTCTCAACCGATTCTCTCTTTCTCTCTCCTTGGGTACTCTCCCTACTTTCTCCCTTCTCTCTTTGGATTTCCATGTCCGCTTGATATTTACCGACTCCCCTTTATGATAGGTTTTCTTTAATTGTTAAATATAAAAATAATTTTGAATTTCATACCAAACAAGTTTTTAAGTCTTAAAAAAAATTATTCTTAAAAAATATTTTGAGAAATAGGATACCAAACGGGCTCTTAAATTTTTTTACTTTTAGATTCAACAACTACAATATATAATATTATCAGGTGAATTATTGATTTAGTCCCTAATTTATCACGTGAGTGAAGATGAAGTTTCTAAATTTTATTTTCAGAAAATTAAGTTCATATACTCTTAAAATTTGGCAATTTCATCCCTACCATTAAGTTTGAAACTATTCTATTTAAACTTTCCGTAAATTTCAGTCACATGATGAATACAACCACTTTAAAGGTAATACTGTCTTTTTATTTCGCCCATAAACCCTTAATGTTGGATATAAATCATGAATATAATTGCAAATTTACCTTCTAAAGTTAACTTTATAAAATTTTTCTGAATAAATAAGTACTTAAACTCATTACAAACTACCAATCTATACCCAAATGTGTTTCACATACAAATCACATGACTTGAATTGATAAAAATATATATATATATATATGATATCTTCGAATCTAATAATAGGAATGAAATTTATAATTTTTAAAGAGTTTAAAGACTTAATCTTTTGGAAAAAATAATATTAAGGACCAAATTTTCATGCGGATATTAATTATGAGATTAAATCTGCAGTCAGAACCAAAAATTAATCTGAAAAAGGTTGGTGGGTTGCTACAAGAAACACTGTTGCGAAACCAAATTAGGAACATCCGCAAGTTGTTACCTCAACTTATTTAGCAAAAAAATGAAGACTTGCAATCTGAACTTGTCCTTTGTACTTTTATTCCCTCATTCGTTAATGGATGAGATACTTTTCCTTCCTTTTGCCCTTTCCTCCCTCCCCTGTCCTCACAGTGTCTTTTCTCTTCTTTTTCTCTTCTTTTTCTCTCTACCTTTTTCATTTTATCTCACTACAAGATGAAATTCTAAGCGTTCAAACACAAAGGAAGAAAAGCAGAGAAAAAAAAGGGGACATAATCCTTGTCTATGTAGGGGTAGGCACGGTCTGACTCCACCCTCAAAATGAAATCGGAACGGAAAAATTTTAATAGTTCGGTTCAATACGGTTCTGCTTAAATTTATTACTAAAACCTTACGATTCGGTTCATGACGGTTCCAGTTCGGCTCATGCCGGTTTACGGTTCTAACTAAAATTATATATATGTTTTTTTAATTTTCTACTTCTAATACCAAACACATATTACAATCATAAATTCAAGTAAATTTGAGTTTCCACTACTAGATCTACAAGATTTGTAAACGGAAAATAGAAAGTGTGCATATAAATATAAATCAAAAGATAGAAATGCTCATATCAAGGCCAAAGTATAGATCTTAAATTAAAACTAAAATGTACATAATGCATAATATATTGGAAAAGAATGGAGAAAATAATGTAGGGGGATAAAAGTGATAAAACAACAAAGGGTGGGGAGAGAAGTGAAGAAAAATATTGGGCTTATGCACATGGTCTTCTTGGAAAAATGTCTTATTTATATAAAAATAATAATAAAACAATAATTTATATTAAAAGTTGTTCGATCCGGCTTTGACTTTTTTGATCAACACGGTTTTTTACGGTTTTTGTTTGTCACGATTCGATTCGGTTTTTATGCCCACCCCTATGTCTATCGGTCAATTATGGTATAATCTTTCATTGATTTCATCACGTGCAATGAATATGACCAACATTCATCATTCATATCTTGCTGCAAACATTTAGGGTGCGTTTGTTGCACCGGATTATCTCGGACTGGACTAGTTTTATGAACTAAGTTGGATTGGCTTAAACTAGTCTAAACTGGACTGACTTAGTGAAGTGTTTGATACAGTGTCGGACTAAACAACAGAATAACAACATATTCTAATATTATATTTTTATTCATTCATATTGTATTAATATTTTATATCATTTAATACATATTTAGTAATATTTTATTAGTTCCACTGTCTATTTCTTTTTTTCCTTCTAGAAACCTCTCATCTCCATTCCTAATTTTTTTTCCTTTAATCTTCCTTTTTCTTCCTAATTTTGTTCCGACCCTCTCCCTCTCTTTGTCTTTTTCTTTTCCCATCCACTCTCTCCTCCCTCAAAACAGCGTCATTCATCACTCCCCTTTTGTTCTCTCTTTTTTTTTTCCCTTTTCTTTTCTTTATTGTTGTGATTGCTCTAAATTATTTAGGGCACCACAAATTCTGATTTCCCAATTTCAAATCCCATGGAAAATTGAAATCGTGCAAAGGCTCATCTCTGCAGTGCCATGGATTTCACAACCACTCTGTTTCTCGCCCCTCCTCTGATTTTCTCAGAAATTCTTGGAAAATAAGAATTTTTCTATTGATTTTGTTGTTGTTATCAAATTGATTTTTTTTTCTTTTCGAATTTGGTGGTTGGATGTTGAGAATTAGGCGGTGGGTGTGGTGGGTTTTAGATCTGGGTATAGGTGGCTAGAGTTGCGGAGAAGCAGATGACTTGTAGCGTTAGACTACGTACGTAGAAGGGCTTCAAGTCTGGTGGTGTGATTTCGGAGCGAGGACAGAAAGCTAGCAACGCAAGCTGTCACATCCCGGCCCGGGGCGGATCACTTCCCGGGCCCGCTCCACCACCGTAGCACGATATTGTCCGCTTTGGGCTTACCATTCCCTCACGGTTTTGTTTTTGGAAACTCACGAGCAACTTCCCAGTGGGTCATCCATCATGGGATTGCTCTAGCCCCTTTCTCGCTTAACTTCGGAGTTCCTAAGGAACCCGAAGCCAGTGAGCTCCCAAAAGGCCTCGTACTAGGTAGGGATGGGAATATACATATAAGGATCACTCCCTTGGGCGATGTGGGATGTCACACAGCAATAGCAGAGAGAGGTCTTAGCAGTCCCATGGTTATTGGGGGGTCTTGCTAAGACCTCTTAGCGAAGGGTTTTGTCCATACGAGTCCCCTTTAATCTCATTAATGTTAATCTCAGCACGAAACAAACAGGGTATTGGACTAACAGCTAGTCCAATTTAGTCTAATCCCACTTAGTGAGGGCAAACAAATGCCCCCTTATGAGATTATACGTCAATAAAATATTCGAACAATAGTTCTAAAAAGTGGCTATTATATGATTATTCTGAAAATACATGACATTTTGGAATGAGTAATTCATTCGTTCTAATCAAACTTTGAGATTTATGCATAAATAAATAATAAAAATCACAAGAAGAAATGCATTCACAAGTGTTACAAGTGGTCCCCTCTCCCCTGTCAGTTTAATATTGGCCATCTCTATGTGTCTCCATGTGGTCCCCTCTCCCCATCTAAATATAAGCCATCTCTCTCTATATTCTCTCAATGCCACCGGCCCCCTCTTTTCATATTGAAAAAATAGAGAGAGATGGCCTGTCAGTTAAATATAGGAGCTGTCTGTGTCTCCATCTGTATACCTGAGCAAAGACATGGCTCAATCGTTCGAACGGTAGAATTTCTCCATTTAGGCGGGTTAGACCCGACCCAGTAAAACTGGCTTGGACCCGATTCTGATATTCTAATCTCAGCTCCAATATTATAATAATACTCTCAAATATAAACTTAAATTATAATTCATAAGTGAATTAGTAACAATCACAGAAAACAAATTCAGTGAACCCGAAACATTGTTTAGTAATTTATTATTTCATTAAAATTAATAGGTTGTAAAAACCACGTGCCAAGTATTCCAAATACACCTAAAAATTTGTCAACGATGATAACCAAGAAATTTGCTTCACCGGATCAATAGAAATAAAATAAATGGAATAATATTTAAAAATGATAATAATTGGATAAATATGTATATTTCTGGTAGCCTTGTACGCTAGATTTATGCATTTATCATCAAAACATAAACAAAAGATCATACAAGTTTATCTGTACAAACGAATTACCAACAACGAAACTAGAAGCTCAAATCATATTTAAAAACCCAAGAAATTAAAACTCTGTATCAAGAAATTAACAAGAAAATTCAAAATCAACGCTTCTGGGTAGCCTTCTGGTACTTTTCTTTGATCCAGTGGAATCCAGCGGAGGCGCCTTCCTTGACCTTCTTAGCGCCGGTCGAAGCCACCGCCTTGGTCTTCACAAGGCCTTCCCCGACCTTCTGCTTGTACTTTGCTGCGGTTCCGCCGTCGCTGCCGCCCTTGGCTTCGACGGGGTAAGAGGAGTTGTTGTAATCCCACTGATCGGCCCACGAGCTCTCGTGATTCGCTTTGCCTCCGTTCATGATCGCTCTCGAGGAATTGAAGCTGGAATTAATCGGCGGAAGAACTCGATCGATTGGGGACGGTGAGAAAATCGGATTGGGAGTTTTGGGGGTAATTCAAAATTTCTGGAGAAAGTAGAAACGTGATATGGGAGGAGGGGTTTAACGTATGATTTTATAGGAGTATAGAATCGATAGGAGTTGGACCAAATATTAAATTCGGACGCGTGCTGGGTACTTAAATGGAAAATTAATATATACAATGTATTGGGACACGTATGGCTGATGTGTATTTGAACATTTCACCCTTTTTCATTTTTCATGACAAGAATACCCTTATCTCCTTTTCCAATTTTAATTTCCTTGAAGAGTGAATGGAATATTGATAATTAGTCGTTTTAAATTCGGATGATATTCTGGTTTGGTATTGTTATACTTTGAAAAAAACTGATTATGATGTGCTGTGAAAATAAGCCAAACACATTTTTTAACTCAGTTTTTTTTTTATACTCACTTTTTATAAAAGCACTCCATTACCAAACCAGTACTAAGTGTAGTGCATGAGAAATTTTTAGTGGACGAGTCTCTAAAGAGGAAGTATCTATATTAATCACTATGTGAGTAAAAATAGAAAGAATTCTCTAATTCGTTAATGTTACTACAAACAAGTTTGCTTAACACACTATATTTGAGTTTGGATTTAAAAGATTTTAGAGGTTGAAAACCTAAAGGCAAAGCGCAACGCTTTAACGCTCGTCAGTAAAATCCGTTATTCACTTTTTAAAAATGAATGTTGTGTACTAATTGACTACTTATTGTAAAGTAAAGAAATAACGGTTTTATCTGATAAATAAATACTTTTTATTTTTCACATGCTAATTATTTAATGCTATTTTTGTTTTGATTTGATTTATTCAATACTGCTACCGTGATTCAACTTCTTTTAGGAAATTTACAATTTTCTCCGGCCGAATTTTTGGTCAACTAGCTCCTCCTAACTATAGGTTTATGAATTACTGATTATTCAACTAATAAGGGCAATTTTGTAAGTAAACTTAACCGTGTATTTCTCAAAAGCCTTCTGGAACAATCCAGAACAAAGACTTTTGACCCATAAACTCTCACACCGTCAGAGCCACAGACTTTGATAAAAGCTGATAATAAAAGGATCTGCCCGAATCGTTGGATTCTTTTTGTGAGAATTTCAAAGATTTGTGAATCGTGTTTGTTTATCGTGTATCGTACGGTCGGATATTATTTTAAATACTTTTATTTAAAATTAAACACAAATAGTATTTGATAAATAATGACCATACCATATATGATAAACATGTACGATTTACGAATCTTTAAGATCTTCGTCAAAAGAATCCGCAAAAAATCCGGTTGGGATCTGCCCAGTAGAGTCGAAATTTCTTGGCGGCTTTCTTCTACGTCAAGCTAGTAACCTCAAAGCTTCACCGATTCCGATCCAAATTCCAAGTCAAAGCTAGAGTTCCCATCAAATGACACGATACATGATCTAACTTTTGATAAGGATGTCAAGATTCAAATATAAAAAATATTGATTATTGCGGTTGATGGTTGTTTATTCTTTAATGTATCATTTTATAATATATTTAAACGTTTATTTTTTTTAAGTCTTTCTCAAAGATTATGTTTATAAAAAATAATCAAAATCCAAAATCATATGATTGGTGGATTAAGAGTTTATGATTTTTTGATAGAACTATATTAATCCATTTTTTTACTTACAAATGAATGTCTTAATAGTTTTATCTGTCTAGGTTTTTGTAATGATAATCTATGAATGATTTTATAGACGGTTCAGATCGTTAAATACAATTATGGAGTCGATCCTACAAAACGTGTGTCAAAAGTTGTGTAAAAAAAGTGGTGTCACAGATTCGCCCTTTAAAAAAAATGCATATGACCATCAACTGTTAGTCATGTGTTTACAAAGTATGATTTAAATAAATGATCCCTCTAGCATCATATCATGTAAAATATATATACTCAACCAATAGAAGCACGAGTCGAACAATTTTTGTGTACACATCAAAATAATAAACTTAAATGATAAAGAAAGTTTTATATGTGAGATCATGAATATATTTGAATAATAAATAAATATAAGGCATCTTGATTTTATATGTGTGGCCACACATACTCACTATTCGTTAGTCGGATAGTAGTTTTTTTTTTCTTCGTAAGACCCGTAATGATGTGGTAAACAAATAACTTTTTTTTTTTGTTTTTAAACAAACAAAGAGAAATATCAGTAAACCGTAGCACTAAGTGGCAACAAATAACTTATTTTAAAAATGAATAAAAAAGAAACATAAAAATAGGGTTTTGTTGTAAATGTCTATGAATTATGCCAAACTTTTCATTTTTTTTTTAAATTATAATTATTTAGGGCATGGTAACGGTTTGAAACTATTACTATAGCGCATGAGAGGAGAAAGTTTCAAACCCGAAACAGCATGGACGGAAATGGGATGCATTGCCACTCTCATCAGTTTAATTACTGAAGAAAACAGCAGTCCATCACACAAAGTCTTCATATCCATATTATTCAAACACATTATAATTACAATCTCGGATAACCAGCTTCATTAAGTGGTTGTATGTCAGAAGCACTTCCTAATAAGTACTTATCAAACAGCCACCGGGATATGTTGATGGCGTTTCCAGTACTTTTCACAGGAAACGTCTTCCTGCTGTTTTGCCAATCATTCGTCAGCTTTATCCACTCCCTCCTCCAATCCTTCAATCCAAACTCGCCGCCCTCCTCCAAGCTTTTCGTTAAATACTTGAAATATATAGCTGCCCGAGGGCCATAATAATCGCGTAGAAGCCCGCTCCAGTACTTGTTTCCTGCACGAAAAAATCGAAAAGACAGATGTTTACAGCAATGTATATGGATGTAGATCGCAGACGGTTCAATGTTACCACATCACTTGTCATACCGTAGTCGCGAAGCAGACTTGCTTCCTCCTCCGTGTTGTCGAACCACATTGTTATCTGAGTTCTAGCATTCCACTCAAACTGCATTTTCGGATCACATCAGATGAAAAAACAAAATCTTGTTTTCCTTGCTAGCATAAGTTTATTTAGGGAACGTAATTCAATGGGGATTCGAACCTGTTTTTCCTGTTCTTCGTCCTGTGCGAGTTTCTTCGCACTTTCCAACCAGGGTCCTAGGAGAAATCCATCGTGGCAGGCTAAGAGTGCGTCCATGTCTTCAACTAGGTCTAAAAACTTCTTGCTGTCGTGTGCCACTCCGAGGACATCATTTGAGTGATAGGCCTCTATGACCTTTAGAAAGAGCTGGTTTGCATATTTAGATAAGGCTTGTCTTGACAGATCAACAAGATCATACCTGAGCAGTACAGTTAAAATGTCAAATAGAACTAATACGAAAAGTTTAAGTGCGAAAAAGCTAATGCGCGTGAGGTTTTTCATACTCAAAGGGGCTAACCTGTAAGCACTACTTTCTGAGAGCTCATCTCCACTTGCAATAAAGAGTTCTAATGCATGTATTACTTCAGAAGTTGAATACCATAAATGAGGTCGATCAAACGAATCAGTTACTTCCTTGAGGACTGCACTTCCTGCTACTGGTTTCTCATTTTGATGAAGACCTTCTGACAATGTTGATATTAAGGATGGATCAACGTCGGGAAATGCCACAATCACATCCCTGTTTTTGTCCTGTTTTAGTAGGAACTACGAGTTATGGCATCCATGCACTAACAAAAATTTGAACTAAAAAGAGGAACCATGATTTATGGAATCCAATTGAAAAGTTGTGTGGGAACAAGATTGAGCCAATGCAATCTTGCAAAAATTGAAAAGATAAAAATGTTTTTCGAGGTAATAACTAGCGAGAAATTATCCTACAGATGAAGATACTAAAAGAATTTAAGCCGGGAACTTACATAGGCACCATCAGTGCAGTTATAGATGGTATGATATAGTATATTCCAGGCATCTTGTATTGAAGGAGTTGAACGGCCATAACGTCTGGCAGAATACTGATCAATCCAGGCCTGAAATCGGAATGAGTGAATGATTTTTCGGTTTTACATCCTAATCACCAGTTACAAGTCACAGGTATCCTAACGTTCAACGGGATTAGGAAGCAACTTAAGCTTACCTTAGCATCAACTTTGTTGTGTTGAAAAGCCATCTCAGACATGAGATCATAAACAACAGGATTCTGTTCTATACCTTCCATTGACATTCCGACACCAACCTTCAGAAAAAGTAATCGATAAGATTAATCATATGAAGATACTATGTAGTTAAATGAAGGCATTTAACATGTGTTTATGCAAAGCCTAATCAAAGATTACTAAACAACTTATAATATCATGACTAAGCGAACTTTTTATGGGTGGATACCATTGTTGAGTTTTCACTTATACGAGCATCGATTGGTCCAGATGCTATTGCATCCAAAACTCCGTACATCTCAACATTTCCTGCAAAATTGTGCAGCATACACCTGTAATACAGAACTCCGACAAATCAAATAAGAATCTTCAGAGAAGAAGAAAGAGCATAGATGAAATTAAAATGTCCTTCTGCAGTATACAATAAAGGACTTATAGCAGCTTAAACTTCAAGATGGACATAATTGTCAAGCTTTAGACATATGACTTTCCAGATGTAAGGAACACCATAAAACTGCTCCGTAGTACTCCATATAGGTTTCACTTCAGCAAACAGATCAAGTACTACCAGCTTCCCCGCAGGAACAGAGTGTAAAAGTGCCTGAAATAAGCATATTTCATTGTCAACCAAAGCCGAGAAGAAAGGGAGCAAGAAAGACATGAAATTAAAATGGCTTACGGTTGGAGAAAATAAATTATAAATCTAACCTTCATTTGCGGAGGCCTCCAGAATGGATCGTATGAAAATAACCACCCCTGGAAACTCATTAGCATACCAAACAAAAAGTCAGCAGATCTGTACATAATTGCATTGAGGACTCATCGTAACTAACCATATTCTCATAAAACATATGGCTTGGAGATAATTCCTTTTACCTGCATTAACCAGACACCGTCCTTGTCTCCACTTTGCATACCCCTAAAGATTGCTGCACCTAACGAAGATATGTACTCCGGAGCATCGTCAGGTGGAGTATTCTCATCAAAAGTATCACTGCACAGGTTCAATCATAAACAATGTTAACATAATCTTTGGAGTTTAAGTAAAGCTCAGGCAATTATTTGGGAGACAAAAAGAGCGAAACAAACTGGTTAATTTTACATGTATTTGAGAGAATTTAATGACCAGTTTAATAAATGTTATCTAGCAGATGTCAATGATTATAAAAGAATGGAAGAATGAGCTTTTGAAGAACGTAAGTGGAGGAACCCTTATACCAGTTGTATATGTGACTAGTCCTGCCGTACTCTGAACAAATAGGTAATCGACCAATGAGAAGAAATTAGAACGGAATTAGTGTTTGACACAAATATTATATCTCACAAATATAAAGTGGGGAGGCACAAGATCCAGATTACCAACCTTTTACTTGTTGATCAATGAATGCTCTCCCAATTTCAACAAACAACGGATCAGTTGCATCAAGAAGATAAGTGCAGGTCCATCTAGGATCACTCTTAACAGAAAACCTGAAACAAAAGTCGAAAAACACAGGTCAGGTATTTAAGAGTTAGATTATAAAACTGGAACGTAGCAGTACTTACCAATTTCCTAAGCGTGTTATCTTCGCTGATGGATATGTAGTTTTGAGCGCTGCAGGAACATTTCCGGAAAAGGCTGGAAGGACTAAAAGCAGGAATGAAAACATCATGCGTGTTAATGTCCTTTTTCTTCCCTTTCAAAGAACTTAAAGTACTAAATTTAGGAAGTACTCGAGGCTATATGTCTTGTGATAATCAGTACCTGGAGTCATTCCAAGTTCATACATTCTGACCAGAATCTTTTTCTGCAGAATCAGCTGTTGATCCAACCAACTTTGAGGTAGAGGTCCGCCCCATCTGCGAAAAAACATTTTATATCATCAAGGAAAAAGGCTACATTGTAACAAAGTCGGAAATTTTTGCAGTCTAAGAAAGCTCACCCATGCAAATTTCCCATACGAGACCAAGCAAGGAAAGCGGGGCCTCCAAAAAATTCATCCAGGTCTGATTTGCTCATATTAAATTTCTGCTAGAGTATAAACAAGACATTGGTGAGAAATGAAAAAACCATTGATTTGTTCGTTATTTTTTACAAGACGAAAACAGGGATGAAAAAACAAAGGCGAGAAAGAAAATCACCTGGAAAACTTTCTGCCAAATAGCCTCTTGCCCTGTAAATGCTAGTGGCAAATTGATCCCTTGAAGGGCCATCCAGTCAATCTCCTTCTCCCATCTTTCCCAATCCCACCAGGCGAATGTATCTTCAAGAAATCAGATAAAAGAAAAGATCACTTCCAATTTATTGAAAGAAAAGTTCCAAGGTTTGAACTTTGAAATCGCGAATACGTAAAACAATGTCAAAGTAGAAGCTTACAGCTGGAAGTAACAGCATTCTGGTAGTAGTTCCAAGGAACAGGTCTCTGGACCAAAATGCCGGCATCTTGCACCGGGGTGAGCAACCCTGATTTCGGGACTGAAAATAGTTGCGCACCACCAGTTTTATCCCAAGATATATGTGAATTACACAAATTCTTCAAGTACCAGTGCAGACCAGCCAAAATCTCCACTCCAGTGACCCCAGAAATTCTAGTTAAAGTATGGAATTTCAAAAGTCAAATGAAAATATACATCGGCAACTTCAACTATTAAATTATATCTGTCAATGGGTTTGATTCAAGGTTAAATTTTATTGAGAAGGAGAGACAATGCCAACATACAGAATTCGAGGATCCCCGCGTCTGTGAAAAGAAGGATTGTTCTTGATCATAAAGCAAGATGCACCCCCACATTGCTCCTGCAAATTAAATAAACCACAATTTTTCATAAGAGTGAAATCCAAGAACTTCCCCACACATGGGAGTCCAAGTTGGTGGTATCACAAGTCAATGACGCATTGTTACGCAGGAAAGTTGTGTGATTGGATTCGGAAACCGTCAGGTGACATTCCAAATGGAATTAGAAGCATAATTAACAATATTTCAGCGACAGATATTTATAAAAATAAAATAAAATTCATTGACAAAAAGGCTGTACCTTTCCTAAATTTGAAAGAAAAAAAAAAAAGAACTTTTCAAGTTACAACTAGAAAAAAAGGAGAATTTTGAGATACCTTGGAGACGATTTGGAAGTCGAAGCTGGAAGAGTGAGAGGGGAGGAGGCGGCGGAGGACTCCGCGAGCGGCAGCGACTTGAACGTACGGCGGCGCCTTCTCGCGGTCCTGGATTTCGAGAAGGCGCGAAATGTGTCGGACACCGACGGTGGACGAGTAAGCCAAGTCGAGGAAGAGGATAGTAAGGAGGATTGTGAAGGCCGGCGAAAAGGTGGGAAATTTGGAGGCCATTGGAGGATTAGAGTGAGAGTGAGGAGGAAGCGTGTTAATTAAGCTAATGGAAATGGTGATTAGCGATTAATTAATGGAGGAGGAGGAGAAGAAGTGGAGAATCTTGGAGGATGATGACGACTACGAGACAAAAGTGAAGGCCGGCCGGGCCGGTTGGTGAGAGGGCGCGGGAAGGATTTTTTTTTTTTTTTTTTTTACCTTCTTTCTTGTTTGATTGGATTTTGTTTTTTATTTATAGGATTCTCCTTTAGTAATTTTGTATTTTGTAATAAAATTAAAAAGAATAAAATCATGCAAGATTAATGTTAAAAGTTTCTCAATGTGACTGAAATACGAGATGGTACATCACGTGTCACTATACAAATAATGAGATATGTGTATTAAAAAGTTAATAACTTAAAAAATAATATCTCTTACCACTTACATAGAAACACGTGATGTATTACCCGTGTCCCGTCACAATGAAAAAAATTTCCATTCATTGAGGGTCTCTTCTCACTAATCACATTTTCACATGATACGTCATGTGTTTGATTCTTGATGCTGGTGAACCACACGATGATGACCAAATGGAGACTAAAATGCCTATCTGAGTCTTTCTAATTCCCGGGAGGAGGACTGTAGCGAAGCCACCAATTGATCCCTTTAAAAAAAAAACACACTTAAAAATTAGAGGGAAAAACACTTAATTACAAGTGTTCATGTAGAAGTGGTTTTACTTAGTAGTATTTTTGGTTTTTTCAAATCAATCCCAAACATGCCTATAAATAATTTCAAAGTAAGAAGAATTTAGATGATTATTTTTCCTTTTAAATTGCCAAAAAGGGTCATGGAATTGTTTGAGTTTCAAAATATTTTTTCTTTAGAAAATGATTTCTGCACTTCTTATTTTCTTTCTGCAAATTTTTTCTTCTAGCCTTCGGATTGAGTACTTCAAAGTAAAATTAATTGATACAAAATAAATAAGTAAAAGAGCGCAATAAAAGAAACTGAAAGTGTGAAAATCATTACTCTTCTTTGGTAGAGGTCCGACTCTAGATTGTTGCGGTGCTAAAATGATTATGTAAGGCTTGGGCCTTATTAGGTTTGTTGGGCCCTTACTATGTATTCCTTGGGCTAAACCTAGCATTGACTTCCATGGGTCCTAAACCCGAGGAGGGAAAAGTAAACATGAACCAACTCTTATAGGGTATTATTTTGTTTTTGGTGCAACTTATTGGGTTTTAATTTTTATTCTTGAAAAGGAGATTAGTTAATGGCTTCACCATAACAGTTCACTTTTTCAAGAGTTAGGAAGACTCACAGAGGTATTCAACCTTTTCCAGACTATCATCATGTGATTCACCATCGCCATGAATCGAACTCATTATATGAAGTGTAGAATATGACTTGAAATTTATTCACAACCGCTAGGGCACTCTGTGACATGACAGTTAGCTTATTGGGTTTTATTTGAGAAGGGTTTTTTTTTTAGGTAACATAAGGGATGAATCACCCAAAAAACTAGCTCAAAGATTCATTACATCTACATAAATGAATAAATCAATAATGAATCAAGTAATGAAAATAAAGAGAAAAAATGCAAGTGAAAAAGATAAGAGTGTGAAAATCATTTTCCTTATTATTGAGATATCAAGAAAGAAAAAGAAAGTAGAACCAAGCATGCGAATGGTGAATGGTGAATGGTGAATGGTAAGTAATGGTGGGTGAGGGAATAGCTCATTGTCGTCATCTGCATATGCATGGGAGATGGGACCAAAAGACAAATGTGGATGTAGAGAGAGAGAGAGAGAGAGAGAGTATAGTTAGTTGGATTTCTAACAGACACATGATTGTGGTCATAACATTTTAGTGCCATTGCCATTAATTATTATTATTCATCAATCACCATGATGTATGCAATGGAAAGTAGATCAAACCAGAAGAGGTGAGTATATAGGCTTTTGTTTCTCTAAATTTGAATATGAATATATATTCCACTTTGATGTTGCTTTCATCACTATACATGTGTATGTATATGGTGATGATCTGTAGCATCATATTTTTTACATAATTTTTTATTCTGTAATGTATTTTAATAATCTGAACGTCTATATTTTAGAACGTTATTCATAAATCATTCTTATAAAAAATTAAACAAATCTGAAAGCACTAAGATATTCACTTGTAATGATGAAAACGGACGATTACGTTCTACAAAGAACCCTAAATCCTTAATCCAACGGTTATGCGATTTCAGATTTCGGTGATTTTTGGTTGACATGATTTTTTAAGGAAGACCTATAAGATAGACGGTTCAAATTATTAAAATACATTACAAAATGACCTTACAAAAATATGTGTCAAAAAGTGTATAAAAAAAAACGATGTCACTGATCCGTCTATGTACATATACAAATATATGTAAAATAATAGATTTCAATCCTTGAGGTCCCCTCTTTCCGTCCCACCAAAAGCTGCAGGTTGGTATAATTAGGCTAGTAGGAGAAAAGGGTGCTTGAATGAATGACTAGAAATGGAATTAAGAGGTTTTAACATGGTTTCATAATTGAGATCAAAAGAAAAAGGCTTCATTATACATAATCTTCCCAAAAGTTATTGTTGACGCTCTCAAAAAGTTGATCTACGGTCGTTAAAGTGCAATTTCTCCCGTATATTTTTTACTTTTTTTAATTTATAAACTTAACCAGAATGATTTATGCACACTATTTTTCATAATTTATGCACGTTATTTTTCACCTCATGCAGACCGCCTCTTAATCTTGGTTCTTAATGTCCAACAACTAAAAATGAGAGGAGTATGTGCATGGAACACAACATGGAAGTGGGACTAGTGCTTGCCTAGCCTAGGACCCCATATATATAGAAGTTGAAGGATGTGGCAGTTAGGATTAGAAGTCACTTACAAAATAAGTTTGCATTGAGTCTCTAACTACTAATTCCCCAAGCAATGACTAGATTAACAAAAGGAAGTGTGTCCCAAATGGAAGATATCATCAACCAATCGTGGATAACAAGAGCCACTACCGAGAGAGAGACACTATTCTTAGCCGGACACGGATACGGATACGGAGATATGACACGATACAATACAAGAATACGTTAAATTAACAAGAAGAATTGTTGTATGACCACAAGAAAATACGACACGACACGATGATACAACATGACACGACACATAAATACGAGAAAATACTACCGTGTTCATACATCGTAGTTCTTAGCTCAGCAATGCCACTAGGTTCGTTTCTTTTCAAATGCACAAATTTGAATTTAAAGGCATGCCAACTACTCTTCGGACGATTTTCAAACCATTCATAAAATTTTCTAATGCATTGAAGAAAATTGATCAACTGTAAGACAAGAATCAACAAGTGGCATCCATATTTACGCGAAAGTTCGACTCTCATCTTCATTGTTTATTGAGCTTCAACCAAATGTATAGTCGGATTGATAACTAATAATACTCGTGGAAAACACTTAAAATGTGACATCTCACATCGTCCAGGGGAGTGAATCATGTAAGTCTTATATGTATATTTTCATCTCCATATAGCACGAGGCTTTTTGGGAGCTCACCGGTTTCATTGAAACTCCGAAGTTAAGCGAGTTCGCGCGAGAGCATTCTCAGGATGGATGACCTACTAGGAAGTTCTGCTTGCGTGAGTTCCCAGAAACAAAACCGTAAGGGCGTGGTTAGGGCCCAAAGCAGACAATATCGTGCTACGGTGGAGTCGAGGCCGGAATGTGATGGGGCCCGGGCCGGGATGTGACATAAAACAATCAATTTATACAAGGAAAAAGACACATCTCACCTACAGTGCAACAATAATCAATTGTAACCATAGGCTGACTCTCAATTGTAACAATAGGCCGACTCTCATCTTCACCTCACCTACAGTGCAACAACAATCAATTGTAACAATAGGCCGACTCTCATCTTCATCTCACCTACACTGCAACAACAATCAATTGTAACAATAGGCCGACTCTCACTGTTACTCGAGTTTTAATTCAAAAAAAAAAAAAAACAAAAAAGAATAGCTTTATTACTGCAGTCCGATTGACAACTGACAACAATTGTAACAATAGGCTGACTCTCAATTGTAACAATAGGCCGACTCTCATCTTCATCTCACCTACAGTGCAACAACAATCAATTGTAACAATAGGCCGACTCTCACCGTTACTCGAGTTTTAATTCAAAAAAAAAAAAAAAAAAAAAGAATAGCTTTATTACTGCAGTTCGATTGACAACTGACAATACAATAACAGTTGAACAATGCTTTTTTTTTTTTCTTTTCTTTTTCTCTCTAAAATAGGGCTTTAAAGTGCAATTAAAAAGTAGATATGAATTAACACAT
This sequence comes from Pyrus communis, assembly GCF_041283825.1. NCBI lineage: Eukaryota > Viridiplantae > Streptophyta > Magnoliopsida > Rosales > Rosaceae > Pyrus > Pyrus communis. The sequence goes on from NC_142578.1 coordinate 3,713,018, forward strand.
CAATTAATTACCATCAAAGGTGCATAAATAATAAGCCAATGATCTTACCATATTGCACTAAAGCACAATTAGCACCCACAAAACATCCTTCTCGTGCTCCTAATTAGTTCTTTTCTTCTACCTCCAGACTCTCTCCCCTCCCCAAAGCTCCATTGCAGATCAGAGGCCAGTCACCGTCAAAGAGTACATTTTTATATGCGCCAAAAAGGACCATCATTTGTTAGCCAAAAAAGATGAGGAGAGGACAATTGTACCTACAAAACGATGGGGTCTAATACAAGGGGAGCTCAAACACTTATCACTCTCTGATAGGTCCAGAGGTTCCATTCATGTGGTGGGTCCCGCTGTCCATTTGATTTTCCATCTGCAGGGATAGAAATGGAGTTGAAATCCTCTCCGAACCTCACTGTCCAAAATCTAAAGGTCAGTAATCTGAACTGTTCAAGAGAGAGATCTTCAAGCCTTTGATTTGTGTTAGGTGGATTAACAAATTGAGTTAATAAGAATCGTCGGATTGAATTTGAATGATTCGAATTTGCTGATTGTTTAACCCTAGACAATGAGATCTGAAAAGAATTTCAATTGAAAAAAATGGGAGTTGAATGCCGAAAAAAAAAAAAAAAAAAAAAAAAAAAAAAAAAAAAAAAAAAACCCATATTGCTAGCAAGAACCAGTGAGACACAAAACTTTCAATTGAAGGAGATCATCAAGCAATTATGCCCAAGGGCAATGTTGAGCTCACATGTAACTACTCTGCCAAGCTACCCAATCTATCGACTTTCTGTCTTTTTTCTCTTCTGCAGGTAATTTCACAATATTTTAGGAAAACGACTTAAAAGAAAACAAATCACAGCATTTGAGCCTTGTACTTTGAGTTTGTAATTAAGCAGAGTATCAAATTGATTCACAACTCAATAGAGGCTGAGTCCTCGAGTCCAAGAACTACTTAAGAGAATGAGAACGATGGTTGTGGATGTGTGCTTCATTTCACCTCACCCCAATGACATGTAGATTGTACAGTGGAGGTTCAAGTCCTCATACCATATTGTTCGTCCATCATATTGGTGAGGTCAAATTAAGCATACATCCAAAACCATTGGATTAGAGTATTGAAAAAAAATCAAATCAAGAAGCATTTTCTCACTCAGTTATGGAAAACCTTGTACCATTGTTGCTGATCGGGAAGCGGATGGCTCTGCTCACCTGCAAATGCCCTCAGAATTCGGTTAATCTTTTGGTCATGCATCATAATTAATCAGGTGGCAATCAGACCTTAAACATGGGTTAATCACGAACCATATTAGCGTAGGTGGAGGGAAAGGGTTGGGTGAGTAGAACTTAATTTCTCCACCACAAAAGGGAGAAATTGTTATATAAATATGGAGGGTCAGACTCAGTGACACAGACAAAACTGAGCAATCAAAATGGGGACCAAAATAGTCGAATCCTGCACGGTTTTTTCATAGGTCCAAACTTTGTACAGAACCATCTGATTCTGTCTCTCGCTGCATGAAATAGCAACACTAATGTGATGGTGTACCAAATTAATCATGCAGCACACCGAGAGAACATAAAACATGCGGTGTCGTGTTATTGGTCTGGGCAGTAGCGTTTCGGGGGTGTGATATGTGTTATACTGCTACGTGAAGTTATTTTTTTTTTTTTTTTTGAAACCCTCTACGTGAAGTTATTAACTTACATGTTATAACATAAGTAAACAATATAATTGATATATTATAGAGTTTAGAATACAAAGTTACAACTAAATTTTTTCATAACGTGAAGGATCTAATAATATCATGCGGTAGAGTGATAGCCACAACGAAAAAGTCCTCTTGCATTGGAGTAAGAGAAGTACAGCATAATTTGATAAAAATCATGATGGATGCCAAATCACAAGTAATTCCTAGGCTCCATATCCCACCTAATAAACTGGGCCAATAATATTTGCTGAGTAATACTAGAGAAATTAAATTTATAAATTAAATGTTGGAAACTAAAAGACTTGGAAGTTGATAATTGTTTTATTACTTAAGCGTTGATAAACGTGTTCATTCCTATTAGCGACACATCATTTAGTTTGCAAATTTAATCTCCTTAGCAATACCCATATTTGCTGCATCACATTTTGCCAACATAGAATCTATTTGTTTATATTTTGTAGCTTTATATAGGCCTCCTAATAATGCTCCAACATTGTTTCCTTCCCTATATAATAACTCTTTTTCTTCTCCCTCTCCCTCTCCCTCTCCCTCTGTAACATGATCAGTAATGGAATGCAACTCATCCTATCAGTACTCAGGCAATGATCTCTATGACCAATCAGAGTTTCCCTACCCTTCTTCTGAGCCAAGTCTCCAGTCAGTTCCTTCTCTCACCTCACAATCCCACAGGCAACACAGCTTTCCATCAAACAATTACCACCACTGCCTCACCACCTTGCAGGGCCACAACTCCTACATATCCTCTCTAACCCTAGCCGGAAACTTCATCTACACCGGCTCGTCTGACAGAGAAATCCGGTCGTGGAGGTGCAACACTTTACTGGAATTCGACAACGCAACCCCTACTCAGCATGATCACAACATGGTGGCTGCAGGAAAGGGTGCAGTGAAGTCCCTAGCCATTTCAGGTTACAAGCTCTTCAGTGCTCATCAGGACCACAAAATCCGAGTGTGGAAAATCGACAGCCAGGAGCCTGATTTTCAAAAGTGCTCGCGGCTAGCTACGCTGCCAACGCTTGTTGACCGCGCCTCGAAGCTCCTGATGCCGAAGAACCATGTCCAAATAAGAAGGCACAAGAAGTGCACATGGGTGCATCATGTGGACGCAGTGTCTGCACTGGCCTTGTCGAGCGATGAGCTGCTGCTCTACTCGGTTTCGTGGGACCGTACACTCAAGGTTTGGAGCACAAAAGACTTCAAATGCTTGGAGTCTGTGACAAATGCACATGATGATGCTATAAATGCAGTAACATCATCAAATGATGGACATGTTTACACTGGGTCAGCAGACAAAAAAATTAAGGTTTGGAAAAAGGACTTTGGAGAGAAAAAGCTCTTTTTAGTTGCTACACTTGAAAAGCACAATTCTGGGGTGAATGCACTAGCTCTGAGCAGTGATGGGTGTGTGTTGTATTCTGGTGCATGTGACAGGTCCATTGTGGTTTGGGAGAAGAAAGATGGGGGTGGGAATATGGAAGTTCTGGGTGCGCTTAGAGGTCATACCAAGTCAATATTGTGCTTGGCTGTGGTGGCAGACTTGGTGTGTAGTGGCTCTGCAGATAAAAGTATAAGAATTTGGAGAGGGGTTAATAGAAGTTACTCATGTTTAGCAGTTCTGGAAGGGCATAAAGGTCCAGTGAAGTGTTTAACTGCTACAATTGATGACCATTGCAGCTCATCTGACTCCTCCTGTGTTATTTACAGTGGTGGTTTGGACTGTGACATCAAAGTCTGGCAGGTCTTTATTCCTAGTGAACTGTAGGACCCTAATTTACCATTTTCTACGAGAAAAACTTATATGCACGTGAAATATTACAATGACGGTACTTAAAGACAATCACAAACTTTTCACATGAAAAATATGTGATTGTATTGAGATACCGTCACCGTGGCATTCCAAATCGAGTATTGTGCTTGCTAGTGATTTGGTTTAGTTAATGAGAGGAGGAGACAGTGTTTGTACTTTCTCTTACTTTGCTCTGGAGGCTATAAACTGTAATATAATAAAAGAGATCAAAAAATTTCTGAGCTTTCCTTTTTGTGTGCTCTAAAGTCTAAATTATTGAGTGGAATTTTTCTCTGTCACAACATGCATGTGGGAGTCACATTCTTCAGCATGCTCTGGCAAAAATATAAAAAAATCTAAATGTTTAAGTTGTTGGCTATCAGAGAGTTACAGATAGGAAACCCACCTCACAAATGACAAATTAGAAAAATATGGGAAAATCCAAATACATTAGAGCCAATAATTGACTAATGACCAAATATGACATGAATCCCAAATCAAGAGGCCAAATCTCAAATTCAAAATAAATTAATTTGAAAACTGGAAAAACTTTAAAAGCGGTAGATGACATATGTGAAAGACATCACCTGAGAGAGATATACTCCTCTGCTTAAAGCAGGATTGGTTGGCAACTTGGCAATTGACATGCATTAATAATAGACTATATATATATATATATATATATATATATATAGACAGACACAGAGAGAGAGAGAGAGAGAGAGAGAGAGATTACTTGTTAATCTCACCTTCCTTTCCCTCTAAGTTGGGTTAATTTAGGCAACTAAAGCAAGATTATCTTCTAAATCTATCTTCTACAATAAGGAGCTTCTTTGACAGGAGCAGGTAGCCAAAGTAGGACTTATCCAAAGCTGATTAATTAGAAATCTACTTACTTTAGTATGTAATTACAAATTTCGTACGTGGAAGTTTAACATCCTTATGATCTACCATTAGTTCTTAACTTCATACTACAAGTGGATGGGAAGTTAGGTAACACGGTAATTTTATAATCTCAGGACAGAAAGCACACCATTATTCTGACCTAATTCACTTTTGTTCTTTTTGTCTCAAATCCAATGCTTGCTGAGTGCTGTCATTTAAATAACGTTGTTGACCTAAGACCAAACCCAATTTTGGACTAAATGCTATTTTTTAGGTTTTATTCTCCCCAAATCCAACCCAACTCATGCTAAATGTGTGGGCTAAAAGCTAAAAGCCAAACAAAAGTCAAATTCCTTCCAAGATTTAGCCCAGAAAATAGTGTGGGCACCACCAGCGGGACCCCACACACATGGGCATGTCTTTCAGGATTTATTGAATCCAACGGCTGAGATTGAATATAATCAAATAAAAAAGATTTAATGGCCCAAATTTAAATCCAACGGCTAAAATTATTTAACTCAAAATTCACCCAAATTTTGTGATTTTTCAATATTTATCATAATTTAAATATTTTTAAGTTAAAATGTTCATAAAATTAAATTATGATAATGTACATAATTTGTTTTTTTTTTAATTACTTTAAAATAAAAAATTAGCCTAAATTTATTCCTTAATAATCTTGGGCTAAAAAATTTAGGCCAGAATCATTGGAGCAGAAAAGTTGTTTCTGGGCTAAAACTTAAATTTTCTAAACTAAAAATTTTAGATTTTGGCTTAAGGGTTAGAGATGGTCTAAGAGAAGAATGACAGGTATGAGATTTACCTCCTTTTTTTCAAAGATAAGTATCACATTAAAGGATAAAAAGAAGAACTGATGATCTAATTTGGATAATCTTGTGTGCAGGTGTCAACTATACAGGCAAAGCAAAACAGGTTATCTACGTCACACAATGCTTTACAAAGTAAAACCTAAGCTTAATCCTGATTACGTTCATGCTTAGCCAAGATTTCAAGTACCCAAAATTTTATAATTTCTCTTGAGCTACAAAAAGTGACTTCAGTCCCCAAACTTTCAGATCAAAAGGAGTGGGTGGTGCTGGCTAAAGGTGGAGCAAACACTAAAGTACGTCTCTGGACCATTACAATTGACATAGACGTCCAATGTCCTTGTAGAGAGAGAGAGAGAGAGAGAGAGAGAGAGAGAGAGAGAGAGAGACCCTATGAAGTACAGATTGACCGAAAGAAAGGTGGGGGTGCAATGAGATCTTGCGGATGTGAGTGGCTGGTAGAGAACACCTCGGGCACAATTCAACCAATGTGTAGGTTAGTTTGCCACCAAATGAGGTGTCTAATGGCTCAGCCAGCAGTAATTTAATGGTTTAAAAGCAGCAATTAGTATGGCACTGAAAAATTCATACTAAAATCTGACCTTATGAGATTATCCTAAATATTTGTTCACTTCCTATTTTTCATCAGCTCAGATCTCATTCTCTAGCTCTTGAGTTCAATTTTTCTTTGTTACTACGTAGATGCGATCAACTTCTTCTTCTTTTTCTCCCCTAGAAAAATTTCACTGAAATAAACCCTGTGTGAATGTAGAACTGTAAAAGGCTCACAATGGAAATCATGAAAGTTCTCTTGATTTATGAGACACGAAATTATTTGAAGAAACGCTTACGCCGATCTCGACCAGAAATAATAAAAAAAAAACTTGCAAAATGTCGCATTTCATTTCCAAAGCAGAAGGTGTTACATAAATAACTGATGAAAGGGGAAGGAACACCAAGCCAAGTATATATAACATTTGAAATGGGGGCATCTGAATTATTTTACAGTGGTATTTTCTCTGGAGTACCTGGATCGCGAGGATACTTTCTTGGTGCAGGAAAAGTTTTCAAACACACGATGACAGTTCTTTGTCCATACGGGCTGTGCGATTCCACTGGATACAAACAGAGGTTACATCAGTAAACATGTTTCAGCTCTCTCTCTCTCTCTCTCCCCCCCACCCCCCCCTATACATGATAGGTTTGTTAAGTTTTCACATACGGAAGCACCCAAAATCTGAATTGCTTTTTCTGCATTCCTAACTTCCTCCTGTTCAAATGTGCCAAATATGTAGAGTGCTTAATATTTCATATCTAATAGTTTAACTGCACAATGGAAAAAGAAAAAAAACAAAGGGCTGTTCGTCATGTTGCTGAAGTAATTAAAGTCATAAATCTCCCTAGACAGAATTCCCACAACCCAAGATTGTTAACCAGTTCAGTTTTTAGTGACATTTTGGATACGGTTTCAGAAATGAATGGTTAATGTGATAAGACTTTTCGATTACATACCTGAGGATCGTGGCCCTTTGCAGCAACAAATAAACCGCCAACGCAAACCAGAGGAAGACAGTATTCAGCTGACCACCGAAGTAACAAGAATCAGCAACTCGCACATAGCGTTGAAACTCAAAATACACATACGAAATCAAGACAGGAATTTTTCTTTCCTACCTAAAACTCTCATTTCCGCAACCGCTCTGACTACCGCTACATCAAATTTTTCCCTGAGGCAAAGAGCCTGCCCCAAATTCTGTCCTATAACAAAACTTCATATCCTTAATTTGACATCTCTAGAAACAAAATTATATCTACGAAAAACACGAAACAATACCTCTGCTCTTCCTCTTACCACTTGAACATTCGACAAACCAATGTGACTGACAACCTGTTCCAAAAAAATGCATCTCTTGTACATAGACTCCATCAGTGTCACTTCCCTACCTATCCAGCGAAACCTGAACAAATTATACAAATTTCCGAAAAACTGCAACAAAAAAAATCGAAACTTTTGCTAAGTAGTTACTTACCTGGGCAAGCAATGGCTAAGATCAAACCCGGAAGACCCGCACCGCTCCCCACATCTACAAGGCGGAGGTTTTCGGACGAAGGGCTACGGTGAGAGAGATAAGAATTTCTAATAGACGGTATGATTGCAAGCGAGTCCTCAATGTGCCTCTCCATTACCTCAACCGCCTCCTTAACAGCTGTAAAATTCATTTTCTGCAAGTTCAAAAATCTCATCAATTGGTAATCTTTTCATGATTTTCCCACAGTTTTCTCAGCAACCAAACAGAGCATAAGTGTAAGGAGAGAGAAAACCTGGTTCCATTGGAGAAGAGTGTCGACATGGAGATGGACTTGCTCTTTTTGGCGGGAATCTAAAGTCTCAAAGTAAGAGGAGGAGCTAAGAATTGTAGCGGCGGTTAGGGTTTTGGGTCTGAATCTGTACGGACAGAGCGTCGCCGGATTTGATACCGGAAGGTGTTTGAAGAAAGTCCCCAAAGAGAATTGAACTGCGCAACGGCTAACGAACATCTTTCCCGCGCTCTCTGTCTCGGCCTCAACGACTTTTTATTTCATAAATCAAATAATTTAGGCCCAAATATTAGGGCCCGAGTAAGATTGTTGAGCTAAGAGACTGCAAAACTTATGTGGGCTCAGTTCGGTTGGCCTGACTGCTCAATATTCTACTTGCACCTAAAAGGTTAAATGCTAGTATAAAGAGTAAAGATAGTATGGAATTGGAGAAGATGTTCGGTAGGACTGTATGAGTATGACTAGAGCATTTTTCTAATGAGTGGTGACAGCGTCGAGTTGGATGAAATCAAATGACAGTAACAGGATGTAATAGCAAAAAATATTCAGTAAGGCTGTCTAATTAGAGCATTTCGATAATGAATGAGAATTGCATCAGGAGGAATTATAATACATAGATAAAATGAAATAACGAAAGAAATTCGATACCATTGTCTAACTAAACCCACTCTAATACCAAGTTATAACTTCTTTTTTGGTCAAATACACCGAGTTCAAATTGCATCTCATACTTTTGAGAAACTTATCTTATGAATTGTTGGGCATCCCTACACAATTTCTACCAAGAACAAAAGTGTGTGCAATGTGCATGCTCTGTTGTCAGCCTAATGTTCGATTGTTTATACTATTTTTGCAACAAGGGCGGTGTCAACCCACTTTCCAATGTAATGATGATACCCAGAGTTGAGAGATCAACAGGTTTCAAGGGAATAACAAGCACTTTTTTCCCTGTTGGAGGCATAGCAGCTCCTGCCTCTCACGAACCCCTTTTTCTTTTTCTTCTTTTGTTGGTTAATAACTAACCTAATTGCCTACTGCATGAACTCCAGACAAATAAACAGAGTTATATCTAGTATTGGGTGTATATTCTTTTGTTGGTTATATCTCGATTTTATGTAAATTTTAACTCAATATACTCTTTTGTTGGTTATATCATCTCATAAAATTGGGTGTATATTGAGTTAAAATTTACATTAAATCAAGTATATATATTATATAAGTTACATGAAATTAGATATAACTCTGTATATTTGTCTCTCTTATCATGTGAGAATAAACGTATGAAGTATACATTCGGTTTTATTTAGGTTTCGTAATTCATCCAAATAAAATGGATGACAAAATAAGTTATGCTTTGGATGGTAATGGAATATCATAAAGTGATTGTGACATGAAACAAGCACTGGTAAAGACTGGCTCGACACGAAATACTGTGAACGTTTGATCTTTGGTTTTGGACCTTGTTTTGGTGCTGAAAAGATTTGAATATCTGGGAATGTCTACTTTTTTGGCTAGCTAGGGTTTTCTTTTCCGTCGCACTATATTACAAAGTGGAATAAAAGGCTGGTTGAATTAAGTGGGAACTTTATCAGGGTCAAAACATAAAGTCTTTGAGTGGTTAATTAATACAAGTTGATTTGTGAATTAAGGATAATGTTCTTCAGGCTCATTGCATGTTTAACTATTTGGTAATTTCTTGCAACTTTCTTTTTGTCAAGGCAACTTTTTTCTTTTGTGATTCAAACCATGTTTGGTTAGAGACAAATACTAAGCTCGTATTCTGCACGAATCATTTGGGATGGTGAAGAAAAATCATGTTCAATTCCTGATGCTAATGAATCATATGATAGTAGAGAGTATATATGTTTTTTCTTTTTAGCAAATAACTTTGTAAATATTTGTACAATGTAGCACTCTGATATTAACAATGAGCTTGTACTTCAATTATATCATCCATGCATCTATGGTCATGTTTTCGACTTCCACATTCCCTAACATCCAGGGTTTAGGGCTTAATCAGAATTTAGAATTGAACATTCCTGCATTCTTTCTTCAGGATTCAAGATGTGGGATTTTTCACATTTCACCTGCAAGACAAACTATACACAGCATAAAATAAAAGAATGGTTAATTGAGTACTTTGAGGATGATCATTGCAGGTATAGAGACGACTGAAATGATAAATATGCTTTATTTGGGAATCTTATCCTTTCTCTCCAGGCACTTCAGGTATAGCTAGCCTGCTTCAAGCTTCAAGCTTTGCAATTATAAAAATAAGAAAAGACCACTTTTGTTTTTGAAGGAAGAAGATTGAATTACTAGCAAACAGTTCTGTCCACTTCTATTTAACAAACTGCTTTTGCAGGAGTACAGCATGCATTTTATCGTCACAACCTCACAAGTTCTCCCTCAATTTTGTATCACATCTCTGATCTCTCTCTCTCTCTCTCTCTCATGTAAATATATTATTTGATTCTTTATCTCTGTCATTCTTGATCATTTCTAGATTCCTCTGCCATTTTTAATTAGTTTCTTATATATATTGGTTTATATATGTTGGCCTGCCGTTTGCATCTTTAACTAAAACCGATAAAGCTTTCAGGGTTTCAGCAACTCTCTATATACAGTCACAAACAGCCTTTTACTGTAGACCATTAAAAAATGAGAGGTTTAACCAACCATTTTCAGTATTGTTCATTTTTAACGAAAAACTACTTGTATATCTATTCCGTTACTTTTCATTATACCTTTAAAAAATGTTTTTTTATTAAAAATCAAACTTTTTAAAACTTTTTGTTAGTTTTTCTTTAAAAAATAAAGAGCATGTAAAAAGAAAAGAACTTGAAAATTTAAGCTGCAATGTACACACCACCTAAGCTTTTCTAATTTTGGAGTCTCACTATTTAGGACCAACTCGTTTAACTTTCTTTTGTACAATACTTTTTCTGTTGAATTGTTATTTAATTAGAATGTGTAATTTTATTATGCATATATGTAATATTACAAGACAATATATGATATTAATGGAGGTGAGCAAAATATAGTATACTCTAGTTCTTCACTAAAAAAACCCCTACAATTCCTTTTTCATAGTGAAAAACACTAAAAATACACCACTGAAGGGAAAAAAAAAACTCACGAACTCAATTGTTATTAGGAATCCAATATTGTTATTGCGGTAATTCATGATTTTTTATTCTTTCTTTTTAGAGTTTGATTCTTTAACTAGTATCTTTTATTAACATTAAATTTTTAGAAGAACTACACTAATTAGGTATAATCTCATTCTCTTAGTAATCATGTGACCAAAAATTCATGGCTAAGCACGTCTTCAACCTTAATGTTATATTTAAAGGTGTGTGACCATGCATTCTTCAATCATCTGTTTTCTTAACTACCATGTGACGAAGAAAAAAATTTTGAACTCAATATTAACAAAGGTAATACTAGAGAGACTAAATTTTGTAAACTAAATAACATAAAAGTTGATAATTGAATTATTAATTAAACGTTGATAAACATACTAGCATTAACCTATTAGAAATGTAGATTTTTTTGAGGTAAAATATTAGACAAGTAGAATTAGAAGGTACGGTTTGGTGGAAGTTGATTGGGGTGTAGGAACCGAGGGGTCCAACAAGTGTTGCAGGAGATTCCTTTTTCCTTATAGAAAATGCAAAAATCTTTTCTTAGAAAACAGGAGCTGGGGGGCTTGAAAAAGCTACCACACACCAAAGGCCTTCATGATAATAATTCCTCGATCTCCATCAAGAGAGAGAAAGAACAGCGATGGCACACAATAGCAACAGCTTGGATTTTTGTTCAAAGTTTCAACACAAGAACCAAACAGCAATCATGATGCTCTCCTCCTTGCCCTTCCCTCTGACTCTCTACCACCATCATTACCCCCTCAACCCCACCTTTATCACCATCATCATCACCACCACCACCACCACCATCCACCAACCCCACCACCACCATCATCATCTCCAACATTACTCATCACCTGCAGGAAACCTACTTCTCCTTCCGCTATTACTGCTGCCAAAGAAACAAGCAGCAGCTGATCAAGATCAACAGCAAGAAGAAGAAGAAGAGGAGGAGGAGGAGGAGGAGGAGAGAACTGGCATAGGCTTTCACTAGTACTGCTCCTTCTTCTACATGAGATCAAACCCTACTTATTGTATGAGTAGGGTTTCTCCGACGAAAGGGCTTTCTAACTCTTTGGCTCAAGGGGAATCAAGCGTCTCGGTCCGATCATTTGCTACATCAACCCTAGCAAATCCACACATACCTAGTTTGTTCTGAATTTTTGGCTACCAGCTAGTTCTGAATCAAGTGTTTCCCTTCACTTTTAATTAAGTAATTAAAGTTGTTTTTCTTTAATTAACATGTTCACATGTGCTACTTCTACTCATATCTAATTAGTAGTCTTGCTGTGTAGATGATTCCAAACATGTGAGAGCATGATAATTATTATTGCAGGTCGCTTCATGTTGTCTGTAAGATTTTGTTTGCATACTGTTGAGTGTTTATAATTAATGATTTGATCTTATTAATTATTATTTTATTTTACATATTCTGAAAGAGTTTCCATTAATTTCTCCTTTTCTAACTTAAGTGGAATCAGTGCCTCGCTAGTTGTTATTCCCAGTACACAAGCCGGCCTGCAAAATAGTGCATGGAGAATTGTTAAACTAGTTCGCTAGGGTTTGGTTAAGTTGGTTTCTCTCATAGTCTCATGGCAGCTGTGTGTTTAATTAGATTAATCGATTTAATGTTAATTTAAGGTGTTCATATAATCAAAACATGCATGCTAGAGTACTAACTTGGATAGCCGTGTTACAAAGACATCTTGTTGTTAGCAAGAGTTTTTTTCTAGGGAAAACTTGATATAAGTCCAATTTTTTTAGTCAATAGTAGGAATAGTCCAGTTTATTAAAATAAATTCAATTTGTTATATTTAATTATTTAATTATCAATGGTTATCTCTTTAATGATAAGATTTATTATAAAAATCAAATTTCTTCCCAATTATCTCTTTGCTTATTTCTTTTTATTTGTCTTTTTGTTATTTCTCGTTCTTTCTCCTGCTTTAAACCCCATTTATAGATTTTGTTTTTAATTTTTATAATCAACCTATATCACAGGTTAATTATTTTATCTACCTATATGACATATTCTTTTTTTATAATCAACCTGTCACAGATTAATGTGTCTTGCTTATAGGTATGTTATGTTTTTTCTACCTTTTAATTAGGTTTCGTATCTCACGTATAGGTATTATATAAATTCATATATTTGTTACTTGAGTTAGGGTAAAATGTTTTGCAGATAAATTTACGTTAGTATATTAGTTTTTTTGTTATAAGATATTAAATATATTCTTTTGGAGTTGGAAAATGCATAATATTAGAAGATTTTAATTGATTTTTAATATTTTTAGAAAATATAAAATGAGTATAAAAGAAATAAAAACATATAATTTGATAACTTGACTCACTCCTTAAAACACTACGTTTTTGGACCTGGATCTAAAATCCTCTTTTTTTCTATTGGTTTTTACACATTAGGTTACAATACCGAATGAGAAGTATTTTGTGCAACGAACAAAACACTATATTGCTTATATAGAGTACATAACTCTAATAGATCATAAGCTTATTAGGAATCCTCACGCATCTATACTTTCTTTAATTAGATCCTAAATATAATAGAAACCATTTTGCCCATATTACTCAAATTCACTAAACCTTAGTGGGCACTGAATATGCTAATTAGTTAATATTCCAAATCCCAATTAAATTTCCAAGCAATTCACGAGTGACTAGAAGACCACATTAGACACTAATGAGATTTCTCCTGTATGCGGTGCAAGGAGAAATAGATTCCAACATTTAATTAACATGGATTTTCATGAGACTGATTTGGTAACTTAACATTATAACATAATTAAGTAAACACAACTTAATTATTTCAGCTGTACTCCAGTTTGAATTTTGAATTATATATGGGGATTGATGATTATGAATTTAACTACGTGTCTAGAAGCTAGGGGTGAAATTTCAAAGTCTCTATGGTCTCTACTTAGAAAATTCAAGTCTAGGTAGTACATGATGTCAAAGTTCTAGAGTCGATTCAGCTAATTACACAATTGTTGTCTTCAACTTAACCACTTGTAAAGGCCTCATACAAAGATATATAGTGAAACCATTCAAACGAGAAGGATTTAACTTCTTCAGGTTTTGGATACGAGACACACTTCAACACATGAGTGCTCATGTTAACCCACGTGTACCTTGCTTAATTGGTCATGTGAGGACAAAAGACACGGCGTGCTAATAAGGAAGACATTTTGCAAAGATTGTTGGTGAAATATGCATGCCGCATTCTTGGTTCATTCCGTCCTGTTGCATGTCAAGTTTCTTTCCTGGCAATGTGTGCATATGTGGTGTCTTGTCTGTATCCATTTTTTTTTTGGACTGTTTTTATTTCTCGCTTTCATCTACGGTGTCTTTATAATTGATCCTTCTGAACTTTGTTATAAAAATTCCCATCGACCAAAAAAAAAAAAAAGTTTCTTTCCTGGGTCCTGGCATACCCAGGAGATTTAGTCCAAAGCATGCCCCTCACTTTCAGTCTGTCCAGACTGATAACCAGTTTGCCTACTGCATGTGGATTGTCTAGTACATATATGGGAGGCCAGACATGGCACATCTTTTAAGTAATTAATTAGCTACAAAAATTTGGAATGACAATTAAAAGGTTGATTAATTAGCAATAATAATGCATTTCATATGTTCTTATCAAATTCATCTCTCTCTTGCACTTTAATTTGTACGGAATTAATCATCAAATTTACCTTTCCAGATCAAAGGCAATAGACTGTTTTAAAAAGATTGGGTGGTGAAATTCTTTTAGCACAAACACAATTGAGTAAAGCATGCAGACATCTTTTTTCAAATTAATCATGCACCACAAAATGTACATAAATCCTCTGATAAAAAGTTGTATCTATAATATCATTTTCCATGGATACTTAAATGAATTTGTACATAAATCGTCTCATTTATGAACATTTTAACATAAAAATATTTAGATTCCGATAAAAGTTGAAAACTCACTAAACCGACCCTGTGAAACATGTATTTATAGGATTTTTGGATGAATTTTGATTCAAATATATTTTTAAAATTGTTTTGGATTTAATTTTGAGTCACTAGATTTTTTTTTTTTAAGGCTTCTTTTAAACCTAACAATTAAAAAAGAATTTAATTAATTTAAAGGAATTGTTATTAACACTCCAAAAATCTTATTCTACACGCCTCACAAGAGTATTTTTCTTTCTAATTATAGAAAATTTAGAATGTCAAATGAGATTTTAAGAATGCTAAGAACAATTCCCTAATTTAAAACCTTAATTTTAGATTTTAATCTAATAGTCATAGATGATCTAACCAAACAAAAAGGTAATTCGTCTATTTTGTGTGACCACTGACAGAGATGGAGAAAAGTACCAAAGCCCCAAAAAAGATAAAAGTCCTTTAGTGATAGATGCCCATTTAGAAACCACTACATTTGAAACCCATAAGTCCCAATGATTTGAAGCCCACTGCAAGTGCAAGCATAGCACCTAATTTCCATGAAAATATTAAGCTTTGTGTGTTTCAGTAAATAGTGGTACCATCCACTCATCTTCTTTTTTTCATTATTCATGTACTCTTTTTAATTTTTGGGAGTCAAATCGAATGAATGAATAATATCAAAAAACAAAAATTAATATGAGGTATGTGAAAGATATAAAGAAGTACGTGGATAGTAACACACTTCGAATAAATTCTCAATCCTTTTGAATTGGTCATTTAGCATTGCTGATATTAAGTTGTTAACAAGGAGTTTTTAATTCCCTTTTAAAAAAATAAAAATAAATGTGGCGTTTGGCATTAAACAAATAGGAAATAAAGGTGTTCCTTCACTATCAGATTACATGCGTATATGAAATGGGGGAGCGGGTGTGTTCTCTGAGTTGTGAACATTTAACTTAATCTATAATTTTCCAGATGGCCTTTTGGGTCTTTGGAAGAGCTACTGTTGTTTTGATTTGTGCAACCATGAACTGTCGGAGTTCATCAGTTTGTTGGCTCTGCAGCCCACCTCACCTACAACTCTGTGTCTTAACAATGTAAATGAGAGAATGAAGTAGTTTTGGATACATTAACGCCATGTTTTGGATTGAGTATGCAGGTACGAGCTAAAAGTGTTTTCCGATTCTGTCTCGTGGAGAACTTGAAATTACTTATGGGTCATAGAAGCGTTTCTGAAAAAGCACTAGGACAAGCACTTCCAAATACTTTCCCACGAAACACATGGATTAATAAAAATTTCAACGTGTCTATAGTAAAAATACTTCTAGCAGAAGCGCTTATAAACACAGGTGTTTTTTATATAAACAATCTCAAACGAAAGCATTCAAAGTTAAAGATACGTTGTAGTGCATTAGATTGTTCCACTATCTCACCGAGAATGAAAGTAAGAATCTTTCTCGTCTGGTTCAAGCATCTTTTAGTTAACTAGAAATTTGTGTATTGTTTCTTAATTACCATCTAATTATAGTTGAATGATCTTCACTTATCTCCCAAATCTACCAGCTCAGAGTTTCAGACACAGAAATATAGTATTAATTGATTCAAGTTTTGGGCATGTTCAACTATCTGCTTAACAGTTGACAAAAAACAAAAACCCCATTTTCATAACATATACACACAAAGGACTATGCTCCACTGTTCATAGAACGGGATTATGGATAACATATCAATAGTTATACTGACAACATATTGAAGGAGTAGAATTTTCTTCCCTCTTATTCTCGTCCCCTTCCCTCCCCTCCTCTCACATATTATTTTTTATCTTATTGTCTCTATAAAAAAAAAAAAAAAAAAAATTCAATATAAGATGTTGACATGGCTAAACCATAACCGTTCAAATAAGACGGAAGGGAAGGAGAGAGAATCCTCCTCCCATAGTGAAACGTTACCAACACCATATTAATGCCATATCTCACCATGTCGAGAGAACACATGGACTTCCATATCAACACCGCATCGACAATTGTCTATAATAAGAATAGTTTGAATGACATATTGAATATCTTAAGTGGGATTTCGTTCCATGACCTTAAAAAATTCATGGAACGAAATCCCCTTAAGAAATTTAAGACGGTTCTCTATTATAGCTCTACACATGCAAGTTGCCTGACTTGATGCAGGTCTGGTTTGACATGGTTTGGTAGGCTCTGCAAAAATCTGCTGACTTACAGTAAACCTAAGTTCTCAATCATAATTCAAAACCCTAAAGTGATCATTGAAGCCACCAACTCTGGAATGTGAGAGTCTGTGACAAAGACTCTTTCAAACTCCAGGCTCTCAAACAATCTCTCTATGATTTCGTAAACTTCGCATACGTATGGTTAGTAGTTGAAATACACTCTTCTGGGAATTTTTTAGTATGACAACTGTCATTCTGTTTATCTAAGATGGAAATCCTAATGAGACTCTTTTAAAATGAGGCTTTACGGATTTCTTGACATGTCACAGTTTAATGTTAATAATGTTTTACCGCAGCCACCATAATTCCCATTATTGCCGTGCCTTTTTCCACACCTTCCCCACCATTGCCGCACCACTAAACCTCCATAAACCCAATCCCAAAACCAGAAAAACATCCAAAAAACTCACCTAGACTTTCACTGCCGCAGCAAGGAGAAGAAGAAGGAGGGCTTAGACGCGCAGAAATTCAAGTGGATTCGTTGGGCGTTCTAGGTGTAATCCATCCTTTGTTCTTTATGTTTAAATTCAATTTTATTTTTCTTGTTGTGAACATGAGAGGCTAAAACCCTATTTAGCTAGGGGGTGATTCGAAACCATGTTTATGCTTGCAATATGATTTGATTACTTTTGGTTGGAATTTCGTGAATGGTGAATTCAATTTGTTTAATTGTTTGATCGATAACTTATTTATGTTTGTTTATTGAGAGTGCACGCTTAATTTTCATGCATGAATATGACGCTAGAATATAAGTAAGTTTCACCTAATAGTTATGAACTTATATTCACAAGTAGTGGAGGTTGCTTATAAACAATCGCGTTAAATAAATTCTTGGCATAAGTTTCATGCAATCATAGTAACGAATGTCTCGTCAACACTTATAGTTTTCATGATGCTTAATGATTCTTGCTTGTATCTCTATTATGCAATTCATGTAGGGAACTTGTGGGGAATGCTTTGGGTTGTCGCATGCAATCATCCAATTCATTAACTTAAGGAAAACTTGACGGTTAATTTAAGCGGACCTAATTAACCCGGGGTGTTGAGTTTCATAATTCATCGAAAGACCAACTGAAAATCATCTTGTATGCAAGTGTAACATGTGTGGAGAAGAACCTTCTAGCTAGCATTCATCCCTATTTTCATCACATTCATATTTACATTCTGCCTTTAAATTACAATCTGTGTATTTAGTTTAATCTCGTCCAAAACCAATCCCCCTTTACCTTAGTGTCTAATTTAGTTAGAAAGTGTCTTAGTTTGTGTTTATAAGTGTTTTGTATTCTTTGAGTCTTTTGATTTGTTTTAGTATTTTATTGTTTAGTTTTACATTCTTTGAGTCTAGTTTAGTGTTTTTAACGTTTGTTTTACGTTTTTGAGTCAGTTTCCAAGTGATTTAGTAATCCCTCCTAATCCCCGGTCTAGAACGATCCCTACTTGCATCTTTACTACAATTGTCACAAGAGGGTTTTAATTTGTGTGCTTATTTAGTTCGCATCAAATTTTTGGCGCCGTTGCCGGGGATTAGCAACTTTGCTAATCCCTTGGATTGTTACTTTCTGTTTAATTTAGTTTTTGTTAAGAATTCTGACCTTGTTTTGTTTTCCTTGTTTTAGGTACTAGTGCATGACTCGGAGTTCTCAACCGATTCGTGAGCATATCTCTGATTTTGACAGCGATTTTGAGAGGACTTTGAGACGGAAGAGGAAGCCACACGAACCAAGTCCACAACGTCCGGAATCTGACCTTGAAGAACAAGAGGCCACGACAGGTGCATTTGAGGAACCCACGGCAGGGATTTTTGAGGAACCACAAGTCATGGCCGTGGACACCCGGACACTCAAGGAGCTTGCAGCTTCGGGATTGGGTAATGCAGCACCCTTGTGTATCCAATATCCCCCACCTGCCGAAGGGAAGACCGACGAGTTCGAGTTGAAGTCCAGTTTGCTCCATCATATTCCGAAGTACCATGGGTTGTCTATGGAGGATCCGAACAAGCACTTGAAGGAATTTGAGGTGGTGTGTTCAAGCATGACTCCCGTCAACGTCGACGGAAGCATATTGAAGATGAAGGCTTTCCCATTTTCTTTGATGGACAAAGCCAAGGATTGGTTGTACGACTTAGCTCCCGGAACCGTCACATTATGGGAGAGCATGAAGAGGGCTTTTCTGGAGAAGTTTTTCCCAACTTCTCGAATCATCCTTTTGCGTAAAAGGATAAGTGGGATTCAACAAGAAGAATGTGAGTCATTTCCTATGTATTATGAACGTTTTAAATCTCTTGTTGCTTCGTGTCCACAGCACCAGATGAAGGAGGAGTTGCTTCTACAATACTTCTACGAGGGGCTCCTACCTATCGAACGTCAAATGCTAGATGCCTCAGCGGGTGGAGCATTGGTGGACAAGACACCCAGGGATGCTAAGGTTTTGATCGCTAACCGAGCATTGAACGCTCAACAGTACGAAGGAGTAGGCCAAAGAGGACCCACACGGCAGCAAGTGCATGAGGTAAGTTCCACCCCCGATATTCATTCACAGTTAGCTAATCTTACTTCCATTGTGTCTCAGATGGCCGAAGGAATGAGGATGCAAGGACCAGTGGTATGCGGGGTGTGTTCGATCCAAGGACATGCTTCTGAGAAGTGCCCACAACTCATAGAACATGGTGGATGGGAAAGCGCCAACGCAATTGGGTTTCAAGGTCAAAACCAACCAAGGAACGATCCGTATTCCAATACCTACAATCCCGGTTGGAGAGACCACCCAAACTTCAAATGGAGGGAGCCCCAACAACCACAACAACAAGGAGGCTTTAGGCAACAACCCCCGGGCTTCTTCACCAAGCCATTAGCACCCATACAAGCACCTCCACAATCTGCCCAAACAAGTTCAGGTAACACTGTAGATAATGATACACTTCTTAAGTTACTAACGAATTTGTCTCAGGGGCAAGAAAATCAAGCCAAAGCCATGCAAAACCAAGATAAGAGGGTGAAGCAATTGGAGAGACAAATTGGGCAAATTGCAGATTTTGTAGGGAAGTTTCGTGAGCAAGGCCAACTTCCTAGTTCAACCATTCCAAACCCAAAGGGAGGGTTTGAAACGGCCAACGCAATCACCTTGAGAAGTGGAAAAGAAGTTGGCATTACATCCAAACCATCACCATCAAGCCCCGAAGAGGAGGAAAAACTGAGAATCGAAGAGGAGGAGATAGGCCAACCCACGACAAAGGTGGAAACACCTTTGCCGCAAGTTTGTATTGATCCAAAAGTGTCTAATTCGGCCAAAAAGGGTAAGAATGTGTCAAATTCGGTTCCTACTAATGTTTTTCCTTTCAATGTGCCTTTTCCTAGTAGGTTCATGCAAACAAAGAAGGAGGAGCAGGAGAAAGACATTCTGGAGACGTTTAGGAAGGTCCAAGTAAACATTCCTTTACTTGATGCCATTAAGCAAGTGCCCAGGTATGCAAAGTTTTTAAAAGAATTATGCACATCTAGGAAAAGAATTTCAAACAAAGAAGTTGTGAAAGTGAGTGAAAATGTATCAGCGGTTTTGCAACGAAAGTTGCCTCCAAAATGTAAGGATCCAGGGAGCTTTACTATCCCATGCACAATTGGAAACACTAGATTTAAACAATGCATGTTAGATTTAGGTGCTTCTATTAATGTCATGCCATATTCCATTTATGCATCTATGAACCTGGGTGAGTTAAAACAAGATGACGTTATAATTCAATTGGCCGATCGTTCTAATGTTTATCCCAAGGGAGTCCTTGAGGATGTTTTAGTGCAGGTCAATCATCTCATCTTTCCTGCAGATTTTTATGTCTTAGAAATGGAGGATTCGAGCGATGCTCCATCATTGCCACTCTTGCTAGGCCGTCCGTTCATGAAAACAGTTCAAACAAAGATCGATGTGGCCAAGGGAGCACTAACAATGGAGTTTGGTGGTGATATAATTAAATTTAATGTTTATGACTCTATTAAGAATCCTAACGATAGCCATTCTTGCTTTGTCATAGATGTGCATAAGGACATGGGGCCGAAAGGATCCATACCTATCAAGAAGGATGTATCGAGAACCACTGTTGGAGAAGAACTTGGAGTGATTGGTCTACAACCACCCAATATGGCCGAAAGTAGCCATAGTAACATTGTTGAAAGGGCTGCCATTTTTGAGCCCTCACCACATTATGATTGTAAGTCTTCAATTCCAACCTCAATTCCTATTTCAACTAATAGGTTGTTACCGTCGTTGGTGCAGGTGACCAACCGATATAAAGATGGTGGGAGCATTTATATGGATTGTCGGAACCGAAACACTACCATCAGGGAGGATTATTATCCCCGCCCATTCATTGAGTCGTATTATGGAAGTGTTGAAGGGCATGTTGTGGGGAGGATCCCATTCCATGCCGTGAGCCCTAGTGGAGATTAAAAGAAGGTTTCGTCCGGCTGGAAGACGTTAAAGCAAGCGTTGCTTGGGAGGCAACCCATGCAATCAACAAAGGACGAACTTGGGAATCGCTCCACACTCAGATTTGCGTCCCTAAACCCTTTCCTTTGTTGCTTACTTTATGTTATGTGTAATGTGTTCAATTGTGTCTAAAACATTGAGGACAATGTTTAGTTTAAGTGTGGGGGGGTAACATTCTGTTTTGAGATATTTTTGCATGAAATTCATAGGGTATTACCACCTAACATGTCTAAACTTGTTTCCCACTGTTTTTAAGTGTTTTTAAGCTATTTTAGAGGGTTTTAGTGTGTATTAACTTAAAAATCCGAAAATACCATAAAAATTTGAAAAAATTATTTTGAAAAACCCAAAAAGAGTTGTTTTGGTGTGTTTGTTTGTGTCGTAGGTTACCTTCCAACACAATGATGAGGATTTGGTTTTTAATTGCATGATGGTTAAAGAAAGTTACAAACATTGATGGACGTTTGATATACTCTTTGGTTTATGCTTGTTTGTAGTTATAGTTTACGAATTCACATGTAATCACAAAAGAAAAAAAAAATTAGTTTTTGTAACATGCTTGAAGGAAGGAACTTAACAAACGCTACATCCCTGTGAGACTTGAGCCTAAACGTTATTTGGAGAGTAATAATCTAAGCATCATTGTTTTCTAAAGTCGTTGCATGATCTCATTATTCTTTGCTTGGTTACTACTTAGAAGGCGTTTCATCACTTAGTTCCAAATGCTAGAACTCATGCCCATTTCATTCAAAGCATGTCATTGATTTGCATAACACGTATTCAAGATGAAGTTGTGTAGTGACCACCACCAAAAGCCAAACAGCCATGTGCCCTTCACTCATTTTGTGTTTAAGTTTAACCCCATTGAGCCGTGTTAGCCCATGTTCTTTGTTAACCCACATCATCTTCACCTAGCCTAGATTAGGACCATCCGTACC
Organism: Pyrus communis; assembly: GCF_041283825.1. Lineage (NCBI taxonomy): Eukaryota > Viridiplantae > Streptophyta > Magnoliopsida > Rosales > Rosaceae > Pyrus > Pyrus communis. The sequence continues at coordinate 3,735,297 of NC_142578.1, forward strand.
CTTGTTCTTGAAGCATAGTAAGCATGAATGAATTCCCTTTGATTAATGTGTTGCAGAAAATAAGTGTGGGGGAAGGATTATTGATGTGAGTTATGTGCCATAGGCACGGCTAGAAAAAAAAAAAAAAAAAAAAAAAAAAAAAAAAAAGAAAAAAGAAAAGAAGAAAGAAAAGAAAAAGAAAAGAAAAAAAAGTGAAAAAAGAGTTCAAAAAGAGTTGAAAAGTATTGTTTGTTGAAGTAAGGGCCCAAAACTATGAATTAGGCCCTAAGAGTTGTTTGAATCTCCCCTGTTTGTCTAAAAGTTGATTTCTGCATTCTAAGGGAACTCTAGGTCTTAATTTCATTACTTTGCTTGCTATTGCTTAAAGAACTTTTGTTTATCCCTACCTTTCCTTGTGAGCCAATACCCCAAGCCCCGTTACAACCCTTGACTTCTATCTTGAGTGTTGTGCATTTCAATTGTGGAGTTTGAATTTGGTATGAGCATATGGTGTCACTGGTTCTCGCATCTAAGTAGTAGCATTCCATTCATGAGATCATATGTAAACACGTTTAATTACTCCAGAAATTGCTTTCTTTGTTATAACGTATGTGAGTACTAGTCTTTCATGTTTACATCAATCTTCTCACATATAACTAGTGTAGGGTGTGTAGTCAGAACATCTGAGTGAAAATTGAGTGTATAACTAGTGAGGAATTGAGGGAATTCTCTAAGGCATGTTACTACATTCAAAATGTGTTTTAATTGATTAAATGCGAGCTAGTGAATGGTGACTATGAGTAAGTATGTGCTCGAGGGGAAGGAAGACTAACAACTATGTGAGTAATGATCTTTGATATGTCATGTTTCATTGGAAATCCCTGAGGCAAACGTTGGAAGGTTTAGGTTATGTTTTGTTTGTTTTGTTTCGTTTTGTTTAGTTTAGTTGTTTTGTTTTGCTCGAGGACTAGCAAAAGTTAAGTGTGGGGGAATTTGATAGGAGCATATTCATGCGACTTAATTAGCTTGTTCTCGTGCATTTATGTTGTGTTTATTTAGTTATTTTCGTGTTTAAGGCCACTTTTGTGTATTTTCAGATTATAAGGCCAAAGTGTGCAAGAAGATACAAATTGGAGCCTTTTGGAGCAAGAGAGGAATGAATGAGTTGAAGACTTGAAGAAACGATGAATTCCTACCAAAACGAGGACTTTTACTCAAACAAGGATTCCTACTTGATGTAGGAAAGTTAACCCTAGGTTTCCCGTTTTGGTAACCTTTCCTAATCTTGAACGTCCGTATTTTCTTGCTACTTTGAAGGCCTTGTAGGCACTTTAGGACACAAAACAAAGGCCCTAGTCCACTCTAACACCCTTGCCGTGCCCAAGCCCTTTCTTTCCTTCCCTTGCCGTGCAAGGGGGGTATTTAAGTCCATTGTCACTCACTTAAACCCTATTTTCCTCACCTAACCTAATCCTAGCCGCACCTTGCAGCCATCCCTTTTAATTTCTGATTTTATTTCCTAATTCTAGAAGCTTTTAACTTAATTCTAATTCACCAAAATAAATTAGGGTTTGTTTTTCTTAAACCCTAAGTTTTCCACCACCTAGCCGCACCTTAGGGATTTCTCATTATTACTTTTCATATTTTTCAGCCACCAAATCCATCTTGCAGCCGCACCCTAGGTTTAAACATATATTTCATTCACAAAACCAAAAAAGCCGCACCTTTTTCCTAACTTTGGGAGGATTCACATTTTATTCACCCTAATTGAATTAGCATAAGCCAATCTCCTTTTTTTTTTTCCACCATAAGCCGTGGCCCCCATTGATTATTGACCCTAATAAACCTTTTCTCCACTTTCCAGCCGTGCAGCCCACCATTCCATTCCAGCAGCCTTCCTCCACCTTCCAGCCATTCACCATAATAAATCATTCATTCACTCTCTCCCATTTATCCTGCCGCAGCCACCTGCACCCAATTTTCTTCTCTGCCGCCAACCACCATCCATTCCAGCATCCCATCACCCAAAAACCAAGCAGCCACTAGCACCTAAAAACCAAAAATCACAACCTTTTACCGCAGCCACCATAATTCCCATTATTGCCGTGCCTTTTTCCACACCTTCCCCACCATTGCCGCACCACTAAACCTCCATAAACCCAATCCCAAAACCAGAAAAACATCCAAAAAACTCACCTAGACTTTCACTGCCGCAGCAAGGAGAAGAAGAAGGAGGGCTTAGACGCGCAGAAATTCAAGTGGATTCGTTGGGCGTTCTAGTTGTAATCCATCCTTTGTTCTTTATGTTTAAATTCAATTTTATTTTTCTTGTTGTGAACATGAGAGGCTAAAACCCTATTTAGCTAGGGGGTGATTCGAAACCATGTTTATGCTTGCAATATGATTTGATTACTTTTGGTTGGAATTTCGTGAATGGTGAATTCAATTTGTTTAATTGTTTGATCGATAACTTATTTATGTTTGTTTATTGAGAGTGCACGCTTAATTTTCATGCATGAATATGACGCTAGAATATAAGTAAGTTTCACCTAATAGTTATGAACTTATATTCACAAGTAGTGGAGGTTGCTTATAAACAATCGCGTTAAATAAATTCTTGGCATAAGTTTCATGCAATCATAGTAACGAATGCCTCGTCAACACTTATAGTTTTCATGATGCTTAATGATTCTTGCTTGTATCTCTATTATGCAATTCATGTAGGGAACTTGTGGGGAATGCTTTGCGTTGTCGCATGCAATCATCCAATTCATTAACTTAAGGAAAACTTGACGGTTAATTTAAGCGGACCTAATTAACCCGGGGTGTTGAGTTTCATAATTCATCGAAAGACCAACTGAAAATCATCTTGTATGCAAGTGTAACATGTGTGGAGAAGAACCTTCTAGCTAGCATTCATCCCTATTTTCATCACATTCATATTTACATTCTGCCTTTAAATTACAATCTGTGTATTTAGTTTAATCTCGTCCAAAACCAATCCCCCTTTTCCTTAGTGTCTAATTTAGTTAGAAAGTGTCTTAGTTTGTGTTTATAAGTGTTTTGTATTCTTTGAGTCTTTTGATTTGTTTTAGTATTTTATTGTTTAGTTTTACATTCTTTGAGTCTAGTTTAGTGTTTTTAACGTTTGTTTTACGTTTTTGAGTCAGTTTCCAAGTGATTTAGTAATCCCTCCTAATCCCCGGTCTAGAACGATCCCTACTTGCATCTTTACTACAATTGTCACAAGAGGGTTTTAATTTGTGTGCTTATTTAGTTCGCATCAAATTTTTGCAAGCATAAACATGGTTTCGAAACCATATTCATGCGACTTAATTAGCTTGTTCTCGTGCATTTATGTTGTGTTTACTTAGGTATTTTAGTGTTTAAGGCCACTTTTGTGTAGTTTCAGATTATAAGGCCAAAGTGTGCAAGAAGATGCAAATTGGAGTTTTTTGGAGCAAAAGAGGAATGAATTACACAATTGGAGCGTGTTTTTGCTAACATGGCTTATCAAAATGAATTTGACTACCCATTTATCTACTCTACTGAAGATACTCTAAAGCCATACAAATTTCAGCATGTCAAAACCCAAAACCATTTAATTTCAATTGCATATTTGTTTAATGTTAATCTTTAATCAAGGAGATGGATTATCCAACTTCAACTTATTGACCAGATTTCCATCTACTCTAACTCTTTATATATTGAAATCTCCCTTGAACAAGATTGTTTAACAGAACTATATTGGTGTTCCATTGGTCGACAGAAGTAGTAGGTATAACATTCCAATATTAAACTAAATTGGTGTCCTTTATCCTATTTTCTAATCCACTCATCAATATGATACCAATTAGATTAAATTTTAAATATAACTTAAAAATTGTATTGCTTAATCTCAAAACTAACTTTTTTGGAACCAAACTTAAGAAGCTAGATGTGAAGGTGAATATTCTTAAGCTACAAGCGAGTTAAGTTCAACCATTAAATAAGTAAAGGAATGCAAGCAATTACCTTCTCATTTCAACCATTTGATCATGCAATCTTATACGATGATGATCAGAACTATTTGTTAATTTAAAGACCATTTTGCAAAAAAATTAACTAAATTCGAAATCGTTCATGCATCTAATGAGACATTTTTTTTTTCAATTAAACACTAAAATTCCGACAATATTAATCGAACGGTTAAATAATTTTTTATTTAGGGTTTAGTTTTAGTGGAGTTGATCTATAAGAGTAATGTTGAAAATAGACGGTTTCAGTCATAAGAAAACATTACTAAATCATAAAAGGAAGAAAGTAGAAAAAGAAGATCAGAATAAAAAGGTTGCAACGATAATTTAAAGAACAAAACTTAAGATGAGAAGATAAAAAAATGCTATTATGCTAGCCATGTAAATTGAAATTATAAAGAGAAAATTCAATCTGTGATAAAAAAAACGTAAAACACACAACTCTACTAAATTTGACTACAATACCAAAACGTATTTAAAAAAAAAAAACAACACACAATACACAAGATAACCCCAATTATTTTTACATTTTCCTCACACAAAAAAAATTTGATTCTTGTTAAAAACGAATTAAACCACATTATTAAAAGGTTCAATTCTCGTGAGAGAGTATGAAGCATAGCACATTTTCTCATTCTTTTTTAGTAAATAATATCGTTTATTTTAAAATATAAAAAGATACACAAGAAAACCCCTGTAATTTTACTTTTGCCCCAGATGGTGGGCTTCTACAATGAGAGGGTTGCCATGACTGGTCAAACAAACAGCCCACACAGCTTATAGACCAAGATTATAGTCAATCTTTGACAGAAGTCAAACACTAAACTTCTAGAAAAAAAGTACCTTAATTAAACCTACTCATGTCCACCACCACAACAACCCAATCCCTCAAACAACCATCAACCCAAAATTCCTGAAACTGATAGCTCTGCTGCCCCCGCCACCGCAGTCTCCTCGTTGGGTATGGGCGGTAATGGCAAGCGCAGGTGGAAGATCACCTTCTACCGCTCCAATTCCAGCTCCAAGAATCCCCCAAAGGAGCTCTTGTGCCCCATTTCCGGGTCCTTAATGTCCGACCCTGTCGTCGTCTCTTCGGGTCAGACCTTCGAGCGCCTCTCCGTCCAACTCTGCCGGGAATTGAGCTTCTCCCCCAAGCTCGAAGACGGGACCCGACCCGATTTCTCCACCATGATTCCCAATTTAGCCATCAAGTCCACCATCCAGAACTGGTGCGACCACAACAACGCCCAGTACCCGCAGGCACCCGATTCAATCTCCCTCGATAAGGCCATACGGGCGGTGATGGAGGAGGATAGGGAAGACCCTGGAATTAGAGTTTCGGAGCGGGAGCTGCTGAGGGGGATGGCAGAGAAACCGCCGGTTAGCTTCATGCACGCGGCGACCGAGTTGGGCCGCCGAGTCGACCATTTCTACTCGAGCTCGTCGGAGGAGTCAGTGGTTATCCCGTCGGCGAGTCCACCCATTCCTCTCCCGTTCGCGACTCGGCCGTCGTGTTGTTCCTCGTCGTCTTCTTCCGAAGTAACCGCCGAGCTCGAAACACTAAACCCTAATTCCTCGTCGCCGGAATGCAAGGAGGAGGAGCAATTGATGACGAAGCTGAGAAGCTCCCAGGTAATCGACCAGGAGGAAGGAGTAATTTTACTCCGGAAGCTCACGAGGACGAAGGAGGAGCTTAGGATTTCGCTCTGCACTCCCCGGCTGCTCTCCGCCGTCCTATCACTGATTGTGTCGCGATACAGCACCGTGCAACAAAACGCCGTCGCTTCGCTGGTTAACTTGTCTCTGGAGAAGCCCAACAAGGTGAAGATCGTACGGTCAGGATTTGTCCCGCATTTGGTGGATGTATTGAAGGGAGGATCCAGTGAGTCGCAGGAGCACGCCGCCGGCGCGCTCTTCAGCTTGGCGTTGGAGGAAGACAACAAGATGGCGATCGGCGTGCTCGGCGCATTGCCTCCGCTGATGCACGCGCTCGTGAGGGCTGAGAGTGAGCGGACGCGCCACGACTCGGCGTTGGCGCTCTATCACTTGACGCTGGTGGAGAGCAACCGAGTCAAACTCGTTAAGCAACACAATGCGGTGCCGACTCTGTTGGCCTTGGCCAAGTCTCCGGCGTCGGCGGGCCGAGCTCTACTGATTCTGTGCAATCTAGCGAGCTGCAGCGAGGGCAAATCCGCCATGCTCACCGCCAACGCGGTGCAGTGCTTGGTGGGGGTGCTGAGGAGGCGGGGAGACTTGGACTCCGAGTCCACTCGGGAGAACTGCGTGGCGGCGCTCTACGCGCTGAGTCACGGATCGATGAGATTTCGCGGGCTGGCGAGGGAGGCCAATGCGGTGGAGGTGTTGAGTGAGATCGAGAAGAGTGGAAGCGAGCGGGCGAGGGAGAAGGCGAAGCGGCTGTTGACGGTGATGAGAGGGAGGGAGGATGAGCCGAATTTGGACTCGGTGTTGGACTCGGGTGCAGGAGCTGGACTCGGTCCGACTCGGTACCGAGTTGGGAGGAACTTGCATGCAGCCAACTCATCCACGTTTTAATTTAATTTTCTTTTCTTTTCTTTTTTTCATTATTACAGAAAATGGGTTTTTTTTGTATACTTCAGAGTGGGTGTAAATTATTATTTCAGGAAAATGTAATGGCTGCTGAGTTGACAAGGTCGAGTCATGACTCGGTACTGAGTTTGGACGTGTGGTGGCATACGGCGTCAGCGGCGGAGGCGGGTGTAATTATTGGCGGGGGATGGTCCTGTCTCCTTTATTTTTGTGTTGTCTTTTTGCTTTTTTGTTCAGGATAATTATATTTTAGTGTTAATTGGTGCCTGTAACTGTAAGTAAGATTTTATTAAGGATTTTGGAATGTTAGATTGGCTTCAAAAAAGATTGATTGATAAGAACAATTTAGAATTTTGTCTTTTTGTGGCTTGTGGCCAATTTTTTACAAGAAATTATAGTGTGTATTTCATTTATCTTTCCAAATAAATAGAGAGGTGTCAATCAATAATGTTATTCTTACCATAATTTTATACCATATGTATTTATCATACTAGGTGGTAAACGAGCTGGACAACCACATCATCTAAATTAATTAGCATTTAATCCAAATGTTAATCAATAATTAATAAAAAGATTGTTAATTAAATGAGGATTGTGTCATACAAGGAGTCTCATTCTTTCCCCTAAGATTATTTAAGTATTTTAATTAATAAAAAGATTGAAATTAAATAATGTAGCTTGTCCAACTCATCTGTCATCTAAGATGGTAAATAAATGTGATATAAATTTGTAGTAAGAATAGTATTACTCGGTGCCGATAGGGTATATTGCTCTAGTGTCTATGAAATTAATTTGGAGTGAATTTACATAAATACACAATTACTGTAAACCACTATACGTCTATCACACGCACGAAACTATAAATGTCGCCCATAGAAATCGGTCACGAAGAATGACAAACGCAATAAAATATGAGTCAACGATGACCACAACAGTCATCATTGAATAGCGAAGCCGTGTAAAGTTATTGCAAGAGCGAGACCACGCGAAGTGATTGTTAAATAAGACGAAACATCAATCACAATGCCAAAGTGCGACCATAACACTTGCTGGGTGAGACGACAAAACTACACCATCCAAGAAGGGAAACACTGGTCGGCTCATTCTAGTGGGGGACACTCTGACCAAATCAATCTGCACTATCGCCATTCGCCACTCTATTTGGATCCGGAGCATTCGCGGCTAAGGGAGATAGTGAAGTCGCCGTAACTGAAAGGCAACTAGAGGGAGCTGCCACCGGCTCCAAGCCATAGCAAGAACTGCCGCCTAGTTGATTGCAATTTCTTGGCGAGGGTGGCATTCCATTTTCTTGGTTGAGGATTGTAGTCGTGCATTGCAAAAGAAAAGGTAAACATTTTGGGAACGTTTTCTCAAATGTGCCAAAAAGAAGAGATTATTAGATTGTAGTTTAGTTTCTTTGGATTCTATGGTTGCAAATGTGCCGAAAACATATTCTTCTTCTTGTTAACACCAAAAATATATATTTTTATTATTGTCAACTCGATACTATGGGAGAACGTTGTATATATAGGTGGAAATTCGCCTCACAACTTAATAAATTTTATTGTGCTAGTCTTCTAGCAGCCTAGAAGGACTGCATAAATTGGTGCAATATTGCTTTGTAACTGATTAACCTTTTATGATGGATGAAAGAAATGAAAATTAGGGGAAAAAAAAAATTTATTGTGCGAGAAACATTGTATAGATGGTGAACATTTCATTTCAAAACTGATTAACTTTTTAACATAGAGGAAAGAAATAAAAAATAGAATTAGTAATTGGCAAAAAGATTGTATGTCATGATACAACTCAATGGAGGCATTCATGTTGCTTTTTAACTTATAAAAAATAAGCATGTTCATATTTATTTTTTCTTCAATAACCTGGGACTACTTAGTAGTTCATAAAATAAACAATGAAGATTGATTTTAAAAAAATCGAACCGTGAAAATTGTTTTATACATCAGACTACTTAATAGGCTGGATTACCGAGAACAAACGAAATTAGGTTTATGGATTCGATAGTTTTGCTCTTGTCCTTTGGCATCTTGTCTTGCGTGGTGGTTGGTGTTGGAAACGTGGTGATGATGGGGTGTGTGTTGATGCCTAATTCTCGTCTTTTGAGTTTTAATGTTTTTTATTTATTATTAATTAATCATTAATTATTCATCGCATGCCTAGTAGATTGCTTAACAATGAAATTTGTTTAATTAGAGCATCTCTAAAAAAGATGTCAAAATATCCAAATCAGTAATAATAGTAAAAAAAAGACAGTTGCAATGTTTTCCAACCAAGAAGCTAAATCTGATGTGACATGACATGGAATAGCAGCCATGCCCCTTGCTGTCAAATTTGACAGCAGCGTCAAATATTTTTTTATTAATTTTTTTTATTAGATCAGCAACTCTCATCTCTTACTTGGCGCCGCTCATCCTTCTTCTTCTCTTTTCTCAGAACCAAACCCATAAACTAACCTCACGATCTCAACCTAAAACCTAAATGTAAGACTCCATTTCGCATCGTTGCTCAAATAAGAGCTCCAGTGGCTCTTACCCTTAGTTGCGACGACGAGTACTCTGTCGGCGGTCTCGCGAACGGCTCGGCAGCATCGCGGAGTAGAAGTGGAAGGGGAGGAGTCAGGTGCGGGGGTTAATGAAGACTTAGTTGAGGGTGTGGAGGAGCTTTGAGGAGTAGAGGTGCTGTTGTGCCTTGGACTTCCACTTGGTGTGGCTGTTAGTGGGTTCTTATTTAAAGGGGATTTCGGTTTTCTGTTAATCCAACAGAGGAATGTGAGTGAGAGAGAAGAGAATGGAACGAAGTAGGTTAGGGGTGGAGAGTGAAGGGATGTGGAGAGAGAGAGAGAGAGGAGAATGGAACAAAAGTGGTTGGGGTGGGGATTGAGGGGGAAGGGATGGAGAGAGAGAGAGAAATGACTATTAAGAAGATGAGGAATGGTGGGAAGAGGCTTAGACCATCTCCAACCAAAAGGTCTAGAAGGCTAGTGGGCTGAAAATAGCCTAAAAATCGTTTCCAACTGAGGGCTAGGCCAGAGGGTTCGTGGGCCTGACGGAATCTGAAAGGGCCAAAGGGTTGGCTCCTTCCAGCCAGCCCCCGGCTGGCTCATAGTGTCAATTATAACCGATACAAATAGTTAGGAAAATTTTGAATACAACTGCTAGCTGACGTCAGCTAGCCGTTATTATTAAAATTTATTTTTTTTAATTTTTTTTTACAGTTTTATCTAATTTTTTTTATTTACAAAATTTTTTGCCTATAACTTCTATTTTTTTTTTTCTATAACTTCCCATAACTTCTGTCCCATCCCGCCCCAGGGTCCATCACATCCTGGGCTCACTCCACCACCGTAGCACGATATTGTCCGCTTTGGGCCCCGACCATGCCCTCACGGTTTTGTTTTTGGGAACTCACACGAGAACTTCCCAGTGGGTCACCCATCATGGGATTGCTCTCACGCGCTACTCGCTTAACTTCGGAGTTCCGATGGAACCCAAAGCCAGTGAGCTCCCAAAATGCCTCGTGCTAGGTAGAGGTGGGAATATACCTATATGGCTTACAGGATCCACTCCCCTGGTGATGTGGGATGCTACAAGCCACCCCCTTAGGGGCTCGATGTCTTCGTCGGCACACTTCCAGCCAGGGGTTGGCTCTGATACCAAATTGTCACATCCCGACCCGGGGTCCACCACATCTTGGGCCCGCTCCACCACTATAGCACGATATTGTCCGCTTTGGGCCCCGACCACGCCCTCACGGTTTTGTTTCTAGGAACTCACACGAGAACTTCCCAGTGGGTCACCCATCATGGGATTGCTCTCGCGCGCTACGCTCTTAACTTCGGACTTCCGATGGAACCCGAAGCCAGTGAGCTCCTAAAAGACCTCGTGCTAGGTAGTGATGAGAATATACATATAAGGCTTACATGATCTACTCCCCTGGGCGATGTGGGATGCTACAACTTCTATTTTACAAAATTTGTTTCATGTTTTTTTTTTAAATTTCATTTTTTTTTCCTATAACTTCTATTTTACAAAATTTGTTTCATATTTTTTTTTAAATTGTATTTTTTTTCCTATAACTTCCTAAGCCATTATACAACATTAAATTAAATTAAGTAACATGAAACAACATTAAACGATATGAAATGACATTAAATAACATTAACCAACATAAAAATTATACAACATAAATTGAAGTTGTAGTTTTTTAAATTTAGGTTGTTGTAGTTTTTAAATTTAAGTTGTTGTAGTTTTTAAATTTAAATAATAAATTATGTTTGGCCCTATGGCCCTTTGGATCTCGGTTGGAGATGGTTTTTTGTGACAGGACTAAAACGAGCCCTATGGCCATTTGGCCCTCAGTTGGAGATGGAGGCAAATATGGCATTGTACCGTTCATTAAAATATTAATATATTGGAGGGCTAGAGGGCTAAAACGAGCCCTCTGACTAGCACTCTATTGGGGATGACCTTATAAAGATGATAGGAGAACGAAGATGAGAAGCAGGTATACAAAGATTCAAAAAATAGAGAACGAAGATAATAGGAGAAGTCTAGAAAGAGGGGGCATAAAATAATAGTTTAATAAAATAAAAATAAAAGAAAATAGTATAATAAAATAAGATTTAATTTGACATACCGGGTGGAGAGCAAAATTTTGAAAGATGTCAAAATACCACATAGACTGTCAAATTCAAATTTTATGTTTAAAATTTGACATCTTATTTGAAGATACTTTTAGTAATTTATAAACCCTAATCTATGATTGCAAGAAATGAAGAAAAAGAGCTTTCGCGTTTGGACTAAACTGGCCCTCTCTATTGCTTGTCAAAGAATTGCTTTTTGTCTTATCAAATTCGTTTGTTGTCAACTGTTTTTTTTTTTTGTTTTTTGTTTTCCAAACAAATAGTAAAATTGCCACGGTATTAAGAGCTTTCGCGTTTGGACTAAACTGGCCCTCTCTATTGCTTGTCAAAGAATTGCTTTTTGTCTTATCAAATTCGTTTGTTGTCAACTGTTTTTTTTTTTGTTTTTTGTTTTCCAAACAAATAGTAAAATTGCCACGGTATTAAGAGCTTTCGCGTTTGGACTAAACTGGCCCTCTCTATTGCTTGTCAAAGAATTGCTTTTTGTCTTATCAAATTCGTTTGTTGTCAACTGTTTTTTTTTTTGTTTTTTGTTTTCCAAACAAATACTAAAATTGCCACGGTATTTCCCCTCTCCCTTCCGAAGGAGGACTGCTCCTTCCAATTCACATCCACTCTCCATTTTGCCTTCTTGTCTTTCAGTTTGATTTTCAAGTTTATGCAACCTTTTAAAGTTGGTTAATTTACTTTATTGTCAAATTTATATCATGTTCGGTTAGTGTTCTTCACTTAAATTAACGAACATCACCTTTATTTGAACAGAAAAAATGATTGATTTGACAGTGTGGAAGTAAATTTGCATTTCGAATTGAATTGACAAAAACCTACACACATTAAAACAAACGAAGTTAGATTAACACTAATGTATTTAGAAAGACTATAAGAAGTAATAAGAGTATAGTGAAAATTGAGGAGTGAACTCTAGCGTCCAGGTTCGTTTGCACACCAATGAAAGAATATTCCTTTGAGATTCCTAAAATATGCTTTGAAGAGTCTTGTCATGCTAAGAGACTGATAAACAAGCCCATTACATACCAGGATGATTTGCTTATGTCACATGACGATCAAATGTGATGAATTGAACACGGAGGCCTATTGAGTGTGAGCTTATGGGACCATCGTAGAAAATGTGGCCCGTTAGCACATTAGGATTTGACTTATTAGCCACATATTCTGTCATATTCCGTCAAGTGCAGAATAATTATATTTGATAAGTTATACACCGAACATGTTCATATTGATCAAGATATTTTATGTTCCCACATCCCGTACGTGAAAAACTATAACTCTTTTTAGTTTTATAGATTGAAGAGGTTGAAGAAGTAAACTAAAACACTATACAAAGTTTATGAGCCTTTCTATTGCATGTTCTAGTTGATGATAAAATATGACTATGACGTCTCTAGAAAGGGGTTGAGAATCTTCGTTTCGTCAAAAAGAATTTGTGCACATGATTTTTCTTACGTCACTTGCACATTACATTGTTTATGGCCCTAAGAGGCTAAGACACGTAAAAGATAAGATATGGATCTTTTTGTTTTAATAGAAGTCAATGGATTGATTCCACTAAACTGTTGGTCAGTTTCTGACTATTAGGGTTCGTTTGGCCTTTCCTAATCAGTTTCTGACTATTCAGGGTCAGAGACGAACATAAATAAAATACAAAAAATGGGTTTGGTTCGTGAATTAACAATACATTGGGGCAGAGGTTTTCAATGTTAAGGGCGAAAACTCACTGATATATTTTAGCTTCTTTTTGATCGACATTGTGTTATTAACAAGTGCTAAGAATCAACCTCAGGCCCTATCATGTGGAATACAACTTTGAAATTCATCCAAAATCACTAAGACACCCTGTTGTGGTTAACAGCTAAATAATTATTGATTTAGTCAATTTTTGTCGTGGATACTCCTTGTTGGAGAAACAAAAATTAATCCTACATCTTTAGTTTTCTCAAGTAAAGATGTACTATACACTCCTACGTCCTTAGTTTTCTTAAGTAAAGACATACTATACACAACTAAGTACTTCCTTATTAGATAGAAATACGGTTTAATGATATTCTTTTGTATTTGTATAAGTTATGAGAGTGGGGCTTCAAAAAGTCGTTCACCATGCCAGCTATAATAGATTTTGTTTTATTTGTAGTTTGAGCGTTATTTGTGAATTTTGTTTTGTTAAATAGTATTTCATCCTCTTTTAATTGACAAAAAAATATTCTATTAATATATAGTTTGGATTTAGATAAAAGAAGAATTAACAAAAAAAAAGGGTCAAATATCTTTAAATTTAGATTTTAAATTGTTGATTACAAGTGTTTAAATACGAATTATAATAGATTTTGCATGAAAAAAAAATATTTTGAAGAACATGAATATGATAGTTTGCTGTGGCACATTTATAGCAAATACCTTTTGTTGTGGTGGTTAGCGGCGAAAAACATTGTCGCTAAAGATCTTTGGCAAATGTTGGAACCCCTAAAATGGTCATTAAATATAGTAACATCGTAAAACATTGTAAATTGCCAATAAAAGTTACAAATCGTCATTTAAACTAAAAAAACTATGCTACTTTCTGCTAATTGAAGTGTTTTTCCTTCCATTTTTCGGTAGGGACTTAATTCTACTTCTTACAAAATACTACAAACAGTTTAGTGAACCAAGAACTACGAGTTGTTTTATTAGTTGTTCAAATTATATCTCTGTTACGATAAACATGTAAATCTCAATAATATCTTATACAACAAACATGGACCCACCACCTAACTGGTTTCTCTTATTATGATTATATCTTTCTTCATGATTACCAGTTTGTCGTCGTGTTATGTTAATCTAAGAACAATCAAGATTACTTTGCTGTCAAATTCCAATTACTCAATTTGTTAATTTAGTTCGAATGTACACGTACGGAACATAACCCAATTTTGTTTAGTACTTTCCTTGGGTCATACCCAAAAGGCTTTTGCTTCTCTCAAATCTGCTTTTCCAACTTCGGAAGATGTAAGGCCTTTTGATTCTTTTGGGCTTTTGATGGTTTTGGATTTGGGAACCGGATCCCCTCCAGATCCATCAAACTTGAGCACACTAATCAATGAATCCAGACCATTGAAATTTGATCCAACAGCTACAAATAGGGCTTCTGAAAAGTTATAATAATTGTAACTGTTAGATCAAATTTCAACGGTCCGGATTCGATGATTAGTGAGCTCAATTTTTATGGATCCGGAAGGGATCCGGTTCCTTGGATTTGTGGGTATGATTGCATTGGGGAAGTTATGGTTGGATTGCATTATTCTGGAGCCAATAATAGATGGTTCTCTTCGCTCCAGTTAATTTTCTATTCTTTTGGTTTATTGGGTTTGGAGACTTTTTCTCGGAAGTTCTTTTATTGTAAACATGTCAAAATATTCATTAAAAGTGCCAATGCTACCTTGAAAATGCATTGGGAAGTGTTTCTTAGAAAAACAGTTGGAATTGTTTATTGAAGAAGCATCCAGTGCTTATCAAAAAGCGCTTAATATAACTCATAAATGTTTATACTTTTTTTTATCAAACCTAGTTAGAAGCGTTTTTGGTCGTTGGCCAGTACAAAAGCTCCCACCCTTAAACTGGTTTCCTTATAATTTCATCTACTTTGAAGCATTAAGTTGGTTTTATCATCTGAGATTATTTCTGGCTTGGTTGGTTCACCATTTCAAAATTTCGAATATTTTGTTTTGGGTTTGTTGTAAATTGGAATTAGACTTGCATTTAGCACTGGTTTTGAATTAAGTGCTTCGTTTTTCTAATCAAAGCTCTTACTGCTGACTCAAGCTCCAAACTCCATGGAGAATACCATAAGATATGGAGGCTTAGCCCGGACAAAAGCTTCTTGTATTAACAACATGCTGAGGTGTTTACTGGGAGGGCACACGTGTGATGCGATTAATCCAATTAAAAATTAATTTTCTTAAATATCATATATAAAAACGAGTTAAACGCATTGCATGTGTGCACTCTTCTGTTGTAGCCAAAAGAAAGCAAAAAAAAAAAAAACAGAGAAAAGAAAGACAAATCCTGCTGTTTGAGCATTTTTTTTCCTAAAAAAACTCCGCAACAAGAAGCCACTTGAAGTGGTAGACGAACAGCTCTCGACAGCGGCACCAGTGGCATGCAGCTGACATGAAGTTTAATCTCCGTATGCGACATGCGCTGTCCAACATTTGTGTTTTGTTCTCAAACGCTTTCGCCATGAAGTTCATCCTACACCTAACAATCACAATCATTTTACAACAACAGTTTGAAAATGAATAGTTTGTTTTATTTGAAAATTTAAAGGTTAGATACATGAGCATCAGGTTTCATGTCTAATTTCCAAACAGTTGATAATATAAGATTCAAACAAAGATATTGGAGAAAACTAAATTTTTGGAGGAAGGACCAAGCTCTAAAATGATTTGTTCCATTTCATTTCATTTACCCTGCCATGCAATAAATGATTCGTAACTTTGATATAAGAAGTTAAAACCCTTGAAAGAAGACGTAGCATGCTAGCAAAAATTTACCCTGGTTAGCAATTTGATTTGTAAAAAGAAAATGAACCCACAAATCTGTCGGGGCTGGTTGCCTGTAAATTTGTAATTGCAAATTATTAGGGATTGTTGCGATGTGGACGAGAGAAGGATATGATTTTGTATCTAGAGGGAAATAATTTTAAAGAAGATTTTTTTTTTTTTTTTTTCTGAATTGTTTTTACTTTTCCTGCTTTTTTCCGAAAATATTTTTAAAGAATATGGTTTTTTTTTTTTTTTTTTTTTTTTGGAAGAAATTAAAGGATAGAGTTTTGGCCATTGCAGGGGGTGCAAGGTCACAATGACCATTCTTTGAGTCTTGGATGTGTTTCACTCCATCAACCATGTCAAGTTCTATTTACCTAAGCCGTCGCAGCAGGCGCAAGGTTACAATAACCATTCTTTGATTCTTGGACATGTTTCACTCTGTCGAACATCTCAGGTTCTGGTTCTCCATAGATGGGATTCTGCTCCGGATATAGTTCAGAACTGACCCTGCTCCGTGGTCGAGCATCTTGTGAGAAGTCGGAAGCTTCTTGTTGTAACGACCCAAAATTCTTATTTGGAAGCTAAATCCGGTGATAGGCCAAAATAAAGTCATGGTTAATCTCTATGCTATTAACCATAATAAATTTCTTTCCATAAAAGAAATCCAGCACAATATTAAATTTGGGTTATTTTATGGCTGCATCTAACCATCTCGTTAGACTGCCTACGTACCCTACTGGGGGATCAAGTCATTCTAATTCACATTATGCTTCTAGAACAACATACTAAAACGTCATTACAATCCAACGGTTAGATATCCGCCAATCGCAAATTTAAATGGCGGTCAACGTTTGATTTTACAAACTTAGAAGTCCAATTCAGAAAGATCTGTACATCAGATTCCTGGTCCGTTATTAAAGTTTGTTAACGATCCAACGGTTGGATCGTCAATTCATATAATGACCAATTGACGGTCTCTATCAAAACTATAGTTATACGACGAGATTTCGTCAATTGGACATCACATATGGAATCAAGGTATCCAAATTAGTCTAAGAAGGGCATGTGGGGTCTTGGCTCACGCGCCGCTGCATGAGCCGGTTTCCAGTGAATGGAAACCCAGTTTTTCAACAAACTCCAAAATTTATCAAATTTTGCAGAAATTTACAACTCAAGGAGAGGAACATTTTTCATGTTCCTCCCCTTTCCCCTCCTTTTCCTTCACCTTATTGGGCCCCTCTCCCCCCTTCTCTTTGGTCCCGTTTTCTCCTTTCTCTCCCGCAATTCTCCTCTTTCTCCTCTCTCTTGCTGCCAGCTTTTAATCCTCTTCTTGTTTGCTTGTTTATTTGTTTTTTTTTGTTCCACATAAACAATAAAATAAATATCCACATCTTTCTAAAATATTCAAGGTATTACACTTGTCCTCATCTTTCTAAGCAAGCACAAGGTCACAATGACCATTCTTTGAGTCTTGGATGTGTTTCACTCTGTCGACCATGTTAGGTTCTGCTTCTTAAGGTATTTGAGCTGTCACAGCGAGCGTAGGATCACCATAACCATTCTTTGAGTCTTCCTGCATTGTAAAACGAATCACTTGATTGATCATCTAAGTTCTGATTCTGCATTAATTGGATTTTGCTCCGGAAAATGGTTCAAAACTGACCCCTCTTTGTCGTCGTTGAGCATCTAGCGGGGCCAGGAGCTTCTTAGCCTCTTCTTTCTAAGTCGCACCGTTGTAGTGTTGCATCTTGCCAGAGACGAAGGGGTTTCAAAAGATTCTTGGAAATCAATAGGGCGGGAAAAGGCAATTTGGAATTCAATGCGAGGGAGAGGCTAAAGGGTCAAGCGAGTTATATTGTGGGTCATTTTAACAATAAATGACTATAAAATAAAAATAAAAAGTTAGTAAAAAAATATTTCTGATTTTTTCTGAATTGCTTTTACTTTTTTAAAAATTTTAAGGCTCAGATATGTGTTTTATTTATGAAAAAAAAAAATACAATTCCTCTATTTTTATGAACTTATTAATTTTTATTTTTTTTCTAGCTTTTGTTGGTTAATTTACAGAATAATTGGGTTGATTTTGGTTGGGTCGTGGCCCCATAACTGTGCAGCAATTTTGGCCCCATATTTTTTGATAATGCAATTCAAAAAGCAATTTTGCCAATTATTATAACCATCATCATTTTTTATTATTTAAATGAATGCTTAGACTATTTCCAATTCTTGGATTAAAACTTAGAATTTTTAACCCATAAAATTTAGGTTTTAATTCAAAAATATGTTTTCTACTCCAACCCTTATGGGTTAAATTTTTAGTCCGATATCATTAAAGAATGAATTTAAATCATTAAAGAATGAATTTAAATCATTAAAGAATGAATTTAGAATTCTTTAAGTAACATTTAAAAAAAATTATGTAGACTATCCTAAGTTAATTTTATGAACATTTTAACCTAAAACTATTTAGATTCCAATAAACATTGAAAAATTCCTAAATCGGCACCATGAAACTCGTGGAAAACTATGAAAGAATATGAAGCACATGATATAATTTTTTTTTATAATTATTTGAACCATTGGATTTAAATTTGAACTGTTAGATCTTTTTCTTTATCGTTAGATATGATCATATTAGATCTTAGCCGTTGAATTCAATGAATTTATAAATATAAAATTAAAAAAAAAAATACACATATATGGTGGGCCATTGGAGTAGGTCTTAATATATCCTCCCTTTGAAACATCCGATAAAATTGTAACGATACAAAGATGAATGCTCACTACATCAAACCAACTGTTTAAATTTTGTCATGAATATTTGAAACATCCGATAAAATTGTAACGATACAAAGATGAATGCTCACTACATCAAACCAACCGTTTAAATTTTGTCATGAATATTTGAATATCCCACTGAGTACTATGTAAGGGATTATTGTCTATAGAATATTTGTGAACTTTTTATATGTGATGTCACATCCTAGTCTCGGTTTCGTCATAGCACAATATTGTCCGCTTTGGGCTTACCATTATTGTCTACAGAATATTTGTGAACTTTTTATATGTGATGTCACATCCTAGTCTCGGTTCCGTCGTAGCACGATATTGTCCACTTTGGGCTTACCATTCCCTCACGGATTTGTTTATGGGAACTCAGACAATAACTTCTCAGCGGGTCACCCATCCTAGGATTGCTCTCGCTCGAACCGAAGCCAATGAGTTCTCAAAAGACCTCGTGCTATAGGGAGGTGGACATGTACATATAAGGCACATCACCCCCTCTCCATTGGTCAATGTGGGATGTTACATATGATATTTTAGAGAAAAATTTCTAGATCTGTCACTAGTGATTCGTAATACAACAATACAATAGGATACATGTGTTGCATGAATGATTAATGAAGGAGCCTCTTTCAAGGAGGGCATGAATTGTAAAAAGTAAAAACAAACATTAAGGGTTTGTTTGGTATCCTACTTGAGTTCAACTTTTTTAACTCAAAAACACTTTTTGAGTTTTAGGCTTTAAGTTCTTGTTTGGTAGGACTCTTTTTTAAAAATTGAATTCAAAACTAACTTAAAAACATAGGTTATTTCTTAAAAACACTAAAGGTGAGTTTTTAAAGTTTTCCTACTCTTTTCTCAACATCTTCGTTTGCTCCTTCCTAACCCTCTCATTTTTCTTTTCCAACCCCTTCTTTCTTCTCTCCGTCTTCTCTCTCCTCAGCCTTTGTCTTGTCTCTCTCTCTCTCTCATCACTATCTCTTTCTTCTCACTCCTCACCTTCTCACTATATTTTTTGCTCTCTCCCTATCCTCATCGTCCTCCCCTTATCTTTCTCTCTTCTCGCCAACTATTTCCTCTCTTTTTCTCTTTTCCAATTCTTTTTCTCCTCCAATTTTTGTTCAAGGAAGTTTGAATTCAAACTAAAAAAAATTATTTTTAAAAATTCAACCAAACAGATTTTTGAAAATTTGAGACTTAAAAGAAAACTGTTTTTAAGCGATGTTATTTGAAAATTATTTTTACGAACAACAAAAATTTAGGTAAGATACCAAACAGACCCTAAAGTTTTCAATGTAATTGCAGGTGATGTTATAATTTCACACATATTATATATAATACGTGTTACAATATTACTTATGTCATACACTTACGCTTTGGTTGACTCATGACCGGCCCAGGGATCAATCATTCTGAGTATGAGTTTCATCTTCTGAATGTAATGGTGAATTTCAATCATTGCATCTATCCCATAGGTTACGAATTAAGGATTTGAATCTTACACATTTTAATTAATTTCTTATACACACCTCTTTATTTCTGACCATTAAATTGAATGTATCATACAAAAATAACGAACATGATTAAACAAGGATGTGTTGCTAAAAAAATTTGTGTTTATCATTTTGTTGTGAATTCGTTACAATCTAAATGGCAAGTGGCTTGTAACTCGGTTATAGCATTTGCTCATGCACTCAAGGTTTTGTGTTTGAATTTCTCTCTAAAAAATGTACAATCCAGATGTTTGGAACTATTGTCGTGTACAAATGGAGAGATTTTTCAGTGTGACCTCGTGTCACTATACAAATGGTGTGATGTGTGTTAAAAAGTTAATAACTTAAAAAATAAAATTTTCCACCACTTACATAAAAACACATAGTATATAACCCGTGTTCCGATCATAATGAAAATTTTCCAACAATAAGAAGAGAAGAATAGAAATGGAAAGAGATTCTCTCCGGATCCTTTCCATCTAATCCTCATCTTCAAACAATCTGGGCCCTTGAAATTTCATCGAACACTAAAAACACAGTTTCACTTTAAAAGTTATAATAATTTTAATCATTGAATCAAATTTTAAAGATCCAAATTGTTTGACGATGAATATTAGATGAAAAAGAGCCAGAAATGATCATTTCGAACAGAAATTATTTTCCCGCATCGTCTTTCCCCTTTCTTGGTTGGGCCGTATTCCCAAACACGAGCAAATATAAAACCTTTCCTGTCTTAAACCCTTCACCAAACATCTCCAACACTTCACTCTCCCCGCCTTCCGTCTTCCCGCCATATTCTCCGTCATAAACCGCCCACCGGGAAACGAAACTCTAGCTCCAGTGTCTCATACTCAGACAGCCGGGTTGTCATCGGAGCTTCGGCGGCCTCCGATGGTGACTTCCAGAGACGTCCAGGAGATTGTCTCCAAGCTCTCCTCGGATAAAGCCAAGCCTCAAGAAGTATCTATCTTCTACCTCTTTCTCTCACACCCATTTGTCTTTACCATCTGTTTGGTCACCGGGAAAATGCAGTCGTACGAAAAGAAAATCAAATTGTTAAAACGGGTAGTAATTACTTTCAGGAACCTGAAGAACCGTATGACTTAATAACCAGGAGGATCGTCTGTTCTGATTAGTTATGATGATTCAACCTGTAGAAAAATATTTGAAGTTTTTGAAAGTTGAACAGAAGCTTAATGTCCGCTCAATTTCCCAAAAGTTAGCTTAAACTCCGAGTTCAATCGGGTCAAAAGGTTATAAACTCCGAGTTTAATCTCCGAAAAATGTGAAGGGGTTTGCAAAGCTGGAAGTTTCTGATTCTCCCACCAACTTACAACCTGAAAGGGGCGAAAGGCTTAAAAATTGATTCTTGCACGCGACGTTTCCGGCAAGGCCGCCCAAATTTCAACCATAGAGCACCCTCAGCAAGTGCCGCGTACAGAGTATGCCTCCATCTCTGCCTCCATCAATGGTGTTCGTAATGAGGAAGCGCCCAGGTCGGGTACAAATATTGACCAAGGTTTGTAATTAATGGGGAAAATTTCACGAGTGTTGGGCGGGGTACTTTCTTTTCTCGACTCCCTGAATGCTATACCGCTCCAAGCACTCTTTCTTCCGAAACTTGCTCTACTGAAGACAATTGTCGATTTCCTGGTTCTGGTGATCACCTGGATCGTAAGGTTCTGGTGATCACGCAGACCGTAACTGTTGAATTGCAATAGTGAATATATGTAACTGTAACGAGGGTTGGGGTTCATGTATCTGCCGGTCTGCAAATCTGCGGATCACGTTCATCTTCATGTTCTGTTTCTGGGGATCTTGTAAGGCATCATATCAATATTCAATATTAACGAGAGATTCAGTTGCCGTGGTTACATTTCATTACGTAAATGATTCGTAATTTTGCTATCATCACCATCATACATAAAAATTTATATAATATGACAATTGAATCACAAGAAAATCCGTCTCTTTAATTCTCTGGCGAATTCAATCCATGGCCAATGACAACCCTTGACGATAATCTTCTTCTTCAACATCACCTAATTAATTAAGCTTTAATGGAGTTAAAAGCATCACACCTGCGCCTGACCTCTCCTTTACGTCCAGTCTTAACTCCATGATGGCTAAGCTTCTCCATAGCATGAGCAAAAGCCTTGAAAAAAGCAGCCTGGTCCGTCGAGTACAACTCCACAAAAGGCCTCGTCCTCGGGTCCTTAACAAGTGCATGGTCCGATGCCAACAACCCCAAACCCCTCTTCAGATTCTGATAATATATGTTATCGAACTTGCTGGGCGTGATCACGTCGTTGAAGGCAGACATGGCGATGTTCGTTTTGTAGTCTGCACAAATTTTCTTCAGCCCTTGAACATAGTTTGGGTACATGTCAGGATCTGTTGGTGTAGTTTTGTTGTAATTGAAAATCCGGTCGACAAATTCTTTGCAATGAGCGAATCCAATTGTGTGCGCACCGGATAAAGCCACCATTTCTTGGAGTGTGAAGCCTTTTGTAGCGAAGAATTTGATCATGTCATCTAGGGTTTGGTTGCTTCTTGGGAGATTTCCTTCCACCAGTGAAGCTTTGGAAACCTGTCCGTCTTTCCGTCCCAATCGGACTTTGTAGAACGGACCGCCGACCATCGTGACCAGGTTGCGTGTGGCTAAGGTGAGGATGTCGGAGCAAGAAACAATGCCTGGGCAGGAGAGCTCGATGGCGGTCTTGGCTCTTGCCACAAGGTCAAAGGCGTCTGCCGCGAGGGATTGGTTGATGTCGGCATCACGCTCTGGGGTGTTAACGTAGTTGGAGGAGATGAGGATGGAAGCGTCGCAGCCTTCGACCATGCAGTCGTGGAAGAAGAGACGGAGAGTGCCTGCCGCGGTGGTGGGACTGGCGATTTGTTTTGAAGTCACAGTGTCACGTACAATGCTTTCGAAGTCAGGGCATGTTTTTTTGTAGTAGTCGATGGAGAGCTTAGATTCGGTGAATGGAATGGCGAGGAAGAGAAGGAAAAGGATTGGAAGAGCCTTGGATTGAGACATAGGTAGCTAGAGAGAGAAAAATGATTTGGTGTGTTGTTAATAATGTTATAGAAAATCAAACATGGCTAGGAGAAAAGTAAAACAATTTTGAAGAACTTTGATAGAAACTTGTTTTGTTTTGGTGAATGAATGGAGAACTACAAATAAGGCTGGAAATTTATACGTAATAGTAGAACAGTTCTACGAGCTGTGTAAAACTGACTAACAAGTAACAACTTTGAGTTCGACAGTTCTTAACCGAATAGAAGTATCGATTGCTGAAAATTAAGCAACTTATCAGTTAGAACGACTACTCGGCTTAGTTGACAATAGCTAGCCTTTTTTAGCCTTACAATCAATTAGATTCAGTTTTATTCAAACCCTAAAGTTTCCATTTCCCCTTGGAAATCAAAAGCTCACACATAGCAATGGCAAGCATGACTTGTGAAATGGGTGATAGCTAGCCAGCTATGTGTCTTGTGTTTTGATGTTCCGACTTCAGCAAGATGACTTTCCGGCGCGGGACACCACTGTACATATCACCATGCATAAATAGATGCGATTCTTTTGAAGCTCAAATCTTTAATATGCAGGTGTTTGAGGTTGCACAGGCGTATTGGGATTCTGTAAGTACACATATCAAGCTGTTTTATATTCCTTAAGATTCTTACAAAAGAAAATTGTTATTTCTGGGGGAAGCATGGAAAATTCATTATTTGGTATTTAATCTGAAAAAACTTTTGATGTTTCCCTGCATGCCTCTCTGTATTTGATCTCAAAGGCGTTTTCCTGATAATTATTTGACCCTAACGAACAATTAATTAACGTTTGAGGTGACGTACTGTGGATTAATCAAGGTTCTAAAAGACATCAGGCTCTAGTCGGGTGGTGGGTTGGGGCCTAACGCCTAGGCGGCTAGACGGATTTAAGTAAATATATTATATTTCGTGTAAATAAGTCTCTTTATGCATAAAATATATATAATTGCATCATAGACTACAAAATAGAATGACATATATATTATGAAGTATTTGAACATAATGAAAACATGAGGAACAAGCATATAATGTGACACACCCCGACCGAGATCAGGGCGTGTTGGCCGTCACGCGAAGGTGACGTAACCATGTGCGCGTGCGGAAGCTAATGAGAAGGTAATATAAAAGTACGAATAGTTAAAAACCTAATAACATACAAAGTACTAGTGTATGTGAGACACAATTCAGAGCAAGTCTACAACAGTCCAAAAGGAAAAGATACGACATATGTACACCCGAAGGTGACCCTACAATGGTGAGTGTCTGTCAGAAATTGCCGGGACGCCCTCTGGGATAAACCACCGAACTTGCTAGACCACTAGAACCTGGAGGGGCGCAAAAACAAAAGCGTGAGTGGGCAAAAACAAAGTTCTTTGAAAACTCTTTAGCAAAATACATTCTAACCCCTCGCCGTAAAACCTGTATACTTCCCAGAAAATGAACATATATACGTATGTATAGATATGTCAATCATGCTCCATGATATGCCATTCATGCTCACATTATGCCACAACAGAATCTCATAATCAAATATAAATGCTCAAGCGTAATTCACATCAATAACATAATCTGGCAGCCGGGAGTCACCTAACGTGACATGTACCGCTGCATATAGAGCTCCAATCTCAACTCAATATCTGAATCTGCACACAAGTCGGAGCCACCTAACGTGGTCTGTACGACAAGACTGGGTGTAATATAAATACGCTCTAGTGCTACGATCACGTGAAGACTATGCGAATAATCGCGGGTCACCTACGAGTCGGAGCCACCTAATGTGGTCTGCACGACAAGGCTTGCACCTAACTTGGATCCAAGGCGAACGTGTGGTGCTGGTGAACATACACGTGAAGGACTCTGCCCCTCTCTGGGCGGGAGCACTAACACCGGGGGTGCAGATTATGAGCTCTCTACGCATTTCAGACTACTATTGCATAATAAACAGGAATGCATAACCACATGAATACCGCTTACCTGGCACTTACCTGTGCGTCCACAGCACCAAATACACATTTATAAATGTATGCCAATTACCAATGCACGTGATAATGCGTAAACGTCATTCATATGATGCATGGCATAAAACAAATAACCTTTTCTATTCTATTTCTGGGAATTTAGAGGTATATAGGTATATACGGAAAACAAAAGCCCACTCACTGATAATTAGAAGGGTCGTAGCCCCCCTGCCTCGAGTGTGTACGCTCGTCTTCGGAAAACGAATCACCTATACGCGACAAAGTTACGAAAACATTAATTTAAAAGCACCTAAGCAACTTCTCGTAATAACTTCTCATACATTGCTCAAATTGGACAAATGAATATACCAATGTGATCTACACAACCTCAGGATCACACCCATATTTTTAGAAAATTTTTTGGACCACGCACGCGCCCCCACGCGCCTGAACAGCCACGGACCTACGCGCCCCCACGCGCGGCCCACGTGCACTGCACACTGACGGCGTCAGTTGACGCCGTCAGGAATATTCCGTTAACTGACGGAATATTCCGTCAAATCTAACCGGATTCTGTCACTGCCGTTAGGAATATTCCGTTAGACTTAACGGAATATTCTCCTTTCTTCTCCGGCGAACCTCCGGCGCCGGCGACGGCGCCGGAAAACTGGGTAATTTTCAAACCTTGTTTTCTCCTTCGTTTTTCAACCAAATTTCACGTTCTTTATACCAAAATGAAGCCTAGGACTAGTAGAACAACGTTAGACTAGTTTTAAGGCCTAAAAATTACACGATCATACCTGCAACAACGATCAAAGTTCGGCCAACTTTGAACCTAGCCTTCCCGACGTCCAAATTTGTCCAACGAACTACTCCGAGGCTCCTTGGGACCTCATAAACACATCTACAAGCTTAGAAATTCCAAAAACAAGCTAGTTTAGGTTTGCATGAACAGTGTTCAAATCGGACCTCGTGATATCGACGTGAAAATGGTGTTTTCCTTACCTGAAAATGGCACCACTGGACTCCTCTCAGCTCCACGAACACGATGGTAGTCTTGGTTTTTCGATTGGTGAAGTATTGAGTAAGTTTGTGTGTATGTCCGTGTGTTGAAGAAGGAAGAAGAAGAGAGGACTCGGGGAGAGTGAGAGAGAGAGAGAGAAAGAAAGAAAGGAGAGACAGAGAAGAGACAGGAATGAGGGAAAAGAGGGAGGGAATCCCGGGAGAGTGAAACGAGGTGTATGAGTGTGTGTGTGGTCCTACACACCACACCATACTACACAAAACTAATCTGATAAAAACGAATTAGGGGGTAAAATCGTAATTTCCCATGTACGTTAAAATGAAATTTGGGACGGGATGTTACATAATGTCTGTTTGTTTAAGCATTCAACAAGTCTATTACAATTTTTTGAAAAAAAATAAAATGTAAAATGAAAGTTATCTATTTTCTGTCTAAGTGAGTTGCAATCTAGGTGGGTATTGGTGGGCTAGGCGGTCTAGGCAGGCGCCTCAGCAGGTTTAAGCGTCATTTCTTAATTTTCAAACGCCTAGACATTAATCGGGATGGTAGCCAACCGACTAGCGCCTACGCGGCGCTAGGCAGGGATTTTTAGAACAGTGCGATTAATATGAGAGATCTAGATTCTAGTACTACACTACCTTTAATTGAAGGGGTCCCCATTTTATTAAAATATGGGGATTAATTTTGGGCCTCACTTCACATTAAACTTCAATGATCCGCACATTTATTTTTTAAGTCTCGATTCATAGATCACCCTTACAAAAATTCAATTCAATTCGAAATCATTTATCTATTTAATTATCATGATGAAATTAAATGTTTTCTTAGAACAAAGTGTTCGGCAATTTCTTTGAACTCAATTAGATGCCTCAAATATTTTTGATTTGCCTAATATTTTGCAAGAATGATCTATGAGGTGCAATTTAAAAATAGACTGTTTGGATCATTAAGGTTGGATGTGGTGTGATCTCCACAACTAAGCCCCATTTTTATAATAAAAAGAAAAAAATGGGGATCCATTCCCTTAAAATTAAAGACCTCTTATTATGACAAACTCAATGTAAGGCTTAACCCACTTCCTTACCATTTTAATGTAAATACTATCGTCTTTAAAAATAAAATAAAAAATCATCACAGCTCCTCGAAAGCTATCTCAAAAATCACACTGTAATGTATAAATACTCAAATATCATATAATCATGAACTTATGTACCATCATCATCACCACCATCATCATCATGTCACATATCGAACCAAATAAGAAAAGAAAGAAAAATAAAATAAAAACAGAGAGATTTGTAAAAACTCTCTCTCTCTCTCTCTTTATTCCCTAGTGATGAATTAATCCATGGCCAAATGAAAACCAATAATAACAATCATCTCTTAATTATCATTTCATCATCATCATCATCATCATCATCTTCTTCTTCATCTCTCATCCTTCATTATAATCTAAGCCTGAAGCGAGTTAAACGCGTCGCACCTGCGCCTCACCTCTCCCTGATGCCCGGTCTTAATCTCATGATGTCCAAGCTTCTCCATTGCATGAGAAAAAGCCTTGAAAAACTCCGCCTGGTCAGTAGAGTACAACTCCACAAAAGGCTTCGTCCTCGGGTCCTTAGTAAGTGCATGGTCCGATGCCAGCAGCCCCAAGCCCCTCTTTAGATTCTGATAGTACATGTTATCGAATTTTCCAGGTGTAATCACGTCGTTGAAGGCAGCCATGGCGGGGTTAGTTGTGTAGTTACCGCATGTCATCTTCAAGCCTTCGGCGTATTTAGGGTTGATTTCTGGGTCTGTTGGAGTAGTTTTGCTGTAATGGAAAAGCCTGTCAGTGAACTCCTTGCAATGAGAGAACCCAATTGTGTGTCCACCAGTTAAGGCAACCATTTCTTCAATTGTGAAACCCCTAGCGGCGAAGAATTTGATGAGCTCATCCACGGTTTGGTTTGCTCTTGGCAAGTTTCCCTCAACCTTGGACGCAAGGGAAACCTGTCCATCTTTTCGTCCCAACCTGACGGAGTAGAAAGGTCCACCAACCATCGTGACAAGGTCACGTGTGGCCTCCGCGAGAATGTCTGCGCACGAGACAATCCCTGGGCAGGTGAGCTCCAGGGCGGTCTTGGCACGGACTACCACCTCAAAACCATCACCTGCTAGGGATTCGTTGATCTCAGCATCGCGCTCAGCTTTGTTGAGATGGTTGGAGGCAATGAGGACGGAGCCGTCACAACCCTCAACTAAGCAGTCGTGGACGAAGAGGCGGAGAGTGCCTGCGGCGGTGGTGGGTTGGGCGGCTTGCTTTTGGGACGCGGTGTCTCTGACAATCTTCTGAAAGTCTGGACAAGTTTGCTTGTAGTAATCTTTGGTGAGCTTCGATTCGGAGAAGGGAATGGAGAAGAAGAGAAGAAGAAGTATAGCAATAGCCATGTTATTGGAAAGAGAGACAGATAATGATGATGATGATGATGATGGTAGCTAGAGGAAGATCAGGGTTTAGAGTGAGACCTGCTTCTTCCCCTGAGATCTTTCCTCAATGGAAGTTGGAAAGAGAAGGCAAATTAAGTAATAGGTTTGAGAAAAACGGAGGACAGGGGAAGAAGGTGGAGTGAGTGTTTGATATATGGATGGGAGGAGTTTCAGGGGATTTGATGTGTTGTTACTATTTCTGCATGGAATTTTCGTGGATTTAAGTATACATTTGTGGTTTTTGGTCTGCTATATTTGCATTGCATATAGTTTTGGTGTCTTTGTTTGAGCGAGGAGTGCGTTGGACCAGAGAGAACAGCCATGCAATTGATCGTAGAGTCATGCATGCAGCTTCCAATTGATTCTTGTCAAGATTGTATCGGTATAACCGAAATCGAAATTCAACTTCCAACTGCCCTACAGTTTAATTAATGAACAATATTATAAAAGCTCTCTACTTTAATTATAATTTGTAGATGATATGATATGATAATTGATGGTTGAATTTCTTTTTAAATCATGAAAGAAGGAACACGTGTTTTATTGTTTATGCACTGTTATTTAATTTTTCTTGGACTTCTATAAACAAAAAGATGTCCCATCTTTTGATTGAGCCAAACCACAATAGTGAATATATGGAGGCAACCTTGTCCCATTAGTTTTGGACATAGGGTTAACAAAAGAAATCTATTTTTGAAACAGGAATTAAAGTAGTAGACCTTTTAGCCCCTTATTGTGACATCCCACATCGCCCAGGGGAGTGATCCTTAAATGTATATTCTCATCCCTACCTAGCACGAGGCCTTTTGGGAGCTCACTGGCTTCGGGTTCCGTAGGAACTCCGAAGTTAAGCGAGAAGGGGGCTAGAGCAATCCCATGATGGGTGACCCACTGGGAAGTTGCTCGTGAGTTCCCAAAAACAAAACCGTGAGGGAATGGTAAGCCCAAAGCGGACAATATCGTGCTACGGTGGTGGAGCGGGCCCGGGAAGTGATCCGCCCCGGGCCGGGATGCGACATTTGGTATCAGAGCCAATCCCTGGCCGGAAATGTGCCAACGAGGACGTCGGGCCCCTAAGGGGGGTGGATTGTGACATCCCACATCGCCCAGGGGAGTGATCCTTAAATGTATATTCTCATCCCTACCTAGCACGAGGCCTTTTGGGAGCTCACTGGCTTCGGGTTCCGTAGGAACTCCGAAGTTAAGCGAGAAGGGGGCTAGAGCAATCCCATGATGGGTGACCCATTGGGAAGTTGCTCGTGAGTTCCCAAAAACAAAACCGTGAGGGAATGGTAAGCCCAAAGCGGACAATATCGTGCTACGGTGGTGGAGCGGGCCCGGGAAGTGATCCGCCCCGGGCCGGGATGTGACAATTATTGTGACATCCCACATCGCCTAGGGGAGTGATCCTTAAATGTATATTCCCATCCCTTCCTAACACGAGGCCTTTTGGGAGCTCACTGGCTTCGGGTTCTTTAGGAACTCCGAAGTTAAGCGAGATGAGGGCTAGAGCAATGCCATGATGGGTGACCCACTGGGAAGTTGCTCGTGAGTTCCCAAAAACAAAACCGTGAGGGAATGGTAAGCCCAAAGCGGACAATATCGTGCTACGGTGGTGGAGTCGGGCCTGGGAAGTGATCCGCCCCGGGCCGGGATGTGACAATTTGGTATCAGAGCCTAACCCTGGTCGTGGTGTGCCGACGAGGACGTCGGGCCCCTAAGGGGGGTGGATTGTGACATCCCACATCGCCTAGGGGAGTGATCCTTAAATGTATATTCCCATCCCTTCCTAACACGAGGCCTTTTGGGAGCTCACTGACTTCGGGTTCTTTAGGAACTCCGAAGTTAAGCGAGATGAGGGCTAGAGCAATGCCATGATGGGTGACCCACTGGGAAGTTGCTCGTGAGTTCCCAAAAACAAAACCGTGAGGGAATGGTAAGCCCAAAGCGGACAATATCGTGCTACGGTGGTGGAGTCGGGCTTGGGAAGTGATCCGCCCCGGGCCGGGATGTGACACTTATCGTCGTAGAGGAAAAATAGGACTATTCGGAGGAGCTGGAGTGGGTAAAACAGTACTCATTATGGAATTGATCAACAACATTGCCAAAGCTCATGGGGATGTATCTGTATCTGGCGGAGTAGGTGAACGTACTCGTGAAGGAAATGATCTTTACATGGAAATGAAAGAATCTGGAGTAATTAATGAACAAATATTGCAGAATCAAAAGTAGCTCTAGTCTACGGTCAAATGAATGAACCGTCAGGAGCTCATATGAGAGTAGGTTTAACCGCCCTAACTATGGCGGAATATTTTCAAGATGTTAATGAACAAGACGTACTTCTATTTATCTACAATATATAGTTTTTAGTGGTGGACTCTTTTTCATATATTGAGAAAAAAAAGTATAACTAAACTAATAACTAGTTAATAATAGTTATTAATTTTGGAGTTAGACTCAGAAGTGTAAGTTATTCACACACTTCTTTTTACCTTTTATATACTCTTGTTAATTTTTGTCCATTAATTTTCTTCAATTCATTCGATTTAACATTCTCAAATTAAAAGAATTGTAAGAAAATAAAATAAATGTATGGATAGCGCTACTTAATTTAGAATTAACATAACTAGCGCAATAACTATCTGGTGAGCCTTGTCAACGTGGTCCAATCAGCCATATTGGGTCCAAATAGAGTCCAAACTCAATCTTGATCACATTCGCATTTTACTATTTTATAGTGCATCCGTATCAATATCATCAAAACTCAAATCGTAGAAAATACAAGGATGACACTGTGTTGACCAATCATCTAATCCCATTTACACACGTACATCAACATCCACCAATCATCTAATTCCTTCTAATATATTTAATTTAAATTATAACATGCTCTTTTAATTTTATGTTTCTTACAATTACCTGGCGCCTGCAGTACCAACCAGACAAGCTAATTAGCAAATCGCAGAATAACCCGCCTTCCTCAGTCCTCTGATTCTTCGCTCTCCATCTCTGATACGAATCCCAATCCAATTGAACCAATAGCCATGTTGCCGCGCAAATGCGCGACATGGGTTCTTCTCTTCTTTCTGATCTCTCCCACCCTCATAAACTTATTGACCTCCGCATCGCCGTCCGATCCCCGTTGGGCAGCTAAGAAGCGACGCCTCAGAGATAAAGTCCGTAAGATGTAAGTAAACTCGAATTTCACCTCCACCCGCTCGGTTTCTCAGCTGAAGTTTCCATTTTTCTTCAATATTTGTAAATTTAGCTTAATGGGTATCCGTAATTTTGCTCCCCAATCAGGGGTTTTTAGCTGAACTTTGTGGTTTTGCTGATTTGGGTTTGTTTTGGTTGATTCTGTTGGTAAATTTTGTGTTTTAGTTCGAAAAAAATGTAGGAGTTTTGGTTTTAAGTGATTAGATTGTAGAAAGAGTTTGTTTTTGTATTAATTTTGAAAAAATATGGATATTTGTCAAAGTGGAATAGCATGCTTGGATGGAATTGGTAAATCAAATACTGTTGGAAATGTAAATTTGAGATCTTGAAGTATGGGGCTTTGGGGAACTAGACATTTCCGGTTGTTACGGTTTCGACGATATGGGCTAAAGGCAATTTTCTTAAGAAAATGAAACAGAACAACCCTAAGACTATTAATTGGTATGACTTTCGCATTTCTTTTGCACTTTTTGAAGTAAAGAAATCACATTTTATGACTTGCGGATTTGTTTTGCACTGGCCATCCGGAAACCCCTGTAAAATATAATCTGGTCTTTGTGAGAATTTGCCTACGTGTGAAGGAACTAAACAAATTGTATAAGAAAAGAGTAGATAACTGTATGAGGATCTCTTTAGTACAACGTCTATGTTTGTTTGTGGAAGTACTTGAAGGGTTCTTACAGTAAAGTTGTTTCCCTCCTTTTAGGTTTTATCATGCATACGACAACTACATGATCCATGCATTTCCGGTAAGTTTTTTGTTCATTATTTCTTCTAGGTTTTGCACCTACGTTCGAATGATATTAAAACTGCATTCTTTGCAGCATGATGAGCTAAAGCCACTGAGTAAAAGTTTCACCGACTCTCTTAGTGAACTTGGAAATCTGAAGGTATCTTTAGATAAAATGAATTATGATTAGTTGCAATTTTCAAACGTAAATTGAAGTGCTTTCTTTCCCTATTTCAGCTTGAACACCTACCACAAGGCTACAGTGGATCGGCTCTGAGTCTTATAGAATCATTGTCCAGGTTTGACATGAACCGATTATGTCATAGATACTCTTCTATAATCTGAATTTATATGCCTTCAGTTATAGCAATATTATGCTGAACACTGGTACTTTCTTCATTATGATTCGTATAATTTTGTCGTCACATCATTCTGATGTAAAATTTTCTCGCAGCCTTGTCATTATGGGTAACAACACTGAATTTGAAAGCGCAATTATTTGGCTTTCTGACAATTTGAAGTTCGAGGTTGATGTGAGGGTAAATCTCTTTGAGGTATATATTCAATAGCTTGTGGAAAAAAAGCTTAATTTAGTTGAGTTATGCTGATTCTAGAACTTTATTATTCTCGTACCTTTTAGATTGTTCAAAATGGGATGCAGTTTCTGGATGTAGATATTATTTTAAATGTTATTCAAGAGCAATGTATATTGTTGTCTAGTTTTGTTCTTTATGTATTTAATTAGTTCTCTTTTCCACTTGATTGCTATTTTGTAGTGCAACATAAGAGTGCTTGGAGGACTTGTTTCTGCTCATTTACTTGCAAGTGATTCTTCAAACAGGCTGGGTCAAGGAGTTTACAAGAATCAGCTGCTTACTTTGGCTGAGGACTTAGGGAAACGCTTCCTACCTGCATTTAACACGCCCACTGGGTTGCCGTATGCATGGATTAACTTAAAGGTACTACCTGTGACATGCTGAGCTCCAATATTCGATTACATTGTGATTTGTGGGATGTATGCATGCTATGATTCTTTCTATATCATTATTATCAGTCTAAACATATAGTTGGGTGTACCTGTGTCCTGCAAAAATTTTCAAGACTTCACCTCTCAAGTTTCAAAAATATATGAAAATGTTTTGGTGGTTTTGTTTGTAAGAAGGATATATGACTCTGCATGAATGCGAAATTCTGTGGACAGTATGGAGTGATGGAGAATGAGACTACTGAAACAAGCACTTCAGGATGTGGTGAGGGGCTTTCTTTTGCTGTGTTCAGATGTGGACATCAATAAATGTGACGCTCCTGAATCTCCTGATTTTCTGTATGAATTCAGGTTCTCTAATTCTGGAAATGGGAGCATTGTCCCGGTTGACTGGAGACCCCAAATACGAGTCTGCAGCTTTACGTGCTCTTCGTAAATTATGGGGCATGCGCAGTTCCTTGAATCTACTTGGTACAACGCTGGATGTATCAACTGGGGAATGGCTTGAGTACTCATCTGGGATTGGAGCTGGTAGGTTTGGTCAGGGCTTTGGGGTCTTTAATGTACTACATTAATGTATTGTTCCGTAGTTTATTGGGTTTCCCAAATCGTACATGTGCCAATATTTCCTTGTGTGGTGGGCTCCAGGCCATCAGAAACCATTCCCTTGACGCATCTTGAGTGTGTAGATTTTTAGTTTCTGATGTTGGATTATATGTTTCTTCATTTAGGGGTTGATTCATTTTATGAGTATCTATTTAAGGCCCACATCCTTTTCGGAAAGGAGGAGTTCTGGAGAATGTTTCATTCTGCTTATATTGCTGTGCAGAAATATTTCAGACACGGTCCATGGTATTACACTTCCTCCTAGCCTTATTGAATGCCTTATTTCAAATTATTATTGGCACTTTTCAAGTGTTGAAAGTTTGGATTCTAGCTGTAAGTTTAAATTGAGAAAAGTAGGCTGCAAAGTTATTTTGATAAAGCATGTTACTGTAATTAGGTACCATGAAGCTGATATGAGGACAGGAAAAGCAACTTATTGGCAGCTTACTAGCCTTCAGGCATTTTGGCCTGGCCTACAGGCAGGGAATCTTAAACTTTGTCATACTACTTCGATAATAACTCCAAACCTCAGAAAGTCTTCTAATCTTTAGATGTGAACTTTGTTTATAGGTTCTTGTTGGCGATATTGCAGCCGCAAATTCTTCACACCGTGAATTTTTCTATGTATGGAAAAAGTTTGGAGTAATACCAGAAAGGTGCTTTTGAAACTGTTTTCTTATGAGTCTGTACTCTTACATTCTACATATGAACTTCTTAGTTTTTAATGGCTGGTTCCTATTACCACAGTATTTCTCATAAGGGGAAAAAAAAACTGTCTAATACGAACTGTAAAATAATTTAGGTATTTGTTGGACCATCAAATGTTGCATCCCACAGAAAAGTATTATCCTCTGCGCCCTGAATTGGCCGAGTCAACATTCTACTTGTATCAAGCAACTAAAGGTTTGATTTTCTTTATTATTTTTCATTTTTCACATGGTTCTAAAAGTTCAGGTGATATTTTGTAAGCATTCAGTGCCCTAAGATGAAATTTCTTTTATTCAAGAGAATATAAGAAACAAAAAAAACTCCTGTATTGTGATTGTAGCCGGTCCTATTTTTCTGATTTTTAGCCCATGTTTGTTTCTGTGTTATCAGATCCATGGTATATTGAAGTGGGGGAGTCAATTGTAAATTCTCTGAACTTATACACAAAAGTGGAAGGAGGTTTTGCGAGCATTAGAGATGTCACAACTATGCAGTTGGAAGATCATCAGCATAGTTTCTTCCTTGCTGAGACGTAAGAGTTGCTTTTCCCTTGCACTGTGCAAATACAGAGAAAAGAATCACGCATAAACTATTGCAGTTTAAGATATATCTGAACCGGTGTCTTATGTTTTTTGTAGGTGCAAGTATCTATTTCTTCTGTTCGACGATTCATTTATGGATGACCAAAATTATATTTTCACAACTGAGGGTCATCCCCTTCCAGTGTTGAGAAGTTGGCATGACAGGCTTCCTGAGACTTACATCCATAGTAACTGGACTTCTCTCAAGGTGTTGCTTCTACTCAACTGCATGCATAGTAGTTTTCCTTTGAGCAAACAGAAACAAGATGCGGTCTTATTCTTTATGTCCTTATACGAGTTGTAATTTCATTTGTGCAGGCCGGAAATCAAGCACGACGGACAAGTGCAATGTCTATGCAAGTATGTCCTACGACAATGAATTCGTGGGAATGTGGTGGCCAACAAGTTGAGAGTGCTTGCCACGTCCCAGATGCTCGTAGTGACCACAGGTGTCTAACAGACGATGAATGTGGAGTTGACTCAACTAATTGTAGACGAAGATCGTGTAGCATCGCTGGCTACTGCGGGCTATGGTTGTTCATATGATTCCATGGAAGAAACCGGAGTTGTTTTCGGTGACAAACAATAAACGTAATTTCTGTAACTGGAATATCAGAGCATAGGAACACACCATGAGAAAGGGGAGAGACGATAGGAATACATGTTTTAGAAGTGAATAGCAGATTATGCAATTGAGTTACCCTTCAGATTCTCAGAGCAATGTACCAAAATTTTGGGTGATGAAGTTTTTTAGTTGGGAAATATGCTTTTATTCAAGATAAATAAGATCCATACAACGTATTGTCAAAGCATTCATCCAAAACTCAAACGTGAAAGTCACGAACAAAAGTATCATCTTAAAAAGGTGAGAGAAGAGCTTGATTCCTTAAGGCTGAGGATTTTTTTTCTCAAAATACTTCATGGCCTATTGATAGAACTTAGTGTTTATGATTGAAACCGTTTATATTATAAATTACTCTGTAAAAGTTATTTTTGCAAAAAATCAACTAAAACTAAAATCGCTTAACCAATCAATTGTATTAAGTAGATAAACGATTCATAATGCTTTTATAGAATCCCTCAATCTGTTTTTATACTCCTCATGCCTGAAATCTTGACATGATAAAACAAAAGAAAAGGACAAAATGATCAACTAAATAATAGTGAAGACTTGGCCAAAAAGCGCAAGGTGACGTAAAAGATACTGTCGTGCTAAAGATTTCAAAATTATTATGATACATAAAATTGGCATATTTATTTACACGCTTTATAACACAATTGCGTTTTATTTTATATGTAAGTTTCATTTATATTAAAAAATGTATACATAAACTTGTCAATTTGTGCGTCTAAATAGCAGCATCGCATTATCGTTAACTCACTATCATGAGGTTAACTATATTGACTTCTTTTCTTCTAAACATCCCTCATGCCTAATAAAGGATATTATCAATCATATCACAATAACACATGGTTTCTCGCCCGCGGGATCCACTGACTCGCCCGCAGAATGCATGTTTTAGACGAGAGATTTTTCAGTGTGACCGGTATACAGAATAGTATATCATGTGTCATTATGTAAATGGTGGGATATATTTGTTAAAAATTACTAACTTAAAAAATAAAATTTTCCACTACACCTATTAAAATACATAGTATACTATTTGTGTTTCCATCGTAACTAAAAATTTCTTCTATCAAACGACTGTTAACAAATCACAACCAATCAAACCCCATCATCCAGTGGACAGCTCGAGAATCTCTTAACCACTCACGTGACCCACGTCAGGGACACAGGCCCACTGGTCCCGTGAAAGCCGCGACGAAAGAAAGTGGGCCCAATCATTTTACTGCCAACCAGGCCACGGGCCCCATTATTCATCCCTAAAGAAGAAAGACACGGGCCCACTGAAACAGTAAAACACGCAAGCAATTACCTAACCTGTGTTCGGTGCCGGTCAAAAGGTCTGTTGATTTAATGACATTTAATCTCTATTTATTATTTACGTTGGAGAGATCTTCCTGATTTTATTCATGTGCTCACGGGTAAAAGGTGCAATCAGTTGACTAACATTTTCTAAGAACAATAGCACATCGGTTCTTGACGACTAGTGTTCAAAATGTCGTATCTGTGAAAATATCCATATACAAATTTATAAAAATATTGATGTATATAAATATCGATAGCGGTTGCAATTATAAAAATTTGCTAAAAAATGGTCATTTAAAATTAAATTTAACGTCATATTACAGTTTGCTGATATTTCATCGATATGTCAAAAACATTGACGAAATATGTCGATCTTAGCCGAAATTTAAGAGTTTTTCTAATATCTTGTAAAATTAAGACATCACTCCCTCCATTCCATATATTTCTGAATTTTTTGGATATTTCCATAAAAAAATATCTATCATATCAAAGAATTTCAAACATGGTTCGACACCCACGCTTGATTTAAATAAAAGAAAATTCATATTCGACTCACATAAATGTATAAACCGTCTATGTTTGCAATGAATACATTTTAACGTGGCGCATTATAATTAAGAACTCCTTACGTAAGTGTTTTTGTAAATAGCATCCCTTTTTCACAAAAAGTAAAAAGTAAGATTTCCCGGCAACGGGCATATTGCTGTTTTTGTTCTCATTACCAACGTGAAAGACTTTGCGAATGACCAACGTGAAAGACTTTGCGTAATGACCAACCTCCCCCCACCCAAAAAATTCACAAGCCGATTGAGCGAAGGGCTTTTTGGGTATTTCGCAATCGTTTTCAAGTTGGGGTCAAAAGACCAGCACAAATCTAGGGTTTTGAATGCTTGTGTTTTTGGTAAGATCGTCGAGAAGTGAAAAGTCTGATTGGGACTGTACTAATAAGTACAGAGTGGGAAGATTCGCGGAAGTGGGATGGACTGATGGAGTATCTTGTGAATGACATTTTGGACATTGCTGACATGCATGCATGGCCTACTACTTGTTCTTCTTACAACGTTATTATTCTCAAGGGAGATATTATTGTTGAAAAATAAAAAGAAGAGAGATATTACTATTTACTGAGAAATACTGAGGAAGTTTTTAGAAAAATAAGATTTTTTATGAATTCTTTGTCATTTTATTTTTATGGCATAATTTTCGTGCTTATTTTATAAAATATTGTGCAAAAACCTTGAGATGGCAGAGAGTCTCTTTTAGGAAAATTTTATTAAAATCCAGTTTATGAGATTTGTCTAGATAGAAGACAATGATGGTATATTATTCCAAAGGGATAGAAGAAGATCTTATTCCGTTTTCATTACGTTGTATTGTTATTGACTTGAGATAGATGGTTGACGAATATTTAGATCAAGTGTAATCTAAGGATGAGGCAATTGATAAGGCAAATTCGGTTTATTTTTCAGTACA
Source organism: Pyrus communis (assembly GCF_041283825.1). Lineage (NCBI taxonomy): Eukaryota > Viridiplantae > Streptophyta > Magnoliopsida > Rosales > Rosaceae > Pyrus > Pyrus communis. The sequence continues at coordinate 3,774,075 of NC_142578.1, forward strand.
ATATGCACTTGCGGGTATAGGAAATATTATTGGGAGGGTCAGTAAAAATACCGAGTGCAACGTACAAATTTTTTTGGATGTAATAGCATGAAAAATTGGCATTTCATCGAGCCTTGGTAAGCTTAAAGTCATTTGTCAAGTTATATTGCAAGCTTGTCAACAGATACCAACAACTTCCGAGCGAGCATGCCGATGATGTCAATAGTTTTTGAGTAAGCATGACATAGCTTTTGAGAGAACATGCCGACAGATGTCAACCTATACTGAGTGAGCCTATAGATAGATGCCCATAGCAAAGCATATAAGGGCATATAAGGCTAGTAGCTGTCTTACCTAGTACTGTCCATAGAGACAATTCGTTGAGCAATTAGATGACAAATTTTAAGAACATCTTAAATTTCAAAGGGCAGAAGCCAGCTCTTTCATACAAAATTTCTGAACTTGGGGATCAGATGATATGTAAGATGATTTTACCTCAATGAGTCCGAAGATGAAAAAGTCTTGTACGCAGGTTGCCAATGCACATGCCCTCTCAAAAGTCACAACGGATGTGGGATCTTAAGAATCCTTTGTGAGAGAGCTGCCAGATACGAGCAAACGTACTAGAATTTCTCATCTTGCGACGGCAAACGTTGCCTTTCTTGGAAGGTAAAAGTATCGTATAAAGTGTTGTTTACTAGATATATACGTAACTAGTTGCCTTATCTATTGAAATGACAAAGTTGTTAACGTGACAAATGTGGAAGATGTATCTAAAATATGTGGGGGGAAATTTTTTTTTTTTATCCTTTTCTTTAGTATGTAGTTTTAAGCTTATGAGCAATATAACCTACACTATATAAAATTATTAACAAACTTCATTGAATTCATTTCAAGGCCGGCTAGAAAGCTGCTGCTAGAAAGCTAATTTATATGCTTATAGGTATTAATAAGGAATCTAAATAGCGTATTAATTAAGAACATCTAAACAAATGAATGTGGTCTAAATAGCGTATTAATAAATAAAAAAGCGTATTAATATTACTTATGTTATAGTTCAAATCAACAAAACTAATGAACGAAATAAATAAAAACGAATTTTAGACCAAAGCCGTCATAATCAAACTAAAAACATATAAGTGATTTTTCTTGTGTATGTGGATACCTTATTTCTCTTATTCATATGCAGAACCCAGAATCCTTCCAAAGTTAGAAGTTTTTATAACACAAACCAAGTTGGTATGTAGATAGATGATATGATTTTTAAGATTCATTTTAGATTAGAGGCCCTACGCAAGGGCACCGATTTCACATGCCCAAAACCGAACTCAAATCATAGACCAATCATTGTGTTTTATTTTCCACGTGGAACCTTATCAAACCACATTTATGATCCATTATTTGGGTTGTTGCTTGTTGGGAATTTTTGTTAGGTTTGCGATAAAAACAAGGTCGATCATTTATGTGGTTATGGTCCAGTTTAGAAATACAATAGGGTTCTGCGTCAGCATTGGCATTTTATAACAAGATAAAGAAAGACTTCATGTTTCTTAAAAAATGAGACTAGTTTTTTCCTTAATTTGCAACCCGTATCATAGCTTTCACTTACTTTATTCACAAGATTCTTATTTTTTAAAATTTGGATTAGTTGGGCCTCAGATTGAACTTGAATTATTCGAACTATTTATGTTTTAAGTTATACTTTATAGATCATTCTTGTAAATTATTAATCTAATCGAAAATGTTTGAGGCATATAATTAAGTTAAAAGAAATCGACGAATACTATATTTTAAGAAACATTGAAATTTCATCATGATAATCAAGTAAAATGGTTTCGGATTGAATTGATTTTTTGCAATGATGACCATGTATGAAGACTCATAAAATAGAATGTTATGTTCATTCAAGTTCAAATTATAATAAGCCCCACAACTATTCTCCTACAAAAAATAGGGATCCGTTCGGATAAAGACTCTGTACATACGTTTAAGATAACAAGGTTTCGCTGCTATTCCAATTCTATTATTTTATATTATTACAAGTACTATTCTACACTAATCTATACTAAAGAGACGAGAGTTTTAAATCTGAAACGTAATGAGTTGATGAGAAATACCCTAACTACGAGGGTAATCCGTCACTTATCATCCCAATTTATTAGAAGCACAATATTCACATATATTTTTAGACATTCATATGCTCACTAAAATCACCACTCAATTAACTCAAAATGTCTTCAGTAATCATCATTCAACACTTTAATCTCATCTTAGCTTGGGAATTCCTCCTAAATTCGTGAACTTCCCCTCTATAAATGATAATAATGTTGAAAATTACGAATTTTCGGTTGGTACCTACGAAACTTGTGCGCAAATCTCGTTACTTGTTAAGTGGCTATACTAAATACTAGGACATACGCCAGACTTGATATCGAACAATGATTCAATTGATGATAAAAAAAAAAGAGAAATTTTGGTTCAGTTCTGCTAATACACCCCCAATTAATGTTTGTGAGAAAATTATTTCCGTATCAATTGACGAGTTCAAAGACCAAAAAGTTAATTATTTATTAGCCAAACATTCATTTTACAGCTAGATCCAATTTCATGTAGTATGTGGTAGAAAATCCTCGAATATATTTTGAGGATTTTCGTTTGCTGGCTATTGAACCGTTACAAAGTTTTCACTTAATTGTTAGTATTTATCTAAGATATTATTATTATTATTATTATTATTTTCGTACATTGATATTTTTACATTAAGTGGATGGAGAGTTCGGCTAAATCACACAATAAGCAACCTAATTTGGTATTAAACTCCTAATTCACAAGACTTAAACCTAAATTTTTTCACTTCTAAGCTGTAGTACTGAGTGAAATTATTGTTTTTATTTAAGGTTGAAATGTCACATGACAAAACAACCACAAGGACCCACCCAGTGGACGTAAAAGCTGATGAGTCGCTCTATTTTCAGTTAAGCAAACAAATTAGCAGGTGGATTGTCTCACCTCGTATTTTCATACTTTACCTATATTTTTATGTGATGTGTGGTCACGGTTAAATCATATCAATATTTTATATTAATTTTTATAAAAATAATAAAATAAAAATTAATAGGAATATAAAATATTAACGTGCGCTGTGACCACAGAAGAATATAAGAAGAATATGAAAATAAGAGGACAGAACTCTACCTCCAACAAATTATCAAACAACGACGTCCATTTGGCCACCCGGACCCCACTTTTACCAGTCGTTTAAACGCGCTTTTGCGGGCCCCACACGGCATCCTCATCACATCACCCATCTTAACGCTCTCTCTTCTCACTCTGCACTTGTGCGAGTATCTTGTCCACCTCTGCGTGGCACTGAAGGAAGAAGCCGAAAGAAGAGAGATGGTTTTTCGGGTCGACGAAGGAGCATCCCGGACACAACCAAATTCTGAAAACGGATAGCTACACGCCCTCTGCAAACAGTATTTGTACTACCAAGATTTGGACTTTTCTCATTTATTACCCCATTTATTATTGTTATTGAAGCCCTTCTATTTTTCTGTTATTTGTATCTGTGGATCAATAATACTAATTCTATTGCCTGCTTGTCGAATGCTGGTGCTTTTGGCTGTTGTTGTTGTTCTTCATGTTTGTGGAGTGGCACAGCCAGTGCTTGTTGCTGGTGAGTTGGGTGTTGCTGGGTTTCGATAATGTCGCAGAAGAGGCAGCAGGATGATGGCAAGGGTCGATCGGATGGGACTAGTAGTCCGGATGACAAGCGTAGGAAGACCAGTTTCCAGAGGTTTGAGTCTGTAAAGTTATTTGGGATAAAATACGAACTGGGTTTTGTTTGGATTGTGGAAGTGTCTGATGAATGTTATCCAACCCATGTGTGTTACGGAAAAAGTTTGAGTCTTTTTATCTTGTTTGGGATATTTATTTTTTCTTTGTAATTGGGTTGTCGTTACAAAGTGGAAATATTGGATAAAATGTGAATTGGGTTTTGGCTTGTGAAAGTGGTGTTTACTTTTCTTTCTTTCTTGGAAAAATGGGATTCTCGACTAGGAGTGAATTGAGTTTTGTTTAGTGGAGATTTGATTGAGATTCTTATGTTGGATTGGAAGGATGGATGGATAGAGAACTGGCGTCGAGAATTCATGTCGGAAAATGATTTGTGTATCTTCATTGTAAGAAGTGAACTTTGTGGTTTTGAGAATTTCTAAGCTTAGTTTAGTAAATGAAGGTGCTTTCTTTGTGAAATGCGAGTGCATTTGGCTCAAGATAATGGAAATTGATATAGGTGTTTATAAGTAAAAGATAAGCTAATTAACTTTTGATATCACTGTCTGGAAGACAAAATTGATTGTTCAGTTCAATCACAAGTTGACATGAATCCGCCTTTCCTTTTAATAATTTGATACCAAAACGAAGTATGATAATTTTCACATCTGGTTTCTTTCTAATGCCTTTATTACTGGTTTTCAGCGTGGTTCTGGAAACGATGAGATTGCACAAAGTCCAGCAATTACTGGAGCCACTTCTAGAGCGTTTGATTCGTAAAGTTGTAAGTGTTTTCCCATTCTATTTTCCTTTTATTTTGGATTTAGCATCTGTGTAATTTCTACCATTGAGCTCGAATCTTGTACGCGTTCTTGCTCTACTGCGTAATTGTAAAACTGTATTGTATATTTGAAGGGGTTGTATATGATTTATAAACTTCATAAGTACACGACTGTGCTAAAATCAATAAACTGAATCGAGCCGTTGTTAGCTTGGAAAGTGTAAAACGCCACCTTGCTTTGCAGGGTGCAGCTAACGTGCATCAGTGCATGGCAGCCCACTTTGTGGTCGCATTTGCTCTAGCCTGACACCAGGTACCCTTTCCACCAAGTGAGGGCTGCACTCTTCTTTCCAAGGAGTCGTTTTACCATAAAATTTCAGTTTGTCAATGTTACCTTGCCATGAGTTGCCAGTTAGACGTAGAACTTATGATGTGTCGTAATAACGTGTCCAGGGAGCCCTTTCATTATCACTTTAGCTTCTCTCGTATCGGGGATGACCAAATTGGGTATTCTCGAACCATAACCTTTTCTAGGAACAACTTTTATGATTATAGATGGGCATTTTTAGTAGCATGTAGTTCACTTTGCATACAATAGTCTATGAGCCCTTCACAGCTAGTGTCCTCGTTCTCAATATTTTGCGTGTTCGATGTCAAGATAAAATGGTTTCACATTCACTCTCTGAAGTTTCTTAGGCCTCAAGTATACGTTTGAGGGTTTTATTTATTTTCTTTAAGTTTATGTCCCTGCAAATCATAATATAGTAAATGATTTTCACTTTGCAGTTCAATGCATGCATGCATATTGGATGCATCCTTTTAGTTTTATGGTGCTGCAGCTTTAATTGATTGTTATATAATTTTGTTATGTATTTTCAGGTTAAAGAAGAAGTTGAGGTGGCCCTAAGAAAGCATTTGGCTAGTATGAAACAGTAAGATGATGCTCTAAAGCTTTGAGATGTAGCAATTTAGGGCCAAATCCGTAGTTTCACACTTGCCATACAACAGTTGATTTATGTTTTACCTTTCTATTTAGGAATTGTGGGAAAGAGACGGATCCTTCTGAATCAAGAATATTAAAGCTACAGTTCGTAAATAACATCTCTCTTCCAGTATTTACTGGAGCTCGGATTGAAGGAGAAGAATGCTCCACTGTACAAGTAGCTTTGGTCGATTGCTTTAGTGGACATATTGTCGAATCCGGGCCTGAATCCACAGCCAAGGTGGAAATAGTTGTTCTTGAGGGTGATTTTGATGGTGAGGAGGGTGATGATTGGACACTTGAAGATTTCAAGAATAACATTGTAAGAGAGAGGGATGGAAAGAAACCTCTTCTTACAGGAGAGGTAGTTTTGAATCTTAAAGACGGAGTTGCACCTGTGGGTGAGATTTCTTTTACTGATAATTCAAGCTGGACAAGGAGCCGTAAGTTCAGGCTAGGAGCAAGAGTTTCAGACAACTTCGATGGAACTAGAATAAGAGAAGCAAGGACAGAATCCTTTATTGTTAGGGATCATCGGGGAGAATGTGAGTGCTTCTTATTTGGTTTATTTATAAATAAATTGTCTCTAAGGTTATTGCTAGAGTACTGATACTAAGATCGAGTGTTCTTTCACTTTCCATTGTCGGGGTTGTGCTGTCTTAACCGTATTCATTTATGATCAGACTGGCATATAGTTAAACAAAAAATTTCTTTGTAAAAATTAACCATATCTTGTCATAATATCTCCTTATATTGGATGTAGTTAACTCCATATATTTTCATTTGCGATTATCATGCATGGCTCATGGCCTTCAAATTAGGATCAGCTAACTTAAGTAAACATACAATATTATAACCTGACCTACTTCTGGTTCTGCAGTGTACAAGAAACACCACCCTCCATCTCTGCTTGATGAAGTATGGAGACTAGAAAAGATTGGCAAGGACGGAGCTTTCCATAAGCGGTTGAGTCGGGAAAACATCAACACTGTGAATGATTTTCTCATCCAACTCTTCATAAATCCTTCAAGGCTCCGGAATGTAATTACTGAATTTTCTTGTCTTGGTGAAATTACATTTTCCCATGATTAATACTTTATTTTGAAGATTACGTATCATCTTGCGCATTTAAATGTTTCATAAAAAGGGAAAATGTACTAGTTTGAGCGGCCTTGTTCAACCCAACCCAAGTATCCTAGTGGTTATGACATTTTTTATTTTTTTGGGTGGAAAATTGCAGATCCTTGGGACGGGTATGTCTGCTAAGATGTGGGAAGTCACTGTGGAGCATGCTCAGACATGTACACTCGATAAGAGGGTGTACTTGTACTGCCCTCCCGGTTCTCAGGAAACTGGTGTGGCCTTCAACATTGTAGGGCAAGTGATGGGACTTCTGTTGGAACATGAATATGTTTCTGTTAGTAAGCTGTCTGAAACACAAAAGGCATGCTACCTATCACCTCAGTCCACTCGCTTTTATCTTTTTTCTGTTGTATTTTCTTAAGTCATGTCTAATTTCATATGGTCAAATATTGTTTTTAGGCTGATGGCCACCACCTGGTCATTTCTGCATTTGACCACTGGGAAGAAGTAGTCCTGTTTGAAGATGAAGCCTCTCTTATAGCTGCATCTTCCAACTTCACTAATGTTCTTCACACATCGAGCTCACCAAGGGCAGAGGATCTTGACGGAAGCAAGTTTTTGGCTTCACAAAAGATTGGTGGATTTGATTATGCACAGCCATCTGCCTCTTCTCCAGATATCATCTCATCCATCTATTCCGTGGGTAGCACCAGTGGCTTGGATGATTATGCCTTGCACAACATTGATGGCTTCGGTCTTAGATATGATCAGCCTCTGAGTTTCCCAGGTCAAGTCACCAACTCCCTGATCTTTGACACCGACCCCATGGCTCATGCTTTATTTGTTGAGGATCATCTGCAGTTTTCCGATGCTGATCTTCAGTCCCAGAACATGAGTTCAGAACCACAAGATCTACATAGCGCTGTGGATCGCTTCTTGCCGAGTTCAGCTGTTGCCATATCTGATAAGGCTCAGAGGGGATGGACAAAGCTATTCAGTGTGCTGCAGTGGTTCTCAATATGGAGGATCGTGGCTTTGAGACGAAGAGTTCAAGATATTCAGAGATAGTAGTAATCACGTGTGAAAAGATTGTTTGGTTACAGTTGCAAATACCGTTTAGCGCTGCCCGTATAGTAACTTACGTGTGCAGGTAGAGTGAGATCTCTTGGAGGTTTTGTTAGAGGTAAATATATCTGGTAGTATTTTTTTACTAGTTTCTTAGTTCTGAGTGGCCGGAGAAATAGACTCTCAATCAAGTTGTTAGCTTGTATCTATGTAGGTTTGTTCAATAAAGGTCTCATTTTCCTAGCTTATTAACAGTGTTCGGTAGAAAAAAGGGCTTCTAGATTCTGAAATGTGCTTCTAATAGAAGCGCTGAAGTGCTTCTTACATAAGTGGAAGCAACCCCAAATCGGTGCAAAATAATCTGTCATTCATCTTTACTTGCCTGGAGCGGGGGAATTCATGATTCGTGTAAGCAATAAAAACAATGGATTGGGATCAACCATAGCATCTCCTATTTGATTTGATTCCTAATTATATTCATGTATTTGATTACGGAAATTAACGTGGAACTTGCGTTATTGTTTATCCCACGAACACATAGAATGTCCGGAATCGAAATAATTACAATACCCACGTTCTAATGATCGAAGTGACGTCAAGAAGCAGAGTGACTACAGTGCAAAGTGTAAACAACAGAAGCAACTAACAGTCTTAACATGCTATTGCAGTCAACTAATTGCCCAATAATTTCAACTGGGGAACCGTTTTTCCACTCTCAGCCACCATTTTCCATGGAAACTTGGTAAACCTCAAACTTTACCTATAAATATTTCCTCCATTGACCACCAAAACCAAAACCAAACCCAAAAAATGGAGAACCCAAAAGGGCAAGTAATTGTGGTCGCATATCCAGCTCAAGGCCACATAAACCCACTCCTCCAATTTGCCAAACGCTTAGCCTCCAAAGGCCTAAAAACCACCCTAGCCACCACCCCTTACACCATCAAATCCATCTACGCACCCACCGTACGAATCGAACCCATCTCCGACGGCTACAATCAAAGCGGATTCAACCAAGCACCAAGCCTAGCAGCCTACCTAGACTCATTCAAAACGGTTGGCTCGAAAACCCTAGCAGAGCTCATACTGAAGCTCAATGCCTCAGCAGGCTCACCACCTGTCAGTTGTGTAGTGTATGATTCGCTGTTTCCATGGGCACTTGATGTGGCCAAGGAGTTTAAAATCTACGGAGCTGTATTTTTAACCGTCTCAGCCTCTGTCTCCTCCATGTTCTGGCGTGTCGTAAATCGCGGTCTGTCGTTGCTTACGTTGCAAGAAACTGATGATGATCGGGGTTTGGTGAATATGCCTGGCCTTCCTCCACTTGCTCCTTCTGAGCTGCCAATTTTTCTTTCACAGCCTGAGAGTGAGACTCACACTCCTTATATTGCTCTGATCCTGGAGAAGTATAGCAGGCTGGAGGAAAATGATTGGGTCTTCTGTAATTCTTTCCAAGAGTTGGAAACTGAGGTAATTGTGTTAATATTCTCCCAGATCTTGATATTATTTAGCTGAAAATAAAGGTTTTTTTTTTTTTTTTTTTTTTTTTTTCAAGTAGTGAAATTAGTGACATGGGATTTTGGTATTATCTGCTAAAATTGAACTAGAATTTAGAAAAACAAAATAAAGAAGAATCAGACTGGTGGAAACTGAATATTTATGAAGAAATATGCACAAATAGTAGCGATGACAAAGTTTTTGTAGAACTTTCGTTTTCCCCTTCTGCACTTCTTCCCTTTGATTTATTCAGTTCAAAAGTCAGAGGGAGGAGAGCAAGGAAATGATAGGGAAGTTCGATCACTGCCCAACAATAAATCCGTATATAAACCAAGGTTTAGTGCATCTGATTGTTTTGTTGCGTTTGTGAAATTCCCTGCATATCACAGAAGTTGAGCATTATTGATGATTAGATGAGGATATAAAATTCAATTGAGTTTGGTACGATTGACAAAAGAGGCAAGGATCAATGTCATCAGTGTTTTACTTATCCAATTTGTAAATCAATTGGAAAATTCTAATTAATTGTTCTTATTTCAATTAATTAATTAATTAATATACTTGTGGAAAAGCTGTTGAATGAAATGCCGGGTCTATGGCCCCTGGTGATGGTGGGGCCCATGGTGCCATCGGCCTACCTGGATCAACAAATGGAAGGAGACATAGCTTATGGAGCAAGTCTCTGGGAGCCAAAAGCAGACCAGTGCATGAAATGGCTGGAGGAAAAAGCACTTAAAAGTGTGGTTTATGTCTCATTTGGAAGCATGGCAGAGATTGCAGCTAAACAGGTTGAAGAAATTGCATGGGGATTGAAAGCAAGTGGTCTGAATTTCCTGTGGGTTGTGAAAGATCCTGAAGAAAAATTGCCAGATGAGTTTTTGGAGTCAGTAGGTCAAGCTGGATTGGTCGTGCCATGGTGCAACCAAGTGGAGGTTCTAGGACACCGATCGGTGGGTTGTTTCGTGACGCATGGAGGATGGAATTCGACATTGGAAGGGCTGAGCCTAGGCATACCGATGGTGGTGATGCCGCAGTGGAGTGACCAGCCAACTAATGCGAAGTTCTTGGAGTTGTGGGGGGTTGGAGTGAGAGTTCAGAAAAATGAAGAGGGGATCGTGAGTAGGGAAGAGATAGAGATGTGTGTGAGGGAAGTCATGGGAGGAGAGAGAAGTGGGGAGATCAAAAGGACTGCCTTGAAGTGGAGAGAGGCTGCAAAGAGATCTGTTAGTGTAGGGGGCAACTCAGATGACAACATCAATGAATTTGTAGCCAAGCTTTCAATGCCGAAAGAAGGCTAATTAAGCAACAATAAACTCTCAAGCATTGTAGAAACTCAGCGTATCGACATTTTACATTCATCATCATTGTTTACATATAACTATGAAAGAATGTACGAGTGTGAAATTTATACATCCGTTCGCCTTTATATAGTATACGAGTATTAGATGTTAGCTAAAAGAGGAAAAAAACCCTTGGTATATGATATAGGCTCGTATAACGCCAAAAGTTTGGAGGACAATGGAACCTTTAAAATCCGGACTGGTACCAGTTACTCTGGGAGTTTACAATCTTTTGGATCTTTACATACTTCTCCCTGCATCAGAAAACAGATAACAAGATGCTTATTAGCACCAAATTGTTCAAATATTTCTCTGTCTTAAGCATTTTTGTATGAAATTCAGTCAGCAGACCTGTTTGATGTCTAACATAAGCTAATGGTTCAAGTCCCATTCAGATTCAATTAGAGGCGTTGAACGGTAGTAGAAATGAAATCCTTGCGATCAAATGGTGCTTACCTTGTTCTTCTTTCGCAACTCCAAAACCTCTTCTAGAGGTGGCCGGCCTAAAACAAAAACAGGATATCGGCATCATATAACATAAGTTCATATTAATCATAATATATATGAGGCAGCAGTGTTAACAAATTAGCATACCTGTGATTTGAAGACGATATTTAGCCCAAACGCCATATACAGCACCTGCTATTGTTGCAATCTGTGCATAAAGTGCTTTCCCATTAGTCCCCCAGATAAAACAAGACAAACTTTGTAGACCATTCAGTTTACAAGATGGAAATTGATGAATATCGATGCAGGTAACATAAGAATTGAAAGAGGAGTCTCACAGGCTCGTATTTAGTTATGGCATATACCCATCCGAGCCCCACCTGTTCGTATAGCTTTCTGAATGCCTGCAGAAGTTTTCAACAGCTTTGTCAATATCTCTTAGAAAGCTTAAAGTAAAATTGAACTCAAAATAGGGAGTTCAAACGTGGCACAGAAAGGGGCTTACTTCGACATCAGTGACTACAGTTCCATCAGAGAGGATGGCATGAATGTTTCCCATAACCTAAGAAAAGCCAACACAAGAATTGTCACTAAATTCTAAGATCTTTTTCCAAAACATGTTACATCATCGTCCATCGAATTTTCAATCTAAGTTTTTCATATGCACTTCAGGAAATCCGAAATCTTATTCTACGAGGTCATATTAGATATGAAAAACAAGAAATACTCCCACTGATATAAACTGATTTGTAAGTCTTCGTATCGAATTTCATCACTGCAAACTTACAGTCTTGTAGTCCAGGCCCTGATTCTCCTCTGGGGAGTAATCATCTGAACTTATGTCAACAAACTTGATAGTACCATAACGCTCATTTCTCTCTCGCAGCATGTCCACCTGCCAATGTAACGAAAACATCAATACACCCGAATCCATCAAGAACAAAAAGAATCCATAGCTTCACTCTCACGAAACTCATCAAACAAACGCTAATTACATTAAAATCAGCAAAATAACAACAGGAATATCCAGATAGACGTTTGAAGGTACGGATAGACCTCTCGCATGCATAAAGGGCAATCCCCATCAAAGAGCATTTTAATCTTCCAATTCTGAGGTGTTTGTTCTTGATCATTTTTTGTCTTTGGAGTCATGGGGTCTGCAGCTGCCCCGCTAATAGCCCTTGTTGAAGACTTAAACCCTACAGATAGATACATACATATGCATCATATAAAGCAACCAACAATAATAGACTAAACCCGATAACCCTCAGACATTGTTCGGCAAGAATCACAGTCTGACACATATGCATAAACAACTCAAACGAATACAGATAATGAAAATTTATACGCACATATCTTGACGAAAAAGTAGGAATCAAATGAGAATGACATAGGGTTGTGTATTTATGTGAGCATATAGAATGATTAATTAGTTACCACTGAAATGGATACGGATACATCGTAAACTAAAAAGTTAAAAAAATACACACAAATAAAACTGATTACAAACTTAAAATCAATAGCATAGCTAGTAAGACGCTAAACAGATAATATGGAGCACCATGCAGCTTATTGTCTGTTTCGTGTCCTCGAGTTTGGTAACAAAACATGTTGGTGAATAGGAGCTGAGATGAATCTTTGGGGATGATGAATCTGATGAACTTTGAGTTGTTGGAGAGAGAGAGGAATTGATGAGAGAGAAGGGTTTCTTTGTCTCCCTCCAATTTTACATGCGGAAGCAGCTGCTTTCATTGCCATTGCTTCTTCTTCTTCTTTCTGTAACCAAATCCAGAGCTCTTGGGATTGAGATTTTGGAACCAAAAGGTTCAAAGTTAGTTTGGTTGGACTGCCCTGGTTCGTAACTGCCATGTATACGTGGCAGCCTATCCTTCACCCATAAACATGACACGGCGAGTTCTAAAATAATATGGCAAAAGTATGGGGGTGGAATAGAAATATATGGTGGGAACTAAATAATATGGCAAAAATATGGGGGTACAACAGAAAATTAACACACAAAATTCGGCCTGATGGCGAAAGCTCGAGTCTTTACCCAAATATTTGGTTTTGATAGCTGCTGCTTCAACTTCAAGCTCGGGTCTTGAACCATGGCGTTCCTGCTCCGCAATTCCGTCGCTTCCCATCTCCAATCCCACTCGCAGGTTTCTCTCTCTCTCTCTCTCTCTCTCTCTCTCTCTCACGTTTGATCTGCGTCGCCGCCGTTTTGATTTGGCTCAGTTTTTCCTCTCTCGCTAAATCTAACTTTCTCACTTCGACAATCAGAGGGCGCAGAACGATTCGCTTTCCCAATCACGCCGCCAGTTCCACGTCGAGCCAGGGCCTCGCGAGAAAGCGGTGAGTCTCTCTCTCTCTCTCTCTAATTTTCTTTTCAGCTGTACAGGATTTTGATGAAGCTTATAATTTCATCTTGTATTCGAGATTCGTCCTTGAAACTTTGTATTTTTATCATTTTTGATAGCTGGGTAGCAAACCCATCTGAGCAAACAGCTTAAAGATATTAGCTTTAGATTTATTTGTGCAAATTTTGTTTATTTATTTGTTTGTGATGTTTCTTAGCAGCAGAGTAAATGTGTTGTTGATTGATTTCACGGGTTGAGTTGTGCATTTTTGCTGGACTAAGTTGTTTAACATTGCAGCTCTTGGCAGCGGACCCGTCTTTAAAACGGTTCAAGTCGCATAAGAAGGGCGTGTCGCGAGTTAAAAGACTTGGAGATGTTCTTACCATTGTTGTCATTGCTGGTACGCAATTCTTTTGCTTGAGATTTAATCAGATGGTTATGAGTTGCTATGCACAAGTTTAATTTACCGTGATACTTTTGATAAGACGTAGCTGTTACGTGCTCCTCTGGCTTTCGTAAATTAGTTCTAGTTACCGTACGTTTTGAGAATTTTAAGATAATCTTGTTATGGTTTTGGGGATGTGGTGATAGTCTATCAACATTTCGATATTAAGCTGTCGGTTAGAATCTATCAGGGTGCTAGATCATTCAGAGATGAGATTAACAAGATGATATTTATAAGAATATGTAAGTGCTTACTGGAAGAGGACATCTTATTGAGACTCACACAACAAACCCAAATGACAAATAGAGAAGAAACCGGATAGAAAAACTTCAATATGAAACCGTTTTATTATAATGTTCAGTGTTTGATTATTTTCCTTTTCCTTGTTTAAACTATATGGTCAATTGATTTGGTTGCATTTATTGTCTGATTAGTAAAGTCCTCGGTAAGGCTATGACGAAAGAAGGGGTGGGGGTACGGTTGTTTTAGCCTCATATAGCTTAAGTTTGGAATATGCCCCTCAAGAATGAGTCACAAGCAAGACGGGTTCATTTTCCTGCTTCCCTCTCTGTCTTTTCTAGGGTTGCAAAGAGTGTTTGTATTCGCAGATGCACGTTCATAGACTTATAACAACACCCATGTCAAACTATGGGTAGAATCTGTTGCTTATATTGATTGCAAAAAATATGATTACTTTTTCCATCTGTGAAAGTGGCATGACAAACAATGGAAAATAGCAATCATGATCATTAAGATCTGATTAGAGATCGATATTAGTTTTTTTTTCTTTCTAAACTGTTGAAATCTGTTTTATATGTTAACTAATAATCTGTGTTCTATGATCCAACTGTTCCATATCTGCGTATAAGATAGGTTGAGATTGAGTACATTTCTTGATAGAAGGCAATAATGGACTTCCTTTTGATTGTGACTTTTCTTTTATTATGGTACCTTTCGTCGGTCATTTTCGAGTCTTGTTTTACTCATTAGTTGTTACAGTGTTCCCAGTTTCCCAGTCTCATGTGTTTGCAATATTTATACAGGCTGCTGCTATGAAATATATGTAAAAGCGGTAATGCGAGAAGAAGCTAGGAACCAAGCAGGGGCTTCGGGTGCAAGTGCATAATCAGGTGTGTATGTGGGCGGTGTTTGATTTTCTCTAGCAACCATGCTGGAACGTGTTGATTCTGAATGCTGAATAAGTGGAAAACAGAGTATCCCGAGTTGCTTTCCGAATATCTGTTTCTGATCTCTATCAGGTTTTGTTTCGTAATAATAGTATATTCTGTAGAAATCATAGAACAACTTCAACAAATGCATTTGAACATTCTTTGTTTTTCTTTCGGGTAATGAATGTTTTCCTTAATTTTAGACCATATACCCTTCCCCAAGCTGGAAATGCAGAAGGAACATTACCAAACCATTACTGTTTTCGTGTTTGCAACGCGTATATTTTACCAATACCAGTTGAAGAGACCAAAATTGGTGATGAGTTCGTTAAGATGATGTGTTTATTCGCATATATTCAATTTGCTCTTGGTATCTGAATCTGTGAACGACAGAGCGAGCATTGCAGCTGGAATGGATGACTGGTGATTGATTGATGATTTCGGTGGAGAAACACCAAGGGCTCAGATTGAAAACAGTTCCAAAAAGATTAGCAGTGTTCAATTTAAAGATACTAATATGAAATTAATACATACTTTATTCTTACTTTAATTGCAATTAATCAGTGTACAAAGTTCTTGACTTCTGGTAGTGGCGGCTACAAAGCACCCCGCAAAGAAAGAAAGAAATATTTTGGCTAGCTAGTGGTGGTGAGTCTGGTGGAGATGTGCTGTTTCCAGATGGTTCCTTCCACTCCATGTGACTTCAAATTTATTAGAAATTTAGAAGCAGATATATGAAGTATTGAAAAAGGAAGATAATATAAAGTGTGTATTTTTGTTTGCCACCTTTAAGTGGCGGTAATATTCATCATCTTATTTATTATCATTGTATGAATTTATATTTTAATATTTATATCTATCCACTATGCAGATCTTAAAATTTAAATTTATCGAACAAGAATAATAAAGTGATGAATATAACAATTATTTGAGGTTGGAGAGCAAAAATATTATTGAGGGTAAATTACATAATACCCCCTCAAGTTTGAGGTTTATTGCAACCTCATACAACATCTTTAAAACATTTCATTTTCATATCTCACCTACTATTTTATTTCAGTATAGTACCTCCGTTACATTTTCCATCCATTGATTCGTTAAGAGCTGATGTGGCTGCCACATTTGTACCATGTGGTTGCCACCTGTATGCCACGTGGTACAAATGTGGCAGCCAAGTCAGCTCTTAATGGATCAATGAATGAAAAATGTAACGAATGTACTATACTGAAATAAAATAGTAGGTGAGGTATGAAAATGAAATGTTTTAAAGATATCGTATGGGGTTGTAATAGACCTCAAACTTGAAAGGGTATTATGTAATTTACCCTATTATTGATAATAAAGAAGCTGAAAATTGAGAAGGAGCAAACTCTTAAAATTTGAAGCATTATTGAGTTTTTGGCCCACTGACCCATATGATAGAAATAATGTCAAAAATATTCAAAAAGAAGATCTTACAGACATACACCACCACCATCATGTGCCCTTTCCCTGACCATACCACAGCAAAAATATTCAGATATGGAAGATATCTCCTATTTTCTTACCTTAGAAAACAACTCAATGTTGCTCATTTACTTTATTAATATAAACTCAACACCTTATTTACTAAGATATTAAATTATATGTGAAAATTAGGTGCAATTCTCAACTATATGAACTATGAGACCTTTGCGATTAATACGAATTATGTGACTTTTTAAAATGAAATTAATACGTAAAATAAATGAGTCAAAAGGAACAAAATCAATTGATTTCATTCAATTACAACAATTAATTAATAAATCACTAAATTTTTTTACCAAAAAAGAACAAAATCACTTCATGCATATAAATTTAGAAAAACTAATGAAAAATTCAAAATTTTTTTTAATAAAAAATGACAAATAAATGTTTAATAAATATATAATTTTTCGTTATCAAAAATATTTCGTTAAAACATTTTATAAATTTGCGTTGGGTCCAAAAGGATCAGCCAGGCGCGCGAGTTACGACATAAAGACCACGATATGTCCGTATCTGTGTGCTGAATATTTTTTCCCCACCCGTCAGAAGGACACGTGTCCCTAATCGAGGACAAAATGGTCATTGTACACGAAGTTTGGTTAGGTGGAGCCAAATTCATCATAACCTTGTATGTAATTTACCAAAATACACCTCAAAGTGTCCAGCTACCAAATTTGATTGGGCCAAGTTCAAAAAAGTAAGACCCATCACCATCACTAGGCATTTCCAAAAATTTTCATGTATGTCTGAGCTGTAAATCTTGGACTAAAAACTGAAAGAGAGAGAGAGAGAGAGAGAGAGAGAGAGAAGAGAAAGTCTTCTCTTATCAAGAAAAAGCAAAGTTTTCCGGGTAGTGGGTCTGAAAAAAGTTTGTGTCTTGAGAGAGATTTTTGGGATTGGGATTGGTGGTGGGAAGAGAAGATTATTGGGGGGTCTGTGAATTTTTTTTGGGGATGGCAACGTTTGGAGGGACAACCCAGAAGTGCAAAGCATGTGAGAAGACAGTATACTTGGTTGATCAGCTCACTGCTGACAACAAAGTCTACCACAAGGCCTGCTTCAGATGCCACCACTGCAAGGGCACCCTCAAGGTATGCATATGCATACAGAAATACATATAAAGGCACTCACTTTTGCATTTATTTCATGGTTTTCTGATGCTTTTTGCTTCTTTTTTGTGCTCAATTATTAATTTACTGGATTGGGTTTTTTTAAAAAAAAAATCTGAGATTTGATGATTATGGTGGAATTGGACTGATGTGAGAATAATTGGAAGAAAGAAAAAATTTGAGATTTTATTTTTTTGTTTTGGAATTCTAACTTGTTAGATAATTGAGCATAAGTTTGCATAGTAAGAAGCTATTTTAGCTGCTTCAGTGATGGTGGTGAGCTCAAGCAAATGATCTTTGGATGTGGGCATGTAGATCCACTGGGGATTGAATTGTGATTCACTGTTTCCTGCGTTGCTGTGTTGAAATCTCTTCGTTTGATACATCTTAAATTTACTTGCATTGACTATGTTCTTGAAGTGCTTTTGAGAAAGAGCTTTCTGTTGCTAGAAGTAAGATTGATTTTGAATTCTGGGTTTGTTCAGAAATGATTTTCACCCCAGTGATCAATTTTACCTCCAAATTAAACTTGATCAACAACTTGTTCGTAATTGCAATCGAGCGAACATTTCATAAGTGTAAGGCCGTAGGACTTGTTCAAATCACAGAATGTGTTGAGTACCAAGCTAAGGGAAACAACTATTCTGCATTTTTCACCTTAGCATTGAATGTTATTAGCAATGTGCTAACTAAACTCCCAACCATGACTCCATTATGTCTTCTAGGTTCTCGTAAACGGAGTTTTTGAAATCGAGCGGACCCATTAAGAGTTAATAATTTTTCGAATTTGAAATTTGTATCATTCAGAAACAAGGCACCTACTCTTCACGTTAAATTCCGTGTGAATATTTGATCTTCTAAAAATGGAATGAGATGTTTGATACATTTATCCTTATTTACTTCTGTCTATGCAGCTTAGTAATTACTCCTCTTTTGAGGGTGTTTTGTATTGCAAGCCTCACTTTGATCAGCTATTTAAGATGACTGGGAGCTTGGATAAAAGTTTTGAAGGTGATAAGCTGCTCAAATTGTCTTAACGCATAATTTTTAAAGCATATAACCTCTTGCTAATTTGTAATTTTGGATTATTTTCTCCCTATCATTGTCTTTTAGGTATACCAAAAACTGTTCGAGAAAGATCCGATCAGGTACCTGCCTTGATTTGCCAATTCTTTCTTTTTTCCTTCATAGAGGTTATGCAAGTTCATCAAAAATACAGAATTTACTAGTGGGATTTTCCCTTGTTTTTAGAAGTTTTTATATTTACGCTAACTAGTTCCAGTACACAGACCAACAGTAAAGTTTCGAGCTTATTTGCTGGGACTCAAGACAAGTGTGTTGCTTGCAAGAAAACAGTTTACCCCATCGAAAAGGTAAATTTCTGCTTCAATGTATCAATGAGCTTCCTCAGTCCAAACTGTATGTCAGCTCTTATGGAACTGTCTATTTTACATGTAAATAATTGTCAATGTTAATACGCGTTATGAATGTATAGACGGTGTGACATTGTAGAATCCAGCATTCTTTAATCTGATTGCTTCTTGTTCCAGGTGGCAGTTGACGGCACATCATACCATAAGCCTTGTTTCCGGTGCACTCATGGAGGCTGTGTGATCAGTCCATCAAACTATGTAGCTCACGAGCATCGTCTCTACTGTAGGCATCACCATAGCCAACTCTTCAAGGAGAAGGGAAACTTCAGCCAGCTTAGCAAGCACGAAGAAGTGAAAGAGGTGACTGAGAACACAGACGCAGAGGTTTAGTAATTCTATCAAAACTTCCATGCTAAAACTGATCACTCCCAGACCAGAGTTTCTAAGCAAGAGTACGATGCAACTGTTGTAGCTTGTACAAGAAGAGCTATTCGGGTTCCTTTTTTTTTTTTCTTTCTATTTCTACGTAATGTGTTGCACTTTCAGGTACAAAAATTTGTTTTGCACTTTCTTGCAAATTTTTGAGTGTGAGTTTGAATGGATGATATACCGCGAGTTAATGCGTAATTTTCAAATAAAATACTATTGGTTGAAATTGTCACACCTCATCTTAAATTTCTTAGTTTATAAACACATCATTCATCAGTGTAGAAGTTTATAGGCCTGCCAAGTGGAGCCATGTATTAGTATTCTGCATAAAGGGCTGGTTGGTTTCTTCAGTTGCAAGCAGCCAAAGCTTGAAAATTTGAATTGAATGCTAAATGTTGAAAACGTGCATATTGGATAGAGCGGATGTGTTTTCTCCTATACTCCTGAGTCGAAATCTTACTTTCACAGTTTATATTAGTTTAAAGTAGAGTATCGATGGTAAATCCAAGAACTTGTAAATTTTAGTAGTATATTTGAAGTTTGGAATTTCGGGCACGGGACCCTCGGAATTGATAGTTGATGATGATGGCTCTTTCTTGACTCAAACAATTCCTTGCTACAATTTAGAAAATCGTACTTCTCGTTCTCTTGTCTTTATCAAACACAGTTGAACGGTTTATTCAGCACATATTCTAATTCCCCAGTTGGATGTACATCTTACGTATCATCTCAAATGGCACTAATACTGTTGCAATATTCCCCAAATAGCATTATTGTTTTAAAAAATAGCTTCACCATACAAATAATGAAGATCATCTACATATGATGTTGATATTGTCGATGTTCCCGAGATAGTCTGGATATTATATAACTATTGTATCATTAAGTTGTCATTATTGGTTGGAAAATGTTAATGGCACATTACTTTTTTCCTCATGCACATTTTTCGTTATTTTGTCATTAGATTGAGCAAATTAAATAAGAGTGATCATTGAGTCGTTTAATGGTACTTATCTTCAATTATAAGTGAGAGGTTATAGGTTTGAATTTGGAAAATTACGAGTGCGCAACCTATTTTTTCGCACTTCTTTAATGTAAATATATCGTTGTATAAAAAATAGAGAGAATAACATTGTGTAATTATTATTTCCATGGTTAATTTTGTGGATTTCTATAGATTTTACCAAACAAGGGACAGGCCTCAAATGACCCTCTAGGCCAAGAACTTTTGTTGATTGTTTTGGGGTTGCCCCACTTTTCCCCCAAAATGTCAATGTTGCTTGGCAGACACATTGAAAGGTACGGAGAACTTGTTCATATTGCATGCTGGTTTTGCAAGAATGATGACTGCTCTCTCTCTCTCTCTCTCTCTCTCTCTCTCTCTCTCTCATATAAAGTAGAGTATTCCTGCAACCATTTTGAAAATAATAATTTAAGCGGATTTAAGTCTTTGAAATGAAGTAACTGCACCTCTAGAAATAGGAGGGAAAATAAAGAACATAGAAGTGTTCTTTAAAGATTTGGTTAGGTAAACTGCTTGGCGCTTGTATTAGTTCGAATCTTCCTTCTAATAGATTATAGTTGTTTAAAATATCGCTTTTGTTAAAAAGAAAAGGGATAGCCGGATTAAGCAAACCAAACAACATGTAATTGAGTGGGTTTCCAAAGGGCAAAATATAATGCAGACAATATTTATGTGATTCTTCTACTAAGTTGCTCAGCAATGGCAAACGCATGAGGTCTGCCCCACATCGGAAGTGGGATTTCACTTATTTCAGGGAATAATCTGAGGACCCCAAAATCCCAAAAAAATGCATAAATAATCAACTGAGAGAGTAAGTTGCATGCCTAAGCAAAAAGTAGCCTCGTGTGAGCTGTTTGCAATTGTCTTGTCCTACTTCAAAAGCTCTTCCCATATGAACGAAGTGGAGCAAATATTCCTTTCCTTGTAGTGAATAATATGGTTTTTATATATAAAGTTTTGAGAAGAAAATAAATTTAAATTTAAAAAATATAAAAAGGAAAGGGAAAAGCCTTCTTTTGCTTTGTTATTTTTGGTCTGTCTTGCTCTGATGGGTGCAGCGAATGCAAAAAAGATGAGGAATCAAATCAATGATGTTGTGTTGTTGGGAAGTTTCCGTTTTTTACATTTGCGTTTGCAATGGTTAGAAGATGTCAAAAAGTACAGGCTTCTGATGATTAAAGCTAACTTTGCAACCTTTTATAGCTAGCAGCTCACTGTTGTTTGTTGTGCTAATTGAGAATATTTTTCTGCAGTTGGATGTTGAGATATGTCTTCCCTCTAAACACTTTAATTGAGTATAGTATGACTCACCAGTCACGCGTTATATACGATGTGATAAATTTTTATCTCACTCCTCACTTGAAGCACGATGAGAAAAAAAATACAATCTTTTATCTCATTCTTTACGCGAATAACGTGAAAAATGAGATACAACATAGAGGCATGGAGAATATGTATAAGTTTTTCGGATAATTATATGAGACATAAGGGGGCGTGGATATAATTACATTATCCATAGATCTCCAGCTTGACCATGATGGTTGTGTGCATGCAGCAGGATATGATAAACTTTTTACTTTTTCCTATCTCATCTTGAAATATAGCAGAGTTCAATTAAAGAATCGAAATTCTTTATCTGAAATTTAGCAGAATATTTGGTAATTTCTGAAACTTAGACTTAGCCTGATTTGGAGGAGATCAATTCTTACATGTAATGAAGGATAAATCTTCATCACTCTATCTCGCTCATAAAACAGCGTCATCTTATCTCACTCATCACATCACTGCGTCTAATTTAAAGAATATTCTTACATGTATCTGAATGAATCTCCATCACCTTATTTCGCTCATTAAATGCGATGTGTTATATAATAAATGAGACATAGTTGGTGATACATCCTCCGTTACACTAAAGTTTTCTCTGGATAAGAACTTATTCAGAACCATTGGCCATTATATATTTTGGTTCTAAAGTTATCTGCAAGGTATGATGCGTGAGCTAGTAAACTTAAATTAATTAACAACTACTAATTAACCATGGAACCAAATCAACCAAAGCAATTTTCTTTTTGAACTAAACTTTCATTTGAAAGAAAATCTCTTCAGTACATTTAATTCTAAACATTCCACCCCTTTCTCTGTACACAACTTAACTCAAATCCCTTCACATGAAAACCCTTTCTGCCTGCACCCGTAAATGTGCTTCAATCTTCTGCAGGTGGAGCACTGATTGATCCACTACACCTCCACTGAGTTGCTTACGCGTCATGTGGGAAGATTAGGAAACGTTGATATCTCAACTTGCAGCCTCTGAGATGCTGTGTAATGATGGCTGCCACGTTCTTGATGTTGTTGCTGTTCTTGGTCGGTGTCCTCCTCTCTCATGTTTATTATTCACCTGTTGAAAATATTTGACAAGATTAATTAGAGAGTGATTTTCACTTAATCATTATTTCTACAGAACAGTTAATTCAACTTTTTATTTTTTATTTAATTATTTATTGATTCTTTCAATTATTTATTAATTATATTTGTTTATTCATTTAGCACATTACCGAAGGGAGTTTCAAGGCATTTTATAATTTTTATTTATTTATTCATCTACTTAATGATTTAAGCCGTTACAGAAGGGAAACTCATTGACTCAAATGCTTTTTCCCCGATTTTATGCTGATTTAAAAAATCAAAGAATCTTCTTTAATTATGAACTTGACTAAATAATTATGCTTTTTACTTAAAACCTTAATCAATTAACAAGAATCGGATTGACCACTTCAAGCACAATCAAAGCTTTAAAAGACTTGCAGTTCAGTGATTTAAGAGCGTTTAACTTTAGACCTGAAGCTTCGTGTTCAAGACTCAATTGGTTTGAGAGGTTCAGAAACTTAAAACCATGTATGCAATTGTAGAAGAGAATCTACTCGAAATGTGACAGAGGGATTAGACGTCAACCTAATTAATAATCAAGAAGATAAACTTGTTAAATCAAATTTTAATTACCTGGATGTCCTTCTCCAGCTCAGAAGTCTCAGATCTTCTGGCTGATGTCAGAACTTGCTTCTCTCTCATCACCCTCTCCACTTGTGGCTTCTGCTCTCCTTCCACCTGATGATTATGATTTCTCTTCACCTTCGTTTGTTTCTTTGCCCACAATCCCTTCATCACTTCTAAAAAACAAACCATGATTTAATTAAGCTCTCATAATTTTAAAGGAAAAATGAGTTCAAAAATAAGAAGATTAAACAGAACAAAGTGCGATAATTTGAGTTAAGCTAATTGGTTATGACGGTATACCGCCCTGACTAACTAAGGGTTGTGGGAATATGCCGCCCTCTCTAACCCTAGTTGGTAAGGACAGTGTACCATAACCATGACCAACCCTTAGGTACCCCCTTAGTTGGTCAAGTCCGCCTCATTGTGTCTGAGTTCGAATTCCTTTTTTTCTTTTTTCCGTTGATTAGAATAGTTAAAAATATTAATAAAAATTTGAGTAAAAGTTTAAACCTTGAGTGGTGATGAGTCTGTAAACTTTGCCAAGAACGAGAGAATCGGTTGGCCTGAGGAGCTTTATGCGCGTCACGCGAAGCGAAGAAGCGGTGTTCTTGTTGTCGTCCGTATTCGAGTTCTTGTCTTTCCTGTCACCGCCATTGTCGGTGGTGGGATTGGAGGGACACAAGGTGGTGGAGATGAGAAGAGCAACATAGTGGCCAGGGTTCATCTTCATAATCTCACTTGCACTCACTGCCCAATAGAACTTCTCTTCTTTCCCACTTGGGTGTTGTACTACCAGTGTTGCTGCATCAATCGCTTGACAATTTCCCATTTTCTCTCTCTCCTACTCTCTCTCTCTCTCTCTCTCTCTCTCTCTCAAGAATGAAGTTAAGAAAAGGGAAGAGAAGGTAGGGGGAAAGAGGAGGTGGTTTGAGCTCTAGAACAAGCTCTTTATAGCCATCCACCAAGTCACCAACGCCCCACTTATCATCTTTTGCTTATATTACTTCTGTAATTATGGTCCAAAAGATAATAAAGTTTGATATAGGGGTAGTTTAGTGATTTAGGTCCAACTTTCCATGGCGTGGAGATCCGTGATTGGTTGGCTGGACAAAGGAGAGGTTTAGAGTCTTTGAGGGGTTGTTCCTTTTATTTATTTTTTTCGAATTGAGGGGTCGTTGCTTAATTAGATGCTTTGTAAAAACAAATAGATGCGTTCCATTTGCGACAAGTCATCTAACGTTCGAGGTTTACTGCCACTTTACCGCATGAAAGAACAGTATACACTATTAATGCTTCCCACGCGCCTGCTTTGAAGGGATTTTTAGTGTGCGATTTGATACGTCAAGTGTAGTAATACACATTAATTAAAAATTAGAAAAAAATTGATAAATCATGTAAAAATATTTGATGTATCGAACTATGTTTTCGAAACACTAACAAATTTATCTGTATAAATAGAAACGCAAACAATAGTATCGATGCTACTGGATTGCATAAATCGACTTCATATGCTCTCATGTCTCAGTGATAGAGAATAAATAGATACTGTTTTATGGCATGTTTACTTAGAATAGCACTTGAAATTATTTTGATTTTCATGTTTTTTTGTGTTTATTAAAATATCGGCATGACTTTTTTTTCACTTCTTAACCTTCATTTATGTTTACTAATGCGTATGGAATAAAAAATGTATATTTTTTTATATTTAAATTTGTAATTAAATACCTAAAATCAATAATAAGATTCCTTAATTACTTTCCATTTTAATTTTAGTTTATATCATTAATCTTTCTTCATAAGGAAGGGATAAGAATAAAATTGCAATCCACGTATGCCACCACAAAACTACGAACCAAGACCTACCAACACAGTGACTTTTCAATTCCAAAACGTATTGACAAATTTAAAGACAGCAATAGCATGCCCCATATAAACATAATTCTATAGGACCACAAAAGAAACAGACCCCATGAATTTCAAAGAGCATCAAATAATAATAATAATAATAATCCATTTTATTATTCCATTATTACACGCCCTCATGCCTTGTGTTACACTGTAGCACACACCATTAGACCACCAGATCAAGACGCAGCCATTTCGTTTCACATTGCCCACCAGACAAGATCAAAAGAGAAGAAGAAAGCGTGAGAAACGTTTCCAGTTTCAGTTTTTAGGGTTTCCTGCAAAACCAACAGAAAAACGTGAAGAAGCTTTGTGGTTTCTCATGGGGGAGGAGGTGGGTCCGTCCGACTAGGTCATGCTACTTGAATACAAAGTTTGAGAAGTCTCAGCTTTTGAACATGTTAGATATGTACGTGTCGAATGCATGTGAGCGGATCGGGGCTTCGGTCATTCTATGATTTACGTTACAAAAAGACTTCCAAAAGCGGTAGCCAAAGCTCTGGCTTTTGGCTTTCTGCTTCTGCCTTTCTTTATCCCTTTCCATGGCGGCCAAACAAGGCAACGTATTTAGATTAGAAAAACAATCCCACGCTCATCTTCTGCCATGCTTATTTGTTTAAACTAGGGAAGTCAGAAAGAGTGATGATAAAGAATTGGAGTAGGTAAATCCTAGCAAACAATAACCCATGAAATTCTTAGGTTTTCAAGTATAAAATTAAGGATTGTTAACTAATGCCGAAAATGTTTTGATCCCGCATGTGTTAGTAAATGTAGAGAAAATAAACATAGAAACTGTCAGAAAGCGAAATTTCAACTACTTACTATTTCTATGTATGTAAACATAAGTAGTGACGGAGGGATCAAAACTTAGGAAGAGAGTCTAAGACACTTTCTTTTTCAAACTTTGAACATTTCAAGAACGAGACTCAAAAGTGATTAAACTTGTATATAGGAATGTTAAACTCGTCTTAATTATGGGGTAATACCTAACACAGAATACACATGCATGTATGTAATACAATGCATTTGTTCTCTTGTTTATTTTGTAATAAGATTTTGACAAGCGCATTATTTGAAGCTTTTAGGAATTAGAGCTGACTACTGTATCATATGATTGCTCAAGGGAAATTATTGTGTTTCAAATATCCCTCTCCATGCTTGACCAATTGCCATGATATTGCAATGGGGTAGGGGACCGCTGAAAGGTTCCATGCTCGGTTGTTGAAATTAGGAGCAAACAATAGTGATACTACAACATCAAAGAAAAGTGGAGCCACCACTCTATCAGATTTTTCTGTCTCTTAAATATGGCTAGCAATTGATATGGTCCCTCTTATATCTCCCTTAATATTTATTTTTGTATCAACTTTAGCTTTACAGATTATTCATAATCCTATATATATGAAATTATGCTAGTAAAATAGAGATGGTAGTGCTCTTCGCATACCTCTTTTTACATTTCATACATTTTTTTAATTTTTCAACCGTCAAATCAAATAAATTAAAAAAAATTAAAATTCAGAAATTAATAAGGATCATGCGGACAGCACCACACATTAGAAATATGTATTCTATCACTAAAACTAAAAGCTTCTGCTCCAATCTGCTTTTGCGTTGGTATCGATTAATATATCAAATATGTAATGCCTAAATTTTTACACATATTTTGACTATTTGGTTCGATAATGTATCAAATGCAATGCCTAGATTTACACGGTCAAGTCCAAATCATCTGTGTTAAGGAAATAAAATAATTGATATTGATGTAAATTACTCTTTACAATTTCTTGTTTGAGAAATGCTAAGGAGAGTCTCTCAAAGTGAAATTCTTAGTCACTTCACAGTTTAACGTTAATTATCATATCAACGTTATAAAACATTGTACAAAAAACATGAGGTGTCAAATATTTCATAAAAATTCCTACTTTTGAGAGACTCTCCTTAGCATTTATTTTCTTGTTTTATATGTGTGTGCACATTCTTGGTCATCTCATGTGAACTCAAGATGATATCACGTGACAAATTGTATATTTCAAAATCTTGAACAACTACACTTGACAAGAAAAGTTAAATATTCTGATTACGATTAACAAACATATATTTAGTAGTAAAAGCCTGCAAATCCAGCAAGTAATTCATTAAACTTTGGACATCTACCTGGGAAAACCCACATTGATTATTATAGGTGCAACTGGAGGGGAACAACAGTAATCATTCAGGATCATACAACTTTGACTCTTGTAACTAGCTGATCTTAATCTCATAATTAATAAACTAAGATTATTGGTTAGCTTTAATCCTAGTTAAATCTGATACTAATGCAAAAGTTTCATCAAATTGGTTTTTCTGTGTCCTAGATTGTAAACATTTACTTTTGCATATCCACAGTTAAAGGTCGACTTTCGCATTCGATGCCAAATCTTCTAATTGTTTCAACACCCTCATCAGACTCGATACCAAATTCTTGCACACCGTCATCATCTATCATGCTTTATTTACATAGTTGGCTATTGTTTTCTAACGTAGTAAATTTCGGTGTTATATATCATACCTTTAATTTAGGGAAGTGTTATTGGCACTCCAAAAATCTCATTCTACACTCCTCACATGCGTATTTTTCTTTCCAAATATATAAAGTTTGGAGTGTAGAATGAGATTTTTGGAGTGCCAATAACAATTCCCTTAATTTATAGTTTATTTGTATATAAATGTTGAGATTTTCTATCATTATAACTGAATTGCATTTGAATTACAATCGAATTCCACCAAACCATTTAACATTCTTAATATTAGTATGGTGTATTAACACTAAGCTAAGTATGGAAGAAGAAGAAGAGTGAAAGAAAATATCATAGTAGAATGTAGAGAGAGAATGAGTAAATGAATGAACTGTTGTGTATTGAGATTACAGAGATTTATGTTATATAGGCTACAATCTTAGCTTCATAGTTAAGCCACTAACAGCTAACTAACTTTCTTATCCTTTTAACAGTCTAACAACAATCCTAACAACCTTAGCCGACGTGTAAGCCATTGGTCAAACCTTTTGCTGATGTGTATATCAGTCAACATCCCCCCTCAATCTCAGTTGGGCTTCCAAGCTTGAGATTGAATGAATGCTTAAGAAATGAAGGACTATGCAATCCCTTAGCTAGTATGTCTGTAGTTTGATCTTCAATAGGTAGATATTGAACCTGCAAATCTCCCTTTTGAACTCTCTCCCTTACAAAGTGATAGTCTGTGTCTAAGTGTTTGATCCTCGAGTGAAAAACTAGATTTGCACTTAATGCAATTGTAGATTTGCTATCACAATATATCACTAGAGGAAAAGGTAAAACAACTGCCATATCCCTAAGAACATTCCTTATCCAAGCAACATCAGCTGCAGTATGAGTTAATGCTTTATACTCAGTTTCTGTAGAGCTTTGTGACACATAATCCTGCTTCTTTGATTGCCATGAAACTGGATTATTGCCAATGTATACCGCATACCTTATCACATATCTTCTTGTGTTCAAATCTGCAGCCCAATCGAAGTCACTAAAGGCTGTAATTCCTACTGCAGTATCAGCTGAAAAAGTTCTACCAGTTTGTAGAGTTCCTTTTAGGAATCTCAAGATTCTTTTCACTGCCCCAAAATATATCTCTGTGGGAGAAGCCATGAACTGACATACAAAATTGATTACATATGCAATATCTGGCCTTGTAAAGGTTAGATATTGCAGGGAACCAACAATGTTGCGTTACAAACTTGGATCAGTCAACATAGTGCCTTTAGTGACTAAAAATGGATTGTGAGGCTTGCATGGTGTAGATCTAGTTTGCAGGATTCCGTACCAGCTTTATTTAACAAATCCTTTATGTACTTAGACTGGTTTACACAAATATCACCATTCTTTTTGTCAAGGTTCTAAAAAACGCTAGGCGCTAGTCGGGCGGTGGACTAGCGCCTAGCGCCTAGGCAAATTTAGGTAAATTTCTTGTATATCTTGTAAATAAGTGCATATTGACACTTACAAAAAATTAAACTTGTATGAAATCCATGGATAAAATAATAAAAGAATAATAAAATGCAAAAAGAGTATCCAACAAGTCCAAAATTTAAAAATACATTAAACATATATGTCATAGAACCATAGTAAGGAGTACTGTAGGATGACACATGTATAATAAATTCCCAATTTTATACCACAAAAAATGCAAAATAGGATGAAAATAAGGAAATATAGTAACGTAGATAGGATTTTTTTTTTTTTTTTAATTTCAAAAAAAAAAAAAAAACCTCCTAATCTCTTAGCCGTCTATCACCGCCTAGGGCCGCCTCGCCCGCCTAGTGCCTAGCCCGCCTCACCTGCCTAGGTGGCTGCCTAGACCCCAACCGATTTGCAAGAAAACACCTCGGGTCATCACCGCCTAAGCCGTTTTTTAGAACATTACTTTTTGTAGTTAACTTGTAAACCAAGGAAGTAAGTTAGCTTTCCCATATCTTTAAGCTCACAAACCTCAGATAAATATGAGATAACACTTTGTACTTTGCTAGGATTTGATCCAGTAAGTATAATATCATCTACATATAGCAGTAGAATGACAACATCACTATCACTTTGCTTAACAAACAAACTTGAATCAGAATCAGAAGCTTTAAACCCTATTGCAAGTAAGTAACTTGTGAATTTTGAGTTCCAAGCTCTCGGAGCTTGCTTAAGACCATACAATGACTTAATTAACTTGCAAACATAGGATGGATTAGCCATATCCACAAATCCCTGAGGTCGTTTTATGTAAATTTCCTTTTGCAGATCACCATGCAAGAATGCATTCTTGATATCTAACTGTCTTAAATCCCAATGATTGATTGCAGCCAATGCTAGTAATATTCTCACTGTTGTGTGTCTAACAACAGGACTAAAGGTTTTTGAGTAATCAACTCTTTATTCTTGTGAAAATCCTTGTGCTACCAACCTAGCTTTATACCTTGATATAGATGATAGGAGCATATTCATGCGACTTAAATGGCTTGTTCTCGTGCATTTACGTTATGTTTCTTTAGTTATTTTAGTCCTTTATGCTTCTTTTGTGTGTTTTCAGGTTCTAAGGGCAAAGTATGCAAAAGGATGCCTTTTGGAGCCTTTTGGAGCCTTTTGGAGCAAATTAGAGATTGGAATGGATATCATATGCTTGGAGCCAAGAGGATGGACGAAATTGAAGGATTCCTCCTCCATTGCAGCCACATGCACATTCAATCATTCACACCAAAACCTTGCACATGCTTTCCCATTTCATTATTCATTCACCTTGCAGCCACTCCACATGCATTTCTAGCTTTTCCTTTGCACTCCCCCTTTAATCAACACATGCATCCACTCACCAAGAAATCATTCATTCCACATGCACCCAAAACACCACCAGAAATCATCATTGCCGTGGGTACCTATCCCATTTCAGATTGTCATTCCACTTCATTGCACATGCATCTTCATAATTCAACACATGCATTCATTATTTATTTACTTTGCATCCTTTAATTTAATCACATGCACATTCAAACAAACACAATCATTCCAGCCATACCTTGCATTTTCAGATTGTTCCTCCATCATTGCACCACAATGCAGCCACATGCACTTGTTCCTCTAACATTTCAGCCACTTGCACTCCCATTCTCTCCCAAAACCGTGCACATGCCTTCTCCTTGCATTTCCAGCCATTCCACATGCTATTTCAGCCACATGCACTCATAATCATTCAACCAACATGTGCACATGCAACCTAGCTGTCATGTTCCCCCCATTTCACCTATAAATACTCATTCATTCACACTCATTCATACACATTCATTTCACAACAGAAATTGGTCCCTTGGGGACGTGCCTTTCACAAAGTCCATCCATTTCTTCCATAAACTCATCCATTGCAGAAATGTAGACCATCAAACTCCCTTGTGCCGTGCTCTCCCCTACAAATCCAAACACCATCCTTCCATATTCCACCACTCCTCTTCCATTCCTCCACCACTCCCCAAACCATTCACACCATCAAACTATCCCTAGACCTTGTGCTACAACGAAGAGGAAGAGAAGAGTGCCTAAACGTTCATACAATTCAAGTTTGAGTTGTTGGAATGTTTAGGTGTTTCTTTGATTTCAATGTTTAATTTCAATGCTCTTTGTTTTGTACGAATGAGGAATGGAAGATAAGAGGGCCTAAACGTTCATACAATTCAAGTTTGAGTTGTTGGAATGTTTAGGTGTTTCTTTGATTCTCTTTGTTTTGTACCATGAGGAACTAAACCCCCCTTGGTTAGGGGGTGATTCGAATATATGTTTATGCTTGCATTTTGATTTGAATACTTCTAATTGCGTTTCATAAGTTGTGGATTCAATTTGTTTAACCGTTTGATTGATAACTTATTTATGTATGTTTATTGAGAATGCGCGCTTAATTTTCATGCATGAATATGACGCTAGAATATAAGTAAGTTTCACCTAATCGTTATGAACTTATATTCACAAGTAGTGGAGGTTGCTTATAAACAATCGCGTTAAACAAATTCTTGGCATAAGTTTCATGCAATCCATAGTAACGAATGCCTCGTCAACACTTATAATTTTCATAGAGCGTAATGATTCTTGCTTGTATCTCTTCTATGCATTCATGTTGAGGACTTGTGGGGAATGTTTTGAATTGTTGTATGCGCTAACCCATCCAATTCAATAACGTTAGGAAGATTTGAAGGTTAATTAGTGCATCACGGTTAACCCGGGGTGTTGAGTTTCATGGTTTATTGAAATGCAATTGGAAATCATTTTATTATGCAAGTATAACATGTATAGAGATGAACCCCTTAGCCATTCTATCATCCATTCATTCCATTCCATCAAATTCGTTTTACAATCTGTTTCGTTTATTAACTTGTTTTGTTATTTCAATTTTCGTATAAATCTAAATCCCCCTTTACTTTAATGTCCAATTTAGTTAGAAATCAATTTAGTTTGTGCTTTTAAGTGTTTTGATTCATTTTATTTCCCAATTTCGTCCAAATTCACCAAAGTGCTCAAAACTGCTCAGAAAGTGATTTTAAGGCAGTTTTGAGTGTTTTGGGTGATGTTTGAGTCTTTTGGTTTGTTTTAATGTTTTAAGTGTTTAGTTTTACATTCTTTGAGTTAGTTTAGTGTTTTATATTGTGTTTTTACATTCTTGAGTCAAGTTATTACTTAATTTCGTCCAAATTTGTGTTTGTGCTCAAATCTGCCCAGAAAGTGGTTTTTAGGCAGATTTGAGTGTGTTTGTGTTGTTTTGAGTCTTTTGGTTTGTCTTAGTGTTTTAAAGTTTAGTTTTGCATTCTTTGAGTCTAGTATAGTGTTTCATATTGTTATTTTACGTTTTTGAGTCAAATCCAAGTGGTTAACAATCCCTCCTAATCCCCGGTCCAGAACGATCCCTACTTATACTTATACTACAATTGACAAAAAGAGGGTTTAATTTGTGTGCGTATAAATCACGCATCAATAGACCCATCAGGGGAGTTTGTATACCCATTTGCTGCCAATGATTGATCTCTCAACTAGTGGTGGTACAAGTTCCCATGTTCCTTGAGCCCAGAGGGAATTGTAATCCTCTTGCATTGCATTCTGCCATTGTGGTATGGATGCAGCCTTTCTGAAAGTTGTTGGTTCTGCAACATCAATATTAGAAAAGAGAAACCTTCACCAAAAATTCATCTTGAGTCAATTGCAGAGATTGAAGCTCAGGTATGGTAGCAAGATATCCTTTGTAGCTTCGTTGTGGTAAAACACCACTCTTTGATCTAGTAACCATTGGATGAATTGAAACAGTACTAAATTCATCAATATTAGATGAATTAGGAGTTGAGATAGGGAGAAGTACCTCAAGTTGTGTTTCATGAAGGATAGGCAACATTTGTGACATACCAGATTGAGTGGGAGTGAAGGAAGAATACTCTAGTTGTGATGAAGTACCCTGTGACAGTGAACTAGAACTGGAACCTAAATCTAGAGAAGAAATTGGTGCTCGTGAACTTGTTGTAGCACTTCTTTCAGAGATTGAAACAGACATATTATCTTGATGACTATTGTGATTTTCCCTTTGAGTAATGTGAGGCACACTAGGTAGCATCTGAATTACAATGGGTTTCTGCATAATAGGTTGAACATGATGTGTTCCATTTGCACTTGCAGTTGATTGTATCTTATAAGGGAACATGGACTCATCATGAATTACATGCCTTAACAAGATCAGTTTTCTAGTTACAATGTTGTAATAAGTTACTCCTATGTACCCCATAACATAACCCAGAAAGACACATTGCACTAATCTTGCTTGCAGTTTGTTTGAATTATATGGCCTAAGGAAAGGATAAACAGTTGTGCCAAATACTTTCAATTTTTGTATTTCTGGTACTTTACCAAACAGTACTTGATATGGAGATTTCATCTCTAATACCTTACAAAGCATTCTATTTATAAGAAATGTTGCATAAGCACATGAATGAAACCAAAAAGATGGAGATAAATTTGCCTCAGACATTAGGGCCAATGATGTCTCTACTAGGTGTATGTGTTTCCTTTCAGAAATATCATTTTGTTGAGTAGTATAAGGGCATGAAATCATATGAATTATCCATTTTGATTCCAGAAAACTGGTGAATATTTTCTCATATACTTTCATCCTTCATTAGTTTGCAAGCACTTGATTGAAGTATTGAATTTATTTGATACAAAAGCATGAAATTTTACAAAAGTTGACACAGCTTCAGACTTATTAACTAGAGGAAAAACCCACACAAATCTTGAATACTCATCAATAAAAATGATATAATATATGTATCATTCTATTGAAGTCTTTAGAGAAGGCTCTCATACATCTGAATGCACTTTTTGAAACATAAAACTAGCTCTACTTTGCCTTACAGGAAATGTCTCTCTACACATTTTGCTTGAAATACAAGAAGAACACAATGATTGAGAAGAACCTATACTAACTAGTACTTTTGCAGATTTCAACATAGCTGCCAATATCTCTTCTGTGGGATGCCCCAACCTCTTGTGCCATATTGCAGTTTTCACAACCTTCCCAAGAAAGCCAGCTTTCAACTCTTTTTGCAACCCATTGGCGGAACAAGATCTAGTAAACACTGTCACAGGTATGGTAAAGAGTTCCCCATCACTCATTCCTTCGTATATTATCACTTTGGTTGCCTTGTCCTGTATGTAAAACACAAGATCATCACATATAAACCAGCAGCCATTGTTATGACACAATTTCTTCACTGATAATAGGTTTACAGTAATATTAGGAACATGTAAGACATTTTTCAAGTATAAAAAATGAGCTAGAGTGATTAGAGTAGTTGAACCAATATGCTTCACATCCAAACCTTGACCATTTCCAATGAATATCTTCTCATCTCCATTATAAGCTGTGACTTGATTCATGTTGTTGACATTTGTAGTCATATGGTGTGTAGCTCCAGTGTCTAAAACCCATGTATCTGCAACAGAAAAACCTTGTGGTAGGTGATCATCCCTTGCTTAAGAAAAACCTTGAGTTCCTTGAGCAGTCATTACAGTGATTGTTGGTGGTGGTGGTAGTGTTCCTTGATAAGCATAGTTATTCCTATGATAGCACTCCAAAATAGCATGACCTTTCTTTCCACGTATCTGACATATTAAGATCTAGTATTGATTGGTATTTGAACCATTGGAATTCCTAAAATGACAGTTGGGTGTAGTATGTCATCTTCGAGAATAAATTTGACACTCAGGTGTAATAAATGATCTGAAGTTTGTATTACCATTCCAATGCTGCCAAGTAGAACCATTTTTAGAACCATTATTTGAAGACTGACCATTAAAACCTGATTGTGGCCCATTTCCTTGATCAGAAGAAAAATCATTATTTCCCTTGTATTTGTTTCCAAAGTATGGTTTTGGAGCATTATTTTCATAAGCATTCTTGTTTGAATTGAATGACCCACAAGTATTCTGAGAATTGAATGGTCTTTGATTGCTTCGAGTGAATCCATAGCCTCCCTGATAGTTGCTTGCTCCCATATTAGAGCTTTCCCCCTGATAAGTCTCATTGCCTTGATACGTACCATATTAGAGCTTTCCCCCTGATAATCTTAGCTTCACAGTTAAGCCACTAGCAGCTAACTAACTTTCTTATCCTTTTAACAGTCTAACAACAATCCTAACAACCTTAGCTGACATGTAAGCCATCTGTCAAACCTTTTGCTGATTTGTATATCAGTCAACATGGTGATCACATCTAGCCATTGATCCTTGGTTAGCCTCTAGAAAACATGTGTTTTTTGTGGTTGTATGGAGTCAAGTTTCCTC
Source organism: Pyrus communis (assembly GCF_041283825.1). Lineage (NCBI taxonomy): Eukaryota > Viridiplantae > Streptophyta > Magnoliopsida > Rosales > Rosaceae > Pyrus > Pyrus communis. The sequence goes on from NC_142578.1 coordinate 3,809,698, forward strand.
GCGCACCCATGAGCTTCAGATCAGTACCAATTTTCCAGCATCATACCAACGTATAATAAAATTGGTGTTGTCTTTTATGCAAGAAAGTTAAAAGACAAGGCGGTATTTAATCTAAAAAGGTGATTGGAGAATTGGTAATTCACAAGTTACAAGGTTATCTGCTGCTTACATATCCTAGAAGTGGATGTTTTGAATTTTTCGAGTTGTTCAGATTAAAGTAACTTTCGTTTGACATGTCAGTTTTGAGCTCGTTACATATGGATTTGAAAGAAACAATGAGATCTACAAAATCCTTTGAAAGCAATGAGCACAATCAGAATTTGTGCGAATTATATCGTTTACCAAGTTTAAAATGGGGTTTTAATATTTTACGATCTTTTTAATATATTTTGTTATTTTCTTTATTCCTATTTGGATTCTTAGAATTTCTAGGGTTAAGTACATTATAAATAAGGTTATATTGGCCTTAGGTTTGTAAGCTTATTGTATTATTAATCAAGTTTGAGAATTTTTTTCAATATTTCTAGTGTTTTAGAATTCTACAAGAATGACCGTTCACTGCCACATAGCTCCTCAATATCTCGTATCGAGGATGGTTGCTTCCATGTCTTCTATAAACCTTCTACCAGTGACTCAAAACTTGAGAATTTTTTTAGATTAAATGCCGCCTCCTTTTTTTTTCACTTTCTCACATAAAAATTAACACCAATACGTTGTCCTACTGACATACTCAAAACTCCAACTACTATTTTTTTTTACAAATGATAGAATAATTTGCATTAACTAAACTATGGAGAAGAAAATTTAACACAGTACCTCATAGGCATGGGCGAATGATCTTAACCAACTAAGCTACAAACCACTTACCCCTAACTACTATTTCCATTAGTTCATTCCTCCAAGCACTACATGACAACCCCTTCCTGCCAAACCTCCAGGGTTCCAGCTCGCGTCTGCAAGCCTACTCAGCCGTTTAGGATCATGAACTTCGATGGGTCCTGGATGCACCTGTTTCGTTTGTCTGCACATTTGTTCCGACCACTCATCAGGCTTGTCAAGTGGCTTGTTAATTACCACAGTGCCAGTTTACATGAATGCTAATCATGTTTTCATGCTCACACTTGCCATATTGAGATAATCATCGGATTCACTTTATTCTCTCTGTTGATGGTTAGGGACCGCGTCCAAAGTGTCTCTAAATTAAATATTGGGGTTTGGTTTCTATGAACAATAGTAATTTGAGTTCCACCAAACCATTCAACAATTTTAGTATTAACACTCAAAACTTAGATAGAGTTCGGCTTTCATCACCTTCTCATTATTAACAATTCTTAAGCCTACTAAAACGTAGCTCGTATTTAATAGTCCATCCGTCTCAAACCCTAACACGGAAAAATAAAAAATTTGTGGTAATAAAACCCTAGTCAGATCTGTTAATCGAGAATTAGGGGACTAAAACAATTTAATTAACATTAAATGAAGGATATTGACCCTTCTGAGTCCTGACTTCTCCATAGCTATATATGTACGCATTTCATTTTCTCTGTGCTTAACTTTATCCATGCAAAAAACGAATGGATTGCATTGCACTTCCTCTCCTTTTCATGAATTGAAGTGGGTGGATCATGGATAGTAACAGTAACAATATTGTAGGTCCCCATTGCCATTCCCTTGGCATGCATAATGCATTCGACCTTCTCTCTGTTTGGACCTCCCACCAAACAGCAGCTGCAGCAGGAGGTGAGTATTTTCTGGGAATTTTTGTATGATCCGAGTTGTTTTTTGTTTCTTTCCCATTCTGTATTAATTTCTAGGTCCCATGCATTGTCATCTCCATTAGGCAATAAAACCTTGTATTTCTACTAATTTCCCCTACCAAACAGCAAATAGAATGTTGGGAGATTTGATTAATTTGCTGGTTTTTGTTTCTTCCGTTTTTTGTAACCCTAGTCTGTGACCAAAACCCAAGAAGATATCCTAATAAAATCCTCTCACCTGGAGCTAACAGAAGGCTTAACGCAAAACCGAACGCAGTGGCGTTCTAAGATTCATATAGCCGACCTCATTTAATAGAATAAGCCTTTGTTGTTGTTGTTTGTCTATTTTCTTTAATTATTAAAAGTAAGTGCTTAAATTTGGTGTTGTCGTCTTCAAGTAAGTGTTGAGAATGAGTTTCACGTTGATGAGATGAGGGACCTTTCATAGGATTATAAGTAAATTGGGTAACTCTCTATATTGCCAATTGATTTTATGATGGAATCTCAACTTTTTTTCTTCATTAAGAACATCTCCTCTTTCTTCTGTGCATGAGGAATTTTTTCTAATGGAATTTATGGGTTGTCTAGTTCATCACCATTCACCATCATCTAATGTTGGAAAATTTCTACTTTGAGGGAAATTTTCAAATAATTTATAATGCTGCTAGTGTCGGTCGTCTATGTGAATAACTGTGAAACGTTAATATGCTGGGGACCAATCAACGAACTCGAGTAATTGCCAGATGCCAATGCATTGGAGGATGTCAAACTCGAATAATTGTTAAGACATTGACACATTATGAGACGTGTGACTGAGTCTAGCATCTCGAGAGAGATTTTTCAATGTGATCGATACACGGGATAGTACACCACGTGTCACAATATAAATAGTAGGATATGTGTGTTAAAAAGTTAATAACTTAACAAATAAAATTTTTCGCCACTCCTATTAAAACACGTGATGTACCATTTATGTTTCCGTCACAACTAAAAATTTCTCTACTCGAGAATATATTACGCATGTGGAACATTTTGTTTAATGTTTTTTTTACCAGGTAGACCGTTCGTTTGGTCAGTTGACAATTGGTCAAGTTGTACGGAACATGGTGTACAAGCTGGTAGGTTGGAATTAAAGAGATACCTATGCTCTAAGCTGCTTCCTGACTGGAGTGAGATTTCAGTGGGCCTGGTGTAATTGGGCCCTAATAGAAATTGTGTGGATCAACCACACTACAGTGGGTCTCACCATATTTTGGGTCCACCAATAACACAGATCTCAATTGAATTCATTTCAAATCCAAAGCTGATGTATCCAAATGCTCCTCCAACTTGTTGGATGGACCACCAAGTTTTTTATGTTATGTTCTTTTTTGGGTCAAGAAAAAGATAAAAACCAATATAAACGGCGGAGAAGAGCACATTCGTTTAAGTTAATGTAGCTACGAAACTAAATTTTTTGCATTCAAAATGGATGTGACCTTTCTATGGCTCAAATTATTGACTAACATGTATTTGTAAACTTAATTATTCTTAATATTGTTATCATAAACTTAATATGTATCAAACAATAATCGGAAACGCAAATAAGCTACACCCATTTTTTGTGCAAAAGATTTGATCTTTGTAACTATGCCCATGTCTTCTATGTTATTAGTAAACTAGCCAACATATCAAATGTAAGACAATGAATTTTCACGAACCATTGAGTTCGATTTTCGCAAAAACTCTACCATGCTTATGTGTACGGCAAGCATTAAAGCAATGGATTGTTAGATATGCGTTCGTAAATTCAATAAACAAGAATCCAACAATAAAAAATCTCGGTATATACACAAGAGCATACTAGAAAATCACTGACTTTAGACTCACTTAGGGAACATGGATAGGTTAAGACGGAACACTTAAGACTAAAATTTGCTTACGTGATCAAGTAGTTATGATCTCCATAGTGTGCCATCAAATTTCTAGATGTCTTGAGACGGTGAATATTAAATATCAAACATGTAAAAAAAGGGACTAAAATTGGAGAGCACAGAACTGCTTCAATGCTAACTTTAATTGACATCCCCAGTTGGATTTACGTATTAAAACACGTGTCATAATATAAAATTGGAGAGCACAGAACAGTTTCAATGCTAATTTTAACCATGTGTCATAATATAAATAGTGGGATATGTGTGTTAAAAAGTTAATAACTTAAAAAATAAAATTTCCTACTACTCCTATTAAAACACGTGATGTACTATTTATGTTTCTGTCACAATTAAAATTTTCTTCACTCAAGAATATATTACGCATGTGGAACATTTTGTTTAATGTTTTTTTTTTTTTTAACCAGGTGGACCGTTCGTTTGGTCAGTTGACAATTGGTCAGTTGACCAATTGTCAAGTTGTACGGAACCTGGTGTACAAGCTGGTGGGTTGGAATTAAAGAGATACCTATGGTCTAAGCTGCTTCCTGATTGGAGTGAGATTTCAGTGGGCCTGGTGTAATTGGGCCCTAATAGAAATTGTGTGGATCAATCACACTACAGTGGGTCTCACCATATTTTGGATCCACCAATAACACAGATCTCAATTGAATTCATTCCAAATCCAAAGCTGATATATCCAAATGCTCCTCCAACTTGTTGGATGGACCACCAAGTTTTTCGTGTTATGTTCTTTTCTTGGTCAAGAAAAAGATAAAAACCAATATAAACAGCGGAGAGGAGCACATTCATTTAAGTTAATGTAGCTACGAAACTAAATTTTCTATATTCAAAATGGGTGTGACCTTTCTATGGCTCAAATTATTGACTAACACGTATTTGTAAACTTAATTATTCTTAATATTGTTATCATAAACTTAATATGTATCAAACAATAATCAGGGACGCAAAGAAGCTACACCCATTTTTTGTGCAAAAGATTTGATCTTTGTAACTACGCCCATGTCTTCTATGTTATTAGTAAACTAGCCAACATATCAAATGTAAGACAATGAATTTTCACGAACTATTGAGTTCAATTTTCGCAAAAACTCTACCATGCTTATGTGTACGGCAAGCATTAAAGCGATGGATTGTTAGATATGCGTTCGGAAATTCAATGAACAAGAATCCAACAATAAAAAATCTCGGTATATACACAGGAGCATACTAGAAAATCACCGACTTTAGACTCACTTAGGGAACATGGATAGGTTAAGACGGAACAAGACTAAAATTTCCTTACGTGATCAAGAAGTTATGATCTCCATAGTGTGCCATCAAATTTCCAGATGTCTTGGGACGGTGAATATTAAATATCAAACATGTAAAAAAAATGGACTAAAATTGGAGAGCACAGAACTGCTGCAATACTAACTTTAATTGACATCCCCAGTTGGATTTACGTACAACTACAACATCCTGTTCAGGAAACTTATACATCAGCAAAGAAACAGAGGGATCAGAGACAAGTTATTGAGACCTTGGGGTGGATCAGTACACCGGAACCCCGCTTCCCCTTCAAAAACTCCGAACCACGAGCTTCTTCATACGGATGGAAAATACTTGTTGAGATTGAATGGTAGCGAATAAAACTCCTCACTCCTTGATTCTCCCTTGAAGGTTCGGAACTTGTCCCACCAATGTTTACCTCGGTCTTTCCTAACTGAACTGTCCTTCCGCTGCAGTGTGTTGTCCAAGAAATATGCGACACAGCCGGCAACAAACGCTTCTGACTGTAGAGGGACATTGATTATATCATTGAACTGCGAAAAATATATGAACATTTATGTTAGTAAAGATCATAACATAAAATTGCATGATTCAGGAAATACATGGGTTTGTTATAATTATTGCATACCCATCTTCCTCCTGTGTGGACTGGACCGTAACCGTTGATGGCTGTGTACTCGTTGAAGTACTGCGGCACGGACAAACCAAGGAAGATAGAGAAGCCCAATATGAACTTTGTTCGGAAGCTGTTTAGGTTACAGAATTGTAGAAAGCTAAGACCTCCGGCACCTGTGAATGCATGATTAAATGGAATAAAGACATCATAAATAATCTGATATAAAAATGAATGAGCTTGAGCCATCTACAGTCTGCTAGCACATGCCAAAGCAGTTGTACATACCAACATATGCAAAGAACAGACAGTACAAAGCAGCAATGATTGGTCCTGGGATCGATGCGAAGACTGCTCCAAATTTGCCTGTAAAATGATGAAATGTTGAGTCACAAAACAAAACGGTCGCAAACAGTTGCCAACATAACATAAATTATAATGTACGTTCAATTCAGAAGATCTCATAAATTAATAACTTACCCAGAATGGAGAAAAATATCATGAAACCAGCAGATATTTGCACAACCCTTCGACTGCCAACGCGCGTCAATGCCAACAGACCAGCATTTTCTCTGTTCAGAGACAAAGGGAAGTCTTAGAACAAGGTAGAAACTCTATTTTCCACTTAATGAAGTAGGATGTTTATTTATACAGCATAAATGTTTCCTATTAAGAGTCTTACACAGATACTGAGGATCCGGTCACAGTTCCAAACAAGCCCGAAATCAGAATGCCAACTCCCTGTGAATACAAAAACTGCATTATATTTTGCTCGCCTTTATAACGTAAAGATAGCATTGATAGATTCATGCGCATTCAGGTTTGGAAACAAAATCAGATAAGTTTATGTCGAAGAAATTTGTAGTAAACTAAAATTCACGCATAGATAAGCTTTTATACCTGCCAACCAACTCCACGACTCAGAATAGCAGGTGGCACTGGAGTTGCACTAGCATATCTTGAAACAGCGATGAAAGCACCAGTTGACTGTTTTATAAAGTAATATAGAGTAATGAAAATTATGAATTTCGGCTTATCAACTAATATCAATATAAGAGAGCGGGAAGGTAAAGAGAGCAAACCTCAACAAGTGCAACGAAAGACGCTGCCATCATAGCAAAGGCTTCACCAGCATCAAAGGAAGGTGCTCCCCATTGGAAGGGATATGGAACTCTAATCCTGCAAACCCAAGTTCCAATAAGGATTAATTTCCAACAAATGTTAGGTACCAATCTAAAACATAAGCCATGCTAGTGACTAAATATTTACTATTTAACGAAGGCAAATCAAGAATTTAAACGTCATAGCATGTCTTAAACTCCTAGTAAGGCTTGGGAGCCTCCTTTGAAAAGAATAACAAAAGGACATTTCAATATAATTTTTCCTTGTTCACCAAAGATTTTGGATGGACCGTGGTAAAAAGCAAGGATTACAGCAATAAAAATGTTAAAACTGTATTAAGGACACATTTCATACTAACCACGGAGCAGCATTTATAAGTCCAGCACGATCAGTACGGCAGCTTGCCTGTGTTTTTGGGCCGGTATCATTATATGCTCCACCAACAGTGAGTAGGTGAGCATAAATCCACACAATCACCACAGAAAATATGACAGCAAAACGATCAAATATACGTTTTCCTCTGGGAATTATGTGCGGCAAATACTGCATCACAATCATTGCAAATACAATATCAGCCTTGCAGAATAATTTTCCCTAAGGTTACAAAGATAACAGCACAAAGGCAAGAGACACAATTAGGATTCAAACATGTTTTAAGGACCATTACCTGAGAAATGAATACTAAAATGATAAGCTCTGGCAGTCCAATCTCCACACATTTTGCAAGCTAAATATCCAGGAGAAGCATTAAGAAATAATTTTCAGAACATTATCCACCATATATTATGCGCCCATACACATCTCAGAAGAGCACTTACCACTGGAAAACCTAACTCGTAGAGTCCAAAACCAACCATTCCTACCAAAGGGACAACTGAAAGTGGGCTTAAAAACCTGAACAATAAAATTTGTTGAGCTTTAATCACCGTGACTTTTTAAGCTTAGCAAGAAAACTAAAATATTTCTCTATGAATCTCACAAGTTCTAGACTAATCTAACAACCATGATTGAGTTTCGCTTATTTAGAACCAACCTTGCAACATTACGCCAAAGGCCACTGAAGCCTAAGACTATCTGAAGAGTTGAAGCAACAATAAGAGCACCCTGGATTGCCCGCATTGTCCTCTTAAATTTCTGAAATGAAAGACGTTAAAACGTAGTCACAAGCTGCAAGCTTCCAATCAAGTCTGTGCAGATGAAAGTGAGAATTATTGATGTCTGAATGCGAGTAACTCGTCTTCTCTCTAAATTTTATAAATCAATCACTGTTCTAGTAAGTAGTGCATCAGCATTTAGTGTATGCATTTCAGCAAGTTCAGTTGACACACATAAAATAACAACTATGGTTACCTGATGTATTTTTTGTTATGCACCAGTGACAAACAATTTGCTTTATAAAATGACTACCAAAAAAAGGGGATGGGATTCAGAACAAACCTCTATAGGGTCTTGACCATCACTGAATCGACCAGCTAATATGATGGAAATTGTGGTCGGGACAAACGTATATGACCCTCCAATCACTGCTGGTAGTCTAGTCCCAAACAAAGTCTGTTTCAATGTGTTCAAACCAGCAACAAAGAGTAGCGTCTGGATCACCTTGGCCTTCTCCTCCTATAACAATAGAATGAGACACATATTCATACATATATACAGTTGGTCAATTTTGAAGAAAAGTACAACATATGGCTGATGTCAATCACAAATTGCGCAAAAAGTTCTTCGGGTCTTACATTTCCTCCTCCCATCTGGGGAACAAGAGCACTGGGGATGAGAACTGAAGTTCCAAGCATCACAATGTAGTGTTGAAAACCAAGGAGAATGGCATCGGCTGCACCAGAAACGGACCGTGATTTTGTTAAATCATTTCTGACTAACAAATGAAGTAGTAACAGGATTTAAGAGTAATCAAGTTCACCTGCACTACAAAATTAAAACCACACAATATCTGCAATGTATCAACATGTTCAATTCGAATTCCTAAACAGACAAAGACGTAAAACAGAACTCAGAGCAGCATTACCAAAGAGTAACGGAATTAGAATTCAGCACATCGCCTAGGTTCCGGCTAATGCAAAACAAGATACCATGTTCCCAAAAACAGTACTGATAACACTTAATCAGTAAAAGCTACCGAGTCAAAAGAACAGACCAATAAGCAATTAACAAAATATAGAAAAGATTAAGACAAATCCCTCCAGAAACGCAATTCCAAAAAGAAAAAGAAAAGAAGGGTAAGAAGGAAGACAGTAAATTTCTTTCAGAAAAGCAAAAGCACATAGAATTTCGACTTTCTATTTCCCTTTCGAAAAGTGGTATCTACCAAAGAAAAAGAGAGAACTAAGAAAAAGCTACTTTCAACAATTAAAATGCAGGAATATGTCCCCTAAATAGAATAAATTAAAGAGTGGAATTATCCAACACCTGCTTCAGATATACCATAATGATTCAAAAGAATCACAGCTAGAAACTAAAGATCCACCAAGAATAATCTTACAATATCATTAGTACGTGAAAAAAAGCTTAGAAATTTAGAACCCCAGATAGCAAAACAAGTAAAATAATTAATGACTGTGGTATTAGAGGCACTCACGCCATGGAGGTGGACTAGTAATGCAGTAAGAAACGTTGGCTAGCTGTTCTTTTGGTGGATGTGGCTGTGGCTCAGTAACTTTTGGAGCTCCACCGCCGCCTCCACTCGCCATGATTCCTCCTCTGAACTTGCTTTATCTCACTAGAAAAACACCAGAAACACTATGAAAACACAAATGTAAGCAAAACCCAGATTCCAAATCTAGCAAAAACCCCCCACTGAAGTGAGCAGAAACAGGGGACACAGTCAGCAGTGATGACCCAAAAAATTGAACAACTCACATGCATAACCCACTAACTACCAAAAAATAGAGATGGGAACTGTGTAACCTATAAGAAAAAGAAATAGAAGGCAAAGAGTGATGGTGTAACAAGAAGCTTGATATAGCGACAAAAGGGGCATAATAATTGCATAAAAAAAATAATCAGGGAAAAAAAAAGAGAAGCAGAAAAGCAACCTTTTTTTTCAACCAGCTGCAAGAAGCTGAAGCAAAAGCAAAAGCCAGAATATATGAAAGTGGGAAAGCTCCCTCTGTAGTCAAAAATCCATATACCCCACACAGTGCAGTGCACACACCTAAAAGCTGTTCACTCAATATGTGTAGAGAGAGAGAGAGAGAGAGAGAGAGAGAGAGAGAGAGAGAGGAGCAATTCCAGGTGTTTAGTCGAGCAAAAACACAGTAAACCCAGTTAGGAGGAGAGCAGGTGAAGACAGAATGGGGATGTAGAATGACATACAAAAGGAAAATGTTGAGATTGAGAGCAGCAAAAATGGATTCTTTATTCATTCACTGTCTCTCACTAGAAAGGTAAAATGTGTTTCTCTCTCTAGGAGCTAGTTATCACTGTACACACTTACTGCACGTACTTTTAACATGAAAATGTACCCTACGAAGCATCATTTATTCATCTCTGCAGAAAAATAATTACTTTTACTCGTTACCAAAACCTAGTGACATTACCTGTATCTATAGGTGATAACTTTTATGAATAGCAAGTTTAATACTTATTTGAGTTGAATGCTTATTTATATACATTTTATAAGCCACAACTTTTATGAATGGCGAGTTTTTAGAGAAAATACGATAGCTTGCATTAATATGTAAAACTCGGAATCATAACAAGTCTTGGAGGAAAACGCCTTGTATAACATTATGAGGATCCTCGAACCAAACTAACTCATCATCAATAGACGAACTAATCTTCGCAAGATGGTTTGCAATGCAACAACATTACATAAGCAGGGAAAATAAGCAAAACTAATAGCCTGCACTGAAAATTCGACTTCTATGAATTACATATTCAATACTTAATTAAGGTAACTCATTATTATTGTTTTTCGTTAATTAAAATTTTATTTATGTTTTGAGTGTTATTTTTCAGAAATTTGTGTAAGAATGTGAAACTAAAAGAGTCTCACATCGATAAAATCTCAATTTTTTCGGTGTCGGTTTGTTTGGTTGTTTCTGCTTCTGAGTGTGGGTCAGCTGTGCAAAAAGCCAGGGGAGCTTACCTGTTGAAAAGCAAAGCGCCATGGTTGAAACGAAATGATACATGTCAGGGCCTGAAAACACTGAATCAATTTCACTGAGGACAAAACGACACCGTTTGAGTTCGCATTGTGTCAGATAAAGGTGCCTTCCGGTTCCTTGGCAATATCAATAACCCGCTTACCAACACCCCTAAATTTGATGATTTTGTTGAAAGATTTAAGCTACAAAATATTTGGAAAACAAATTTTCTGTTATTAAATGTAACGAAAATAATTGAAATTTTTTTAGAAATTTTAACGAAAAATTTTTGGTACTATTTATTTTAACGAAAAAGCATATTTTTACACTAAAAAAGTCAACCCTTATATTATTCAATTTACCTTTTATTTTGTCGTTGTCGTTAAAACTCAAAGTTTTCAAATTATTTTCATTAGTTTTACTAAATTTTTTTTAATGGTGAGGAAACTGTTTGAAATTGAATTTATTCAATGCTTAAGTCAGTAAGTGTAAGGACTCGTTTGTAAGTGCACTTAAAATAATTAAAAGTGTTTTTGGTGAAAATGTTTTTAAAACTAATCCTTAGTAAAAATGAAAGTAAATTCTAAAAAAGTACTTTATTGTTTTTAGAATGCTTATAGGCTCATTTGGTTGTATTTTTAAAATGACTGAAAGCGCTTTTAGAGAAAATATTTTCGGGTTCCAAAAGCACTTTAAGTGCTTCCTACAAGAAGCACCTTAAGTGTTTTTTCAGGATTTATTAGCATTTTTACTAAGGATTGTTTCCAAAAATATTTTCACCAAAAACGCTTGCAGTCATTTTAAAAGTACATCCAAACGAGCTTTAAGTCATTAAGTGCAAGGGCATGAAACACTTTAAGCGATTTTGGAAGCTAAAATTTTTTTTTTAAAGCGTTTTCAGTTATTTTAAAAGTTGTTTCAACAAACCCTAAATAATTTGATATAAAGTATTGGACTTCTTTTTGTTGAAAAAAAAAAACTTGTGTTTAGTAATTATAATATAGTGTATCTTAACTTATTCATAACTAGTTGTAATTATATTATTTTTGGGTAAATTACATAAAACTACCTCAACTATTGGGTGACACACCTCGACCCGGAATGTCCACTAGGACCCCAAATCGAGCTGTGTTGGCCGACACCTGGAAGGTGACGAATCCATCAAATGTGATGGTGTATAAAAAGTGAATAAATTTGAATCTAAAAGTGTCTAAATACCAGAGTGCGCTACGAGTGGGAGCGAACCCATTTCACACGCGATGTCAGAGCATAAGTAAGGTACAGTAGTGTGGGTAAGAATCATACCCTTAAAAGTAGCCACCAATACTAAGATTAGCTATATATCCTCGTCGATACGAACTCAGCAGTTAAAACTTGAAGGGGTACAAAACAGAAAGTGTGAGTAAGCAGTAAAACCAAGCTTCCCAAAACTATTACCTTTCTAACAGTAATAATCTCTCACTGTAATTTCCTTATCGTTTTCTATAGGACAGTACAACATATATACATATATCCAAACCATACTTAGAAATGACCAAAACCACGGTTTGCCATCAACTCCACCATACATTAATAAGTAGGCCAAATGAACTTAATCAATACAAAATGATATATCAGTCAGAGTCATCTAAAATGACATGTACAACTTATCCATATCTCATCAATCATGGCTAGCATATAAGTCGGAGTCACCTATAGTGACCTGTACGACTTATCCATATCTCATCAATCGTGGCTAGCCAATAGCTCAATAAGTATACCTGCACACGAGTCGGAACCACCTAAAGTGGTCTGTACGACAAGACTGGATGTAAATAAATACGCTCAAGTGCTACGATCACGTGAAAACTGTGCGAATAATCGAGGGTCACCTACGAGTCGAAACCACCTAAAGTGGTCTGTACGACAGGACTGTGCACCTACCTTGAATCCAAGGTGAGCGTAAGGTGCAGGAGGTGAACATCACGTGAAGGACTGTGCCCTGGCCACGAGCGGGAGCACTAACACCAGGGTGCAGGTTTATGAGCTATACTATATCTCAACACAATCGTACTCACTACCATCACTGACATCAACATGTACTCACCTGAAGCTTACCTGGGCGTCCGCGGCGTCATATAGCACTTCAAAGCATTCACAATAGTTAGGTTAAGGTAATATCCATATGAATATGCCATGATGCAATCTATACCCAAACATTTCATGATATTCCCAAAATATATAATACGGCGTAACATGTACAATCAATAACACCCTACTCCCAAACTATTTACTTTTGAGAGTAATCATCAGTGTTAAGCCCAATTAGACCCTAGCTACATTAACTATTATTACTTACCTTTCCTTACTTCAATTTCTTGATTCTTCACGCATTGATTCATGATCAACATTAATCGCCAAATCATAAAGCTAAATCTCACACTTCCCACCAATGTCCTTCACATTGCTCAATTCACTAAATGAGGCTATTGTCTCAATTATTTAATCTCGTTTATTATATGGCTGCATCTAACGTCTTGTTAGACTGCCTACGTACCCTAAACAGGGATCAAGCCATTCGTAGTTCGAAATGATTAATTGTAGGTAACAAGCATAGATCATTATAGAAGTGCTTGTGGAACTATCAATTATATGCCTATGAAAGAAAAAGGCCCACTCACCTGGAGTCCACGCTATGATTATCTTGCACGCACATCGAGACATCACGATCTATCGTCGCCTGTGACCAATTATCAAATCACGTCTCAAAGTTTTTACCGATAGAATACATAATTTACATAAAACATATCCTCAAGGACCTTCGAGAATAATTTGAGACCCATTGACCAAAAGTCAACCGTCGATCAAAGATCGACGGTAGGGTTTACAACCCTGTATAGCTCGATTTGGAAGATCCGCATATCATATTTCCAATCCGCAACTCCCAACGATCCACAATATGTTTCTAGAATAACATATTAAAATTTCATTACGATCCAACGGTTGGATCTCCGCCATTTGCCCAAAACCAAGTAGATGTGAACATTTATTTTACTAACTTACAAATTCAATTCGGGAAGATCCGTACATCGGATTCCCGATCCATAAATTCCTATGATCTTTAAATATTACGTATTATAATGTATCCAAGTTTGGTGACGATCCAACGGTCGGATCGTCGATTCACATTTTCATCAAGTAACGTATCGTAACGAATTTAGGTTCCAACGATCGACCTATGTCATTCAAATAACAAAACTGAATTCAAGACATTCGACATAGCCTAAAAATAGCATTGGCGGCCCACTGGCCACGTGCCGCCGAGGGTGGCGGTCGGCCGCCCCGACTCGTCGAAAAATCCAACTATTTCCAAAAATTCTCAAACTTCACAGAAATGAAGATCTCAGTGAGTGGAGCAACTTTCATACTTGCCACGAAGTCCAAAAGTGGACGGAAGATGGTCAATTTTTCCCACAAAGCTGGCGGGTGCCTAAAACTTCCCGATGTCGATTCGTCTTCTACAGTGGTCCAACGGGGTCAAGGTTTTTCTCCTGGGATGATGGGCTACAAAGCCCAAGTGGTGGCATCGGCCATCACATTGCCGATTTTCCGGAAAATCAAAAAGAGTGGCCGGAGCACCGTTGATTTTCGTCGACTTTTGTGGCCTCAAACGCCACATACCATGGTTAATCAAGGTGGTTCTTGGGTGAGTTTTGTAGAGGGGAACGAGAGCTTCAAGATGGTGGTGGTGGCGTCGAAAAACTCCACTGGAGTTGGCCAGAATCGGCCTTGGAAAATGGGAACTTGTGGTGGGTGTGGGTGGACAGGAAAGCCACTTCCCTTTTTTTTTTTTTTTTTTTTTCTTTCCTCATTTTTGATTTGGCTTCACCCCACAAAGTAGGGATTTAATTTAATTAACATTAAACCTTGAATAACCAATTTCGAACATCCGTAACTATACCGTTATAATCCGGACTCGCAAACGGCTTTCGCCTATACGTTCGTACCAACGAGTACTATGAGGATATGCTAAAAGAATAAGTCCCACATCTCTCAAGTCGATGGTCAACGGAAGTCAAAGTCCTTGCCTCTAGGGCAATTTCGAAAATTCACGCTTTTAAAATAAAATAAAAATGTAAAATTTGGAACGGGTTGTCACATTAGGTCATTAACAGTTTCATACCTCGTCTTTAAAAAGTTTCAATGTCATACCTTATCTTTGAATTTGTTGCAATGTCATACCTTCCGTCAGTTGTCTGTTAATTCCTCTATTAAATGCTGACGTGGCTTGAGGTGGGGCCCACTTTCTATTAAAATAATAATTTACCCTTAAAATAAATAAAAAATAAAACTCGAACACCCAGATCCCATCTTCCCCAACCCCTTTTCCTTGCAACCCAAATCCAAAACCACTCCCCACGACATTCTCATCCTCCTACCCAACCCCCAAACCCAAATCCTCAAACCCTAGTTGCACCCTCCTCTGCAAGCACTCGTCGTCGGCCACCCTTGACCTCTTCATCCTCATTCTCTTCTTCTTCTCCGGGGCCACCCCGTTTTCCTTGCCTTATTCCTGAAACTCTTGGACCATGTGACCGATCATGGGTCTCGTCGCCAGGAGGAGATGCGGCAGTGGGAGAGTTGGAGGTGGTGGTGGGTTTGGGGAAGACGAGAGGGGGAAGAAAAGGGTGGGTTTGGGGATGGGTGCGAGGGCCGCTGCGGAGGAAGAGATGGATGATGGGTGCGCGGGTGGGTGCGGGGAAGATGGGATATGGGTGTTTGAGTTGTTTTTTTTTTTTTTTTTTTAATAGGGTAAATTATTGTTTTAATAATATTTTATTACTTTTTTTTAATAAAAAGTGGGCCCCACCTCAAGCCACGTCAGCATTTAACAAAGGAATTGACAGACAACTGACGGAAGGTATGACATTGCAACAAATTCGAAGATAAGGTATGACATTGAAATTTTTTAAAAACGAGGTATGAAACTGTTAATGACCTAATAGTTGAGGTAGTTTTGTGTAATTTACCCATTATTTTTTTTATGGGAAGATTCCTTGTTTGAGATTTGATATCACTTATTAGAATTAAGTGTCCAACTAAATAAAGAGTTGAAGTGTGATTAACTTGATACAAATAATAATACTTAATTATTCGAAAAGTATAAGATGAAATTCAAACTTTTGTTGGAGATGAAATTCAAATTTAAATGCAAGAGAGCACACTCAATTAACTAATTTAATGAAAGCTTTAAGTACATCGAAGTGTACCTGATTTAAACGGAATAAAAATTTCCATTTAAGAAAAGTTTGTTTTGTTTGTTAAAAAAAAATGTTTGGTTGGTCACCAAAAATAAATAGGGGTATTTTGGTCATTTGAAACAAAATGATTGCATGGTGCGGCGGTGCCTGTACTTGGTGAATATTGGGGAGTATGGTTTTCTCCCTCCTAGTACCATCTCCTTCTCTCCCCTTCTCTTGTATATTTTTTTAATAATTTTCTCTATAAAAAAATTCACAATAAGATATTGATGTGATTTAATCATAATCATTTAAATAGAAGGGAAGATAATCATACTCTGAATATTTGAGCGCCCAAAGTATGAACCAATGGTGAAAGAAAGGACAGCCGACAAATTCTCTAATTTATTATCTTTTCTTACTTTTTTTACAACAATTTTCTTTAATAGTCCCGACTCTTGAGTAGTCCGGAAAATAAACAATGAAGATTAACTTTAAACAATCAAACAGTAAAAATTATTTAAAAAATCAGACTACTTGATAGATAAGATCACTAAAGACAAAACCCCTTTTTACACTTCCATTTCTTTAATTCCTATTCTATTTCTTGTTTTTCAAGTAAACCCATAGATTAGTGGCGCACATAAACCCTTTTTCTTTCTCTAATTTTCTGTCTTGTGTCACAAGTAACCTCATAAGTCCAAATTTTTTTGCAGAACTCCCATGTCGCAGTCTGTATACTTGCGTTCCTCTATTTCCCTCCGTTGAGAAGATAGAGAAAATGAGTATACAATTCATGATAGGTACGTTTTTCACATTATGCAGATGCAGCTTTAGAGATGCTAATCTAAATGGCAATCAAACATGAATTAATTAATGATTAGGTGTCAACGTGTTGTACTAAAACAAGTGTTGCATATACCAAAATAAAATAAATCACGGCAAGTAGTCTAGTAGAAATGTTGTAGAATTTCAAGTTAGGTTTATTTTTGGTGTTGGATTTGAGACAAGAAGTTAGCAAAAACACGGATAATTCTCTGGTTGAAAGCTTTGGGAGGACTTGTACAATTTGACAGTGGGCAAGAGTGAATTGAAATACCTTTAACCTTTCTTGACCCCACTGAAAATTAATCCTTTGCTTCACGGTGTAGGATACCTTAGGCTTCAGCCTAAAAAATCCAAAATTAAATAAATAAATAAAACAAGAGTTGCCATTACCGTCAAATTGATCAATTGCTGAAGTCATTGTAAATGTAACGCATATAGAGTTGATATATAATATAGATGATGTTGTTGAATTAATGATATGTGTGTAGTAGAACGTAAATTAAACAAAACACAATGTTTAAGAGGTTCGGCAAATGTGCCTATATCTTCATGACATAAGCAGTTGTCTCTATCATTATCAAACTGAAATTACAAAGGCAATGGCAGCAATAGCTAGTGTATCTTCTTCTTCTATTGCTTGTGGTACATTTGTGAGCTAATATGCCATTATATAGGAATTGTGATATGTCATGATTGAAGGATTGGATAGAAATTCTTGAAATTGTGTGCCTCTCCACCGAGCCATTTTCCTTGACTTTGTCCATACAGGGAAGTCCATTCAAACCAAAACTTCCATCCACATTTACAACGTATGCAGATTTTTACATTTGCAGACCAAATGTACTACACTGTTGTGCGTTTTTGCTTCTTTGGGGGTAAAATATAACTCATATGTTACCAAGATGAAATGTAGAAAATATAGAGAGATCTAATTGGAAGTCAAAACAGACAAAAATAAATCGGTGTGACCTGCCAATGCGACCCCCCTCCCCCACCCTCAAAACACTAATTGTTTTGTTTGAAGGTGCCATTTGTCCTTTTGGCACTATTCACTTCATATTATTAGTTAGCATAGAACTATTTTTGGAATATAGCACATCATGTACTGCATAAATATATCCTGTATTTGCGTACTATCATCAACGACATTGAAAAAATGAGAAACGTCAAGTTCAAATTATCGATATAGCTTATACAATACCTTATTTCTAAGATCTCATATTCCCAGGGGTGAGGATCTTGCAAGCCTTATATGTATATTCTCATCTCTACCTAGCACGAGGTATTTTGGGAACTCACTGGCTTCGGGTTCCATTAGAACTCCGAAGTTAAGCGAGTTTGGGCTAGAGCAATTCCATGATAGATGACCCCTTGAGAAGTTACTCGTGAGTTCCCAGAAACAAAACCGTGAGGGCGTGGTCGAGGCCCAAAACGGACAATATCGTGCTACGATGGAGTCGAGCTTGGGATGTGGTGCGGGCCTAGGCCGGGATGTGAGAATTTGGTATCAGAGCCAATCCTTGGCCGGAAGTGTGCCGACGAGGACGTCGGGCCCCTAAGGGGGGTGGATTGTAAGATCTCACATCGCCTAGGGGTGAGGATCCTATAAGCCTTATATGTATATTCCCATCTCTACCTAGCACGAGGCATTTTGGGAACTCACTAGCTTCAGGTTCCATCGGAACTCCGAAATTAAGCAAGTTTGGGCTAAAGCAATCCTAGGATGGATGACCCCCTGGGAAGTTGCTCGTGAGTTCCCAGAAACAAAACCGTGAGGGCGTGGTCGGGACCCAAAGCCGACAATATTGTGCTGCGGTGAAGTAGAGCCCATATTCCCATCTTTACCTAGCACGAGGCCTTTTGGGAACTCACTAACTTTGGGTTCCATCGGAACTTCGAAGTTAAGCGAGTTTGGGCTAGAGTAATCTCAGGATGAGTGACCCCCTGGGAAGTTGCTCGTGAGTTCCTATAAACAAAATCATGAGGGCGTAGTCGGGACCCAAAACAGACAATATCATGCTATGGTGGAGTCAAACATGGGCCGGGATGTGACATTATTCAATGTCGAGCTCAAAATTCAAGTGATGGTGAAGATTAAGGATTAAGGAAAGATTAGTTGTTAAATCAATGTTTGTGATGGGGTACCATGATAGCGAAGATTAAGGAAAGATTAGTTGTTAAATCAAAATTTGCATCGTAATTAAAAATAGTTGGGATGAATCTTTATATTACCTCAAATTTTCTGTACCCACATGATAGCTTTAAGCCTTTAGTGATGCCGTACTGGAAAGATTAGTGAACATAATTAATTGACACATAGACCAATTTTGTCAATATTTGAAAAAGATTATAAAAAATTCACTTGAGAAGGGAGAAAAAAGAAAAGAACAACAGAAAATAAATTAAACTTTGGGAATATATTCAAACAAAAAAGAAAAATCTTTGGGAATATATATAATACGAAGTAGGATTCTCTTCTCTTCAAATTTCATTCCTTAGATGGGTCTACTTTTTTTCTTTCTTTCTCTATAAAGAAGTCAACACAAAATATCGCAACCGTTCAAATAGGAAGGGACTTGAGGGGAGAAAATTTGGAGGGAAGATAATTCTACTCATATAATGCAGGATGCAGCTGAGTAAGAGCATCTCCAAATGAGATGTCAAAATCCTAGATGGAATGTCACTGTGCATATTTGACATCAAAAGTCTCTCAAATCGAATTATTATTTGCTGACTAGATTTGAAGTCAAATTTGACATCAATGTCAAATTTATTTTAATTCATTTTAATGGTGTGTCCCTTATTCCATTTGCATTTCAACCAATAAAAATTTTGTTTCAACATTTTTTTAATAATTACGACCATTTAAAACTTTATTTAAATAATAAAATAACATTTGACAACTCGGTTGGAGAAATATAAAATTTGACATAAGACTTCATATTGCCATACCAACCATCAATTGTAATTTAACTCTTATAATTTGACATTTCCTTTGGAGATTAAGTTTGTCTTTGTCTTTGTAATGCTGTAGATTTCCCCATCAACTTATGTGTAAAGCCAAGGAGGACATGTCGAAATCATATTGGTAGGAGCCTTTAAAAATGGATTCAAACCCACCTTAACCTTTAAGATTTGAGAAAATGGGACAATCTTGGCTTAAACCATAGTATTGTGATGACGGAGATTTGTGAAAAACTTATAACTCAATTGGTTATGTAAATGTCCGTTATTAAGTTTGAACATATATGTACCAATACTAATAGAATACCGACCCCTTGCTTATATGAATACCTTGTATAGTATCAAGCCTAATTCACATCAGATATGCGATTTAGCCTCAAAAAGGCTTGATGAAATAAACAATGGATTATATCCTTAAAAATCTCAAGTTATTGTTGTATTATCTCTGATGCGAGACTTTTCTTCACATCTTTTGGATTGCATCAAGCTAAATTTACACTACTTACATACAAGGTTTTATGTTTGATTTTCTCTCCTTTTGTATCGATTGTATAAGAAAAATGATAGAAATCTACGGAAGTATAAGTGTAACCATCAACGTAAAACTAGGAGGGGAGAGAAGGAAGAAGGAGAAAAAGAAAGGAAGGCGCATGAAAGAGGAAGAAAACAAGGGACAGAACGTGGGTGTCGCTATCAGAGTTCTTTGGGGGATACTCATATGTCATATATCACTAAACCCTAGCACCATGCAGTGCAGGGGACCACATGCATGATAGAGAGAGAGTGTTATCAGGCCTTTTAATTGTAAAAAGGGGATAAAGAGAGTTGTTTGGTGCTTTTTCTCTCTCACCCACTCCCTTCCTTTCAATTGTCCAAAATATCTTTGCTCACCACTTAAGTGAAAGTGATATTTAATATTCTATTTGTCATTGTTCTGTGTTGTGAAGAAACACAAATTTTAAATTTAAACTTATTTAACGATGGTAAATACGATAATGAGCATTATCAATGTTCGACGATGATGAGCAAAAATACACCTTTTATTACCTTCCTTTCCTTCCCTTTTGATCGAAAGTAAGGTTAGTGGTTGCTGTATCTGTTTCGCACAAGGGAGAAAAAGGAATGGAAAACTGTTCTGCATTTGAGTTGTGATTTACGACAAGCGACAGAGATCGACAACAATTCTTGCGCCATATCTGATAAAGTTTACGTGAGATTCTTCACATAACAATAATTTGCATCGGAAACACAATGAATTATATAATCTTTGTTAAAGCGTGTTTTGCACTACTTTTAATGAACACTTAATAAGGTTATGACATATTTCTAGTATCAGTCGTCAAATAAATGCTTGCCATTAGGGTTCGTCCTGAGAATTTGAGGACTCTAGGCAAACCTTTGAAGTGGGGATTTTAAAGTTTTCTGATTTTCGGTTCTTTGTATATTAATTTGTATAAAAAAAAAATTCGTTAAATACATAAAAAAAAATATTTTCACATCAAATATCATTAAAAATTAATATCAAAAGAAGATAAATATACAAACATTATTTAAACATTACACGGCTCACGTTTTTAGATGCAAATATACTAAATGTTTGCAGTTAAGAGTCTAAAATTGAGAGTGAAGAACAATAAAACTTGATGATCAAGAGAGTAAAGAACAATAAAACTTGATTGACGAGTATAATAAATTCAACAACGCCAATTGTTTCTCTTGTATTTATTTTTATCTAAAATCAACATCACACTAACGGATTGAATATTAAAAGCAAAATATAAATTCAAAGTTTTGATTACCTTAAAATACAATCTATAAGACCATGTGATAATTGGTTTAAACATTCAATAGAAACGGAGAGAATGAGAAGTTAAAAGAAAAAAAGATTGCAAAGGGACTTGAGTTTTATAACTTTATATGCATTTGGATAGATGGATTGGGAGTTTGACTGATAGATTGGCAGTAAATTTGAAAAACAAGAAAAATCTAGTGACTGAAAGGCAGCTCGGTGTTTAGAACTCAACACCCCAAAGAAAAATGAAGCCGAACTTTTCCACTGCACTAACAAATGAATTATGATATTTCTTACTTTTTTTTGTATTTATATGTTAATTAGAGGATATAAAATTTTTTTTGAGGCCCCTCCGAAGTGGGGGCCCTAGGCAGGCTCTGCTTGCCAAATGGGATCTTTGATTTAAGGAGAGTTTTTCTCCTATCTAAGGTAGTAATAGTTTAGTCTGCCAAAGTAGATATGAGTTAAGCCAAATTATGATATTTCTTACTTTTTTTTGTATTTATATGTTAATTAGAGGATATAAAATTTTTTTGAGGCCCCTCCGAAGTGGGGGCCCTAGGCAGGCTCTGCTTGCCAAATGGGATCTTTGATTTAAGGAGAGTTTTTCTCCTATCTAAGGTAGTAATAGTTTAGTCTGCCAAAGTAGATATGAGTTAAGGCAATTGGTCAGAACAGTGTTCCACTTCTTGCACTAAAGCATGAGTTTCTTACTGGCATATTTGTCACATCCCCGCCCGTGCCGCCACCACATCCCGGCCCCGACTCCACCGTAGCACAATATTGTCTGCTTTGGGCCATAACCATGCCCTCACGGTTTTGTTTTTGGGAACTCACACGAGAACTTCCCAGTGGGTCACCCATCCTGGGATTGCTCTCGCGCGAACTCGCTTAACTTCAGAGTTCCTACGAAACACGAAGTCAGTGAGCTCTCAAAAGGCCTCGTGCTAGGTAAGGATGAGAATATACATATAAGGCTTATAAGATCCACTCCCCTAGGCGATGTGGGATGTTGCAATATTAGGATATTTTAAGTCTAGACTTGCCTTAATAAAAATAGTCACTCAAAACTTGGAACTAATAATTATACAAGAATTTTAGCGCCGCAATATAGTGGTACTTATTTTCACTTATAATTGAAAAGTTTTAGATTTGATATCAAATTTTATGGCTGACATATTGTCTGACTTAACCTAGATCATCCTACTCTATCATAAATATATCATTATATTAAAACAATAATTGTATACCAAAATAAAATTGAACCAATGATGGGAAATATTCAAGATAGGCTTAGTCGCAGAGCATTTAGGCATCTACCCAATATCTGAAGACCATTTTGGACAAGATTCATATTCTTTTGTTTGGTTAATGGGCCTAGTTGTTTGGTTTTGGTCTAATAATTGGGCCAACTGTCATGTCTGGTTTTAATAAAATGGGCCGCATATTGGCTCTCATATTAAACCCAATTACCCGGCAAAGCCCAAACGACGATAAACCTCTGAAATTGCCATAGCCAGAGTTCCCCTTCAGTCTCTAGTCCTCAGCGTCCATCCACCACGACGCGAAATCAGGACCCCAACAACGCCGCCTTCAACCTCCGCAAGTAAGTAGTTTCTGGGTTTTCCTCCTACTACCGTTTTCTCATCATCTATATTGTTTCACTGTTTCCGTTAACTGGTTGGATGCGTGTTCTGTGTCATCCACTAATTTGTAGAGCACTCCAGGTGTTTGCGAAAATGCCCCAAAGAAATATACCCAAAGAAGTTTTCTTTGTGTTTGTGTTGGGATTTCAGCGTGAAATGGTCTTAGTCTTTTCTGGCATTTGGTTTTCTGATGTCCTTGCACTGTTGTGCAGAAATCTGAGCACGATGATCCAGGTGGCAAGGTATTTCAGGAGAACACTGTTTTCTGCAGCTAAATCGGAAACTTCTGCTGCGGCTTCGGCGGCTAGGTCGACGGAGTACAACCCTCTTGAGGAGTTCTTTGAGAAAGATAGAAGCCAAGAGGAAGAAAAGCCAGTTGTATACGGTACGTTGTTCTCATTTCATTGTTTCTGGATGTTAATTACCTATGTACATTTGGAAAAATTCCATTAATACCCAAGTTTTCATCTTTCTGTAGAAAGAAGCTGCTTTTGTTCATGTATCTTATTCGAATAGCAAATACGAAATTATATTGTGTTTTCAGAATCGAATTATTATGCTGATTTCACGTACGAAAATACTGTTAGTTAAGCAATGGAGAGAGTTTATGCTTCCCTTATCAGTTTTCATGTTATTATACTCACATTGCAAGAGATTTTTTGGATAATCGTACGGTGCCCAGCTGCTTCTTTTCAGTTTATTGTTGTTTTGCAAGTTATGCGCAGAAATTCTAGCACGAATATAAAGTTTAAGCATTACTTTACCTATTATTGGTTATTTCCCTCTTCAATTGGTATGTATTACATGTTAATTATGTGAAGGGTTTTTTCTCTTTTAACCTCCATCCTTTTATTCTTTTGATTTTCTGATGTCACTTTGTGCAATGCATTTCTACAACACTTTTGTATGTAATCTGAATTACTTAACTGAAGATTCTTATTTTGATACTTCCCTCGCTGTCAGGTCGAAGTTGGAAGGCAGCTGAATTGCGTCTGAAGTCTTGGGATGATCTCAATAAGTTATGGTATGTTCTGCTTAAGGAGAAAAACATGCTGATGACTCAACGCCAGATGCTTCATGCCCAGAATCTCCGGTTTCCCAATCCTGAGCGCCTTCCCAAAGTATGACCCTTTCTTTTAACTATTTTTTATGTACTTGTATTAATACTTGGGAAGTTTTCCAAACATGTTTTTTGCACGAAGACTGGTGCCTTTCCTTCTTTTTCAACTCCTACTTCTAACTTTATCACTATATTCATCTATTTGTTCGGTTATATCCATATTTTTTACTTGCAAAACCAGTGTCATTACCTGGCTACTCAGTTTTATATGAATGTCTGAAACTTTGAGAAGTCAATAAGCAACACCTGTGCTAGAACCATGTTGCAGCAGACTCTTTCTTTTTGTTGGGTTCTCTACATTTGAGTATTAGTCTATTAGATTAGATATATTTATTTGTTTTATATGCTGGCATGATGCCGCTTACATACAATGTGAAGTATGTCTTCAAACTGCCGGATAGCAAATGTTCTTTTACAGTTTTGTTTTAATTGGTTGCTTCAGCGTGATTCCACAAGAGAAAAATATCAGAAAATGGGAACTATAACCATTTAGAATCTACTTCGTTGTTCTGGCCAAGTTTTCTTTCTTCTCGTAGTACTAATGTCATTGTGAAATTCAGGTGAGGAAGTCAATGTGTCGTATCAAGCATGTTCTCACTGAGAGAGCAATCGAAGAACCAGATCCCAGGAGGTCTGCTGAGATGAAGAGGATGATAAATTCACTGTGATAACCTATCAATCTCTGGAGTCAACTGTGTATTGGATATGCCAGTGCAATGCCGATGCTGCCTTCCATTTCTTCTTGTAGGACTAGAACTTCTAGTGATTCGATACTGTAAGTGTAGGAACAACTTGTAATCTGTTGTTGAATCTATGATGGTTTTATCTTTTGCATTTTGAGACCGTCTCATGACAAATTTGTGGCCTTTGTTTGCAAATAATCAATACTATTTCTTCCAGTTGCATTCTGATTGCTTCAAAATCTACTTGTTTCTACATACTAGGAGTCTAGGAGCCAAGCCCTCATGCCAAATATGGTATTTCATAATACCATATTCTAGAATAAATTAGAATGCATGGTTTCTACGTACTAGGGGCTAGGAAGCGTTGTCCTCGGTTTCATACAGCCAACCATACTTAGTGAGATAAATTAGATGCATCATTTCTATGCCAAACAAACGATGGTGATGTACTCTCTTATTTATTCACTTCAATTTTAAATTCGATTTCTTATTTTTATTCCCTCCTCCATTCCCTCCACCAACCTAATATTCCATGCATCTCCAACCATCTATATTTTTCCACATATTCCATAGCACTTGTTACCAAATTCTTATGATGTGTGTGTGTGTGTGTGTGTGTGTATTATATGTATATATAATCTGTATGGCCATGACATTATACCCACAACCACAAGGTGCCTAAACTATGTTCAAAAGACTAATTCTTTTGGAATAAATACTAATGATTGGATTTTGATCCAATGGTGAGTGAAAAGTGACTATAAACTTTTGTGTTCACTAAATCATAAACACTAGGGGCGGAGCTTCATCGAGGGTTGGACATACTTTGACTCGACTCAATTTTTTAATATAATACGTATCTAAAGTTCAACTTCTATTTAACTCAGTTTTTCAACCCAACAACTTAACCCACATCTCCAGCCCAGCTTACTTTGTCAACTTGACTCCTACCGCAGAGGAATGGGGAAATGGAAGACATTTTTGTGCTTTATAATGCGAAAGAAATAGAATTTGAGAAAAAATTTAAAAATTTAGATAGACCACTTTCACAAAAAAAACAAGGCTCTTCAACCTTTTGTGATAGTAACCTAACCAGCTAATTGATTCTACTTAAATATTCTTGTTTTTGTTTATTATTATTATTTTTTTTGAACAAACAATATTATCAATATGAAGAAGGAAGATTTTAACTTCACAATAAACTCGTAATAACGTATTTCAAATTCTTTTTTATACTAAAATTACCAGGTGCAAACGTCGTCGCAAACCCTCAAAGCAAGTTATTGATTTAGCAAAAAATAATACAAAATAAAAACGACCTTCAATTTCTATTTGTTTATTTATGAAACCCCAAAAGGACGATAGGTATGTTCAAACAAGGACCACATGATTTATATAGACAAAAAAAAAAAAAAAAAAATATATATATATATATATATATTCATGGCAGAGACAGAAACATTTACATCAACCACCAATTGGTCCACTTCCGACCTTGCTTTTAGTTATTGCGTGTTGGAACAACCCAAGACAACCTTAACTTCTTCATCATACTCTCCCTCGTGGGAATTGCAGTTACTAACCCCCTCCCCCACCCCAAATTACCCTCTTACCCCTCCCTTCACAGCTTCACTTGACCCCCATCCCAGTACCATCATCTCACATCACGCTTTAACAACGTATTGAAAAAATTTACATGATGCGAGTTAACCATCATTTGACGTTTTGCTTTGTTAATATAACAACATATTAGTGAACACAAAAATCACGACAATAATATACTTGTTGTATAAATGTTGCCCTCTAAAACCTAAATAACGCTGGTGTTTACGAATAAATTATAAAAAGCAATAGTTTAATAAAAATACAAAAAAATAAATCATCATGGGATGACTCAGTGGCTAGAGATGAATTCCAAGTCCGTATTCCTCACATCACGTTTGATGGCTAAGAAGAGGCTGAAATGCTTCTGTGAATCTTATCAGCCTTCAAAATAGTCTGTCGTGGCAAAACCATTAGTTGATTATCTTTAAAATAATAAAAAATACAAAATTTTAAAGGAAAACTAATGAAAAAGATTTGAAAACTTTGAGTTTTAATCAAAATGACAAAAATATGTTGTAGATGAATAGTACCATGAGTGACATTTTAGATTAAAAATGTCATTTTTCATTAAAATAAACAGCACAAAAAATATTTCGTTAAAACTTCTAAATTTTAATTCACAAGTGATCAATGTCTATGAGATGCTCCTAGAAATCCCAAAAAAAAATTCAAAAGTCAAATGGGGACAAAACGGTCAAACACAAATCCCAGCCACGGTTCTGAGTCCCTGCAAGTGAATCCAGTCCAGTCATATATTCTAATTCTTAAAAAATTGGGGCACATTGTTTTTGTCAAATCACTCGCGGGTGAGGTTACACTTCACTCTGCCCGGTCTGCCCGGTCTGCCCGATCTACCCGCCTGCCCGGGACTGCAGCTTTCCTCTCGCTACCAAGTACACCTTTCCCTTTTGCCGTCTGGCTCTTTCTCTACGACTTTCTCTCTCTGAAATAGATCGAAAGCCGGCTCGAAATCGGGACTTGTTGTTGGATCTGACCTTCAATTAGATCGGGACTTGTTGTCTGGGATCCTAGAATCGTCGCAATTCGATTTGGAATTCGTAGTTTCTGTGCGTTTGGATTCGTTTGGGGGGCAAAATTAGGGTTTCATTTCAGGGGAAGCAGTGGATCCGGGGCTTCGTTGAGGGCGGATGGCCGGAGAGGTCTGGAAAAGGAGGGACTTTGGCGGGAATTGAGGGGCGAGATTGATGGTAGTTGTTGGGATTGAAGGAGGGAACGCGGTAGGGATTGGGGAAAATGCAAGGCTATGCATGGGAGGGGAAGTGAGGAGAGGAAACGGAGTTGGCACATGTTGAAAGTCCCCACGCGTGTATCCGTGGCCAATGGTTCTTCATCACCCTCGTCTTTGCCCAATTCGTTTTTCAAGGTTTGGCTTTCTCTGCTGGTGTTTTTTGTCTTTTGATTTTTGGGTGTGCGTTTTGTTTGCTTTTCGGGTTTTCGGATTAGGTGTTGTGATTGTTGTGTGTTATTTTGGGGTTGTTATCAGTGGAGAAGTGAAGTGGGGTTCTGTGAATTGATTGTTATTTTGCTTGTTTGATATGGATAACAACGTTATGGATTGAATTTTGCGTTAAGATGGATGTGTTGTTGACTTTGGGGTAGATAAATGAGGGAATTCCACCATGTTAGATATGAAAAGTAGCAGATGAAACAGTTTGTGAAACTGGGGAGAGGACCGTAAAAGGGAAGGTGCAAAGTTGGATTCGCAGTCGTATTTTTGGTGTGATTTGTAGTTGTCAGGGATCTCTATCACAGGGGAGGGGTATGTAATATGCCGAGTGTGAATTATTATGTGGGGTGCTGTAATGTGTCAATCTTTTTGGGAAGAATGTCAATTTGGTACCAAATTTTGGTATCAAAATTGGAAGAGTGATACTTTTTTATGGGTTCAGTTAAGTTCCCTTCTTTATATGAGGGATGGTTTTTCAGTCGTTGAGCAATTCCCATATCAAGTCATTGGTTCTTGGACCATGTGATGGTCAGAATATTGATGAGCGTTGACGTACTGTTTGTGATAATTCTCTCTTCTGTATGTATGTTTGATAACTTCATATTCTGTATGTAGCATTTTAATTATTTGTTTTTAATATCTACCCGAGTCGTTTCCCTTATTGTCATTCATTTAGATACATAAGTTAGGATGAGTGATAGATGCAATGAATCTGCTCAAGAGTTTTTCCCTTATTGTTAAATGGTTAGATAGTCTTAAATTTTCCCATAATAATGCTTTATTTTTCTTGCTGTTGTCAGTTTAATGACTCTTCTCTAGAAGGTACAGAAAAGCATTCTTTGCTGAGGGGATATTTCCGTTTTCGTTCTATAATTTTGCATCTGAAACTGACTTTCAATGAAAGTCTGTCATTCCCATAAATTAATTGTGAGAAAGCTCCCTCTTTTAGGGTGAACTGAGAATGGGAGTGCTGCTTGGGCATGGTGTTATGCTTGGCCATCATGCTATACCATCATAAGGCTCCTTTGATCATCTGAATTTCATTTTTGTCATGCCTATTATTTGTGGTGTATACTAATTATTCAAGATGTTTCACATATTTTCTGCACATTTGCCTATACTAACCAGCATAATGCTCCTCTGAACAACTTCATTTTTGTAGGACGGACGTAAGATAAGTGTTGGCGATTGTGCTCTTTTCAAACCACCCCAGGATTCTCCACCCTTCATTGGAATAATTCGTTGTGTGACTACAGACGGAGAGAAGAAGTTAAAATTAGGTGTTAATTGGCTTTATCGACCTTCTGAAATAAAGCTTGGCAAAGGCATCCTGTTGGATGCTGCGCTGAATGAAATTTTTTATTCCTTTCATAAGGATGAGATACCTGCCGCATCGTTACTTCATCCGTGTAAAGTCGCGTTCCTTCCTAAAGGTGTTGATCTTCCGTCAGGGATTTCATCTTTTGTGTGCCGGCGTGTTTATGACATCACAAATAATTGTTTATGGTGGCTAACTGATCAGGACTTTATTAATGTGAGTTTAGATAATTTCCACATTCTCTGGGTGTGCTCATATGTTTAAACATTCAAAGTAATTGATATTGTTTCTTTTGACAGGAGCGACAAGAGGAAGTAGATCAATTGTTGTATAAAACTCGAGTAGAAATGCATGCAACTGTGCAGTCTGGTGGCCGATCCCCAAAACCAATGAATGGTCCAACGTCAGCATCACAGTTAAAAGTTGTGTCGGATGCTGTCCAGAATAGTGGCTCATCTTTTTCCACTTTAGTTAAGGGGAAGAAAAGGGAGCGGGGAGATCAAGGATCTGAGCCTGTCAAACGAGAACGCACTATGAAAACGGATGATGGGGATTCTGGCAGCTTTAGACAGGAAACCACATTAAAATCTGAAATTGCCAAAATAACAGAAAAAGGAGGGCTTTTAGATTCTGAAGGGGTTGAGAAATTGCTGCAGCTCATGTTGCCTGATGAAAATGAGAAAAAAATAGACTTGGCTGGCCGGTTAATGCTTGCTAATGTCATAGCAGCCACGGATAAATTTGATTGCCTTAGTCAATTTGTACTCAGGGGGGTGCCAGTATTTGATGAATGGATCCAAGAGGTTGGACATAAAGGGAAGATAGGTGATGGGAATGGACCCAAAGATAGCGATAAATCTATCGAGGAGTTTCTCTTGGTTTTACTTCGGGCACTGGATAAGCTGCCTGTTAATCTTAATGCTCTGCAAATGTGTAACATTGGAAAGTCTGTAAATCACTTACGGACGCATAAGAACTTGGAAATCCAGAAGAAAGTAAGAAGCTTAGTTGATAAATGGAAGAAACAAGTTGAAGCTGAAATGGATGCAAAGTCTAATTTAAATGCGGCTGTCTCCTGGTCTGCAAGACCACGCTTCCCAGAAGTTTCTCATGGTGGAAACAGGCATTCTGGTGGATCTGTTGATGTTGCTGTGAAGAGTTCAGTCACACAGCTCTCCGTATCCAAATCTGCTTCAGTTAAGCTCGTCCATGGAGATAGTATTACCAAATCTGCTTCAGTATCCCCGGGATCTTTGAAATCAGTTCCCTCACCAGTGTCAGCAAGTTCTAACTTAAAAGATGGACTGCCTCGAGTTGTTGCTGTTGGCGTCACAGTTGATCTTCCTTCGACAACTCCAAGGGATGAGAAAAGTAGCAGTTCTAGTCAATCTCACAACAACAGTCAGTCGTGTTCGAATGATCATGCAAGAACTGGAGGCATTTCTGGGAAAGAGGATGCGAGGAGCTCTACTGCTGGTTCAATGAATGTGAAGGTATCGGGTGGCTCTTCCCGACCTCGGAAATCAACAAATGGCTTCCCAGGCTCTGCTCTTTCTGTAGTTCAAAGAGAAACTTTGTCAAGCAGAAGTTCATCTTTGCACAAGAATCCAGTTCCAGAAAAATCATCACAGCTTGGATTGACAAGTGAAAAGGTACCAGATGGACCTTCTGCTGAGGGAAATGGACCCAAGTTGATTGTTAAGATTCCAACATGTGGTCGTAGTCCTGCACAAAGTGGCAGTGGAGGTTCGTCTGAAGATCCTTTAAATACTATTAGCAGAGCTGCTTCTCCCATGCAAAAGGTTGATGCTTATCGAGCCACTGTTGCCTCAGATGTGAACAACGAGTCATGGCAAAGTAATGATTTCAAGGATGTACTGACTGGATCGGATGAGGGTGATGGATCCCCGGCTGCTGTTACTGATGAAGAGCATGATAGGCCAGGTGACAACTCTAAGAAGATTGCCGAAGTCCCAAAAGCTGCTTCCTCGTCATCTGGGAGCGAAAAGTCGGGGAATTTGCAGGATGCTTCTTTCAGCTCTATACATGCATTAATTGAAAGCTGTGCGAAGTATTCTGAAGGTAATGCCTCTTTGTCAGCTGGAGATGAGCTTGGTATGAATCTGCTTGCTAGTGTTGCTGGAGAGATGTCTAAATCTGAATCCCCAACTGATTCTCCTCAAAGGTCTACCCCGGTTTCTGAGTATCTCTGCAAAGACACTGATCCCAGAGTCGAATCACCTCCTGTTGATGAGCTTGCTCGAGATGAAAATCAGTCCAATGATGTCGCTGATGATGAATGTGAGAACCATGGTGTTGCATTCACTACTTCTGGGGCTAAGAATGGGGTTGTCCAATCTTTTTCTTCCCTGCCTGAACAGTCTTCTGTAGCAGAGGACACTGGAAATCTATGCTCTTCAAGTAGAAGCTTTCATCATTCTGCAGAACCCACCCCAGAAAGCAAAGAAAAATTTATGGAAGTTTCGCTAGCTCCTTTTACTGCTTCCCCTCCTAGTACAGTTGAGAAAGCTATGGACGGTGAAGGAGTACCCCTTCAAGACAAAAAGGTGGTTGGTGGAGTGAGTGCTGATGTCATTTCTGAAAATAAGGTCAGTGATGTTAGTTCGAGGGTAGTAGTGGGGAATGAAGCCACTGAAGAACCTTCCTTGCACCCAGAGTTTGATGTTGATTGTATGATAAAAACTTCAAGTTATGAAGGGAGTGAACATACGGAGGAGAAACCATCTAGTTTAAAGAAGCATTCTGAGTTAGTGAATGGAACCTGTGAAGAAGTGCTGCTTTCTTCTAGTTTTCGTAAAGGTTTGATCTCAGAAAAAGTCAGTGAACTGAAGGCTGAAACAACCGATGAAAAGGATGGCCCGAGTTATTGTAATCAGGCTGAAAATCCCAGAATTGATTCAGAAAGTAATGGTCCTGGCACTTTGAAAACAGAAATTAATGATCTTACAACTCCTGGGAGTCAAGCTCTAGGTGGCTCTAGTTCCGCTGTTATTGATAATACCGGTGAAGATGTAGAGGAGAATATGAAAACTAAAGAAGCTAATGATCAAGTTGTTGAACCTGGTATTACGAAGGTGTCACCTGATATTCCCATGCAGGAAGTAGAAGAATATTTGAGGCCAAAGAGTTCTAAATTAACCAACATGGAAGCAGAAGAAGCTGATGAATGTACATCTACAACTGCAGATGCTTCTTCTGTGTCTGCTGCAGGGGCAGCAGATGTGGATGCAAAAGTGGAGTTTGATTTGAATGAAGGCTTTAATGCCGATGATGGGAAATATGCAGAGCCAAATAACTTGACAGTACCTGGATGTTCAACTGCTCTTCGGTTGATTAGCCCGGTACCTTTTGCTGTTTCTTCTGTGTCTAGTGGCCTTCCTGCTTCAGTTTCAGTTCCTGCTGCAGCAAAAGGGCCGTGTGTTCCACCAGATGACCTGTTGAAGAGTAAAGGGGCGGAGGTTGGTTGGAGGGGATCAGCAGCTACAAGCGCGTTCCGGCCAGCTGAACCCAGAAAAGTTCAAGAATTTCCACTGGGTACAAGTATTTCAGTTCCCGAGCCTACACCGAGCAAGAAAGGACGCCCAGCTTTAGACATTGACTTGAACGTACCTGATGAAAGAATTCTGGAGGATATGGCTTCTCAAAGTTCTGCTCAAGAGACATCTTCTATTGCTGACACAATAAACAATAAAGCTTTTGCGGGTGATCAATCGATGAGTATTGCACCCGTTCGCAGCTCTGGAGGTCTTGATCTTGACTTGAATCAAGTTGATGAGGCTTCTGAAATGGGCAATTATCCACTGAGCAAAAGTCATCGAATGGATAACCAAATCCTATCAATAAAATCAAGTGGACCTGTCAATGGAGAAGTTAGTCTTTGTAGGGATTTTGATTTGAATAACGGACCTGTTGTTGATGAGTTGTGTGCTGAACCGGCAGTGTTTAGTCAGCATGCCATGAGCAGTGTACCATCAAAACCACCTGTATCTGGTTTTAGGATGAACAATACAGAAGTAGGGAATTTCTCATCATGGTTTCCTCCTGGCAATACGTATTCTGCAGTCGCAATTCCTTCAATTATGTCAGATCGTGGAGAGCAGCCATTCCCAGTTATTGCAACTGGGGGACCACAGACGATGTTGGGCCCCCCTAGTGGTAGCAACCCATTTAACCCTGATCTGTACAGGGTGGGGTCGGTTTTGCCACCTTCCCCAGCAGTGCCCTATCCTTCTACTTCATTTCCATATCCAGTTTTTCCTTTTGGAAGCAATTTTCCTCTGCCCTCAGCCGCTTTTCCAGGCGGGTCAGCAACATATCTTGATTCATCTTCTGCCGGGAGGCTTTTTCCTGGGGTTCGTTCCCAGCTGTTAGGACCTGCTGGTGTGGTTTCATCCAATTACCCAAGGCCTTATGTTGTTAATCTTCCTGATGGTAGCAATAACAGTAGCGGTGAAAGCAGTAGGAAGTGGGGAAGACAAGGGCTTGATCTCAATGCAGGGCCTGGAGGCCCAGACTTAGACGGGAGAGATGTGACATCACCTCTTGTCCCGCGGCAACTATCAGTTGCCAGTTCACAAGCCATGGCTGAGGACCAAGCAAGGATGTTCCAGATACAAGGTGGCACCTTTAAAAGGAAGGAACCCGAGGGAGGGTGGGACGCCTACAGACTGTCCTCGTGGAAATAGGCATGTCTAATTGAAGAATTGGGCAACTCGTGAAAGCTTGTAAGTCCTCTATTGTGTATTTTTCCCTCCCGTATACAAGGTCTGGTAACATGATTTGAGGGTTCAGGTTGCTGATTCTCATTTGACCTGCCAAATAAAATGTTTTAGGATTTATTAGCCGGGAGTTTCTCTGCAACCATCTTTCACATTTTGTCGTTCAGCTCCGGAACTTGTCAATTTACATGTCTTCTAACCGTCATCTGTAAGATAGATTGACTTAGTCTCATAACATTAATAAAGAAACTGACGGCTGCCTGTTGTCATTGGAAATACTGGGAGATTTGTGAAAAAAAAACGTCATTGCATTGTATACAGTTTTTTATCAATTGTATTCAAGGGAAATAGAAATAGGAAGACTCCGGAAAACAGAACTGGTGAAAGAGAATCGGAATTATGTAAAAGAAGTAGGTTTTGCGCGTCTTGCCTTCCGGGAACAGTTGAAAGTTTGTGTTGTACTTTGCTTTTTCATTAATGAATTCGATATCAAACCTAAGATATTTATATTTACCTCTCTTTATTTTCCAGTGCTTTGAGGATGGGCATTTGCCAACCCCCACGAGGTCATTATCTAAGCTTGTGTGCTTCCGGAGGATGGGCGGTAAGTGAGTTATTTGATGTTGTTCATGGTCTCCGACCCCCTCCTCGTTGATGTATCGGTTGTAATCTTAAAAGATATATGGGTTCTTCAAGCTGTTTGTTCCTTGAATTTGTTAGGCGGACGCGATCTTGTTTCCACTTTGTAGATATTCTAACAGTTAGAAAACATACTGTGGTTCCCATACACAATCTTTGGTGCCCCTATCGGTCTTCAATGCATTAGGTATAAACCGAAAACCATCCTCACCGTTGCCAAACCTCTCCATTTGTCGATGTTCGACTGCTCAAAACAGAAGCTTCTATGTTTATTTCTCCTTGATCGCATATGCAAGCAGATCAACAAATTTTGGAACCTTGGGTTGGTTTAGTTGCTGTAGTTTGATTTTGTCTTGTAATTTGCTTTAAATTTCAATTGTCTACCAAACTTGTAGCTTTTCTTTCCGGGAACTTCATCGTTTGATGTTCGCGGTTGCTCCAGATTACGGAAATGGGGTATCGCGTAGCCTCCGTTATGCACGGT